>NC_048550.1:95228-727705 GCF_902806685.2 Maniola hyperantus
TCTGTCTTTTTACAAGGTCATCAAAATCAAATAATTCTGACACACGTAGACGCTTATGAACGTGATGGCCGAATTTATCGATATTCATTTTGATCAGCTTAGAAGTATGGATAAAATGTTACTGCTCTAATCAGATAATATTTCTAGTATTTATATACTAATTAAGATCACCGTTTTCTCTGAGTTCTTCGATTATCGATATTATCTCATTATCTAATCCAGTATTACCAGCTTGTTTTGAAGCAATCAAAAGTTTCAATCGTTCAACCAATTCATTAGGGTTATTCCAATAAACGTAATCCGTATTGGGTTTTATTAATTTCATAAAAGGAAGACCATCACCTCTCACAGTTTTCTTACTTTCCTCCAAAGTAGGGATTTGAAATATTGGTTTTATTATAGTCATGTACTTTTGACCTTTGTTACTTTTAATTGGTTTTGATGGATCATAGTCTCGACGATGTACATTCGTTGTCAAAAGGATTGCTTTATAGTTTATTATATCTTCTTTATCGATCAAAGATAGGTTAGGGTTTCTACTAAGTAACAATTCATTAAGACCAGGAGTCTTTTTATATTCTTTTTCAGCAATTACAAAAGAATTACTATTAATTTTAATCGGAGTAAGACCTATGAAAGGTTTTCCATTTACAGATCGTACACCGAATGGAATATCCCCGAAATTTTCTGACGATAGGGACCAACTAGATGTTTCACTCGATTTAAATGACGCATCACTATTTTCATCATCTGACTCTTGAGGATTACTAGAATCGCTTGGATCCAATAACGTGGTATCCTGTTTCAGATCTAACTGGCTCCATTCACGGCTTTCAGGTTCTTTAGAAACATCAAAATTTTCAAAATCAATATTTTTATTATTTTTATCGGCGATACGATCAAGTGAAGTAGTAATAGGTTTAAATACTGATTGAAGAACCATATCATTATCAGTTTTTGAATCTTTCAATAATTTTAATTTCCTTTTTACAGCTTCGGATGCTTCAATAATCTGCTGCTTTATATGACGGTCCATTATAAAAATAATAGGAGTGTTATATATGTATACGTTTAAATCAATGACGTGGTTTGAAGGAAACGTCTATATTTAAATAAATTAACATGATTAATCGAACACAATGAATGTATCAAATGATTTTCTATAACCTCCTTCATTCTTAGGACAATCTTTGTTAATTACTAGATAATTATATGGATTATTCCATACTTTTGAACACATTTCTCGAAATAATGACCAGGACATATCAGTGTTGACATGTTCGTCATAAACATGTTTCAAATTAATGTCATCCTGTTTGAATAAAACTATGAGATTAGCGTTGTCTCTCACAAGCTGTTTAGGAATTTTTGTATATGTTTGATTTAAATAAAAACAGTCAACAAACTTGTGTCTACCCATAGCAAAGTAATCTCTGATGTTGTTTTGTTTTTCAGATGCTACGTCATCAAAAATTATGACTGAATTAGGTTTAGCGCTTTGAGGACTAAGGACATCATTATTGGCGTGGTATTTAAAGTAAGACACTCCCGGTACTCTTTTCAAAATATTTTCTAAAAGCGTATATTTAGGTTGATACAAGGTTTTTGAATAAACATAAACGTTTCTAAATCGTAATCCATTTTCGTGTAGGAGAAGACCGATGACTAAATTGGTTTTACCACAGTTCGATGGACCACATATAAGACACCGTATTGTATTGGGAAGTAGTTTACCATGACGGAATGTAGTATTTTCGCTAACAGTACAAATGTTATTAAAATTAAGTGATTGAGGCTGCTTTTCAAATCTCATTTTTGTGTGATAGCTTTAACAAACTCGAATAAAGTAACAGTTTCTCAACGTCACCATAGTTTATATTGAAAATTGCAAACCATCTTAGTTAATGATTAACCTTTATGAAATCTTAGTTGCGCAATCACTAAATCATGTTTCGAATGAACGAAATGCAAAAGCTATAATTGGGCATTGCTAGATCACTAAAGCATGTTTCGTGAACGAAGTGGAACGAAGTGAAACGAAGTGAAACGAAGTGAAACGAAACATGCTTTAATGATCTAGAATGCCCAATTATACACTACTGGCATGGCCCCTCCGCAGCACGCCGACCAACCCTGGACTTATGAACGAAGCCTGCCAGCGGTGAGTGGTGAGTGGTGAGTGGTGAGTGGTGAGTGGTGAGTGGTGAGTGGTGAGTGGTGAGTGGTGAGTGGTGAGTGGTGAGTGGTGAGTGGTGAGTGGTGAGTGGTGAGTGGTGAGTGGTGAGTGGTGAGTGGTGAGTGGTGAGTGGTGAGTGGTGAGTGGTGAGTGGTGAGTGGTGAGTGATGAGTGGTGAGTGGTGAGTGGTGAGTGGTGAGTGGTGAGTGGTGAGTGGTGAGTGGTGAGTGGTGAGTGGTGAGTGGTGAGTGGTGAGTGGTGAGTGGTGAGTGGTGAGTGGTGAGTGGTGAGTGATGAGTGGTGAGTGGTGAGTGGTGAGTGGTGAGTGGTGAGTGGTGAGTGGTGAGTGGTGAGTGGTGAGTGGTGAGTGGTGAGTGGTGAGTGATGAGTGGTGAGTGGTGAGTGGTGAGTGGTGAGTGGTGAGTGGTGAGTGGTGAGTGGTGAGTGGTGAGTGGTGAGTGGTG
Organism: Maniola hyperantus; assembly: GCF_902806685.2. Classification (NCBI taxonomy): domain Eukaryota; kingdom Metazoa; phylum Arthropoda; class Insecta; order Lepidoptera; family Nymphalidae; genus Maniola; species Maniola hyperantus. The sequence continues at coordinate 97,869 of NC_048550.1, forward strand.
AGTGGTGAGTGGTGAGTGATGAGTGGTGAGTGGTGAGTGGTGAGTGGTGAGTGGTGAGTGGTGAGTGGTGAGTGGTGAGTGGTGAGTGGTGAGTGGTGAGTGGTGAGTGGTGAGTGGTGAGTGGTGAGTGGTGAGTGGCCTCCCACTACGCCTACAACTTTCGTGGAAAGGCATGTAAATAGTTGTAATCAGCGAGTGTAAGGAGGCGCGCCAGTTCGCCATCTCATACAGTTTGATTGACGCCCGCCGTCGCTTCTACTGTGTACAGCTAAACACGCGAGCCCGCTGTGTCGGGACGACAGAGTCGTGTCGTGCAGTCTACAGGTACGAGTCCGAGATGGGCTGCATACAGGTACATAGAAGCCAGTGATGGTGTCGCTTGCAGTCGGCGGTCTGCCGTCTGCAGCCCATCTCGGACTTGTACCTAAAGCGATCATGGCTCGAATATATTTAGAATGGAGGTGTTCGCATTATTATAGGAGGACACGACTAACTGTCGTCCACGACTTTTTTGGTGTGCCGACAGATTGTCGCGATGATGAGAACAGCTAGCGACGACAGTCGTCCGACGATACGGTTGCGACACAGTGTGAACGCGCGCTGCGCTATAATTAACTGCGGGTAGGTACAGAACCCGCGCTCTGTCTGTTCACAGAAATGTAAACTGGTCGTACGGAATCGGTTTGTATACGGCTGGAGGTAAACTTTGCGAGGAGTTATGATTATTTTGTTTTTGGCTCGTCAGAGGTCGACAGAGGTTATTTTCAAAGCATTTTATAACCAAGTGGAAGCTGTTCTCACTTTTTTTATTATAATAATATCCTTCCGACAAAATACCGGCCACAGTGACCAATCTCCATAGAGATTAGCGTGGGCAGTGCACAAGTGTGAGCGCAAACGCAGGTGCACTCTCTATTCTATCACTCTTGTCCCTATGGGACGGAAATCCGACACGAACGGGGAGAGGTAAAGAGGCTCCGAGACTCGGGGGTGAAACACCGCCAACTTCCTAGCTACGGGCTACTGAGAATTTCCCAACAGAAGAACCCAATACCTTTTTGACCTTTACAATACATTTTTGGTTCGATTCCAGAGTCGAACCCAGGACCTCGTCCATCTACAGTAATTGAACATGCTACCCACTACAACAACTTGCTTTAGGTACTGTAGTCTGTAGGTAGGTAGTCATATTATTGCGGTAAAAGAAGTACACTAAAAATGAGGAATATTTCACTTGTGTTTTTGTTTCAAATTGTTTCAAGGCTTAGAGTGATAAGCTAACATCATATTTTATTTAAAAATATATGTTTAGATTGTAAGTACCTACTCAGGTCTATTCGTAGCTCATAATAATATGATATTCAACATAATATTATAGTACATGTACAACAAGCCCTGGATAATTAATATACATTGTATATACAGCAGAACATATTATATCAGTACAATAAGCCTCAGTAGAATGTACCCGCGTGCCAACAAGTAGGTACATGTTGTGTCAACCGAAACGTATGGGCTTACAGATGATTCTTTTTGAAGGTAATCATACGAAACGATAACGAGACAAATGTACGATATAGAACAAACAAACAGACGCGGATGCTGCGCGGAGCGGAGCGGGGGGGGGGGGGGGGGGGGAGATGAAACGATGCTTTGGAAAATGTGTTTATTTCACTTTCGGTTAGTTTATACAAATCTAGTCTATTGTGATCATACGGATTAAAAGAAAACCCGTTTTGTGAAAATTGACGAAATACGGATGAAATGTCGACCGGTAGGTAGGATAATAGCACGAATACAGCTAAAATAGTGGTTGACTTGTTGTTATAGAGGTAAGCACATAAGTACCAATGCAACGTTATCGATGGTTTTCACATTTTGAAACGCCTAAATAACAAGTCCTAGGTTCCCCGCTGTGAGACCCGGCGTCGACGGTATAAAATATTCTTCCGAATTCTTGAAATATTAATAATGAGAGCGCAAAGAGCTGAAACCTTCGAGTTGGCAGCAATTAGTATGCCTAAGTATCTATTTTACAAAGTTTGCTGAAAATTTTGTTTTCTTTGCAAAAGGTTTTCTCGTGCGTGAAATTACCTACCGATCGAGATCGAGGCAAAGCAAGCAAGATAACTGCAAGTACAAACAGTAATTCGCGACAGTAGCTAAGTAAACTCGGCCCACATTGGGATGTCTGGAGATCACAGCGAGGACTAGCACAAGTATTATCTCTCCGCAAGTGGAACCTGAAGTGAAGTTGTTACAGCGACTCGCATTAACAACAACAACAACAACAACAGTCGCGCCCCTCCACATTACTACTACATTACTAATAAATTATCTCTGGTAGTATAATAAAGGATCTTGAGTGTTGACAAACAGATTGTGGACGCTTCGGTACGGTAGAGTGGAGAGCGTCGTCTCTGTCGGTGAGAGTGACGTCACACAAAACTTGTACCTCTACTACTACTACTACTACTACTACTACTACTACTACTACTACCTCTTTCTGAAGCTCGACGTGTAAATGTTTGTACCTGCTCACTGCCGTAGCTAATGTACGTAGTTCAGTTTACAGGCAGATCATTTACGTTCCATTACCGCGCATTATGTTATCTGGAACTACATCCCACAAAGGGCAAGCTATAGATGCCTGATAAAGAAGAGGGCATTACGGAAGGGTGTCCATTAACGTGCCCCCCCCCCCCCACCACCCCCCACTCCCCGGTCGGGACAATACAGTCGCCGCGCAACGCGGTTCACGAAAACAATGCCGGCTCAAATGACGGTGTAAGTGCCTCCTGCCTCCTGCCCAATGCCCAGTGCCCAGTGCCCAGTGCCCAGTGCCCAGTGCCCAGTCCTGCCTCTATGGAGTTCCTAACTATTTCAATTATCTTATATATATTATTTTTAACTAGCATACTCAGCGTTGCGTTGCAATGTGACTTGCACGCCATCTATTGTATGTTGATGGTTCTATGTCAGAAACCTTTCCGGAAGTCCCGGCAACAATTGCACAAAGTTTCTCTATCGGATGATCTATACACAAACGAATAGGCAACGAACAGCCAGACAGACAGACAATCATTCATTTTAATACATAAATAAATAGACATTTTTAATGCGTGATTAAATAAACCCCTAACCTTTCTCTGAAATATACCTACTTCAAATTAGAAACTAATTCAATGTTATTACATTGAAGCAGTTAATTAATTTTCATGAAGTGATTAACATCATAACAATGACTTTGCAGTAGAAGCATTTTATCAGTAAATTGAATTCATTGTTGGCGTGAGTGAGGGCTTTCATTAAACTGACGAGTCAGTGTCGCCGCCACGAGAACTGAACAGTCAGTGTCGCCGCCACGAGAACTGAACAGTCAGTGTCGCCGCCACGAGAACTGAACAGTCAGTGTCGCCGCCACGAGAACTGAACTGTCAGTGTCGCCGCCACGAGAACTGAACAGTCAGTGTCGCCGCCACGAGAACTGAACAGTCAGTGTCGCCGCCACGAGAACTGAACAGTCAGTGTCGCCGCCACGAGAACTGAACAGTCAGTGTCGCCGCCACGAGAACTGAACAGTCAGTGTCGCCGCCACGAGAACTGAACTGTCAGTGTCGCCGCCACGAGAACTGAACTGTCAGTGTCGCCGCCACGAGAACTGAACAGTCAGTGTCGCCGCCACGAGAACTGAACAGTCAGTGTCGCCGCCACGAGAACTGAACAGTCAGTGTCGCCGCCACGAGAACTGAACAGTCAGTGTCGCCGCCACGAGAACTGAACAGTCAGTGTCGCCGCCACGAGAACTGAACAGTCAGTGTCGCCGCCACGAGAACTGAACAGTCAGTGTCGCCGCCACGAGAACTGAACATGTCAGTGTCGCCGCCACGAGAACTGAACTGTCAGTGTCGCCGCCACGAGAACTGAACATGTCAGTGTCGCCGCCACGAGAACTGAACAGTCAGTGTCGCCGCCACGAGAACTGAACAGTCAGTGTCGCCGCCACGAGAACTGAACTGTCAGTGTCGCCGCCACGAGAACTGAACAGTCAGTGTCGCCGCCACGAGAACTGAACAGTCAGTGTCGCCGCCACGAGAACTGAACAGTCAGTGTCGCCGCCACGAGAACTGAACAGTCAGTGTCGCCGCCACGAGAACTGAACAGTCAGTGTCGCCGCCACGAGAACTGAACAGTCAGTGTCGCCGCCACGAGAACTGAACTGTCAGTGTCGCCGCCACGAGAACTGAACTGTCAGTGTCGCCGCCACGAGAACTGAACTGTCAGTGTCGCCGCCACGAGAACTGAACTGTCAGTGTCGCCGCCACGAGAACTGAACTGTCAGTGTCGCCGCCACGAGAACTGAACTGTCAGTGTCGCCGCCACGAGAACTGAACTGTCAGTGTCGCCGCCACGAGAACTGAACTGTCAGTGTCGCCGCCACGAGAACTGAACTGTCAGTGTCGCCGCCACGAGAACTGAACTGTCAGTGTCGCCGCCACGAGAACTGAACTGTCAGTGTCGCCGCCACGAGAACTGAACTGTCAGTGTCGCCGCCACGAGAACTGAACTGTCAGTGTCGCCGCCACGAGAACTGAACTGTCAGTGTCGCCGCCACGAGAACTGAACTGTCAGTGTCGCCGCCACGAGAACTGAACTGTCAGTGTCGCCGCCACGAGAACTGAACTGTCAGTGTCGCCGCCACGAGAACTGAACTGTCAGTGTCGCCGCCACGAGAACTGAACTGTCAGTGTCGCCGCCACGAGAACTGAACTGTCAGTGTCGCCGCCACGAGAACTGAACTGTCAGTGTCGCCGCCACGAGAACTGAACTGTCAGTGTCGCCGCCACGAGAACTGAACAGTCAGTGTCGCCGCCACGAGAACTGAACAGTCAGTGTCGCCGCCACGAGAACTGAACTGTCAGTGTCGCCGCCACGAGAACTGAACTGTCAGTGTCGCCGCCACGAGAACTGAACTGTCAGTGTCGCCGCCACGAGAACTGAACTGTCAGTGTCGCCGCCACGAGAACTGAACTGTCAGTGTCGCCGCCACGAGAACTGAACTGTCAGTGTCGCCGCCACGAGAACTGAACTGTCAGTGTCGCCGCCACGAGAACTGAACTGTCAGTGTCGCCGCCACGAGAACTGAACTGTCAGTGTCGCCGCCACGAGAACTGAACTGTCAGTGTCGCCGCCACGAGAACTGAACTGTCAGTGTCGCCGCCACGAGAACTGAACTGTCAGTGTCGCCGCCACGAGAACTGAACTGTCAGTGTCGCCGCCACGAGAACTGAACTGTCAGTGTCGCCGCCACGAGAACTGAACTGTCAGTGTCGCCGCCACGAGAACTGAACTGTCAGTGTCGCCGCCACGAGAACTGAACTGTCAGTGTCGCCGCCACGAGAACTGAACTGTCAGTGTCGCCGCCACGAGAACTGAACTGTCAGTGTCGCCGCCACGAGAACTGAACTGTCAGTGTCGCCGCCACGAGAACTGAACTGTCAGTGTCGCCGCCACGAGAACTGAACTGTCAGTGTCGCCACCACGAGAACTGAACTGTCAGTGTCGCCGCCACGAGAACTGAACTGTCAGTGTCGCCGCCACGAGAACTGAACACCGAACACAAAGTTGCTCTGTTCGCCAATTTACTGATAATGCTGTAATGTTCAGTCAGTCGGGAAACTGTTGAAATATGCTTTCTAACGAGACAAATAAGTCTGCTCAGCTAACTTATTATATTTTTAACCGACTTCAAAAAAAGGAGGAGGTTCTCAATTCGTCGGAATCTTTTTTTTTTTTTTTTTTTTTTTTTTTTTTATGTATGTTCCCCGATTACGCGAAGAGACCTGGACCGATTTTGAAAATTCTTTTTTTGTTTGAAAGGGTATACTTCAAAGTTGGTCCCATTTAAATTTGGTGAAGATCTGATGAACATCTTCGAAGATAGATACTGGAACTCCTCAACGGATAAGAGTAAATTGCTCGCGATCAGTGTAATAGCTTAGTAAACAGTAGATTTTTAACCAGTCATAGCATAATTCCATGGGACCACTAAAAATTGTGAAATAAATTTTTTTTACAAAAAAAATAAAAACCGACTTCGATACACAAACACTAAAAATTGAAAACTAATTTAATTTATTACCGAATATATTATGTATACAAGAGTTAATATAGTTTCATAATAATATTTTTTGGGGTCGGTGCCAATGATAGCTTTGTACAAGCCACTTACTGCTGATTAAGAAACTTGGATGCTTGGCGCATTGAGTTTCAAACATAATACCTATCATGTATTTGTCAGTGGTTCCTTGCCCTTGTAGATATTAAAAGGTCGTTGTAGAGAGGCACTATATTAAGAGTAGAGTTTTCTCAATTTTGCATTTGAAACCAAAAAGCTTTGAATAGACGCAATTAATGTTATTATATTAGTGAGGTAAGTAACGCCATACTCGGTACATGACGCACAACCGCACAACAGACGGAAACGTTGAGGTACGGAAACCAGCCCAGAGACAAGAAGAACGTCTACGGAAGAGACCAGCGTCCGTACCTCGTTGCAGCTCTATAACCACTTCTACACTACCTAGTTTGGCAGAATGGGGTTTCTAACTCGAAGGGGGGTCAATGTACTCATCTTTATAAGAATTTCCAGTGAAGAAAACCATCTTGTTGAATATTTCTTTGAGTAGGTAGGTACTTAATATTGTCGGTTCCTTTTTTGCAATTTAAAGGATAGTGAAACTAGTGTGAGAACAGGGACTCCTTTGAATTAGCATTTAGAACCCATTACCTAATTATAAACCGGCTCGAGAAAGACGAACATTAATCATTATTTACGTCATAATATAATAATGTTCGGTAAACATACATAATGTTTTCATGATAAACCGATCGACCCGCAACCTTTAGGCGGAGCATAAAAACTCAAGTTCGGAGGTCGGGCCCGAAGTTCCCGCCGTCAGTAGGTACAGATATAGTTTATGGCACGAGCTATAAACTATAAACTATAAAGTCGCTTTATGCCGCCGCGTTATGTCACTAGTTTGAATATAAAGCCGAGAGCATAAACTGTGTCTTTACTGCAAAGTAATATCATATCGGATATAAAGCCATCGCGAGCTTTACGGACTTTTTACTGGAATCTGATAGACGATAGACGGGTTGGGACCTACCTACCTACCTACCTACCTACCTACCTACCTACCTACCTACCTACCTACCTACCTACCTGCCGGGTAGGCGGCTATCGGGTAGTAAGAACAGATCAGCGGGATCACAGTGCTATTCTACATCGAAATTCAATCCACTTCCGTGGCATTTAGATACAACTTTTCAACTACCTACCTGAGGAATTTTGACGTAGAATTGATATAAGTACACCAAAAGTGGCAAAATGTCAAGAATATTCCATGCAAAGATTAAAAAATACCTACTACATATTTGTATATTCATCCCCAACTCGAGTGTTGCATTTGTTTATACAATGGGTAAATACTTCGCTTATCATGATGATGCTGAAATCTTGAAGTGTCAATATTGATAAATATTGAAATACCTTTTTGTATGCAGGAATTTTAGAACAAAATATTTTCTGTCTGTACTTCGTTGACAAAGTGCGAATTCACTAACATCACATTAGCAATATCCACATATTACATAGGAAGACAGCATCAAGACCGGGAGCCGCAGCAGAAACAGCTGAAAACGGCAAGCGGCGCAAGTATGCCTCTCTTATAGAGAGTTACATTTTTGTGCCGTTTGCCGTGGAGACCCTGGGGCCATGGAGTCTTAGTGCTAAAAATTTTTTACGAGACATTTCACCGCGATTAATAGCCTCAACTGGTGACAGAAGGGCTGGCTCATTTTTTGCGCAGCGGATCAGCCTGGCTGTCCAGCGCGGAAATGCAGCCAGTATTCTTGGCACCATTCCACGCGGTCATGATTTATATAGTAATTAGATAAGGCTAGCTTTAAGTTTTATTGTATTAAAAAAAAAAAAAAAATGTGCAAAAAAAAAAAAAAAAATCCACATATTCACAGAAATATCCCTACTTATTATTATATATTCGGTAGTCAGTACTTTTAGGTACTTAGTTAGTTGAAAGTGGATTTTAAATGATGTTAAATCATTTATCACAATAATATTGTAAAAGGCGAAAGTTTATGTGAGTGTGAGTGTGAGAGAGTATGAGTGTGTGTGTGTTTGTTACTCTTTCACGCAAAAACGTCTGGACGGATTTGGTCATTGATTTGGTTGAAATTTAGCATGGAGATAGATTATTACTCTTACTTAGATATGTATATACTCTGAACTAACACATAGGCAATTTTTTATTCCAAAAAATCAAAGAGTTCCGACGAAATTTAAATAACCCTATATCAACCCGAACGAAGTCGCGAGCATTAGCTAGTTTTATATATTAAAATTTTAAAAAAACTAATTAGAGAAAGCGTGCAAATGTTCGTGAAATGAAAGGTAAACCACACTGCGGCGGGAGATTACATCCTGTCTTAAAGTGGGGACTCGTTAGGGGGTGCGGGGTGGTAGCTGGTAGCTGGTAGGGGGTGAGTGGTAGTAGGAAGATAACTGCTAAGGAGCCAGCTACAGGTGGTCTGTATAACTTACGTTTACACTGCCCTAGGCCGAATTCATGACCCTGCGTTTAGTAAACTTTTGAGTTAGGTAACTTTTATGGTAGGGCTCCACTGTCGAGTTCGGGCCGCCGCAATGATTCGCCGAAGGCCGAACTTAGCAGGCGCACATGTTGTGACGGCGAATAATCCTCCTCTCTCCTCTCTCGTTCTCGCGGAATTTCAAAAAAATCTATATTCGCGTCAACCGTTCCCCAGGCTATGTGATATCATGAATCATTTGCTGAATCCCGGAGATGAACTAAGTAGGTATTATACAATCGTGTGTAACGGACAGACAAGATGAAACTAATAAAGTTTAGGTACAATAAAATCCCAGACCAAATGAAACCGATATATACAAGTAATCCATAAAGATTTGTAATAAATAGAGTCTTAGCCTGTAATGCAATATTTATAAGAATCTTTGTACCTATCATTGGAATGTAAAATCAATGAGTATGAATAACTAGGTGCGGGGTTTTGAAACATCCTTTATTTTTGGAGGTCGTTTGAAAATACCGTAACATAAAGAAGTTTCGATGGCGAGTCTGAGAGACCTCTGAATCCGTCTGAATTTACTTAAATAAGTAATATTTGCCCTTTCGTCGGCCGCTCTCTCTTATGCAAAGTGAAACTGAACTATGCACAACCCAACGAGCTCCTTTGAGTAGCAGCTATTCTGATGTTAATGACTCTACAGCAATGTACTCTGTGCTCTACAGTCTACCAATATTTTATTCTACTCAAATAAAATATTCAAGAACGTTTTCAAATTTGTGCAATTTTCAAAGAATAGAGGCTTGAATTATTTTACTTAGATCAGTTTCATTTATTTTACTTATTTAAGTGGTTGAAATTTTGATCTTGTCTGGCCAATCTCTGTTACTACGAAGTAAAGTACAATGGAGATGGAATATTACGAACAAATATCACTTTGCTGACTCATAACCTCATAAGTATAAACTATTAATCCTTTAATGAAAAGTTAAATCTAAAACCTTGGTAAAAAAGAAAAAGTTAAAGGAAAAACAAAAGTTATACAATGTTCAACAAATAAGGCCAATGAAATATGAATTCAAACGGACTTATAGACAATCAAGTTTACTGTCAACTGTCAAGTAATCAGCGGACTTGACGCGGCGTCCAGTCAACTTGACGGTGTACGGAGTACGGCATCGGCTGGACTATAGATTGTAGAGCAACAACAAAGTGGCGACGAGTAGTGTCGCGTGTCGCATCGTATCGCGTTGGCGTGTGGCTCTCAGTCTCACCACACGAGTAGATATTATGAAGTTCGCCGCTGTCTGTGGCGATACTCGCACTTGCTCGTTATATTATAACGAAGTAGGCACGGAACTTTGTGTTCCATGTTATTGGCAGGTACCAGTAACCCGTAGGCCGTAACGTGTAGTACGCGACAGCTCAACATGTCGATGGCGGTGGGGACGCTCGACACACCGTGTGTGACGTGCGGGTGTGCGGGGCGTCTCCCCGCCTCATGCCCCGAAAGCCATCTCAACCTGTCGCGTACTATAAGTTTGGCCACATAGGTATGCCGTATGCCTTCAAAACAAGAGTGAATTTTTGACACGTGGGCGAGCACGCTCCTACCGCTTCAGACCCTTCCCGACACCACCGACACCACCGACACCACCGACACCACCGACACCACCGACACCACCGACACCACCGACACCACCGACACCACCGACACCACCGACACCACCGACACCACCGACACCACCGACACCACCGACACCACCGACACCACCGACACCACCGACACCACCGACATCACCGACACCACCGACACCACCGACACCACCGACACCACCGACACCACCGACACCACCGACACCACCGACACCACCGACACCACCGACACCACCGACACCACCGACACCACCGACACCACCGACACCACCGACACCACCGACACCACCGACACCACCGACACCACCGACACCACCGACACCACCGACACCACCGACACCACCGACACCACCGACACCACCGACACCACCGACACCACCGACACCACCGACACCACCGACACCACCGACACCACCGACACCACCGACACCACCGACACCACCGACACCACCGACACCACCGACACCACCGACACCACCGACACCACCGACACCACCGACACCACCGACACCACCGACACCACCGACACCACCGACACCACCGACACCACCGACACCACCGACACCACCGACACCACCGACACCACCGACACCACCGACACCACCGACACCACCGACACCACCGACACCACCGACACCACCGACACCACCGACACCACCGACACCACCGACACCACCGACACCACCGACACCACCGACACCACCGACACCACCGACACCACCGACACCCCCACGACATCGTGGTGGAGGGCGCCCGCACTATAATTAGGTAACTTCGCGGACTCCACTCTACAACTGTCGGGCTCCATCAGGTAAGATTTTCATAAAAATATTGTAATTAAAAAATGTAGACGAATAAAACCGCTTATTTACACATAACAATTGTGTTGTGCAGTAGGTAGGTGCCCTCCCCCCGCGGTACCCACTGGGCAGGTAGCGGCGTCCACGGCAATTACGCCGCTATGTTCCCTCTACCCTAAGTGTTAACTGCTAATGAACTAGTGCGTTGGAGGGTAAGTATTTACTGAATGTTTTTCCCGGCCTTTTTATGAGACTAGCTAGTCGTTGCCCGCGGCCTCGTCTGCTGGAAGGTAAGTACATGATGATGCAGTTCTAGATGGATGAGCTTACTTGGAACGGATAAATAATCAATACTCTTTATAGAAGTGCCATTTCGCTTGACGGCCGATCTTTGCTCGTAGAATTGCATCTAGCGGCGCCCGAAGCCTCCCGTTACACCAGATGCTGCAATTTAGAAATTGTTTTAAATTTCTAAAATGCCTCTGTTGAGAAGCGAATCCAGGACATCCCACTTATAAAACCACTAAATAACTGAGGGCTAAAGTGTCAGGCGCCATAAAGGTCTTTCATGATGTTATTTCGAGGGGAACTAAGCAAATTGGATTTAACGAAATGAAATAAATCTAAATTGTATTATTGAGTTAGTGGCAAGTTCCCAGATGTTGCCTGTTATCAGTTATACAAACTTTGTCAAATATAATCAATCCGTCCCAATCAAATCCAACACGACGCAGTTTGCATGAATCTGAGTTGGAACATTCAGAAGGGGTTTACGCAGAAAAAGTTGTTCGTTAAGATGTCGGTACTTCAACGGAGACTTATTTACATTAATTTAAATGTAAATGTAAGTGATACCCCTCAACAGCTTCGGGACACGGACGGGGTCGGACGGAGGGACGGAGGGACGGAGGGACGGAGGGACGGAGGGACAAGAGGTTCGAGTGTGTGTTGAGGAATTATATCGCCAATATGGTCCAAAGGCGACACTTAGATCAACACGAAAATAGAATAATATGATAACGACCTTCACCCATCTGTATTTGTAACAACCATAACACATGTCGATACATCTGTATTTGTACCAACCATAACACATGTCGATACATCTGTATTTGTACCAACCATAACACATGTCGATACATCTGTATTTGTACCAACCATAACACATGTCGATACATCTGTATTTGTACCAACCATAACACATGTCGATACATCTGTATTTGTACCAACCATAACACATGTCGATACATCTGTATTTGTACCAACCATAACACATGTCGATACATCTGTATTTGTACCAACCATAACACATGTCGATACATCTGTATTTGTACCAACCATAACACATGTCGATACACCTAGCACGTACCACGTACCTACCTGTTGGCATTGGCTAATGAAATCAAGTTTATACCACTAATTTAAGTTAAGTTAAGTTAAGTTAAGGTAATAATTTTTTCCCAATTACTTCAGCTTCACCCATTTATTAACCAAACGAATTCAATGAATGAATGAATGAATAAATGAAAGATTTATTAAAAAAAATCTAATAGAGAGGATAAAGTAGGTAGGTAGATACCTACTGACATATTGACATCCATAAATATTCTGAGAAAAGTGAATGAGATAACTAAGAAAAATTGGAAATGTATCTAACATCCAAATAATTGAATGATGAGTTATGAATCATAATTAATTAACAATGATCGAATGATTGATCGAATCTTGTATTTCAGTGAATGAATGATAGCGTCGGGCGTCAGGGGGAGTCATCGATAACGTCTGAATCAAACGCCACACTGCTGTCTTGTCGGCGTCCAGGGGGAGTCATCGATAACGTCTGAATCAAACGCCACACTGCTGTCTTGTCGGCGTCCAGGGGGCGTCTTCGATAACGTCTGAATCAAACGCCACACTGCTGTCTTGTCGGCGTCCAGGGGACGTCATCGATAACGTCTGAATCAAACGCCACACTGCTGTCTTGTCGGCGTCCAGGGGGCGTCTTCGATAACGTCTGAATCAAACGCCACACTGCTGTCTTGTCGGCGTCCAGGGGACGTCATCGATAACGTCTGAATCAAACGCCACACTGCTGTCTTGTCGGCGTCCAGGGGGCGTCTTCGATAACGTCTGAATCAAACGCCACACTGCTGTCTTGTCGGCGTCCAGGGGACGTCATCGATAACGTCTGAATCAAACGCCACACTGCTGTCTTGTCGGCGTCCAGGGGGCGTCTTCGATAACGTCTGAATCAAACGCCACACTGCTGTCTTGTCGGCGTCCAGGGGACGTCATCGATAACGTCTGAATCAAACGCCACACTGCTGTCTTGTCGGCGTCCAGGGGGCGTCTTCGATAACGTCTGAATCAAACGCCACACTGCTGTCTTGTCGACGTCCAGGGGGCGTCTTCGATAGATTAGCTTTTAGTTAAGCCTTGTAACAAGCAGATCAGCTTGTCCCAGGATCCCCAGGCATGCTCAAGTCGGGCCATGCTGCGAGGTTGGCATGCGGCATGTGGCACGGTGCGTGTCGAGGGAATTGCCCTTCCACGTGGCGCCTGTACGTCTGTACGACCGCGGGAGGTTTCACTAACTACAATATCAATCTCCGACACAATGAACATTCTATTTGATATTGATATTTGTTGCTTCTTCACTAGTTCTTTCTATTGGTATACCTTTAGTAAAAGAAAATGCTTGTGAAAATGATAAGTTGAATTGCGGTAGTGGACAACCTCCTTACCACCTACAATATGATTATCATACTGCAACAATGTCATTGGTTGTGATTGGCCGAATTTGTGGTATTGTTGCTGCAACTGGGCATAGCCAATGATATCAATTCAATCAATTGAGCTGATCCAATTGCCACTGCGGCACTCAGGAAACAAAGTCCGTAAGGACACAAAGTTATAGTACCGACACAGTTTTAAGATAATTTTTTCTTCAGCTTAGTAACATACCCGTGATAATTTTTTTTAAATAGATACCTACTAACATTTGCACAAAATGTTAGTTTAATTTAAGTATTGACTTAATTATGTTCTTTTTTTTCATCTCTAATCATATTATAAATGCGAACTTGTGTTTGTTTGTTTGTCCTTCTTTTACGCCTTAACTAAGCAACCGATCGCCTTGATTTTTGGCATAGAAACAGTTGAAAGGACGGAGAGGAACCTCTATCCCGCAAAATTAAAGAGTTCCTGCGGGATTATTAAAAACCTATGTCCACCCATACCTACACCTAAATCATAAGATATTATCATCAATCCATTTGTAGTCAGGTCTTCATAAGCACATTATTAGATGTGCAAAACATGAAACGATTTCAACAAATGCCCAAACTATTCAGCAACAAAAAACCCTAAAAGGGCTTTTAAAATATGGAGACGTTTTCAGGCAGACAGTCTGTTCTGTGTGCTGTGAAATGTATTCGGTAATATTATAGTTATGGTAATGTGATACAACGTACAACAGTTGGCGCCGATTGTAGAGACGTCGCACATCTGGCGCGGTCTCTCGTTACAGCCATTCGATACACCTCATCGTCGAGCTCGATGGCGATACATATTTTCATTCCATGATTTATTGCATTCGTTAGGTGCAAGCAAAATGCGTTTGTTTATGTCCATGTATATAAACATAAAGATTTCTCTTCTAACGGTCTTGTTTAGGGAACTACAAATCTTTTGAGAAGGAGAATTCAATCGTATAGAATAATAGGTTTATTAGAAAAACTCTTATTGGACTGAGGTGAGGGACGAAAACACTCGTGCGGAGATTTTTTTCGGTATTTTGTAAGTGTAGATAATTTATGGTGCTTCCCATTTCATATTTCAATTTGTCACATTGTTGGAGAATTTCATGCGCGGAACTCGCTCGTCCCTTGTGCTAAACTTGAGGTCTTTCAAAAAGGTTTAGAGGTTTAAACCGATGCAGCAGCTAAAACAGCAGAAAAACAGGCACACTTTCGCTATTATTATTTATGGAACAATAGATATCAGGGCTGTGTCAGCGCTGCTGCCTGCTGCCTGCTAGCACAGCAAGAGTTAGAGAATAGCACAGCAAGAGTTTCCGCAAGTTGGTGCGGTATTGTATTGGAGTCACGTTTGTTATGGAACATTGTCTCGTTTGCGACGTGGGCACACGTGGGCACACGTGGGCACATGTGGGCACGTGTGGGCACGTGGGGCGCTGCGGTAACGACGACCACCAACTGTACAGATAATAATCTTGCTACATTAAATACTATTAGTGTCCCTCAATTAGCTATAGTAGGTATACTTAGTGGGTAGGTATATATGTTTGATTTCGCTTGCACGAAATTCGGCATAATTCATACTTACTTTTCTGTTTCTAGTGGTTGATTTTCAAAAGGTGTGCGAGAATCCACTCGGTTCAGCGGAATTTTGATTCACATAACCACGAAGTGCGTTTTCAAATTCAAATTCATTTCTATATATTTTTCATCGTAGAGAGCATGATCATTCTTCTCACTGAAGCGGTGATATTCGGTTGGATTCTAGTATTGTGGCCATTATTAACTAGCTGATGCTAGCGATTTCATCATCCGCGTGGATTTAGGTTTTTAAAGATCCCGTGGGAACTCTTTGATTTCCCGGGATAAAAAGTACCCTTTGTCACTCTCTAGGTGTTAAACTATATCCATGCAAAAAATCATGTCCATCCATTGCTCCGTTGCGACGTAATTGAAGGACAAACCAATAAACCAACAAACTAATAAACCAACAAACAAACACACTTTCGCATTTATAATAGGTTTAGTGATTACTAATTAACTACTAGATGCCTAGTATGCAGTCGACTGGAGGTTTAGGTTATTTCGAAACCCGTGGGGACAGTTTGATTTACCGAGATATCCATCCTGTACCCGTAGTACAAGATTTTACGTCTCACCAAACGAAACCAAATTCGAGAGTCGAAATACTTCCGCGTTACAGTAAAATGGACCTAAACAGCCTTGAATTGAAGTCAAATATTCAATGCCACTGATTTTAATTTTGCAATGTTTTCACTTGGAGCGCTGGCTGTAGAAGTGTAGACAAACTGGAGCTTTAAAACAAGGCATTTAAGATCCAGTTTACTGTAACGCGGAAGTATTTCGACTCTCGAATTTGGTTTGGTTTGGTGAGACGTAAAATCTTGTACTACGGGTACTGAACCAAATTTCTTCAAAATTGGTTAAACTAATAGACTACAAGCTTTAAGAGACATACGAGGAAAATTTTTGTCAGCGTATCATTGGCTCGTACGATCAGTATCATTGGCTCGTACGATCAGTATCATTGGCTCGTACGATCAGTATCACTCGTATCAAGTGGAATTGGATCACGTTCGCAAACTGAAAGGCTTCAATTCCATTCATGTCACAAAACGTCCGTCACTGTGAGGACTTGTAGCTCGTGAGGACGGAGGACGGAGGGATATCGACGCGTTAATTGGCACGCGAGTGATGCGGGGGGGGGGGGGGGGGAGGACGATCGATCAAACGCGGGACTTTTATTGAGATTAGCATACAATTGTATTTGATTTGCGAAGACAGTTAATTTCTGTGTTTGACATTACATCGTATGTAGCATGAGCATGACACTTGCTTTAGTGGTGAAGGAATACCTCGTGAGGAATCCAGCATGTCTGAGACTTCTCAAAGAGTGCATGGCCGCACTCGGCCGGCGTGTGGATTGCCTTAAATCTCTTTCACTCTGAGAGAAGACCCGTGCTCAGTAGTGAGCCGGTAATAGTTTGACGATGGTGATGATGATGATGCTGTCTTTTTAAACTGAACGATAGCGCTTGACGGCGATGAATCTGTTCTGACATTTTCCAAGAAAACTAAAAATGTGAAGTCGTAAAAAGTATTTCTGTGCCGAGAGTGTTTATTTACGCCTGCTCGCTGCGTAATGGCAGAGCGTGTAGCTAGCTGGGTGGGTAGGTAGCTAGCTAGGTAGGTAGCTAGGTAGCTAGGTAGCTAGGTAGGTAGTAAGAGTTCGAGACCAAAGGACGGACAAAAATAACACACTTCACAAACAAATCCCTACGTCCATTACTAAGTAGTTTAATTACATCGTATAGAATGTAGGCGGAGCGGAGCGGAGCGGAGCGGAGCGGAGTACAGAAGCCCCGCGATCTGCGAGACTCGAGAGTATCGGTGGACTATTGTACAATGTACAGGGTGTAACCAGAACGCGCGGAGTATTGTACAGGGTGTAACCAGAACGCGCGGAGTATTGTACAGGGTGTAACCAGAACGCGCGGAGTATTTTTTTTTTTTTTTTTTAATACACTTTATTGCACACAACACAAAGTAAACATTGAAAAAACACAATACAGGATCTTAATCTAATAGCTGTAGCATGCAAAGGCGGCCTTATCGCTAAAGCGATCTCTTCCAGGCAACCTTTGACGAAAGGAATCACGAAAGCACGGGTTGGTGCGGCAGCCGAAAATGGCCCTATGTATATTATATTATTATAAATTAGACTACATACACAGTACATTCTAATAATACACAAATATATATAAATATATATACCTATATACATATCTCTATAATATACTACATAATTCTGTTTACATAGATAAATAATAGTTCTTCAAACGATTTTTGAAGGAGTTTAAGGATTTCGCCTGACGTATTCCAGCTGGGAGTGAATTCCAGAGTTTGACACTGTTAGTGGTGAAAGAGTTACCATAGTATACCGTGCAGCTGTGTGGAGTCATAAGCTTATTGTCGGTGCTGGAGCGGAGGGAGAACTGATGGTTCTCACCAAGATAGGAAAACCGTTCTTTTAAGTATGATGGTGTTTGAGGGTAGTACAGAATACGATATAGGAGCGACAAAGCGTGCATCTCCCTCCGCCGAGATACTGGCAGCCACTTTAGTTTAGCACGGAACTCTGATACATGATCGTATTTTCGTAGGCCGAAGATAAAGCGAATACACATGTTTTGTAGTCTCTCCAGCTTGTTTAAAAGTTCTTGTGTCAGGTCCGGATAACAAGAGTCACCGTAGTCTAATATTGGCAACAAAAGTGTGTTAGCTAACGTAATCTTAGTTTTTATTGGCAGAAGATTTTTCAACCGTCTTAAGTATCCAATAGTGGCGAAGATTCTCCGCCCCACCTCCCCTACTTGTGGACCCCAAGAGAGAGAATTGTCCAAGATTAGACCAAGGTTCTTGACTTTATTGCTGTATGGCAATGCTATACCATCGAAGCGGACTGCAGGTAGATTATGTAGCTTAGAGAGTATTCTGGGATTACCAATAATGATTACTTGCGATTTGATCGGATTTACTGCAAGTCCATAGCACTTACACCACTCGCAAACCTTGGCCAAATCTGAATTTAGTGTGTTAATTGCAGCTGGAATGCGCTCAACGGTTTCCGAAGTGTAAATTTGTAAATCATCAGCGTAAAAATGAAAGGAAGATGAAATAACCGAGGAGATTGTATTAATAAAAATAGAGAAGAGAAGAGGAGATAGAACCCCACCCTGTGGGACACCTGCAGAGAGCGGTGAGAGCGTGGAACACTTGCCATCGATTTTGATACATTGCGTCAACAATGTCCGCTTAAGTACGATCTGAACCAGTTAATTACGTCAGCGGATACATTCAGGGAACTTAATATCGCAAGAAGTAGGTCGAAGTCGACATTATTAAAAGCGTTGCTAAAATCGAGGAGAATGAGAACAGTGACTAACTTGTTATCCATACCTTTCCGTATATCATCGCAGACTTTAATTAGCGCAGTGACTGTGCTATGGCCGGGTCTAAAGCCAGATTGAAATGAAGATAGGATGTTATTTTTAGTAAGAAAGAGACTCAGTTGTTTGTTAACAATGCGCTCAAGGACTTTGGACAGAAAAGGAAGAATGGAGATGGGTCGAAAGTGTGTGGGGGATGTCGGATTGGAGGTTTTAGGTATTGGGATAACAAAGGCTTTCCCCCACTCAGAAGGAAAAGTACACGAGGACAGAGAAAAGTTAAAAATGTGACATAGGATAGGAGCGATGCTATCAAGGAGCAGTAGGATCATCCTCCGACTGATTCCGTCAAACCCCATTGCATCCGACTTTATGGCCACAACGTGTTTCTTCATTTCATCCAGAGTTACGTCGCTGAATTGGAAAGGAGGGTAATTAGGTATAGGCATGGACCTCAAATTATTGAGCGTCGCTTGTTTTATTTGACTATCCAGTGTCCCAGCAGTCGTGAAATGCTGGTTAAGTGTGTCAAGGTCCGGGATGCGATGAGTCTTTTTTTGTTGGCGTCCAATGCCCAACGTATTCAGAAACCTCCAAGTTTTGGAGGTATTGGAGTCTTTAAGGGAATTGCAAATGAAATTACGCTGGGCATCGCGACAAACTTTACTACACCGATTGCGAAGCTTTTTATATTTTTCACGGTTAGTAACTGTAGGACATAGTATTGTACAGGGTGTAACCAGAACGCGCGGAGTATTGTACAGGGTGTAACCAGAACGCGCGGAGTATTGTACAGGGTGTAACCAGAACGCGCGGAGTATTGTACAGGGTGTAACCAGAACGCGCGGAGTATTGTACAGGGTGTAACCAGAACGCGCGGAGTATTGTACAGGGTGTAACCAGAACGCGCGGAGTATTGTACAGGGTGTAACCAGAACGCGCGGAGTATTGTACAGGGTGTAACCAGAACGCGCGGAGTATTGTACAGGGTGTAACCAGAACGCGCGGAGTATTGTACAGGGTGTAACCAGAACGCGCGGAGTATTGTACAGGGTGTAACCAGAACGCGCGGAGTATTGTACAGGGTGTAACCAGAACGCGCGGAGTATTGTACAGGGTGTAACCAGAACGCGCGGAGTATTGTACAGGGTGTAACCAGAACGCGCGGAGTATTGTACAGGGTGTAACCAGAACGCGCGGAGTATTGTACAGGGTGTAACCAGAACGCGCGGAGTATTGTACAGGGTGTAACCAGAACGCGCGGAGTATTGTACAGGGTGTAACCAGAACGCGCGGAGTATTGTACAGGGTGTAACCAGAACGCGCGGAGTATTGTACAGGGTGTAACCAGAACGCGCGGAGTATTGTACAGGGTGTAACCAGAACGCGCGGAGTATTGTACAGGGTGTAACCAGAACGCGCGGAGTATTGTACAGGGTGTAACCAGAACGCGCGGAGTATTGTACAGGGTGTAACCAGAACGCGCGGAGTATTGTACAGGGTGTAACCAGAACGCGCGGAGTATTGTACAGGGTGTAACCAGAACGCGCGGAGTATTGTACAGGGTGTAACCAGAACGCGCGGAGTATTGTACAGGGTGTAACCAGAACGCGCGGAGTATTGTACAGGGTGTAACCAGAACGCGCGGAGTATTGTACAGGGTGTAACCAGAACGCGCGGAGTATTGTACAGGGTGTAACCAGAACGCGCGGAGTATTGTACAGGGTGTAACCAGAACGCGCGGAGTATTGTACAGGGTGTAACCAGAACGCGCGGAGTATTGTACAGGGTGTAACCAGAACGCGCGGAGTATTGTACAGGGTGTAACCAGAACGCGCGGAGTATTGTACAGGGTGTAACCAGAACGTGCTGGCAAAATGAAGACACGTGATAGTACCTACTGATGATTATTGATATACCACAAAAAACGCGAAAAAAATATACAAAATCCTATAATTTTGTAAAAGTTCACGAAATATTAAAAAAAAACATATGACTGACGCTAGAGGTCAACGAACGTTGCGGTAAGTAGGCCACGCTATACCTTGCTGGTTTGAAAAATACTAAATCACTAAAACTACAAAATGAGGCAAATGGTTATTGGTATTGGCTTGTGTTTAGGTAGTATAACAATAACGCTAAGTTTTTGCTGGCGTTCTAGTTACACCCTGGTTATTATTGTAATAGGCCACATCAATACAATTTTAATATTTATTCAAACGACTTACTTACCTGTGTCAATTAATCTATATACATTGTCGCATCAATGGTCGCATCGTGCAAAAACTAACTGGTTAACTATAGACGAGTGACGTCACGCTCGTCCTATGGTTTACAGAAGTCGTTTGTTTCATCTCATCTCATACAAAACTGAACCATGGATGTAGGAAATAATAAGACTCTCTGAAACACAACGAATGTAAGCGACCATGTCTACATGACGGCTCTGGATAGTGATCCATTGCGACTGAGTAGGATATCTCAATCGTCAATCGATCTCTAAACTTTATAGAATAAGTCCGCAGATGGTGATTATTACAATACAGGTAATAATCACAAAACGCATTAATACAGTACACTCACCTATAATTTGTTGACCTTATTTCTACCCAGCAATCTAGGGTCCGAGATAGAGATAGTAGTTTTGGGTGAAAATGAAAATGTAATTACAAGTGAACTGCAAATCGAATCTGATTGTGGGCATTGGCGGTCGGTGGCCGTCGACTAATTAATCTCATCGGGATGAATTCTCTGCTCCGCTGGCGCTGCCATGACACAGCCGGTACCCACCGACCCGACTTCCTGCTCGTGTCGAGACTGGTGACCACTGACCATGCTTATATACCTACTCGTACTAGTTTCAATGCCTCGCAAGTCGCAACCCGTGCTCGCAACATTTAAAAAGCAGACTGTTTTTTTTTCGATGACAAATTTTTAGCTTACTACAATTTCACCTAAACCTAAATATTCACTTGCAACAACACAACTGTCATGGAGCATTTTCTATTTTTAAATTTTGATGAACAAGATAAGATGAATAAAGAGCAAGCGGAGCGAGACCAATAATTAATCTATGAAAGAGCATCTTAGCAATTTGGTCAAGATGATCTTGTTAATTGTTCGTCAAAATGTAATAACGGCGAATGCTCAATGTTTTATTTGAAGTGAATGCTTAGGTGTATCTGCAGCTTTGCAGCGGTAAGTAGTAAACATGTAAGCGGTTAGCGGGCTTACTTACGATATTGGGACACGAAGAACACAATATCTTTTCCAGTAGGGTGGTAGGTAGCTAGTCGAAGCCTTCCCACTCCAGACCGGACCAGACCAGACTAGCAACAATATAGAAATACAAATATCCTATTTGTTTCTGTCGAAAATGAAAACCTTTCGCTTGAAAGATCTATTCATGACTGCACCAGGGAAGTCACCTCTGTCGGTCGGTCTCAATCTCAATCTCAAGTCTCTCGACATGGAGAGACAACAATATAGTCACTGTCGACACCACGAGTTGACTCTTCGCGGTACCAGGTCGGAAGGTAAATTGGAGAACAAGTCGGCCTCGTCAGTAGGAGCTACCCTACGAGTATAGCAATTCAAATTCCATTGAGTTGGGGTCGTGTAATGGGAGAACTAATTGATTGTAACAGTTCCTGTGTCGCTCGGTAGTCGGTCGCTTCTGCAGAGTGCAGAGTGCAGAGTGCAGAGTGCAGAGTGCAGAGTGCAGAGTGCAGAGTGCAGAGTGCAGAGTGCAGAGTGCAGAGTGCAGAGTGCAGAGTGCAGAGTGCAGAGTGCAGAGTGCAGAGTGCAGAGTGCAGATGTGCGGACTGCGGCCTCGAGTTGTAGTCCATTAAGTGATACCTCTGATTTATTACGAAACGAATTTATTCAATTTATATTGAGTTTAACTTTACCTTAGACTACTCACATGCTTTAGACTCACCAAAGTAAAAATAGTTATTTTGAAAAATAACTATTTTGCACACTTATCAAGGTATTAAGACTATTAAGTAGATACGAATTATCTATTTGACAAATCCATAGGAGTAAAATTTTATCTCACTCTGAAAAGTAGCTTATCTAGCTTTATAAGACGTTATCTTAGTTTCTTGAAACGGTCTTGAATTAAGCTATAAAAAGCTATTGAAATTTAAAAAATATGCAGTTATTTATTTTTTAATATAGCCACTAGTGCAGAGAGCCGCCACAGTCCACTCGCCGGCTGTGCACTGTGCTTAACAATTTTTGTTAGTATGTTTATGTTAGTTTGTACTCGTAGTTTAATTAGTGTAGGTAATTGGCTTTATGGCCGTTCTAATCTATATATATAAAAGGAAAAGGTGACTGACTGACTGACTGACTGAATGACTGACTGACTGACTGATCTATCAACGCACAGCTCAAACTACTGGACGGATCGGGCTGAAATTTGGCATGCAGATAGCTATTATGACGTAGGCATCCGCTAAGAAAGGATTTTTGAAAATTCAACTCCTAAGGGGGTGAAATAGGGTTTTGAAATTTTGTAGTCCACGCGGACGAAGTCGCGAGCATAAGCTAAATAAATAATAAATAAATAATAAAAATAATAATAATCCAGCGGCAAAAATCCGGAAACTCCGGTTTACGAGAACAATACCAATTCGCACCACTGATGCAGAAGTAGGTCGTGAGCGCTGACACAATCAAACCCCAAATCAATATTGACACTTGCGGCTCAGTTGGATAAGTTAACAGCGGGTAAAGTTGGCGAGCAGTGAGCGTCACTTGATTGTTGTTGCTGTACCTTGTTGCGCAACTTTCAATTGAACTGCACTTAATTCCAATCTTGTTTAAGGACCTGTCGCTGCGCAGGTGTGTAGGGAGACATCAGTGCGCGTCTTTGTGAAACTCCTCATAAAGTGTTCTAACTTGCCATCAAGTCTGGTTGCAGCCAAGCGCTAGCTAGCGCAGCGTCCATAAAAAGACCTAAAGTCACAATCTCGTTCTCTTAGTCGAGTTGTATGCGGAAGGAGCTATCCCAAGCAAACTACTAGAACTGTGTGATTAGTGGGTAAAGGTCACGGCCTTCAGCAACGAGGAGGCAGACGGCCACGAAGGCCATCATCAGCATCGTGTACCGATAGACGTCCTCCGCCACATAGGTCTCTCGGCAGCGGCTCCCTGCAACTCGTCTGTCCATCTGTAATGGAAGGTCTCCCAACGCTGCGCTTTCCGGTGCGAGGTCGCCATTCTAGCGCCCTGGGACCCCACCGTCTATCCATTTTGCCCTGCCCATTGTCGCTTCACTTCACTACGAAAGTGCTAGCAGCAATTTGCATGACACTAGCTGCTAGCACCTACTTAACGAAAACTAGGAACTATATAATCCGCAACGCGAGCCATCGCCAGCTGTCCGAACTTGCTCTAGCCGCTCTAGCCGCTCTAGCCACAGCTCTAGTAGCTCTAGCGTCAAATTCAAACTAACTTTTAACGCTAGCTTGTTAACTTGTGAATTTATAGTAACGGTACAGGTTACAGGTTACACACCCATTATTTGGAGAGTTTCGCAAAGCTTGGGTTTGTAATTATTATGAAGGAGTTTAATAAGCTGTGTATATTCCGTCGTTACTACTTGTAGTTTGTAGTTTGTAGTTTGTAGTTTGTAGTTTGTAGTTTGTAATCGGCTTTGGTCCGTTATCCTAAGTAGCCACTTATGTACTTATACTTAGTCACTTTTAACAAAAGGTTTGCCTCGCTCACATTCAAATTATTTATTCAAATTGAAAACCATTGTACCTACACGGTACACCTACACGGTACACCTACACGGTACACCTACACGGTACACCTACACGGTACACCTACACGGTACACCTACACGGTACACCTACGCGGTACACCTACACGGTACACCTACGCCGTACACCTACACGGTACACCTACACGGTACACCTACGCGGTACACCTACACGGTACACCTACGCGGTACACCTACACGGTACACCTACGCGGTACACCTACACGGTACACCTACGCGGTACACCTACACGGTACACCTACACGGTACACCTACACGGTACACCTACGCGGTACACCTACACGGTACACCTACACGGTACACCTACGCGGTACACCTACACGGTACACCTACACGGTACACCTACACGGTACACCTACGCGGTACACCTACACGGTACACCTACGCGGTACACCTACACGGTACACCTACGCGGTACACCTACACGGTACACCTACACGGTACACCTACACGGTACACCTACACGGTACACCTACACGGTACACCTACACGGTACACCTACGCGGTACACCTACACGGTACACCTACGCGGTACACCTACGCGGTACACCTACACGGTACACCTACGCGGTACACCTACACGGTACACCTACACGGTACACCTACACGGTACACCTACACGGTACACCTACACGGTACACCTACACGGTACACCTACACGGTACACCTACACGGTACACCTACACGGTACACCTACACGGTACACCTACACGGTACACCTACGCGGTACACCTACACGGTACACCTACGCCGTACACCTACACGGTACACCTACACGGTACACCTACGCGGTACACCTACACGGTACACCTACGCGGTACACCTACACGGTACACCTACACGGTACACCTACACGGTACACCTACGCGGTACACCTACACGGTACACCTACACGGTACACCTACACGGTACACCTACGCGGTACATTTACGCGGTACACCTACACGGTACACCTACGCGGTACACCTACACGGTACACCTACACGGTACACCTACACGGTACACCTACGCGGTACACCTACACGGTACACCTACGCGGTACACCTACACGGTACACCTACGCGGTACACCTACGCGGTACACCTACACGGTACACCTACACGGTACACCTACGCGGTACACCTACACGGTACACCTACGCGGTACACCTACACGGTACACCTACGCGGTACACCTACACGGTACACCTACGCGGTACACCTACACGGTACACCTACGCGGTACACCTACACGGTACACCTACGCGGTACACCTACACGGTACACCTACGCGGTACACCTACACGGTACACCTACGCGGTACACCTACACGGTACACCTGCGTTGATGAGTTGAGCTGATGACGATGATGATGATGATTATTATTTTACTAGCTGATGCCCACGACTTCGCATGGATTTAGGTTTTTGAAAAATCCTGTGGGAACTCTTTGATTTTCCGAGATAAAAAGTAGCATATGTCACTTTCCAGGTCTTTAACTATACTTATCCATGCAAAAAATGACGTCAATCCGTTGCTGTGTTGTTGCGACGTGATTGAAGGACAAACCAACAAACAAACACACTTTCACATTTCTTATATGGGTAGTGAATTAGTGATTCAACGTTACAGTTTTATATTTTACTAGCTTATTCCCGCGACTTCGTCCGCGTGGACTACACAAATTTCAAACCCCTATTGGACGCCCTCAGGGGTGAATTTTCTAAAATCCTTTCTTAGCGGATGCCTATCTGTATGCCAAATTTCAGCCCGATCCGTCCAGTAGTTTGAGCTGTGCGTTGATAGATCAGTCAGTCATTCAGTCAGTCATCAGTCACCTTTTCCTTTTACATCTATATATATAAAAGGAAAAGGTGACTGACTGACTGACTGACTGACTGAATGACTGACTGACTGATCTATCAACGCACAGCTCAAACTACTGGACGGATCGGGCTGAAATTTGGCATGCAGATAGCTATTATGACGTAGGCATCCGCTAAGAAAGGATTTTTGAAAATTCAACTCCTAAGGGGGTGAAATAGGGTTTTAAAATTTTGTAGTCCACGCGGACGAAGTCGCGAGCATAAGCTAGTTATATATATTTTGATAGGTAACTTACTTATGGTAAGTTATTACTTATGTATGATAAAAATACCATTTACTTACAGCTCGTCACTTGTGAGCGTAGAGCAGGCGACAGTCGTATGTAGTATGTACCTACTCGTATGTTTCCATCATAAGCTATTTGAAATTGTAAAACGAATTGCGACTAAACATTATCACAATAATTGTGTTGACCTTACTTGGCTGAAAACATCGAGACGGCTAAAAGTATAAAACATAATATAATTAGGTAGAATGGCGGCGGTGCGCGGTGGTGGCGTGGTGGCGTGGTGGCGTGGTGGCGTGGTGGCGTGGTGGCGTGGTGGCGTGGTGGCGGTACCACCACGAGTCTACTCGTGCGGTATCACATTGCGAGTTGCGACATTGCAGTACTGTGATAAGTGGGTACCTACTCCATTATCATTCATATTATTTTTGGAAGTAAATAGATATCATAACATAACATATCATAATAGCAGTATCAATATTTGAGGCCTTGTTAGGCCGAACGTAGACCATCCAACTTCAGTCAGTACCTACCTAACTACTGATTTTATTAGTTGTGACGTTTGACAAACTTTGAATCAGAGTACAAGTTGTGTTCTATCAGAAAAACCCCACTTGGAAAGTTAGTTTGTATTGCAAGCATATAGGAAGTAGACACGCAGACTCAATAGTTGATCCATTCCAATTAGCGATGGCATGATTGCTCATATCAATATCATTTGGTAAAATTATAATTTTTCTTCACTTTCAGGCGAATTTACAGGCGTTTTTTGTAGAAAGTAAATCTTTCATTGTTGCACTTACAATCGTTCGCAACGTTAATTTAACTAACAATTTTGATAAAAAAAGATAATGCGCTGGATTTCGTAGGTTGGTTTTCAAAAAGTACAAAACGTACTTATGATTGTAAGTGTCAAAATTCGCTTTTCGTGAAACGAATAAAATTATTATTGTCAACCGACACATAGGTATGTGTATCTAGAACTAGATGTGTCTCCCTGTTTAACACGCAGGGATGCAAGTGTTCTCGCTTGCACGCTAAATTTTAACAGAAAAGTGGGATTAAATGTAATAATTTTCAAATTTTAAGGTTTTGCTTCGTTAATATTCACATGCTATTTCACATGTTATCTGTGAAATGGTTCATCTCTAATTTCAATGCAACTGCTGGCATACAGTTCAAATCCACATGGTCTTCAGAAACAATCGTACTAACCGACTTTCGTGATTTGTCGCATTCGCCGGTGTCGGAGCGTGTGCGCTACGCCTTACTACAATAAGTAATTCCCAACTCCCATGACGCTGTGTACAAACAACACGATGTCGATAGGTACACGGTCCGGATAGAAGTGGGAAGCTGGGAAGCTGGGAAGCTGGGAAGCTGGGAAGCTGGGAAGCTGGGAACGGAAACCTTTGCCGAAACGATAACCGGGAGTTACAACATGCGATATAAATACTAATTTATTGCGAGTGTTGCAATAAATCCCCGTCTCCGGCTCGCGCTCCACGCGAGCTTACGGTTTGTGAAATCTTTATACACTGTGTTCTTTCAGGCAACATTGCCCGTTGTTTATGTGTTCCCATCAATCCATACACATAAAATGGGCATGTTTATACAAATCCCCACTGATCCTACCATTGTATAGAGTATAGACCAAGACGCAGGCGTTACTTTGCGGAATTTTTTCATACAGATATGTTGTCTGTTTCAGCGGATTTGGGTTGCCGGCTATGGGTTGATCATGATGATGATGATGCTTCGCTCGGTGGGAATTTCTCAAAATCGTTTCTTTTACTGAAGTTTGATCAACGGTTTAAAAACACACCTAAAGGAACCAAACTCGATATGTTTCCTCTCTCGACGCTCGACGCTCGACGCTCGACGCTCGACGCTCGACGCTCGACGCTCGACGCTCGACGCTCGACGCTCGACGCTCCCTTACGCAGTAAACAACTACTTATCCTGAATGTTTTATTGGACGGCGCTCAATTGATGTCGCTGCAGAAGTTGTTGTCTTCATAAATTGTGAGTAAATTGTCGTGTATAAGCCCCGGCGGCGACCCGGCGGCGACCCGGCAGCGACCCGGGACACTCCCGGCGGCCGACCTTCATTGAACATGAATAAATGGACAAGTTGAAATATGTTTTCACCTGGGGTTAAAGGCAACTTCGTCCGGACTATAGTGTCTAAACATTTTTTCAAAGAATCTTAGTCTTATTTGTGATTTTTTGTCATAAAATATAACTAACAACTGGATGGACTCACGTGAAAGTGAGAGTGTAGTACTGCTTTGTCTTACATTGACTTTTTTGCACCATAAGTGTTCCTTTTTTACCATTTTACTTCGTATTTTGGTGACGCAGTTCCGTTTGACTAGATCGCCCCCCATGGACTCGCCGTGAGGAGTGGGGAGGATATCACACGTTGGCCCGAGGAGGTCTTGACTAGATCGCCCCCCATGGACTCGCCGTGAGGAGTGGGGAGGATATCACACGTTGGCCCGAGGAGGTCTTGACTAGATCGCCCCCCATGGACTCGCCGTGAGGAGTGGGGAGGATATCACACGTTGGCCCGAGGAGGTCTTGACTAGATCGCCCCCCATGGACTCGCCGTGAGGAGTGGGGAGGATATCACACGTTGGCCCGAGGAGGTCTTGACTAGATCGCCCCCCATGGACTCGCCGTGAGGAGTGGGGAGGATATCACACGTTGGCCCGAGGAGGTCTTGACTAGATCGCCCCCCATGGACTCGCCGTGAGGAGTGGGGAGGATATCACACGTTGGCCCGAGGAGGTCTTGACTAGATCGCCCCCCATGGACTCGCCGTGAGGAGTGGGGAGGATATCACACGTTGGCCCGAGGAGGTCTTGACTAGATCGCCCCCCATGGACTCGCCGTGAGGAGTGGGGAGGATATCACACGTTGGCCCGAGGAGGTCTTGACTAGATCGCCCCCCATGGACTCGCCGTGAGGAGTGGGGAGGATATCACACGTTGGCCCGAGGAGGTCTTGACTAGATCGCCCCCCATGGACTCGCCGTGAGGAGTGGGGAGGATATCACACGTTGGCCCGAGGAGGTCTTGACTAGATCGCCCCCCATGGACTCGCCGTGAGGAGTGGGGAGGATATCACACGTTGGCCCGAGGAGGTCTTGACTAGATCGCCCCCCATGGACTCGCCGTGAGGAGTGGGGAGGATATCACACGTTGGCCCGAGGAGGTCTTGACTAGATCGCCCCCCATGGACTCGCCGTGAGGAGTGGGGAGGATATCACACGTTGGCCCGAGGAGGTCGGCCGATAATTACGAATCGATCCGTCTTACTTACCAACTCGGTAATTTCCTTCACGAAGTTTTGCTCAAAGAGAGAGCACCGCTAATGAGTCTGGAACATCTGCAAATTCTTCGTCATATCGTAACATATTATACTATCCACAATAGCGTATATTATATTTTGTTATATGTTTTCTAATATTGCAACATTATCGGAATAGTGTTTGACAAGAAATACTTCGAGCTTCAAATAAAAGAAAATCTTGATGTAACGGTTAAATAATAGAGCCAGTCATAATATTTTGTAGAAGGGGAATATTCTTATAATACTTATATTATAATATTAGGGGAAGCGGAAATATTTTTAGGGTTTCGTGGTAAAACCAAAAAACCGTAGGAAAAGTGTTGTCTGTGTCACAGGCGTTAAAAAAACATAAGAACTGCAAAATTGAAATTCTTTCTGTCTGTGTGTCTGTCTGTCGGTCTGTAAAGAAACCTACAGGGCACTTCCCGTTGACCTAGAATCATGAAATTTGGCAGGTAGCAGACATTAGGGGAAAAATGCCGGACGGCACCCTCGTCAAAGCGCGGGGCTATTAGTTGCGAGGCGGACCTGCTGGCCCGAATACTATTTGTATTAGTTATTCTGGCATCGCTGTTTCATTGTCACTTAATTTCTTCCAAAATAAATACATAACAAAATCTAGTGAAAAATATTAAACCCTCGATTTCGTATTCGTTGGATTAGTCAGTGGTCAGTGGTCACTATTTACTGATCACGGAATGAGAAGGGTTAGGTCGCAGTCTACCACGCTGTGCGGATTGATATACCTACGTCACACACTCTTAAGAACATTATGGAGAACTCTCATGGTGTGCAAGTTTCCTCGTTATGCTTTCCTTCACCGTTAGAGCAAGTGATATTTTAATTATTTAAAACGCACATAACTTTGAAAAGTTAGTCGTAGTTAGTTACGGAATTTGTTGGGCGGGCGAGTGTAGGGCGGGCTACACGTAGGGCGGGCGACGACAGACGTGCTACACGATGAGGGTCGTCGTCATCGCGCACGACGCTTGCACTGGCGCCAAAGCTAAGGATAATTGAATTTTTGCTCTCACTACAAAGCGTTCGATATAATGATTTACAGACTGCCAACCGGAGCGACTAGCGAGTAGGTACCTACTGCACTCTACAATCTACACAAAAGGTTTATGTTTGCAACATTCAATTCAAGTTTAATTAATATCTGTTTCATATTAGGTTAGCTTCCTTTGGTTTGAACAGAAGATTATTATCATGGCAGCACTGTTGCGCGTTCAATTGAAACCTACTACTTATTCGCAGGCGAATAGCTCCACAGGAAATGTATCTGTTTTAGAAAATGTTGCTAAATGAAATCCTCATTCCTGTGTGTTTGTGTGTTCCCTCATCTCTCCGCTCTCTCCGCGTGGAGGGAAAGACTTCTCCTTTTCTCTTCGCAGCGCCGCGTCGGGCTAACCGCATTAAATGCAAATGCAAGCCTTTGTGCTTTATATAGCACAATTTCACCATTTAGTACTCAGTAGATTGCAGACGCTTCATTCCTTCGCAGAAATAAATTGTTCCTCGCATTGAATAATATTATGTACTAGCTTATGCCCGCGACTTCGCCCGCTACACGAATTTCAAGCCCAGAGGTTGAATTTGCAAAAAGCTTTTCGTAGCGGATGTCTACGTCATAACTCATAATAGCTATCTGCATGTTAAATGCCTGATCCGTACAGTTTGAGCTGTGCGTTATAAGATCAGTCAGTCAGTCAGTCAGTCACCTTTTCTTTTATACTATTATTTGAAAACGCGGTTAGGCTGAGATCTATAGAGCGCACTTTGTCTTTCCTCAGATTTAAGTTTGAGTTAAAACTAGACTGATTTATGTGAGAGAGATATAGCTCTGTCTAATTTGAAGTAAGTCAGAATGCGCTCTAAGATCTCACCCTCAGATGCTCAGACCCGTGGGCAAGTGGCTCCCATCGAGGTGAATGATCGCAAATCAAATACGTATACTAACTATTATAATATATCCTTTATAAATATTGTTTTCGTTCTGAACTATTATGATTTCAGTAGATATTTAATCTCTGAACCCAACAATACTTAAATTAATTTCGTTTAAGATATTGCCGTTGCCGACTCGCACTTGGCCGGTTTTTTTGTTCTCATTTAATGTACAATTCCCTTGAAGTTGAAATTTGTGTAGTGTACGAACACGAAGTCGCGGGAATAAGCTACTCAGACGTAACTACTTAATATTAAATGTTCCCACTACGTGTTTACTGCTTCATTGTAATGCTCAGTGCTATTGAGTGTTGGTGGACTCAGGCATTAACTATTTATAGACGTACCTACAGTTTCTATTACAATACAAAGTAAGTCGTCATTTAAATCCGACTTTACAGTAGATGTAGAGCCGGCGAGTGCGTGCAAAGGCGTAAATAGCGTGTAAGGCGTTATAACCCGTGCCGACCGTTTACTACTATGTATGTGTGTATGTGTGTATGTGTGTGTGTGTGTATGTGTGTATGTTATTGCGTAGCGCGTTGCAATGTAGACATACCTACACTTTTAAAAAGAGCAACCACTGTAGGTATATTACTAGTCTTTCTCAGTAGGAAAATCATTCCAAAATAGTATTTGAATCATCATCATCATCATCATTATCATCCAATAGACGTCCAGCAGTGGACCGCATAGCACTATGAATCGTCCCACTTCTTGTACAGCGGACGGCAACGTCCAAGTGTGGGAAAGAAGCTTAACTATCGCAACAAAGGTAAATAAATAATAGCTAAACACTTAGGTATACTAGAATCAGTTTATATGTATACTAAGTATACCTACTATTATATTTTTTTAAAGGATGGAAGGATATTGAATTTGTCGTGGAAGGGATCCGGAGCTAAGATGCAATTTTCACAAATGCATATGTGATTCAAGTTTCTCGTGTAG
Source organism: Maniola hyperantus (assembly GCF_902806685.2). NCBI lineage: Eukaryota > Metazoa > Arthropoda > Insecta > Lepidoptera > Nymphalidae > Maniola > Maniola hyperantus. The sequence continues at coordinate 130,831 of NC_048550.1, forward strand.
GAAGTGTTATATGATTCGATGCGTGTCACGCGTGCCATGACACGCGTGCCGTGTCACGCGTGCCGTGTCACGCGTGCCGTGCCACGCCGACCGCCGTCCCGCTCAGTACCTACTGACTTGCAATGTTACTTATTTCAAAAGAAAAATACATATTGAAAATTCAACGTACTGAAGCGCTGGATGTTTAGCCCAGAATGTAGAATACTTAACTATTATATTATTACTAGCTGATGCTCGCGACTTCGTCCGCGTGGATTTGGGTTATAAAGTAGCCTACGTCCTTCCCCGGGATGCAAGCTATCTCTGTACCAAATTTCGTAAAAATCGGTTGAACGGATGGGCCGTGAAAGGCTAGCAGACAAACAGACAAACAGACAGACAGATAGACACACTTTCGCATTTATAATATTAGTATGGATGCAATATCTCACATTTCTAAATCCGACGCCTACGTTGATACGTCAGTCAGTCAGTTTCTTGTTTGATTAGAACATACATAGCTAATTGCGCGCCCCACTTCTTACTATAAACACTTTCTGTTTGCTGGGACTGTAGTGGGAGTGAAGCAAGTATGTTGTAATGTTAGGTGAGAGACGTGTTTGTACTAACTAACTAACTATCCTGCATTTTCGTACGCGTTTTTTACAGCGTTGTAAATATCAAAGCAAAAATGCTTACATTGCTCAGTTTGTTTCGCGAGATAAATCTCCGGGAATGGCAGACACGCGGGATGCTGTAAAGCGCGGGTCAGACAAAAGGCGAAACGACACGGCGACCGATATATCTAACTCAAAATATTAACAAAGGAAGTGACGACTAAGTATTGAGGCAGACGTGTTTAGTGTGCTTAGTATTGAGGCAGACGTGTTTAGTGTGCTTAGTATTGAGGCAGACGTGTTTAGTGTGCTTAGTATTGAGGCAGACGTGTTTAGTGTGCTTAGTATTGAGGCAGACGTGTTTAGTGTGCTTAGTATTGAGGCAGACGTGTTTAGTGTGCTTAGTATTGAGGCAGACGTGTTTAGTGTGCTTAGTATTGAGGCAGACGTGTTTAGTGTGCTTAGTATGAGCTTTTACATCTCACCTACGTTGATAGAATTCAAGTGTCGAAACACTTCAATGTTAGAGTAAAATGGACCTTAACGACCTTGTTTGTCTATACATCTACAACCAATGTTTTAAGTGAACCCCTTGTAAAATAACTAAGACTGTACTGAATTTTTGACTTTGTATCAAGGGCCTTTAAGTCCACTTTAGTCTGGTTGATTATTATCGTCGTCGTATTTATTCTGTCAGTGAATTCATGTTCATTGGTGAGATGTCATCCTAAGTCATACTAAGTACACACGTACGGTAAGCGCAGTGATGGGACTGTTTCCAGCCCACGGAATCGAACACCTCAACAAGTGAGACGTGCTGCGACGCATTTTTCGGCACGCATTCTGTTTGTTCAAGTCTTTACGCCCTCCGAGCTCGAAGTATTGGAAACTCCTGGTCAGACAATGACACATCAGCGAGATGTCAAGGCAACAGCTGCTATATACTTAACTGTTTCAAGTACTACTACAGCAGACCATACCTACGTGTGACTCCGCACAGTGAACGCTACCATGCAGTTCCCTGTACTACAGTCTCTAGAAGCCGCGTTGAAGTTGCGTCGATCGGTCGCGTCGTGTACTGTGTGACCAGGACTTTACACCTCTACACGCTCGCCACTCCAACTGAAGCAGCGCCAGGAACGCATGCACTCCGCTAACTGTTACATGTGCCTATGTGCCTATGTGCCTATGTGCCTATGTGCCTATGTGCCTATGTGCCTATGTGCCTATGTGCCTATGTGCCTATGTGCCTATGTGCCTATGTGCCTATGTGCCTATGTGCCTATGTGCCTATGTGCCTATGTGCCTATGTGCCTATGTGAGAGTGAGACGAGGGCGGACAGAAGTCATACATCCCTCTGAGTTAGGGGTAGCCTTTGTTGTATAATAATTTCTTTAATTTACTGTCAAAGAGGATATACCTACTTCGACCTAAAAATATTTTTTTAAAAAAATACAACACTTAAAAATTTAAACACTATAAAGACAATGCAATTATCGATTTAGTATCAAACTAGCTGATTCCCGCGACTTTCAGAACTTACATGAACGACTTTCAGACATGAAAAATGCGGTCAAGAAGACCTTTTGTATTCCATGTTTACGTCACACGTACTAATACGTACCTCACAATATGCCGACAGAAATATCTAGCCAAGCTACACACTGGCAATGATAGGCATAAGGTGTGGCGCTGCCTGTACAATGAACGAAAACAGAGATACGATGTTCTTCCCCGGAGGTGTCGAGTTGAGCAGATAGACGGTCATTTGGTCGCACGTGCGCGTCAGCCTAATGTTGCTACCAGGTGTGACATAATAATATATAGGGCAGTATGCCCCACGTATGTGGTAGTGGGAGCCCATAAAGATACACATATATCGCAGGGGGGGAAGGGGGGCGACACTTGTTCAATTAAGATTTTATTCCAGTTTTACGAGCGACCTCAACGGCCGCCGCCGCGTGCGCTCTCATCTCATCACATTGTTTGCTAGACAATGGATTTACTTAAATAAAACAGATATTGCATTCTATGGCATGTAATTTGAGTTTATTAGTATAATCCACAGGGTTGGTCTGTCCGTCAACCGACTGTAAGTAGGTATTTCTTTAGGTTGTGTTTGAAGTGTAAGTACCTATTCCATAATATCGTTCTATTTTTTTTTTAATTTTTTTTTTGAACTTAGTGTCATCCCCCGTGCCTCGGAGAGCACGTACCTAAAGCCGTCAGTTTTGCACCTAATCTCTCTCCGGTTGTGTCGGATAACTAGTCCGTAGGACTATGAGAGCGCATCTGTGTTTGAGCACACTTCGGCACTGTAACACTACTGAGAACGGATCTCCTCGCAGAATGAGAAGGGCTTGGCCATAGTCCACCACGCTGGCCAAGTCCAGATTCGCAGACTTCACACACCTTTGAGAACATTATGGAGAACTCTCAGGCATGTGAAGTTTCTCTGACGGAACGGCATTCCGAACCAGTGGTAAATTAAAACTACCTGACTATTCATAAGTACTTGTAAAAAGTTTACATGAATAAAAAAACATTCTATTCTATTGTATTCTATTCTCACGACGTTTTCCTTCCCCGTTAAAGCAAATGATATTTAATTGCTTAAAACCGCACATAACTCCGAGTAGGAGACGAACGACATAAGCACTGCGCTATCGCGGCTCACGTACAAGTGGGTTCACTGCAGTCAGTCAGTACCAAGTAGCGGCACGCAACAAAACTCGTCACAAACTGATCACATATTCACGTCCTCCGACGCGCGACGCGTCTTGCAGCTTGCTATCAGAGTAGCTTCATTGTTGATGCTCTTCGCAACACGTCCCCTTTGAGCTGACGTCACGTCCCCTTTGAGCTGACGTCACGTCAGCGTCACGTACGGGTACAAAGATTTGTATCAAAGTTATTTTGTAAATCACGTCATATTATTTTTCAAATAGCTTTTCTTTTTTAAATCTTTTTTATATCGATGGCTATAGATAGGCATTTAATGGTGGGTACTTATATTTGCTACAATAATGCATTTTAGCCAATAGCGAGCGAGTCTCGAGTCTCGACCAATCCGAGCTGATCGCGATCGTCACACTGTATGGAGACACGTATACTGTGGCCCACAGTCAATAAAACGTTTATCTTCGATATCAAAAGCATCCTTTCTCACAAATATATCGTAATATCCGGCGTGTCACATTTATCACGCGTGTCACGCGCCCGCTAATCCCCGTCACGTCGTGTCACGGTTTTTGTCACGCTTTGTGACGCTAATGGCCTTTTAGCTTTATAACGATCTTTTTGTGACCGATTTTTTGTTGATATAATAATATAATAGTTCGGGTATAAGAGGGTCGAGACTCGAGAGCGAGAGGGGCATCGGGGAAGCGGCTTGTTACGTGGAATATAGCAATGGTTGAAACGATTGTCAGAATAACTTGCTTTGTAGCTATTTGTGGTCTACGTGCTACGACTAGTTGACTTGTATCTATTTGTATAAAAGGAAAAGCTGACTGACTGACTGATCTGTCAACGCACAGCCCAAACTACTAAACGGATCGGGCTGAAATTTAGTATGCTGATAGCTATTATGACGTAGACTTCCGCTAAGAAAAGATTTTTGAAAAGTTTAAGAGAAAACCAGACTGATTTTGACTTGTTTGAGCTAAGTATATAATGATATGATACAATCAAACCGCATGTTCTGAAACTTTGCATGTTAAGTAGGTTCTTTATTTAATGTAAATTAACTAAGAAACCATTTCAGAAATTGTGCCAAGCGAGGCCGCGACAGATCTGCTAGTTTAAGAAATTAAAGGTGGTGTCACATTGTCACTAACCTAACCTAACTAGATTTACCTTCATTTCAAAAAATGCAACAGTTCCCCTTTTTACCCGACTACGGAAAAGCCAAAAGGAATGGTTATGATTTTAGCAGTCTATGTATGTATGTATGTATGTTTGTATCTATGTACTGTGTTCCATCACTTCCACCGTACTGCCTAAGCTACTGGACCGATTTTGATGAATGCAGTTTCAATTTATTCGTTATTATAGTCCGGGTGACATAGGCTACATTTTATACGAAAAATATCATCTGACGGATGTTACATCCAAAAAAGTGGGGGGTCTCGCTATCGCTATCAATTACTGATAAAATAGTGTAGATAACTTAGAGTCCAAATAATAATAATTTCATTGTTAATATACTGGATTTAATTTTTTTTTCTTATAGGTCGTGAAAATCCCTGATTCTAGTTTTGTGCAAACTGCAAATTGAAATACTTACGGCTCAATTTATTCCCATTTGAAATTCCAAAGCAAGTAGGAAAGTAATTGCATATTTAAATGGAGTTCTGAAGTTTGTTTTGTGGGAATTTCGCTTGTTGTCGAGTTCTAAACTTTGGAATTGATCAGGATATTCTAAACTTCTTGAACATTCGTTTGTATGCGACACTGAACCACACGAGTAGATATGCGACACTGAACCACACGAGTAGATATGCGACACTGAACCACACGAGTAGATATGCGACACTGAACCACACGAGTAGATATGCGACACTGAACCACACGAGTAGATATGCGACACTGAACCACACGAGTTGATATGCGACACTGAACTGAACGTGTCTTTAAAATACTAAACGGGTATTTTACTTAGAATCGGTCGAAACTTTATTCAAGATTATGTTTGAAGTTTTGAAACATTTTAAAAGTTCTGCAGTTCAGACGTTACCTAATTAAGAAAAAACCAGTCAAGTGCGAGTCGAACTTGCACACGAGGGGGTCCGCACACGAGTGCCTACAACAAACCTCAACCCAATAACAGTTTACAAGTTCATTACGGAAAGCGCTATCTTAATGTAGGTATCTAAATTCTAGAGGAATTATCTCGGAAACGCAAATCTGTATTATTTTGTGATGGAACCACAAATTCACGGTTTTCCTTTACTTATGCTATAAGATTTTGCTACCTGACTCATGATTCTAGGTCTTGACAGACAGACAGACAGACAGACAGACAACGAAGTGATCCTACAAATGTTCCTTTTTCCTTTTGAGGTGCAGAACCCTAAAATGACAATTTAACTTTATTCAGTAGATTCGTTCGTTTCATGTTATGAGCGAAGTTCGTTACTTTTAGAATACTCTCGCAGCCCCGGGGGGTGCCGAGGGGTGCCGAGGGGTGCCGAGGGGGAGTGTCCAGTTAAATGACGGTGCCGGAGATTATATTTTGAAAAAGTCCCAACGTAATCATATTTTTCGGAGCAAAATAGATTGGTATTTAACTCGTCTGCAAAACCATTATATAACATTATTCTTTGCATCCATATTCGTGCAATGTTGTTGGTACTGTGCTCCATCGTATCTCCCAAACGGAACCTATTCTATAAAATTACATAATATGTATCAATTAATTCATTTAGAGATCCCTTGAGTCTTCACAAATTCAATATTAGAATAATCTATATATATATAAAAGGAAAAGGTGACTGACTGACTGACTGACTGACTGACTGACTGATCTATCAACGCACAGCTTAAACTACTGGACGGATCGGGCTGAAATTTGGCATGCAGACAGCTATTATGATGTAGGCATCCGCTAAGAAAGGATTTTTGAAAATCCTACCCCTAACGGGGTGAAATAGGGGTTTGAACTTTGTGCAGTCCACGCGGACGAAGTCGCGAGCAGAAGCTAGTTAATAAATAAAATCAAGGTACATAGGTACTTAACGTAAAAACAAAACACGCAGAAAAATCAAAAGCTTTATTATTTTTTAAATACACCCCTATTTTAAATATAAATAGGTAATTAGACCTCAGAGGGGGTAATTATAGTACACAATCTCTAACCTAAACTAAATTTACACGTGTAAATCTAGTATACGTTCTGTCACTAGAGTCTAGACCATCCCTTTCATAATGCTCCCTGCGATAAATTAATGTTAGCACTGGATATCGACCTGTAGGGCGATTGTCTAAAACCTGCATCAATCATTATTACAATCTCAATTGTTCTGATTGGCTGAATATGTGTGATTCTTGTTGCAACAATGCATTGTAGCCAATAGTGAGCGAGCGTTAACCAATCAGAGGTGATTGCGATCGTGACATTGTAGCTCTCATTCTCCCGCAATCGCGCAGCTGTTTACGTTATAGTAAACTTTAACAACTGACAGATAGTAAGTAGTTCAATAACATACACTCTGTCATCTCAGCTCGACCCCGCGTCCGGTCCACTCCACAGCCTCCGCGAGTAGCTAAATAAGAACTGTTTTCTTATATTAATTCTCATTTTGCACTCCAGCAGTTAATTCCCGAGGCGCGGTATACTTCACTACATTCAACGGGGATGTTTATTGACCTTTCGTAAAACTTATTTTTATTGCTTTGGCCCTAAAAGCCATAAAAATAAGTTTGTCGAAAGGTCAAGTTGACCCGCGTTATATTCTAGTAAAACGTGATTTTGTACAAAGTTAGAGCACTAAATATCGTCTCATTTGGTCCCGTAGTTTTAGTGTGATGTACGCACAAAATCTTCTTCTAGAATTGTAACTCAGGCAAACGCTAAGTACCTACCTATTTCAAGACGACTTTACTTTTTAGATTTATGTCCGTTTCAAGCAATTTTAAATATCACTTGCTTTAACTGTAAAGAAAAATATTGTAAGAAAACCTACATGCCTGCGAGTTCTCCATAATGCTCTCAAAGATCCGCAAGTCTTTCAATCCGCACTTGGTCAGCGTGGTGAACTAACCAAACCCTTCTCATTCTGAGAGGAGACCCTCAGAAAATCAGAAGTCACTGGCAAAAATTAGTCTATGTCTTTAACTAGGCTACACGCTATTTCTGTGCCAAATTTCGTTAAAATCGGTTAAACAGATGACCCGAGAAGAGCTAACAGACAGACAGCCACTCTTTACAAACAACAGATTATTATAAAATTGAAAAATAACCCTCTGTTTCCGGCGAACGTTGCTATTTCAGGTTTTAATTAGGCCGCTGTCACACCTCACTTGTCGCTTGTCACGTACCTAATGGAAACAGAACTGTGTTCTGTTTAGTTGGCGGTTTCCACGAACCCAATCTCTATTAATTATTAGTTTACACCATTGTTGATTGAAGTTTATATTCGTTTTTATTCCCATACAAGTTAGCCCTTGCCCCTTGACTGCGATCTCACCTGGTGGTAAGTGAAGATGCAGTCTAAGATGGTAGCGGACTAAACTGGTAAGCGTATGGCAGTTTCATTAAAGCCCATACCCCTGGTCGGTTTCTATGCGGCATCGCATCGATCGCTAAATCGCTTGACGGTACCGGCTTGCCGGCGCACTATGGTGCGAACGGGTCGATTTCATATCAAAATTCAATAACTTTTAAACTACTTGGAATATTGAAATCAAATTTGGAATGATAGTAGATGAATAATCACAGTTTTATATTTTGTAAAGATTTTATTTATTATTAAAACATAAATATTTAAATTTGAGTAATAAAAATGCAGTAAGCAATTTATTGCAGTTTATTCATAATATTATTTATTCTATAAATGTAATTAAATTAATTTATACATGATTATTTATGCGTGAAATAAAAACCGTGTATTTAAATAATTAAAACCGGCCAAGTGCGAGTCAGGCTCGCGCAATGACGGTTCCGTAGTACAGTCGTAATTTTTCGACATTTTGCACGGTAATTCAAAAACTATGATGCGTAAAAATAAATAAAAATCTATTTTAGAATGTACAAGTGAAGATCTTTCATATGATATCCCATTTGATATAGCTATCTCACTTCGAATGTTGAAAATACTAATTATTAGTTCATGACCACAATTTAATGTTTTTTGTGTGATCTAACCCTAAATTCACGGTTTTCTGATTTTTCCCCAAAAGTCAGCTATAAGATGTACCTACCAGGCAAATTTCATCATTCTAGGTCAACGGGAAGTACCCTGTAGGTTTCTTGACAGACAGACAGACAGACAGACAACAAAGTGATCCTATACGGGTTCCGTTTTTCCTTTTGAGGTACGGAACCCTAAAAAAATCAAAACATAATAATATGTATGTAGTTAGTTACCGATTTCAGTATCTGTAGGCTACAGACTATAATAAAAAATTAATCAAGATTTTTAATCCTGATTTGTTTCCAGAAGTGCCTTAGCTTCTTCTTCCAATTCCATGACTTTACGTACTTAGACGAACTCATACTAGAAATGTATGGGTCTGAGGTATACCTACATGAGAGTATGCATCACATCCTCATTCGTACATACGTACCACTCATATTCTTGTACATAAAAATTCATTATTTATATGTATTCTAAATTTTAACGGGTGAAGTCGTGGGTGCTGGCTAGTGTAAATAATAACTAAGAGACATATTAAAACTTAAAAAAATAAAACTTAAATTCTAAAAATGAAATAAGGCTAAGAATAACATACGGTGAAAAATAAACAGCAATATTTTAATACTGCCACTTAGTAGTATAACGCTGATTTTTAAAAGGGGGGCAGATTGGGGCAGCCAATTATTATATTTTCTTAAAGTACATTAATTTACTAATAAGAATACCCTAATATCCAATCTTCGGCAAAATGCGCTAATTGTTAAAAGTCGAGCGAAACATTTTATATGCACTATATTCGGTGACATTAATTCCCAAATTAATTTTATATATTTTCATATTGAAATTAAATACAATTAGCACTTTAATATTTAAATGGATTACAGATTAAGCGTATAAAATAAAATAATCAATAGAATCATCAATGATTTTTTTTTTAAATGCTATCTAAGTTTCACTTAAAATTACGTCATAAAATAGTTGATTGAAAAGACTCAAGTTTGAGGTGTCATAATAAATTAACAGAAAGACTAGTAAAAAAAAAACTCTGCGGGATGAACAAATATAGGTTTTGAGGAATTAGAAACAATTGTTGTTTTATTTATGTAAGACTATTGGAAAAATTGAATTTTGATATGAAATCGACCCGTTCGCACCATAGTGCGGCGTGGTGGTTACTCGCCACGGCCGTAGCTTCCCACCACACCAGATCAGAGACCATTTAGATAATGTATATTCCCAAACTGCCCCTGCGAATCAAACCCTGGACCTCCCACTTAAGACCATAACGCCCACCACTGCTCCAGGGAGGTCGTCCAAGTTCAAGTAGAGAATCGAAGTAGAAAATGAAATCTTAGCATGCTTATTGAACTAAGCTAACTTAGCATGCTTATTGAACTAAGCTAACTTAGCATGCTAATTCTGTAACATGATCATTCACCCAAACATCGCAGGCTCGGAGCACGGCACAGTCTCCTCTTCCAACAGGATGGCAATAGATGCGGACGGACAGACTTCACACACCTGTGACAATATTACGGAAAACTCTCAGGTACGAAGGTTTCCTCGCGGTAATATATTTCATTAAATACACAGATTAGAAATAACACAACAACTAAAACAATACTAAAAAAAAACAGTTTTGTAAAGCGAAATGAAATTCGTTTACTCCGGCCATTTATATATTTAATGCATGAAAAAGTTAACCTAGCGGACCGTTTAAAAGCTTCGGTTAGCTACGAATTGAACGTGAAAGCAATCTGTTGAGCGGTTTTTATTCTGTTCAATAACAGTATTATAGCTTTTAACTACGCTCTTACCTGATATTGTATGGGAACTGGCTACAGATTTTGACGAAATTTGGTACATAGATAGCTTGCATCCCGGGAGAGGATATAGGCAACTTTCATCCCGGAAAATCAAAGAGTTCCCACGGGATTTTTACAAACCTAAATCCACGCGGACGAAGTCGCGGGCATCATCTCGTTATGTAATAATGTGGTTTTTCAGGAGCACTTTTAATTAAGTTTTCAAACTTGTGTAAAGGCAAGTCTAAAACTAATTGCGGAATGTAGTTATCAGGCAGGACGGAATGTGTACGTCATGATGAGCACAGAGCAGCAGACGGAGGTGAATCTGCTAATGTGAGCGCGCATGTATCGCGCCGCCAGCATTGTAAAGCGCACCGCACATTACTATTGTGTCGGGAACAGCGGCTACAATAGATAACACACAATGGGCTTCCATAATGACTAGATAATTTGTTTATAATGTCTAGTTAATTTGTACACTTACAAGGTACAATAAAATAATGCTGCCATAGAGCATCATCATCATTGTCAACTTATTGCTGACTCACTAGGTACTGAGCACGGGTCTCCTTTCAAAACCTGAAAGGTTTAGGCTATAGGTAATCTACTACGCTGGCCCAGTGCGGATTGGCACACCTTTGAGAATATTAAAGAGAACTCAGGCATGCAGGTATAAATAGAAGCCGGCCTAATCAACGCGTGTCTGATCAGTCAACAGGCGCTTGCCGAGGGGTGGCGCCGCGAGTTGGGCGCAGTGCACAAACACATGAGCGGCTACGTAGCGTGCTACGGCGTAGCCAGGGCTCTACACCCGCGGTGTAGGTGACCGGACCACAGAGTATTATGTTTCTTTATACTGTGACCGACCTTTACTTTCATTTTATCTCAGTAAAGTGAAACTCAGTAAAATATAATAACGTTTTGATTAGTTGATAGAAACGTGGTAACAGCCTGGTGGCTTCGGCCTCCTATTCGGGGATCTAACCTCTAACTATTCAGAGCTATGTGCGTTTTAAGCAATAAATATCACTGCTTCAACGGTGAAGTAAACCTGCATGCCTGAGAGTTCGCCATGGTATTCTCAAAGGTGTATGAAGTCTCCACTTCTTGAACATGGTGGACAACGGCCTAACCCTTCTCATTGAGAAAGGAGTTCCATACTCAGGAGTCAGCCAACGATGGGTTGAGATGATGCTGTCGACTTCCCTGGCGCGGCTGTGAGCGCTGTGAGCGCTGGAAGTCCTGGAAGTGGGAGCGGCGGAGATTTTGGATTTATACTTAGTAGTCCAAACTACAGCAGCCAGCAACAAATATTGTACATCGACCTTTACAATGACATTTCGGCTTTGTAGAACGTTGCCCTGTCACTTCTACCTGGAACGTTGTGTCGGTCTCAACGACAGAGACAACGCTCTACGAAACCGCTAACTCTTTGTAAAGCTCGATGTACAATATTTCCGTGCCGGGTACTGTATAAGGCATGCATAACTGATTAGGGCCATTCCCACTACAGCGCTCGCTTCCATCTTCACACAGCATCGTCAAATCTTTGTGTTTCAACTTGTCATCAAATATAAATGAAGCGGGAGTTCTCAATTCTTGTATATGTACGTGTTTTTGTACGAACTATTACGTATTATTCACGTAGTGGCCACTTCCTCGATATAAGCGGGTGTGTTTAGCTGTACAGTGTACACCCACACAATGTCGCTAATGGGGTATCGAGTGGCGCGCTAATGGCGGCTAGTGGGGCTAACCGACCTCAGTCGCCGCGAGCCGCGAGCCCCGAGCCCCGAGACAACCACTAGGGCTGCCACCTCCCTAGCTGGCCTTCCCCCTAGTTCGAAGGGTGTCCGAGGAGCGTCCGGACAGTCTTTTGCATACTGTCCGGGTTTCGGACGTTATACCCATCCGGCGTAGTTTTTGAAGATTTCGTTTAATTTTTAAATGAGATTTTTACCAATATTTATTTGCTTTATTTAATACTAACCGACGATGCCTGCGACTTCATTTGCATGGATTTAGGTTTTTAAAAATCTCGTGGCAACTCTTTGATTTTTCAGAATAAAAAGTAGCTTATGTCAATCTCCAGGTCTCTAATTATACCCATACAAAAAAAAGACGATCTGTTGCTCCATTGTAACGTGATTGAAGGACAAACCAGTAAACCAACGAACAAAGCACCCACACATTTTCGCATTTATAATATGGTTAGTGATTTTGTGAAGTAAAAAAGTAACAAATAATATGGGACTGCAATTACCAATACATGGCATAATATTGTAGATATTATATCAAATCTTTGAAAACAGCAATCGCCGAGTTTCTTGCTAGTTCTTTTCTATTTGTTTTAATTTTGTGTCCGGGTTTTACGCTCTAAAATCCGGGGTTTTTGTTTTAATTTTGTGTCCGGGTTGTACGCTCTAAAGTCCGGGGTTTTTGTTTTAATTTTGTGTCCGGGTTGTACGCTCTAAAGTCCGGGGTTTTTGTTTTAATTTTGTGTCCGGGTTTTACGCTCTAAAGTCCGGGGTTTTTGTTTTAATTTTGTTTCCGGGTTTTACGCTCTAAGGTCCGGGGGTTTCGTGCTCTTGTGCTATACATATAGTTTATAAAATTGAGTGATGTCAACCCTAACAAAGACTATTACGTGCTATATACAGGACGTGCCTCCAGACGCTGCGCACTTTCCTTTGTCTCTGCCCACACACACTAACTCGTGACAGACGCTAAACAGACGGCGTCTCTGTCATATTGCTTCCCGTATTTAACGACAGTCTACCCAAGTGAGTAGACTGTCGAAGAGGAAGTCCTCTTTTCTATCTCTAACTATAAAATTGTATAATTGTATAGACAAGATTATACGGTTATTTGTTTTTGCATTTCTAGAACCATTAAAATGATTGAGAAAATATTTGAATTGTAATGATTGAAAAAAGCCGAAATCAAATACGCCTTTTTTCAATCTTGGTCTCAGTAGCCAATTTGTATTTTCAAATCATCGCGCCCTCAAGTTTTCGCACGTACGCGTTTTCAGCATTTCAAAGTTAGTTTTCTTGAAACCCAAAATTAGAATTTATTTTCACTCGTAAATACATGGCATACATCTCGGGGCCAGTGTGGCCATGGTCAGGGCACGCGTCGTACGTCACGTAAAGCTTTTCGGCTTTAGATGTTTATCTCCTGTATTGATGTGCGGGATGCTGCGCGCCTCCTGATTACTTCATGATTTAGCTTAGCTGTTAATTACTTACATGATTCCGAACTGCGATAGCTGTGGCTTATACACTCTACCGGTTTTTTATGTGCGTACAAATAAATAACAAATTACTTGTTACAATTTTGTAATGTCAAATAACAACAATGACCTTCTACATGCAGCGCAGCATCACATGTCGTGCCGTACCTTGTCTGATTCCGCGGATTATAGCAAATTAAGCTTTTGGTTCTTTGTATATTATTTAAATTACAAATTCTGTGAAGTATAACGCACTTTTGTAGACAGCAATTTTCCGAAGCAATAGCAATAGCTCCAGATTTGCAATGAATGTTTAAACCAATAACTCGCAGCGTTGTAGTCGCCGAGGTTGTAGTCCACTCGGCATAAAGAGGCCGGCCCTCGCAGTGTTGCCATTACCCAGTGCGATTTACAGTTATTTGGTTAAGGGCCTTCGCAGACCAGGTGCTTTTGGCCGCGCGATGAACATCGCCGAAGCGTAGAAAGTCCGCCGAGATTCGAGAACCGCCGCCACGGACTCGACGCATGCGACATGCGACATACGATCATAATACTGGTTGTAAATAGAATGCTAGCAAAAACGAAGACAGGTGATAGGAGTATACTGATGATTACAATAAAGAAATTTGTATTTGTATTACTGACAAGATATCACAAAAAACGTGAAAAAAATTCATTCTCTATTTTCTGAAAGTTTGCAATGTATGTTTTATTTGTAAAACATCTGACAGCCGCGGGGTCAATGCTGTGTCGTAGGCGGGACATTGACCCCAAGTTTTGTATACATTGCGCGTTTAAAAAATACTAAATCACTAAAACTACAAGTGCCTATAAAGGCAAATGATGATTGGTATAGAAGTGTGTTTAGGTAGTATAACAATAGCTCTGAGCTTTTACTCGCGTTGTAGTTACACCCTCTCTCTTGTTCGCCGTCGGGCGTTGGACGCGGAGAAACCCGAACGTTGGAGATCGTTGGTCCCTCGTGATTAGACGCGATCTATTTGACGGACAAAACGTACCCCAGGGGTGCTGTTGTGCTGTCCCTCGTCTGTGCGGGCCCTAAGGCGGCAGTCTGGCGGTGAGCCAACTCTACAGTGTCCCGGGAACGGGATACGGTTTATTATAGTTTTTACTGTTTCGTATAACTATATTTGTTAATATAACGAACTCACTAAAATACTGTATTCAATTGGCAAGTTCATGATCATGAACGTACACCACGCTACGCTACGCTGGAATACAAAATGTCAATGTCATACAAAATGACAACCAGCCGCGAAAATTCATAGTTAGTTTTTCGTAAATAGTCTAACTAAGTAACTAATAATACATCGAAGTCTTATGGTAATGAGTTTTGCACGCATAACATATTTATGCATCTACATGTTTTTTAATAAAAACTTTGGTCAAAAATACTCATTTACTTCATATTTGTTCCTGACAGATTGTTGTCAATATGTGGGACAAATGTCAACTTTTGGTCATATACTACCCCCAAATCTCTCACCCTCTAACAAATAAACCTGGAATAGCGGTGGAATAGTTATACTCTGTTTTGTCTTTTTCCTTCAAATGTCAAATTACTGATGACAGAGAAAGACAAAACAGAGTATAACTATTCCACCGCTATTCCAGGTTTATTTGTTAGAGGGTTATTGTCTCCAATTCGTCTAATTTGTGCCCGTCTATGTGGTAGTCAAAGTGAACAAATTTTAATTTCCTTGTATATTTGATATAAAAGTATTTCTTTTTATTTAACATCATTTTATTGTCACAACACCACATAATCAACGCATCAAGGTCTTTTTGTAAAAGCATGCAGTCATCAGCAGCCTTAATGTTTCTGGTTAATTTCAAATCATCAGCATACAGAAATGGAGATGAATATTGAAAGCAATTAGAGATGTCATTGATAAACACATTGAATAACCAATGTGTGAACCCTGGGGTACACTGGAACAAATTTTACAAACTTTGGATTGGTATCCATTAACGACTACGAAGAATGTGCGATCTTGTTAATAAGATTTTAACCAATCAAGGAAATTTCCAGTAAAACCATGCCTTTAATTTTGAAACGAGAATCTCATTTGGGACACTGTCAAACGCCTTACTGAAATCCGTGTATATAACGTCAATTTGACTATTGTTGTCAATTGCATTGACGAGAGTTTCAGTAAAAGTTACTAGGTTTGTGCTAGTGGTTCTGGAACTAATAAATCCATGCTGGTTGATAGAAAGAAAATGTTTGAGGTGGTTTTGTATGAGAGGGCAAACCATGCATTCAAATATTTTAGCAAAAGTAGAAAGAATTGAAATAGGCCTATAATTTTGGACTAGGGTATCTTTTTCTGATTTATAAATGGGGACGACCTTTGCTGACTTCCATCCTTTTGGA
The DNA here is from genome assembly GCF_902806685.2 of Maniola hyperantus. Lineage (NCBI taxonomy): Eukaryota > Metazoa > Arthropoda > Insecta > Lepidoptera > Nymphalidae > Maniola > Maniola hyperantus. Next base: position 146,728 of record NC_048550.1, read on the forward strand.
AATATACCAGTGGTTAACGATTTGTAAAAAATAGTACACAGTGGCGTAGCCAAAGCTAAAGCACACGATGCTATGAACATAGGCGGTATGCCATCTGGACCAGCACCTTTTCCACGATCTACGCTTTTTAGGGAGTTTAACACGTTTTCAAATGATATTGTAGGTATTGTTATTGAAAGGCCATAATTGTGTATATGTTCTAAGCCTATCGTGGATTCATTTCCTATTGAATTTATGCGGTTAGCGTTAAACGATTGCATAAATTGTTCGGCAAATAAGTTGCATAGTAGTGCCATCAGCTGTTTCAGTTTCCCCAATACTCATATTAGCCGGATATTTTCCTTTGCCATCCTTCTTACCTTTTATAAATGTCCAGAATAGTTTAGGATTATTAATGATATCATGTTCAATGTCTTTAACATATTGATTATACTTAATTGTCGCAAGACGAGAAGCCCTATCACTAACTAACTTAAGAGAAATTTCGTCCATAGGATTTTTGTAAAGTTTATAGCGCCATCTCAAAGCATTCTCCTCATTTAGAGTTCTTCTAAGATTATGGTCTACGAGACCGAGTATGGCGAGCGAAGTGAGCTAGCGACCTCCATAGCAAAATGAAGGTCGAGTTGGTGAGCGAGCCCAATGATTGAGTGAGTGAGTGAGGTGAGTCTTCTAGTGTAGCCCATTTAAAAACTTGTTTAATCATCATCATCCTCCGCTTTCCTCCTCCTCTCCAAATGTTTATAGAGACAGTTGACGGATGGAGACTAAAGGCGTTTCTTTATCGTGATCTCAGAGACAATTTGAAGTTTGTCCAATAACCATAACTCTCGGCGAAGCGACCTAACCTCTCAGACGATATTTACGACACCATTCGATGACTGCTTCAAGCTTAACGCCACCGCACACGACCGACAATAGTCGCCCGACAAAACTCAGTGCAAATAAAACAGGATTTTTTCTACTTTGACGCTGACTTAATTATTTGTGCTATAAGACATTGCTATCTGCCATATTGCATGATTCTAGGTCAACGGGAAGTACCTGTTCATGCAATGCTCTCAGCGTACTTCAGTAACTCCCGAATCAAAGTTATACACCCGTAAAGCTCCATTATACCCATATCCATCCACGTGAGGATCCATTCAATGGAATGGATCCCACTGAGCTTTCTTGTCTAAAATGTATTTTAGAAAATAGCGAGTGAGTGTCAGCCAATCAGAGGTGATTGCGATCATCACGTCATAGTTGTCAGTAGGGTCGGGAGTCGGGACACCGCTTCTGGTTTATCGGTAAAAGGTCGCAGACAAAAAGCGGTCGTCTACGTTAAACCTTACGCTACTTTGACCTTTGCCTACCTTAATAGTTACGATAGATCTTTCAAACTTTATTTTATTACATACTTCTGCGTAAATTGTCTAATCTCTATCTATACTCTACTATATGTAATCTCTATAGGTAAAGGTAGATAAATCGTTACAATTTGTTTAAAAAAAATGGTCAAGTGCGAGTCAGACTCGCGCACCAAGAGTTCCTTACTCGGGTATTTTTTCAACATTTTGCACGATAAATCAAAAACTATTATACATAAAAATAAAAATAAATCTGATTTAGAATATTCAGGTAAAGCCCTTTCATTTGATACCCCACTTGGTGTAGTTCAATCTTTCTTTGAAGTTTGAAAATACTAGTTATTATTAGGTCATTAACACATTTTAATATTTTTTTTGTGATGTAACCACAAATTCACGGTTTTCGGATTATTCTTTTACTTGTGCTATGAGACCTACCTACCTGCTGAATTTCATGATTCAAGATCAACGGGAAGTACCCTATTATAGGACACGACAGACGAACAGACAGACAGACAACAAAGTGATCCTATAAGGATTCCTTTTGAGGTACGGAACCCTGAAAAACAAAAGCATTATAGATTGTGCTAGCCTCCATAGTCGTAATTCCAAACGTTTTCCAAAACTGAGAGCCAAATCTAATAAACGTCGGATAAACTTATATCGAAGCAAACTTGCTAAAGAAAAATATCATATTTTCCCTTTTCCAAACAAGCTTTATACGCAGCACAGCCTGAAGAGTTACTTGGTACAGTCGGTCGACGAAGATGTAACTCTGCGGGGGCACAGAGGGCGCCACGGAGGCCGGGTTACTGACCGCCAGAAGGCGGCGGAACTAATCTTAATATTATTATGTAAAAAAATCTTTATACCGTTGTGATTTGAAACCAGGATCAAACAAAAAGCGCTAAAGTGAGACAAACTCATACATCAATAGGATTTAGCCTGCGAAAGAATGAGACATAATACTAATGTATTATTACATAATAATATACTTACCATAAGTCTCTCGTAATGATCTCGTGTCTTTTGTTGAAATTGAAAACTTTGATTCATACAGGGTGTAACCAGAACGCTATAGCGTTAATGTTATACTACCTACTTAAGTAAAATTTTGTATTTTTAGTTATTTTGTATTTTTAGTTATTTTGGATTTTTTAAACCCGCAATGTATAGCGTGCAAAATTCGGTTCAATGCCCCACTTACGACGCGGCATTGACTCCGAATGGCCTACTACTTTATTTGCAATATATAGTAAACTTTAAGAAAATTATAAGATTTTATTATATTTTCTTTGCGTTTTTTTGGTAACATATCAATAATAATCAGTACTATCACCTGTCTTCGTTTTTGCTAGCGTTCTGGTTACAACCTGTATATAACATAAAACAATTTTTAATTTTGGTAATAATACCTAGTATAACAAATTATCTTATATTAATAAATTATCCTACTGCTTATTTATCCCACTCCTGATAGGTATTGTCTCTCTCTCTCGAAGTTTAGTTTCGTGAAGGTTTCACTTCTGCCGCGTGTCAACTGCACACATGTTATTTTCTTAGGAGTGTATCAGGTGTCTGGGTCTGCAGGTGCCACTCGCGCGCAGTACGCGGCAGAAAATAATGTACATCGGCCTTTAGAATGACATTTCAGCTTTGTAGAGCGTCGTCTCTGTTACTCATACCTATGTGACGTTTGTCGGTCTCAACGACAGAGACAATGCACTACAAAACAGCTACCTACCTCTTTGTAAAGGTCGATTATTTTCTGCCGCGTACTGTATAACTGCAAACTTCAAGGCGTTGTCCCTCTGTATGTGTTGACGCTGTGTACACGATATGTGATAACTCCCCACCGGAGCTTCTGACGTCGTCGCGCGTCGGCACGCAATGAAAAGATACGTCGCGCTATAAAGATTCAATTTCCGTACACATGCGGGCTGGAGGATGGAGGATGGAGATATATTGATAGCATTGTACTCGGGTTACATAAATATAATTAATTGGATCATTTGCGAATGCTTGTGATGTAGCTCCCTGTGATGTGGTGTGCCGTGTGCCGTGTGCCGTGTGCCGTGTGCCGTGTGGTGCGTTGTCTACTCACATATACGCATATCAGACAAATATATTTTTACATTTCATTATAGGAACAAGTAACAATGATAGAAGCAAATATGGATTATACTTATTTTCATTTCATTACTGTACTCACCATTCACTCATTATAGTTATTTACTAGTAGGGTGCGTGGGTGCGCGGACCACTGAAGTGGTCCGCGAGCATGCAGCGTTGGTTTTTCAAAATGTGGACTTTATTTGCCATACATTTTCTATGGAAAAATAAATTCCGCAGTATTTTTCCTCAGAATGAATTTTTGTCTTCTATACGAAACCATCAGTCAAAATAAAAGTTTTCATACAAAAATGTTCAGGAGAGGTGATCAATGAGTGAGTCAGTCAATCAATCAGCACGAACATGTGGCTGTCTGTTGTCTGTGGCCCTTTGCGCAGAGATAAAAAAAAACAAAGGAGTGTTACCATAGAGTAAAGTAATATAGACGTGTTATTATGAAATTCAGTACAACATAATAACACCCGCCTGGATGACATTATTATGGTTATTACGTCATTGGGTGTTTGAATGTTGGCAATAAGCTAACTGTTTCAGGATCTTTTATAGAGGATTTAAAGCATGGATGTAGATAAATTAAATATCACTCGCTTTAACGGTGAAGGAAAACATCGTGAGGAAACCTGCAAGCCTGCGAGTTCTCCATGATGTTCTAAAACGTGTGTGAAGTCTACCAATCCGCACATGGCCAGCGTGGTAGACTATGGCCAAAACCCTTCTCACTCTGAGAGGAGACCCGTTACCCGAGGAGTCATTATCATGTCTAATATTCTTTTTAAAAAAATGATAAATTTTAATACAAACACAAAAAGACACAAAACGATAAAACATTCAATGATTGACAAAAAGAATTGTTTTCTGAAAAAGGCCGACTTATATCTAAGTACCATAATTATTATTCACTAACAAACTCTGTCGAATCTGGACGTATCTTAGAGCAGCCGTCGAGTACCCCCGCTGCTGCCATTGTCAGTGGGAAGGAGTCGACCATGAAACCGCATCTCGAGATAACTTATCGCCCCGTCTCCGCTTTGTTCCACGCAGATGTGCTTTTTTGTTTTGTGCACGATTTATTATATCCCATTTAGTTATAACTAGCTTATGCTCGCGACTTCGTCCGCGTGGACTACAAAATTTCAAAACCCTATTTCACCCCCATAGGAGTTGAATTTTCAAAAATACTTTCTTAGCGGATGCCTACGTCATAATAGCTATCTGCATGCCAAATTTCAGCCCGATCCGTCCAGTAGTTTGAGCTGTGCGTTGATAGATCAGTCAGTCAGTCAGTCAGTCATTCAGTCAGTCAGTCAGTCAGTCACCTTTTCCTTTTTTTATATATATAGATGTTGTGCTCGCGTCGTAATGACTGCACCCCGCAGTCATCAGTGCGCGCCGCGAGTGGACAAACACATTTAATGAACCCTGCCCTCGGGGCTTGTGCCGCCTCGCCGCCGCGCGCCGCACCAAATAATAAAAATACTTATTAAAAACACGAGAGTTAAAACTTTAATCCGACTCAAAACAGACGGAACTACTGCACTTGTTTTCTGAAAAGGGTAAATTGCTTATATTTATTAGACAAGAAAATAACTTCAAATGAGCAATTTAAATGAAAAACTAACTCTATAATATTAATAAAATACTAGATGATGCCCGCCACTTCATCTACATGTATTTAGTTTTTATATGAGTCTCGTGGGAACTCTTTGATTTTCCGGGACAAAAATAGCCTATGTCCATCCCCAGAATCTTGATACTTGAGCTTGATTAATCGCATCTAATACTTGAGCAGTGAAGTCAAAAGATCTCGAGCAGAAGAAACGCCGGAATAAACTTCCACTGCTTGAGCTGTGCAAAACTCCAGCTTTCTAGATACAAGGGTTGATGAGTCGTTCAGTGAGTCGGGACTTTTTATGTAGATATACCTAGATAATATATTTAGATTTCAGATATATTTCCAATGATGGAAAACCGTTTTAAATTAAACCGTGGAATGATATCGATATAGCGGCATCGGCATTATCGCGGGTTCAAATTCCAATCTCCGAGTGTACCTACTGCCTACTGCCTACTGGTAAACACTTAAGTGCCGCCTTGATATTAATGGCTCATCTCGGACTCTACTGAAGGAAATCTCACAGATTTTGTCTGTACATTTCGGATGAAATTTAGTGAAAATTATACAAAAACGCTGTTGCTAAAAATGAACATCTTATAAAGAATGTAATTTTTCAGTGTTTTACCAATTTCGAATCTAATAACAATTAGCTAAGATAGAATACAAAAAAAATAATTTCAGTCAGGTTTTCTCAGGTAGACTTCTTTTTCACGAAACTAAAATTTTTAGTCTGTAACACTAAGTATTAATAATATAATAATAATAATAATAATAATAATAATAATAATAATAATAATAATAGTCCGGTCCATCATCACGGACAGGACTATTCTAGCGAATAAGCCTGACATCGTGGTGGTGGACCGGGCACAGTCGAGGGTGTTTTTGGTGGACATCACCATTCCGTATGACGAGAACCTCGTGAGAGCTGAGACGGAGAAAAAGCGCAAGTATCTCGATCTGGCTCACGAGGTTTCCGACATGTGGCATGTGGAGTCCACTGAAATCATCCCAATCGTCATATCTGCGAATGGGTTGATCCCAGTCAGCCTCGCTCAACATCTGAGGCGACTGGGTTTCCGTGGCAGTTCGCTCGCAGCCAGGATGCAAAAAGCGGTCTTGCTGGACTCGGCTAGGATAGTCCGCCGATTTCTTCACCTGTCGCCCTGACCCCCGGCCGTTTGGTCTCCCCTGCCGGGGTGTAATCCTCCGCCCGTTACAAATATGTATGTATGTAATGTTTATGTAGGTTTATTTATTTTTATGTATGTAAGTATATTATAACTCTTTTGGCTTTTATATGTATCTATTTTGTACGCGGGCGTGAGAGTAGATGTATATCCATAATAATAATAATAATATGGCTTTTATATGTATCTATTTTGTACGCGGGCGTGAGAGTAGATGTATATCCATAATAATAATAATATAGCCTTTATTTACTGAAAAACATTACATGCAATTACATTTGTCATAGTATTCAGTATATACATATTTTAATAGAATCAAAAAAAAAACTTATACATAATACTTATTTACATTTACATTTATATTTATATATCATTACTATTATTTATGTCATCGCTATTTTTAAATTATTAATTTCTTACTGTATAAATTTTCATTTTTTAATATGTACACAATACTATTCTGTATATCACTACTAATTTTCATATTTTATTAGGTATATACATTCTTCTTCCACTTTTATTTCACTTCGTATTTTTCAGTACGCCCCATTTGGACGAAGGCCTCCTCCAGTCGTTTCCACATTTCTCTATCTTGGGTCATTCGTTGCCATGTTGCTCCCATAATTTTCACAAAATCATCATTCCACCTAACTCTTTGTCTCCCTCTTGATCTTTTACCGTCTCTAGGATACCATTCTGTTACTGTTTTTGCCCATCTGTCCTGGTTTTGTCTGCAAACATGTCCGGCCCATTTCCATTTTAGTTTTCTAATTTGTACTTGTATATCTACTATGTTAGTTCTATTTCTTAATGTTTCGTTTGCTATTCTATCTTTTCTTCTTACATGTAGCATACTACGTTCCATTGCACGCTGGCAGATTGCTAATTTTTGTTCTAATTTTTGTGTCAGGGCCCAGGTTTGGCTACCATAGGTTAGTATAGGCAGTACGCAGCTATCAAATACTTGTTGTTTGTTTTTCATCGGCATTTCTTTTGATTTCATTACTTCTTTTAACATCCAATATCTGTTCCACGCATTTGCTGTTCGTCGTTCTACTTTCTTTTTCATCGAATCTTTCATTGAGACAATTTCTCCGAGATAAACGTAGTAACTAAGTATTAGTGTTCTTTATTAATTTGAAAGGTTATGTGAACGATCTTTATTTTCTATCCTATTTTAAAGTACAAGACGGGCTTAGATGAAAGCAACTGCTAAAAATATAAAAAAGCCTAGCTAAAGTAGCCTAGTGTACACAACTGTAGTCAGTACCCTTATTATAAATGCGAAAGTGTGTTTGTTTGTTGGTTTGTTTGTTTGTCCTTCAATCACGTCGCAATAGAGCAACGGATTGACGTGATTTTTTGCATCGGTATATTGCAAGACCTGGAGAGTGACTTAGGCTATTTTTTATCCCGGAAAATCAAAGAGTTCCCATGGGATTTTTAAAAAACCAAATACCACGCGGACGAAGTCGCGGGCAACAGCTAGTTACCTACATAATAAAAACGAATTGAATACTGACACGTACAAAACCAAATAAAAAAGTAAATTCAAACTTGACACAAGAATTTAGCAAAGTTTTATTCGTAATCTCGGAGTCTTTGTCAAAGAACTGAGTTTGTGATACTTTCCGAATACTTTCGCCGACTTCGGAAAGTGAATATTTAGTTAGTTGTTTTGCCTTGGTTCTTTTCAACTCAAATAATTCATATTTTCTACCGTGTCAGTCTCCCGAGCTCGGACGACTATTACTTACTCGTATTGTGACTTATTTTAACATAACAACATTAAAAATTATAGTCACTAAACAGAATTAAATAAATTTGTGTTCGAATCCAGAAAAACCTCCGTCCTTTGTGTTCGAATTCAGAACAAACCAGAAAAATAATCAAATCCTACCTTCTCAGGACTTACCACAAGTTATCTTGTTATAGGTACCTATATACCTGATTATTTGTTTGTCAAATCTATAAGATGCAGCTCAAAGGCAGATGGAAAACAGTAAAACAAAATGTAAACATAGCCAGAGCAAATCCCTCGTTGGCAACGTGCGTCGTGCAATCTCCTCAAAGCCGCATCTGATTGGTTTCGTATTGGAATGAATAAACTATAAACTGTGTTATATTTGTGTTGTTTGCGTCTCGCGTCGCGCGTCGCTCGCGCGTCGCTGTCGTCTACGCCCTACGATATACACGGCACAATAAGTAGCGAGCATTCTGAAACGTTTTCTCTATCATCGACTGCTTTCGGCTTTCGTATCTACACTCTAGAGCGGTGATAGTTTAATCAGTACCCTTATTAGGGTTCCGTAGCCGAATGGCAAAAAACGGAACCCTTATAGATTCGTCATGACGTCTGTCTGTCTGTCTGTCCGTCCGTCTGTCTGTCCGTATGTCACAGTCACTTTTTTCCGGAACTATAAGAGCTATACTGTTGAAACTTGGTAAGTAGATGTATTCTGTGAACCGCATTAAGATTTTTACACACAAATAGAAAAAAACAATACTTTTTGGGGTTCCCCATACTTAGAACTGTTGATTTTTTTTTTCATCAAACCCATACGTGTGGGGTATCTATGGATAGGTCTTCAAAAATGATATTGAGGTTTCTAATATCATTTGTTTCTAAACTGAATAGTTTGCGCGAGAGACACTTCCAAAGTGGTAAAATGTGTTTGTCTCCCCCCCCCCCATCTGTAACTTCTAAAATAAGAGAATGATAAAAAAAAAAATATGATGTAGGTACATTACCATGCAAACTTCCACCGAAAATTGGTTTGAACGAGATCTAGTAAGTAGTTTTTAATTTATCGTGCAAAATGACGATAAAATACGATTGTACTACGGAACTCTCAGTGCGCGAGTTTGATTCGCACGTGGCCGGTTTTTATTATAAATTCGAAAGTGTGTTTGTTTGTTGGTTTATTGGTTTACTAGCTGATGCCCGCGACTTCGTCCGCGTGGAATTAGGTTTTTAAAAACCCCGTGGGAACTCTTTGATTTTCCGGGGCAAAAAGTAGCCTATGTCACTCTCCAGGGTATATTCTATCTCCATTCTAAATGTCATCCAAATCGGTTCAGCGGTTTTTGCGTGATTAAGTAACAAACATCCAAACATCCACACTTTCACATTTATAATATTAGAAGCATTGGTTTGTTGGTTTGTCCTTCAATCACGTCGCATCGATGCAACGGATTGACGTGATTTTTTGCATGGGTTTAGATAAAGACCTGGAGAGTGACATAGGCTATTTTTTATCCCGGAAAATCAAAGAGTTCCCACTGGATATTTAAAAACCTAATTCCACGCCGGCAGAACTTGAACTTTTCGGAGTTATGAGTATTTTGAGTAATTAAATATCACTTGCTTTAACGGTGAAGGAAAACATAGTAAATAAACCTACCTGAGTAGATGGCGTAGGGACGTCTTCCTTATTATCTACTTTAATTAAAAAAAGTTTAATTGAATCTACTACACTACCCCTGACATGTAATAAATGGTAATCAGTTGATAATAAAATCTGTCAGACAAACGTCACCACAGCATCTGTGTTCGCTCAGTGAACAACAGAATAGATAAATTGTAAGATAACATAAACACGGCGAGGGAAAATAAACTGGTTTGATAGCTATTCACGGGCGAGCTCGGCTGTCGGCTGTCCTTCGGCGACCGGCGCCGGCGCGTGGGTAGGTAGTAGGTAGTAGGTACCTACCCTTCACTTCCGACGCTACATTTTCACGTATTTTTCCAAACCGTAATGAAATATTTGGGCACAAGGCACGTGAACCTCTTAAGGCAGGTTCACATTACTCCACACGTGGAGTCCAGTAAGTCCAGATAAGATGTAACGCAGTGGAACTGGTAGTAGGCAGGGCAAAGATGGCCGTTGGAGTTGGAAAGTTCCAGAGCGGCAACCACAGAGCAGCGAGCATACTCGGCGCCCCGCGCCCTAGGGCCTAGGCAATTAATTGGAATCTCACCCCTTGAAACTAAAATTTTGCAACAAAATTAAATTCATTACTTATGGACAATTTTAATTTAAACAATAACTTGTTACAACAAAGGCATAGATAATAATCTAAATATTATATAAAAGGAAAATGTGACTGACTGATCTATCGACGCGCTGCGTTCACGCCTATTATGACGAAGGCATCCGCTAAGAAAAGATTTTTGAAAATTTAACCCCTGAGGGGGTGAAATAGGGATTTGAAATTTGTGTAGTCCACGCGGACGAAGTCGCGGGAATAATCTAGTATAATAATTGATGATTTGGATGATGTATGTAAGCTCAAATGCAATTTTTTTTACTGTTTTTTATATCGAACCGAGCGTGAATTTCTTTTGAATTATACAGAAGTAAATGCTCGTTGCTGCTGTTCGGATGGCTACTGTCACATGACTGTCACGTGACTGTCACATGACTGTCACGTGACTGTCACATGACTGTCACGTGACTGTCACGATGTGAACGAGCACCACAAGTGAATGAAAAGGTAAGAAAGGCAAAGGTGCGCCACATTGAGTCGTTCCGCGTTTGATGGCCGCTTTATCGCTACGTTGCTATAGCTTCTCGTAAACTGTAAAACTCTCGCAAAATCTCTCAACTGCGAGTCAGAGTCGCGCACAGAAGGTTCCGTACCGTGGTACAACATACATATGGCGTTCCGAACCAGTGGTAAATTAAAACTACCTGACTATTCATAAACACTTGTAAAAAGTTTACATGAATAAAAAAACATTCTATTCTATTCTATATTTGAATATATAAAAGAAAAAGGTAAATGACTGACTGATCTGTAGGTATCAAAGCACAGCTCATACTAATGGATGGATCGGGCTGAAAGGCATGCAGGTACTATAAGTTGACATGGCAATCGGGGTGGGGACGCCCCGCACACCCGCACACCCGCACACCCGCACAGCCCTCGCGGTAACCCGGTGCGGAATTTATTTATTTATTTATTTATTTTCGTGGCAACCAATTTGAAATTCTTCATCTTGGTTTTTATTATTTATTGTAGAAATACAAACTGTGTGAGAATCTCCACTGTCTGTGTCTACCTATTACGGTTCGTGAGATACAGCCCGCTGACAGACGGACGGACGGACAGCGAAGTCTTAGTAATAGGATCCCGTTGGTGTTCCCTTCGGGTACGGAACCCTAAAAACCACGTCGGGTGAAATTCCTCGCGTAGGCTTTCGTGGTTTATGAAGGGCTTTGACTGATAATGTAAAAAAAAATATCTATGTCTGCTCGAACCCGCAATTCAAATGTAACGAATTTGTGTGAGGTAGTAGGTAGGTACACATTAGTTCAAAATGTTTTTGAAGTGAATTTCGTTTAGCCACAGGGGAAAAAATATTGTTGAAGCGTGGGGGAAAATTGCCTTTAGGTATAATCAGATCCGAATGTGGGCTGGTTTGGTAACGTTGCGTTGTTAGCATTATACAAATATACATACATCGATTATTGTAAGTGAACGAACAAAAATATCAATATAATAATATTATAGTGATTCTATTATAGACACATAATAGTTATTTATGCAACTGTTGTATAAAGAGGGGCATTAAAACACGAAAGGCGGTTTTAATAGTATGACTTGAGTGTTTTAATACCTAATTATCAACAGTTGCATACAAGACTTTATCTACACCCATAATATTATGAATCCTCTATAAAAGATTCTGAAACAGTTAGCTTATTGCCAACATTAAAACACCCAATATCTTAATAACCATTAAAGCACCCAAACGAGTGTTATAATGTTGTACTGAATTTCATTATAACACTCCTGTGAAAAAGAGACAGCGCTATACTGCTGGCATAAATCTGTCTCGTTATGCCAGCAGTATAGCGCTGTCTCTTTTTCACAGGAGTGTTATAATGAAATTCAGTACAACATTATAACACTCGATAAACCGACTTTCGTGTTTTAATGCCCCTCTTTATACAACAGTTGCATAAATAACTATTGTGCTATAGGACCTACATACCTACCAAATTACATGATTTTAGGTCGACGGGAAGTACCTTATACGTTACACGACGGACAGACAGACAACGAAGTAATCCTATCAGGTTTCCTGTTTCCTATTGAGGTACGGAACCCTAAAACGATAGCGAGGTATCCTGGGAACCGAAGCACTTTCTCTGTTTTGTACTGCGTGAGATATAGCTACATAGTTTATGCGATTGGTCCCCAATTTATTGAAGCGCAGCATCTTTACAGACCCTCGGAACGGAGTCCTCGCCCCAAAGGTGCGTTAAGATGCTTCGCTTCAATAAATAATAGATAATTACAAGTGACTAAAGTAATGCATGGCCATTAGGTAATATGTAATATTTTCATCATGAACAACCCATAGCCGGCTCACTACAGAGCACGGGTCTCCTTTCAGTATAAGAGAGGTTTGGCCATAGTCCACCTCGCTGGCCAAGTACGGACTGGCAGACTTCACACATCTTTCAGAATATTATGGAGAACTCTCAAGCATGCAGGTTTCCTCACGATGTTTTCCTTCACCGTTAAAGCGAGAGATATTTAATTTCTTAAAACACACATAACTTCGAGATACTTGAGGTGCGTGCCCGGGATCGAACCCTCGACCTCCTGAATAGGAAGCGGACGTCGTAATCACTAGGCTATCACGGCTCCTTATCTGATAATAATATGTTAGTTAACAATTATATATTATATGTACATATATCGCACGACGCGCGACGGCTTACTGACGTGAAGTTGACGTCAGCGGCTAGCTGATGCTCGCGACTTCATCCGCGTGGATTTAGGTTTTTAAAAATCGCGTGGGAGTTCTTTGATTTTTCGGTATACAAAGTATGTCCTTCCCCGGGATGAAAGCTATCTCTGTACCAAATTTCATTAAAATCAGTTGAACGGATGGGTCGCGAAAAGCTAGCAGACAGACAGATACACTTTCCCATTTATAATATTAGTATTTACAGCTTTTAATTTTTATAGTATATAAGTTTGTTACCTAGATTTTATTAAATTTGTAAAACGCGAACTCGCCATCCTCACATAAACTTTAACAGTTTCTAGAGGATGGCGCGAACTGTTTATTTTAAAATGTATTTTTGAAATTTACGTGATCAATAAAAAAAAAAAAAAAAAAAAAAAAATGGATGGAAATGTGTAAAGGAATTCACTCACGATAGATTATTTATTAATTATAACTAAATCAACACACAGTTGTGGCGGATGTGGTTTGTGCGGAGTGCGGGGTGCGGAGTGCGGGGTGCGGGGTGCGGAGTGCGGGGTGCGGGGTGCGGAGTGCGGGGTGCGGGGTGCGGAGTGCGGGGTGCGGGGTGCGAGGGGCGAGGGAGCGACAGATTATATCCCGATAGTAACATTATAAGTTATAATAACATCCGACCCCGAACACCGAACACAGTCTGAATTACAAATAACTTACTAACTGTCTACCACAAACTTACTCTGAACCACGATCAGATAATAATTATTTCCTACGATAATGATAAATGTATTGACGGACATACCTATTTCATTATGTTACGTGTATATGTATATGTACTAATGGTCGCGACTTCGTCCGCGTGGATTCGCGCCTCGTCGTTCATTACAACTTTTTCAATTCAGTTGAGATCTATAGAGCGCACTTTGACTTTGCTCAGACTTAAGACTGAGTTAAAACGGGACAGATTTATGTGAGAGATATACATCTGTCTCGTTTTAACTCTGTCTTAAGTCTAAGCAAAGTCAAAGTGCGCTCTCAGAGCAAGAGAGTAGGTGTCATGACGAATTCATACACAAAATGTATGCATTCGGTTCAAAGTTCAAACGTCCCACATTCACGTCAACGCGTCGTCGATGGCTCCACATTTGCAAGTCAAAAGTTCCCGTTGTTGGAGCTTTTATTCCTTTCCCACCTGTCCCTAAAAGTCAAAAGTCAAAAGTCAAATGATTTATTCAAAATAGGTAATAAATTACTCTTATTGATTGTCTGGTATAGTGTTAGATTTGTAAGATAATATAGTGGTGATAATTATAACGCAAACTTAAAACTAAAGCTACGAGGGTTCCAAACGCGCCCAGGTCTGAGAAGAGCCCACAACAAACTCAGCCGGGTATTCTTTTTATTATCACCACTTTACAAAATTATTGAAACTTGTTAGAACTATCACAAAGTCGTTAAGCAACTCATTCTCAAGCTTGCTTATCATTTAAATAATCCTTTACATTGTAATAGGATTTTTCAATTAGTTTACGTTTTATGAAAACTTTGAACTTGTTGAGAGACATCTCCAACATGTCTTCTGGAAGCTTATTATAGAAACGTATGGAATTACGAGCAAATGAATTGCTAACTTTACTGAGCCTAGAGGCGGGAATAAAATTACAAGTTTATTTTTATTTCTAGTATTTATATTATGACAGTCACTTTTTTTTTTTTATTTATTTATGTTTTTATGTATGTAGGTACAGTAAATTTTCAAAAATATATTGATTATGCACTGTCATAATTTTAACTTCCCTAAATTTAGTTCTCAGCGACTCTCGTGGCCCCATACTGTATTAAGGTATGATTCCGAACCACGCTGCACGCAGCAGCGCTGCCGCAACAGTGCTGTCACCAGCTGTCACAGTCCTGTCGCGGCACTACTGGTCCCCATACAATCTCTATAAGCTGTCATTCCCAAATGTCATTTTTAGGGTTCCGTACCTCAAAAGGAAAAACGGAACCCTTATAGGATCACTTTCACCTAGAATCATGAAATTTGGCATGTAGGTACATCTTATAGCTGCATTTGGGGAAAAATCTGAAAACCGTAAATTTATGGTTAGATCACACAAAAAAAAAATAATTGTGGTCATGAACTAAAAATTAGTATTTTCAACTTTCGAAGTGAGATAACTATATTAAATGGGGTATTCATATTATAAAAGGTCTTCACCTGTACATTCTAAAACAGATTTTTATTTATTTTTATGCATCATAGTTTTTTAATTATCACTTGGCCGGTTTTTAATTAATAAGTACGAGTCGAATTCATGACCTTTTTTATTGAAGTGCAGTCAAATGACACGTATAGTCCGCATGCACACGTCCCCCGCGCTATCCCGCACCGGCTTACTGCGGGGGCTGTGCGGGTGTGCGGGGTGTTCCCATTCCGATACTCATGTCGACCTCGCGACCTCGCGACCTCGCGAACTTTACATAGGTTTTTACCAGTGAACGACAAACAATAGAATGTACCTACGTTTCTGACGATTGACATTCGAAAATGCGAGACAGAAATTCATCGTGCGACACTGGCCAATACGGAACTACAATCAGAGGTACTATATAATAGAGCGTACGGAATATTTCTATGCTTTGTCTTTCACTGGCTTTCACAGTTTCATTGTAACTTCACTTCGTACCTACCATTGCACAAGAAAATACGATAGTTAACTTTCTTTTCATCTTAAATTGAGACGTTTAGAGCATTCTAAGTAATAGCCTTAGTATAGCATAGCAACTATAGCAACTAGCAAGTATAACATAAGTAAAGACTTTACTTGCAGGTTAAAAAAATGAAGGTATGTTTTAAATCAGAGCACCGACATCAGGCAACGACAAGAAAGCGAGTTCATTAACTAATCATTATTGGGAGAGAAGATAAAAGGAACTTTTGGTTTTCTTATAAAGTAACTATTATATTTTGTTAAGTATATATTGTTATCCCGCCAGTTGAGCAAGCAACGTGCAAACCCTTTATTAAATTGAAAAACTTCAATCGTTATAATTTCGCGGAGGAAAGGTTGTTTGAGAAATAAAATTGGTTAACGCCATGAGACTGTTTACTTTTAATTAATTTACATTTACTTCATTACACCCAACAATATTGATTTAACATTAATTTATTTAAACACTACACGTCTAGATGATTCCCGCAGCTACGGCCACGTCATTTTAAAAATCCCGCGGGAAGTCTTTGATTTTCGTCAAAATCAGGCGTATGGGCCGTGAAAAGCTAGCAGACAGACAGACAGGCACGCTTTCGTATTTATGATATTCGGGTGGATTTATCGCAACCCCACTGAGGACGCGTCTCCTCTCAGAATGAGAAGCATTTAGTCTTTAGTCCACCACGCTGGCCGATAATATATTTGAGAACATTTATTTACAGTAATGTCCTCGTTTGCCAGTTATTAAAGAAGAAACAGATTGATATATTAACGTAAAGCGGGAAAAACTTGAAAGTTTTATTAGTATAAAGGAGAAAGTAGTTAGATACATATTTTCAGAAAATTCATGCGAGCGAAACCGGGCTGGTCAGCTAGTTCGATAAGTTATACGTAGATATAGATAGATAGAAATACTTTATTGCACACAAAAAATATTACATAACTATTACAGAAACTAAAACTTAAAAATAATAATTGTATGCAAAGGCGGCCTTATTGCTCACAGCAATCTCTACCAGGCAACCTTTGGTGAAAGGAGAAACTAGGTGTGTTGGATAGTACTTACACGCAATACAGAAAAATGAAGTAGTATAATATTATATAATATAATTAACTATTTCAGTAATACATACATAACTATCATACATATACATAACTATTATAAATATCAATATATATACAATCCATAATAGAAATATATATTTATAACTACAAGGCAAGGATTTCGAATCCCGGATATTTTTGGGCAGAGCATTCCACAGTTGTACAACAGCTAATGTAAAAGATTTTCCGTAGAATTTTGTGCAGTTACGTGGGGTTTGGAGTTTGTTATCTGTGGATGAGCGCAACTTCCTGTCGCGATCGGCAGCACCAAGAAAAATGAAGCGATCTTTAAGGTACGAAGGAGTGTGGGGAGCATAGAGGATAGAGAAGAGTAAGGTGAGTGCGTGGAAATCCCGACGCCGTCTAATTGTCAACCACTTGAGACGCGTACGGTATTCGGTGATGTGGTCAAATTTCCTTAGTCCATAAATAAATCGAATGCAAAGGTTTTGCAACCGCTCCAACTTGTTTAGCCGACAGCAGCGAGTTAGCGTAGTTACCTACAACCTTGCCTACAACAGAAACGTGAGTCCTGTCAGATAATCTGTCAGAAGTTTTGACAGATTATGATCGGGGGGACGTGGGGGGGGGGGGGTTCCCTCTCTTTATTTAGAAGCTTAGTCAGTGTGCGTCGGAGGTTAAAACCAAAGTAAATCTAGGTGTTATGGTAATGTGTCGATTTGTAAGCAAATAGCAGCTGGGTGGACGTCACGGCCGCGCCTCGTCGTCGCCGCGTCGTCGCCGCGCCGCTGGGTAGCGCCTAGCGACTAGCGAGCAGGTAGTGGAGTGGAAACATTAACTTGCTACACATCGTCGCGTCGCGTTAAGTGACGAAACTTTACCTAGCATATGATAGTAGGTAAAGTTGCAGTATAGAGAGGCACAGTAGGCCGACGCCTTCGATCTCGTGCTTTACCACGACGTGGTACTGCCGAGGACCGTTGCGTAGGCCAGTTCGGGTCACTCCTTCGTCCCGCACTTATCGCACGAGGGTAATACGTGTAGAGGGCATCGTGCTCGCCCGAGGTAGCGGTAGGCCCCCGCGCCCCCGCGCCCCCGCGCCCCCTCTCGCTCCTCCGGTATCCGTCCGCGACGGCGACGCGCTATTTGTTACGTGCCTACAATAGGTGCGCGTGCGTCAGTCGATCGCAGCTATAGGCCGATCCGTGTGTCCGAGTTAGATTAGCAACTGTAGGCCGATTTAACTAACCTTGTTATATAATTTCCCGTGGTCAGGTCCACTCCGTGTTGTAAATAACTTGTATAGTAGGATTAAGGTTTTAGTTTAATAAATTGTTGATACCTATAGGTACGTTCCTCGCAATAAACCCCGACTAGATGTCAAGTTAAGCAGGAATCCCTTATTGTTATGTACGTAGACAGGGCGTTGCAGGCACGACCTCTTCGCTACGTTACATTACGTTACGTTACGTTACGTTACGTTATTACCCAGTGATCAAATCAGAAATGAGAAGATCCCTAGGAGAACTGACATAGCGCAGAAGGTTGCGAAGCTGAGGTGGCAAAGGGCAGAGCACATAGTTCGAAAACTGATAGACGTTGGGGTCCCAAGGTGCTAGAAAGGCAACCTCGGATCAGAAAGACCCCACTAGGATGACAGACGACATCAAACGAGTCTGCGGGAGCCGCTGGACGGCCTCCTCCTTTTTTGAAGTCGGTTAAAAAAACGATACTATTTTTAAGGTAATATAGAATGTTTTTCATAATAATTATTGGCTTTTAGGTAATGGCCGGTCGTGTTGGTGGTCGCGTGATAATTAACGATATTATATTAATAGCCACTTAAACCGCGAATGAATTTTATGTATAATAATATATTTTTTAAGCATTATTTCATGGATTTCACCATCGAGGTTAATTACTTAATTGCGCTAAAACATGGAAATGATTTCAGAATAATTTCAAAGTTCCAGTACCTAACTTAAAAAAAAATATAATTATACAATGTAGATTGTAGGTATGTATTACATTACCCACAACAAAAACTACTTTTAGTTGAAGCTCTGCGATCAGACCCTGCTTTACTCGGGTGGAACTGTTTTAGAATCCTTCCTTAAAAGGGGCCGTAGTTATAACATGAAAAATCAAGTTTTTGGACCCGGCGGTTTCATCTGTGAAAAATCAGTGATAGCCTACTGGTTAAGACGTCCGATTCCGAGTTGGGGGGTCCGGGGTTCGACCCCGGGCATGCACCTCTAAATAATTATTGTCGGAGTACCTATCTCCCTAATGTGCGTTTTAAGTAATTAAGTATCACTTGCTTTAACGGTGAAGAAATACACAGTGACAAAACCTGCACGCCTGAGAGTTCTCCGTAATGTTCTCAAAAGTGTGTGAAGTCTGACAATCCGCACTTGGCCAGCGTGGCAGACTATGGTCAAACCCTTCTCATTCTGAGATGTGAGTAATTAATTTGATCTGTTCACTGAAATATCAGACGCAGTTAGATGGGTGTACCGTAGACTCTCCCCCAAAAACCTGCTTCGTCCACAGAAGTGCAGTACCTACTACGTCTGTCCGAGTCAAGAGCACGAAAAGGTCCCTTTTCGACGTCAATGCCAATTATAAAAATTAAAAATAATTTGGTTATAAAAACGTCAGCTGAAAAAACGCGTTTTATCCTGATTCCTGAAAAAACACGAGCCTCGCCTCGCTCCAATTAGTTAAGTACATTCCCCGACAATTCCGAGTATCTACTTGATACTACATTATTGTGCGTGAGTAATATAAATTTTCAGAGTATTTTTAACTGCGGATCTGAAATAGGAAGTGATCATCATCATCATCATCAACCGATAGACATCGAACGTAGGTCTCTTGTAGGGACTTCTACACACCACGGTCTTGCGCCGCCTGAATCCAGCGGTTCCCTGCAATCCGTTTGATGTCGTCTGGCCATCAATTGGAGGTCTTCCAACGCTGCGCTTTCCGGTGCGAGGTCGCCATTCCAGCACCTTGAGAGTCCCAATGTGTATCGGTTTTTCAAACTATGTGGCCTACCCACTGCCTGCAGCCTCGCAACCCGCTGAACGATGTCGGTTCTCGTACGGATCTCCCCATTTGTGATTTGATCACGTACAGAACATTTCCCGACGTGATCAAATCAGGAAGTAATAAAAGGATATGAAATAGTATTGATAATAATAACTCGTAATCGTGTCATTGCATCATTCGATTGTGTTCGATTGCTTCCGTCAAATGAGATATATCGTGTCCTCTCAAGCTGCAATTTTCCCAAAATTCCATACATACAAGATACATACGGACAATCAAATGTCATTGAGCATTAGAAGTGGTTCAATCATAAATAGAATTGAAGGGAATTGAAGCGCTCAACTTTTAGCCTCGGGGTTTAACTGAATTGCTTGGGCGCGACTGCGACTTTAGTACGGTAAGTAGGTACCTACCTTGTTCATTGGGTCGAGTTAACATAGGGCGCTCTCTCACACAATTGTATGGAAGTGAAAAAGAGACGCTATATGCTGTGATCAGTCATTGCGTGTGACCATTCCTTAAAAAACTGGTCAAGTGCAAATCGGAACCGCACACGAAGGGTTCCGTACCATCGCTAAGATTATCAGTATGTACTTTAAATAAAAAATTGCATGGCATGGCAGACATTTCAATTTTTTATTTATTTATTGTTATAGCGGCAATAGAAATACAGATTCAGTGAAAATTTGAACTCTCTACCTATTACGATTCACGAGCAACACGCTGAAAGACAGACGGACAGACGGACGGATGAACAGCGGAGGCTTAGTAATAGAGTCCCGTTGGCAACCTTCGTGTACGGAACCCTAACAAATGTAAAGGTGCATTCATATTGCTCACTACAAAACACTCAAAGTACGTGAAGTACCCTCCTCCCCCTCAATGAGGAACACTTAAAATAAGGTGTTACAACAATTTGTCATATCAACATCAACATTCAACGCGAAATCTTGAAAACAACGGCAATTAATTCCTCGCATACGAGCCGTTTATACAAAATATTAACGAGAGGGAGTCGGGGTGGAGGTGGGGGGGGGGAGGGGGGTCTGTCGTGTAAACAATGCGCGAGATTAATCGGCCGTTTATGAGAAAACTTTTATGTAAGCCTTCAGCGAAGCAGCAGTGTCCTCCTCGCGGAGTTGTCGCACCGATAGAGCAGCAGTTCGCCGCAGTGACGACATCGACAGGGTCTTCTCCAGTTTGTCAAGGACTACGCGTGGGTGGGCGACGGGCGTGCTATCCCGTTATAGTAGTGTCTGCGGACGATGCGACGAGCCAGTGTCGTGTCTCGCGTCGTCATCATCATCGCTAGGAGCGCCTGCGTGCCGACACCAACTAGGCAAGACGAGCATGAGACCTCCTATTACGGTGGTCAGGAGTTCGATCCCGGACACGCACCACAGTTCTCCATAATGTTCTCTAAGGTGTGTGAAGTTTGCCAATCTGCACTGGGCCAGCGCGCTGCAGCGTGGTAGACAATGGCATAAACCCTTCTCATTCGGAGAGGAGACTCGTGCTCAGTAGTGGGCCAATAATGATCGTGGTCTGCACGGATGAGCGAGTGCCCCGGCAGCGGGAGGCTGCGCGCTGTGAGATGAGATGTGATCATTTCGGCAATTTTCTCGCGATTTGTTACAATGCCCGCCATTTTAACGACATACCTATCTCAAATAAATGTCCATTTATAACTTTTTCATTATTCTCGGATTGTTCAGTTGGTTTTATCAATTTATTTTTACGAGCCCAATGTTTTTGTTTACCCTCGTTCAATTAGCTGTCCCTTTAATTCAAATATCCCTTTCAAAGATAAGCTTCTGTGTTATTGTTTGTAACTTTTAAAAGCCATTTTCCTTACGAACCTGTCTACTTACCTACCTACCCAGTACCTACCTACCCAGTACCTACCTACCCAGTACCTACCTACCCAGTACCTACCTACCCAGTACCTACCTACCCAGTACCTACCTACCCAGTACCTACCTACCCAGTACCTACCTACCCAGTACCTACCTACCCAGTACCTACCTACCCAGTACCTACCTACCCAGTACCTACCTACCCAGTACCTACCTACCCAGTACCTACCTACCCAGTACCTACCTACCCAGTACCTACCTACCCAGTACCTACCTACCCAGTACCTACCTACCTAGTACCTACTCACCACAGAACAGGGAATCTGCTTATTTATTTACCAAAAAGTAATGAAAGATCAACAACAAAATTGTGAATGTTGTTGATGTTTATACAGCTCGTATCTTCTGCGTGTGATTTCTCTCCGTTCGTGTCGGATGTCCAACCGGACTATGAGAATGAGGGAATAGAGAGTGCACCTGTGTTCGCGTTCACTTGTGCACTATACCTACTTACTATTTCCTGGATAGCAAGACTCAATTGAGACATATTTTCCGTGGTTGAATTCAGACTATGAAAAAATCATTTCCAGAAATGCGTAACAACAGAATAGGTTGTTTCCACTTTTTTATTATTCAGATACAAGTTGAGTTGAGGACTGCAACTTCGCACCTGTGATGGTAAGTGATGATGCAGTCTAAGATGAAAGCGGGCTAAGCTGAAAGGGGTATGGTAGTTTTTATTACGTCCATGCCCCGTTGGTTTCTACACGGCATCGTACCGGAACGCTTAATCGCTTGGCGGCCCGGCTTGGCCGGTAGGGTGGTTACTACCGGCCAAGCCGGCCGAAGGCTCCCACCAGACCAGACCAGAAATTTAGAAATCATTAAATTACAAAGCCCTAGCAGGAATCGAACCCGGGACCTCCCTCTAAGAAGGCTGTGCTTATCTCTGCGCCAGGGAGGTCGTCATAAATAATAATTTTCAGCAACAAATTACACGGACAATAATTACTCTGTTTTTGTTGACAAAGTTCGGAAATTGTTGTTGTGTTTAATATTCAGAACACGGGACGCTGAAAATTGTAAAACAATACCATTTCATTATCGTCCAAGTTTGCCGACGACAACATGCGGCGCTACAACAACAACATCCGTCTACCTACTTCGTCCAACAACAACAACATCCGTCGTCACAAGGAAGTCGTTACTTATACATCGATGCTTCGTACCTACTTCGTCCAACAACAACAACATCCGTCGTCACAAGGAAGTCGTTACTTATACATCGATGCTTCGTACCTACTTCGTCCAACTTTGAACACGTGTTATTTGATTATTGCAAATGATTGCAAAGTTCTTTTTTTTCGTCTTCATCCTAAAAATGAACTAGACTTCACGGACTCATACGAAGCGATTCTAATACGCACTGCTAGAATACAGAATGCCCTTCTTTCTGGCTTTCGTTTTCCACTCCAATTACGATATAGTGTTAGCTTATTGAAGTTAGTTTAATGAATTAGACAATATTTGACTCGTGCGATGTCACGCAATCTGTGGTGGGCCATCTTGATTTGTATAAATACGAGTGTTTGACAGTTATTACTTCAGTCTCGTTCCGACTCGAGACTCGACGACTAATAAATACTTTTTGTGTTTAGGTCGCTATTTTGATTATGTGGTTGCAATAGCAATTGTGCCCTAATCAAGTTTATATTGCAGTTAGGTTATAATAAAGATTAAATCTCTCGATTAGCCTCTACGCGTTGTGATCTATATCCACGTGCAAGCTTTATATGAGGGAACATTTTAATAACTTATAAAATTAGTTAAATTTAACCTGCTTTTCTGACTTAAGCTTAAAATAGGGACGGGGGATCTTTAAAAGAAGAGTGATGAGCCTATGTACAGCAGGCAAGCGCAAGCCTATTTTAATAATAAAAAATAGATATTTTAAATAACATACTCCTTTGAGTTATTTGTGATGTTCAGAGTACCCTAAGGTACACTTCTTCGTTCTTCGAGAAGTTCGAAAACTTCGGAGGTTTCTTCTTCGATCTTCTAATAGAAGTTACGCATATCCTTCCTTACTTCCTTACTTGTAGTTGATGGATATGCAGACTTACGAATCTTCTCATAAGTGATAGGCATTAAGATCATAAATTATTATCTAGGTAAGTACAGTTATTTTACACAGTCGTTCCTTTTTATCTAACCGTAGTGGTTACAAAGTTTTCAAATAAACGAACACAATTACACGCTAAAATTACCTCTGTACAAGTCTCTGTTGGCCCGCCTGGCGCTCTAAGCTAGTTACACAACTATTTCACTCAACTCCGGCACCGGCAAGGCAACACGAATCCGTGCTGAAGCCTGCAGCAAAGCCGCAAACGGGCGATTCTAACCGCGCCGGAACTTCCACTGCCGTGCTCACTTATATATATATATAAGGTAATAAATAGTACATTACTGCACGAGACCGGGAAGTAAGCGTTTTCTGGTCGAGTGTGAGTTATATATAGCTATAACACGAGGCCAGAAAGACACTCCCGGTCGAGGAGAGACTTTTCTAAAAAATTATAATATGAAATGAACACATACCATTACTCTATAGATTGGTTGGAAAGTTACACTTCCCGGGCAGTATTACAACTGTCAAGAAAAGTAATTTCCGCAGTAATCCGCCGTCAGTTAGCTGACGCGGGCGTATAGGCAATGCGGTTTTACAAAATAAATCCAAGCTGTACCTGTAAAGGAATCAACATATCACAATATAAGACAGACCTTTTTTAATTTTCATGGAACTCCAAAGTAACATACCCAGCATTTTATTCATAAACCATATTTTAAAGGATAACATTTCAGCATTACCTTCACATACGTGCCGCCCGTGTCGCCGCCTGGTGGTCTGGGGCTTGCATTATGTTATCATTTAGCGCGGGAAAGCTTTTAATATCCGGTTGACGAAGCTCGAGAGTTTTTCAAAACCAACCCTTTTATGTTGCGCGTGGAGCGGTTGTCGAGTAGCTGCAGTTTTTAATTATATCCCGGGTGCCTTTCTGCTTTTATTTTTCCTGTTAACATTATTATAATTGCAGTACATTAAAACTAAAATGTTCCTCCATATTTCGGCTGAAGCGGGATTCTGTTAGTCGTGATAATTTAACTTTAGTATTTAGTACAGAAACTTTTAAAGAGTTATGGCAAGTTTTCACTTCCTAATGAGTTTGTGCTACCTAGACGCCTTTTGAAAATTTTCGTCTCGGATTGGCGTCCTCTCTGACGCAATGACAGGCGCTGTAGTTTTGTATTGGGTTCGATTCTCGGCCGGGGCAATTGGGGAATTTATTATTGCAAAATTATAATGCGGAGGGGTTTCGGCGAAGCTATGCCGCCGAGCGATTTAGCGTTCTGATACGATGTTGCGTAGACAACAAAATAACATTTCATTTTTTTGTTTTTTTTTTTCATCACCGTAGTTTTTAGATTCTTTGTTTTTTGTCTTGTTTATTTCATGTTTTGTGTGCTATAAAGTATGTCTACCTACCCATCTATCTGTTTATCTATAATATTGAAAATTCAAATACTACTTAAGTAAACTTACTTCAACCCTTTGTTATTAGATAAATTGGAAAGTAACATGGCCCTTTTCGATTTTATTGAACGTATTTGAGTTCCAAATCCGAGCCGCGGCACACGGAGGTCACTAATTTGATTTAGTTTAACCTTCCCAGTCCCCGACGCCGAGATCTTTTATTGTAGGAGTTTGTGATAATAGTGCTTTTTCATGTTGCTTTATCTTGTTTCTCTTTTTTTCGAATTTATCTTAACTATTATTTCTATCTGCCTAAAAATCAGGGTCTCAGTTAAATAAGTCCCCGGACTTAAATGTATTCAAGTCTGCAAGTTATCTTACCGTATAACCGCACAACTACTTCGCTGATATAATATTATAATCCGGTCTGTGTTTGCCGACCGTACACCGAGCGGCGGTGAGAGATGCTGTAATATTCAGATGCAATCTCGGAGAAGGCGGTTAATATCACACTAATGATGTGGAAGCAAGCTGTGATGTTATAACATCTACAGAAATGCGACAATGAAAACAGAAATGTGATGATGAATATATGTATAGAGAGCGGACCCGTGCTCAGTAGTGGGCCAGCGATAGGTCGATCATGATATGCCTTTCTGCTTTCTCATTCTCATTAATATTAACCAATTTATTGACATCTCAGTAATGTCATAATTTGTAGCTCAGAATAAATTACTACTTACGCAAAGTCATCAACATCGGAACAGCCATAACCCGGGACAGAACCTCTTGTTCTCATTGTGCGGGCCCGGAACATCCCAGAACGACAAGTATTGAATAAATAATTAGAGTTCACAGCGGTATGAAGGCATGGCGGGGAAGTCATTATTTTTATCTTCAGTCCCATGAGTTTACCCACAAATGGCAGTTTGCTTGCAAATGTTATCGCTCGACCCGGCAGCTTCCCGGACAACTAGGGCTTGCTTATTATTCATAACTGATTTGATTTTCACAACAAATCGAGGATGCTCCTCCGACGGACAGAAGAACATTAATATGTAAATACGTTGGTAAATTGATAGTTCACCCATCTCGACACCGGGCTTGGGTTATCTTTTTATTTCATCATCATCATCAAACCATCGCCGGCTCAATACAGAGCTTAGAGTGAGAAGGGTTTTGGCCATATACCTAGTCTACCACGCTGGCCATGTGCGGATTGGTAGACTTCACACACCTTTGAGAACATTATAAAGAACTCTCAGGCATGCAGGTTTCCTTACAATGTTTTCCTTTACCGTTAAACCAAGCGATATTTAATTAATTAAAACGCACATAACTCCGAAAAGTTAGAGGTGCGTGCCCGGGATCGAACCCCCGACCTCCGATTGGAAGGCGGACGTCCTAACCACTACTGAAAGCTAAAGTCAGAAAAGCAGGTTAAATTTAACTAATTCTATAAGTTATTAAAATGTTCCCTCATATAAAGCTTGCACGGGGATATAGATCACAACGCATAGAGGCTAGTCGAGAGATTTAATCTTTATTATAACCTAAATGCAATATTAACTTGATTAGGGTACAATTGCTATTGTAACGACTTAATCAAAATATCGACCTAAACACAAAAGTATTTAATAGTCGTCGAGTCTCGAGTCGGAACAAGACTGGCTTAAAAACCTTCAAACACCGGTATTTATACAAATCGATTCAAGATGGCTCCTCCTCCGGCACAGATCGCGTGACATCGGATGAGTCAAATATTGTCTAATTCATTAAACTAACTTCAATAAGCTAACACCAGGCTATCACAGCTTTTATTTATGTGTAGCCATAACACAACCTATTTCAGTAATCAATATAAGTAAGTACATATTATTATAAAAATAAAAATCCTGCCTCATTATAACGCCCAGCCTAAACCTTTATACCAACAAAGCGGATATATGTATTTTTGCACAGAAGTTCCCTTTATAATGTACCTAGACAAAGAACAACGCCCGATTTTTCGAAATTCCTGTGTGATAGGGATTAAAGATTTGTTTTTTCGACGGACGAAACCACGAGCGGATGCTAGTCGTTAAATATTATCAATTTTATACCAAGTGTTATAAATTATAATACTGATATATAATAATATATAATATCATAATTTATTATCAGTTTCGCTAAACCAAAGTAGGTACCTACCTAATTAATTTCAGTCTGTGAGGCGTTAATTTTAGCGAATCATAATATTTAATTAATGCAAAGTTAAGTGCTATAATTAATACACTGATGTATATTATGTTACGCTCAAAGACGAAAAACGCTCATTGAGCGAAAAAAACGCTCACACCGCGTTGTGGCAATCACAGAAAGGCCACATAGTGAAATTCATGTCGTGGCTGTCATGCTATACGCGTTGTGGCAATAAAGAAGAGCCCTGGCGCATATGGAACCATATTAGAAATTCTAATATGGTGAGCACAGTGATTTGCGATATGGGTTATTAAAAGATGGCCTCTCTCCTACAGCGCCTTCGTAGCAGTCACAGTCAACAGCATTCTGGGTGCAATTAAAGATAGAGTAGGCTGCCCAATAACTAAACATTGGGTGGCTGTGGCCACGGGGCGTCTAGAGCTGCCACAGCAGGCCATTTTATTTATTCATTTAGTACTAATATTTCTAGCATATTTATAAGTAAAAATATGAATCACAGAGGTTTGTCGGGCACAGATGACAACTTTGAAATGATGAAAAAATGTGTTTTTATCTTTATCACTCTTCAGAGCTTTTCTATACACCTAGCTTGCTCTTACAAGGTATTATTATTTTGATGCTAAATCTGCTTGGTCTTTAGTCTGAGTGGCACGAATTTCACGACGTGGATGTCTTACAGTGACCAGAACGCGTCGTGAGCAGATTTTTCGCTCAATGAGCGTTTTCGGATAAAGTAAAGCTTAACCTAACGTGACAGCTAAGGGTACCCCGATATTACTTAACATTAACGTGATGTAATTTAACGTTAAGAAGGTTAATTTCGTGAAGAGCTTTTAGTATAACTTGTTTGTGTTAAGAAGTTATAACTACTTACTTATTGTCGGTAACTCTATTACAGAAAACATAAACTTAACTCTTAGAGGATCTTATTAAAAACTACCGCTGCCTAGCTTTAGCAAATTGGTAAAGTTTATAAAAGCAAGCGAACAGATTAGCTCTACGATCCTTTCTTATTTTTATGGTGGTTTTTTAAACCGGCCAAGTGCGAGTCAGACTCGCGCACCGAGGGCTCTCGCATCGCCGGCTCACTACAGAGCACGGGTCTCCACTCAGAGTGAGAGGATTTGGTCATAGTCTACCACGCTGGCCATGTGCGGATTGGTAACTTCACACACCTATGAGAACATTATGGAGAACTCTCAGGCATGTAGGTTTCCTCACGATGTTTTCCTTCACCGCTAAAGCAAGTGATATTTAATTAATTAAAACGCACATAACTCCGAAAAGTTAGAGGTGCGTGCCCGGGATCGAACTCCCGACCCCCGATTAGAAGGCGGACGTCCTAACCAGTGGGCTACGTAATATTCAAACCATACCTTCAAATCAGAAGTGAATAGATAACATCTTCACTGATTAATTGGCTTTACCAAAGCCTATTTACCTAACCATAAATTCACGGTTTTTAGATTTTTCCCCTCATGCCTGCTATAAGACCTACCTACCTGCCAAATTACATGGTTCTAGGTCAACTGGAAGTACCCTATGGGGGACAGACAAACAGACAACAAAGTGATCCTATAAGGGTTCCGTTTTTCCTTTTGAGGTACGGAACCCTAAAAAGAATGACAGCTTAAAATTCAGAAGAGATTTAAGATTCCAGATTGAATCTACACGATCCCTACACGAATGAAATCAGTTCACTAAATCGTTCGCAATATACTGCCGTCTGCCACACGTGACACACGTGACACACGTGACACACGTGACACACGTGACGCGACGAGCCCTCGAGCCTGGCGAGGAATCCAATTAGGAAGGCGTGGAGCCTTAAGTGACGTCATTAAGGCCACGTCGGCACCGCGCCACATGTCGGCGAATTACCTACTGACTGCTCAAACATGACTCTGTACTTTCAGATTGTATAATTAATGTAGATTGTGTTGTATAATTAATAGATTGTATAATAAATTTGAAAGATGACTCGGGAAATTAATTTGGAGACTTTCCTCTGTGCTTTCATCGTTTCCATTTAATGTATATCTCTTTGGGAAACAACATCCGTAGGTACTCAGAACTCAGAACTCTGAATATAATTAAGGGAGACATGACGGTTAAGTGGTTTTCACTGTGAGACGAAAATATTACTATCAAAGGAGGCGAAAAATATGTTCAAAGTAAGAAAAGAAAATAAAGTGATTTATTTTGTTATAGTGCATTCAAGTCTACCAACAATCAGCACATGGCCAGCGTGGTAGACTATGGCCAAAACTCCTTCTCAGTCTGAGAGGAGACTCGTGCTCTGTAGTGAGCCGGCGATGGGTTTGATCATGATGATGATAGTGCATTCAATATCAACTGGCGTGTTGTTTCCACTTGAACGTAAACAATAGGGGTAATAAACCAAACACTCATAGAGCCCATTCATTTTTAAAGGTTCAAGTTCAAAGCCGGTTCAACTTTATACATATTATTTTGTTGCAAACCAACCAGTGTTGATACTTTTGAATTCACCCGCCACGACTTAATCCTATTGTTATTGCTAATGACGGTCTCAAGTGGAAACACGCCAGTTAATATTGAATGCACTATACATTTTATTGATGACTAGCAAATAACAACCGCCCGCGGTTTGGCAACCGTGGCGTGGGAATTTACGATTTACAATGAACCAAAAGCTTAATTTTCTAAAATCCACTGAACCAGGTCGAATCTGTATGGTGCAACATACAGCATGCGATATGCACCGCTCGCCCTCCCACTGCTAAACATGCAGGAAAAGTCAGCCACCACGCAGCACCACACAAATCCCAAAACACACTCGACGGCATCCTCAGGAGATGTACACCTTACAATGCACAATTGCAAAGTGTGAGTTGAATTATACAATTCTATTCTAAATATATTCTATTCTATTGAGACTATAAGGATACTCGTAAGTGGCGAAAAGATCAAAGTAGTTTTAAATATAAACATCAAAAGAACAGAACCGTGTACTAAAACTAGTCGTGAAATAAATTCATTTTTCTTTAGAATTCAACAAAGCAGAAAAATATGTTGAGTACCGCTATCAATCAATCGTTGCGAACGTATTGACAATTTGACAGTTGTTCGAGCGGGTGTATTGTTCTGCTTATCATTCAACGCCTGCCTGTCTGTCTGTCTGTCTGTCTGTGTGTTGGGAATACGTCTTATTTGCGAAAAGAATAAAAGGTGAAATATTTCCGACCTACCTACCTGTCATTAAATTAGGATAAAGTTACACCAAAGAGAGAAAATTGTGTGAAAATAAATACACTGTACACGTACTAGCTGATGCCCGCGACTTCGTCCGCGTGGATTTAGGTTTTTAAAAATCCCGTGGGAACTCTTTGATTTTGACTCGGGATAAAAAGTTGTCTATGTCCTTCCCCGGAATGCAAGCTACATATATCGCTATACCAAATTTCGTCAAAATCGGTTGACCGGATGGGCCGTGAAAGGCTAGCAGACAGACAGACAGACACACTTTTGCATTTATAATTGGATTTATGTAAATTGATGCTAGAAGATGCTACCGTGGAACATACATAAATACAAACAAACATACACAGCTACATACACACACTGCTAAAATCATAACCCTTCATTTTGGCTTTGCCGTGGTCGGGTAAAATAGGTCAATAGCGAGTATTGTAGGTATATTCAGTATACATCCCACTGGTGGGATTAGGTCCCCGGGCGCGTGGGATTTATCGGCCGCTCGGTGGGATCTGCAATTCAATTAACAACGGCTTCAGATAATTCGTTTTCATTACAGCCAATTATTTTGTTTGTTTACTTTCGTGGATCCCCACGTAAGGCTACGGACACATCTAGCGGGAAAACGCGCGCGGAATTTCCTTAGAAAGTCACACCTTGGAAAACATGATGGAAAATTCTTATGCATGCAGGTTTCTTCACGATGTTTTCCTTCACCGTTAGAATATTATCATATCACCCATCGCCGGTTCACTACTGAGCAAGAATCTCCTCTTAGAATGAGAAGGGTTGAGACCATAGTCCGCCGCGCTGGCCCAGTACGGATATACAGACTTCATACACCTTTGAGAAAATAGATTCTTGGAATGTAGTAATAAAATGACGTGATTTTTGTACAGCGGTAGTTCTAGAATTTATTATCAAAGAGAATAATTTGAAAAAATCATGATTTATATTCATTTTTAAAATAATAATTAATTAATTTAACCGTCACGCTCTACAGAAAGCGATTAATGACGTAACAAGACGTAAACGACAAATATTTTTCAATTTTTTAACATAAAAAATCACTCTTATTTTTATGTTAAAATTGGAAAAAAATTGTCGGTTATGGATTGTGAAGTCATTAATCACCTTCCGCAGCGTGACGTGTTTTTTTCACGTGAAAAATCGTGATTTTTTTCAAATTATTCTCTTTAGTAATGAATTCTAGCCCCATATAAAACATCACATCATTTTATTACTACGGTCCAAGACCCTATTACTTAAAATGCGCATAACTCCGAAAAGTAATGCACGGATCGAACCCCCGACCTCCCCATCACTGCTCAGTGCTCACTGCACTATCGCCGGTCCTAAGTATTGTGTGCCCAAGCCTTAAGTGATTGACGCGGCATTACAAGAGTGTAGACACAATAGTATTAATTCAAACGGAATAGAATGAATGTAATAAGTGTAAAGCAAACATTACCTGCCCCCTGCGACGTAACGGAGGTCGTTACGCCCTAGTGCGGTAACTACCGCTAATTGATTAGAGCGACACTCGGCGGGTGTCACTGTTATTACAATGACACCGCCTTGTCTAATTAACGATATGTATGTTTTAATTGACTTTCTGCCGCACCTAGCTCACCTACCACCTACCACCTACCACCTACCACCTACCACCTACACATACATACGTACTCTACTATATCATTGACCTATTAGCTGTACTATACATCATCATGATCATGATCAACCCATCGCCGACCCACTACAGAGCACGGGTCGCCTCTCAGAGTGAGAAGGATTTTAGCCATAGTCTACCACGCTTTTTTTTTTTTTTAATGTGTTCCTCCCTTTTTTTCCTCCGACATGGCGGTCGGAGACTGTTCTTGGTCGGTACTAAGATTGACTTTTTTTTCCATTTGCCTTTCTTATTGCTTTGTTGAAATCGGTGCTACTACGCACTAAGTGCAGTGCGTTAGGGATACTACGTTACACTAGGCTTTACTTAGACTATGCCAGTTTTTTTTTTTTTTTTTAATAATAATATTCTTATTTTTCTTTTTTGTCTTTTTTTGCATCTTTGCAGC
Source organism: Maniola hyperantus (assembly GCF_902806685.2). Classification (NCBI taxonomy): domain Eukaryota; kingdom Metazoa; phylum Arthropoda; class Insecta; order Lepidoptera; family Nymphalidae; genus Maniola; species Maniola hyperantus. The sequence continues at coordinate 179,480 of NC_048550.1, forward strand.
CTTTATGCAGCGCGCGGTGTGTGTAAGCCTTAACTCGCCAGCTGCGTTCTTTACTATAAATAACACAACTGACTGCCGGTATCGGGTTCTCTTCCCGCGTGAAGCATTCGGCGCTCGCGAGCATCACTCCGAGCTGAAGCTGTGATTCATATTATAATCTATCTTGTTTGCGCCGACCAAACAATGCTGCAAAAAACCTTCTAAAGCGTCTTAGGTTTGCTGAGAAGTTAGCTGTAGATACATTCCAACTTCCAATTTAGGTGTCAATTCGTGTGTATTTCCGAAAAACACATACCTCCGATGAAGCTGAAATTTTGAATTCTTATCACGAAAATTGGCGCAAAAAAAATACAAAAAAAAAACACCCCACAGTTCCTAATATACCCCTAAAATAGTCTAAATCGGTTAGGAATGCGCGATTATGCACATCGAACGAAACGGTCTCGTTCGTTTTTGATATATTATATTCAAAAACCAACTTCCAAAACCACTACAAAGTAAAAAAGTCGGGCGAGCATAAAAGAAACTAGAAATCAAAGCGTGTAGTTCGCCCGACCACCCGACTTCAACATACATACCTACACGTGTTGAAACTAGAAACAAAAGTTATTTTTTACTTTGTAGTGGTTTTGGAAGTCGGTTAAAAATAGCGTTTGCGCCAATTTTCGTTATGATGTTTGAGACTAGGAGCTCATAATACGTTATTAGATATACCAAATTTCAGTTTCATCGGAGATACGTGCTTCTCCAAAGTTTATCCTAATTCGTTAGACTTATACCATTCAAAAAATGAAGCGGAGACAAATGTGCAGCGAAAAGAATTTGCAGTTGGAACGTCTGTTGATGCCTTAAGAAAATATTATTTCATCTTTGAAATATTAACGGATTCGGAATGGAAACTCCAACTCTGACAAAGTAACGAATTTGAGAAAATCAACATAAGTTAATACTTAGTTCATCCATTTTCCATCGTTAAGACCTAGAGATAATAATGTAAGCTAAAGTAAATCTGTTTTTAATTGAATCCCGAGCATTAATGAGCGGAGGTATCCCTCGGAGCGTGCTATACATCTCCCCGCCTGCGCCGGCATTAGCAGCGTGGATAATTCAACAGAGGTAATCTCGGGATGTACGAAGCTTTGTTAAAGTTAATTGATAAGCTAAGATCAAAAACCGATCTCTGCGGCCAGCGACCCGTACGATGGCGGTCAAACTTCACTTCAACAAAACGGTCGACTGGCCGGTATATATATAGTATATACCTACCGAAGTTGTGTCCACTTGCAAAAACTTCCTGAAGTCTAAATATACAAAAGGAAAAGTTGACTGACTGATCTATCAACGCACAGCTCAAACCACTGGACGGATCGGGCTGAAATCTGGCATGCAGATAGCTATTATGACGTAGACATTTGCTTAGAAAGGATTTTTGAAGATTCAACTCCTAAGGGGGTAAAATAGGGCTTTGGAATTTGTAAATATACAAATAATAATAAACCTGCGACTTCGTCCACATGGAATACCATGGGGACAAAGTCGCAGGTTTATTATAATGTAAAATAAATACCCATTAAGTATAAATGATAAATGGCGTACACGAAATAAATCCGCAAACTCAGTGGCTTTCGAGCCAATATTCGTTTCAAATTGAAATTGATTTGAAGATGAAGAAAATATGAAAATGAAGGATGGAGACTGGAATCAACCATTAACGCCGACATAATATCATTGTGGAGGTCGGGCTGCTGGATGTTAGGGAGATAAAACGAGCTATTTGCGGTGATAGCCTTGTGGTTGACACGTCGGCTTCCTTTTCGGAGAGTCCAGGGTTCCATCCCAGGCACGCACTTTTAACTTTCTAAAGATATGTAGATTTTGAGCAATTCAACACACGGGCATGATTTGTATAGTAATTAGATAAGGCTAACTTTAAGTTTTATTGTTTTTTTTTTCCAGGTGTATTTATTTTATTTATTTAATAGGAAGATACAAAAAACAAAAATACCAAACTTATCAAAATATCGACCTAAACACAAAAGTATTTAATAGTCGTCGAGTCTCGAGTCGGAACAAGACTGGCTTAAAAACCTTCAAACACTTCAAACACAGAAAGGCCACATAGTGAAATTCATGTCGTGGCTGTCATGCTATACGCGTTGTGGCAATAAAGAAGAGCCCTGGCGCATATGGAACCATATTAGAAATTCTAATATGGTGAGCACAGTGATTTGCGATATGGGTTATTAAAAGATGGCCTCTCTCCTACAGCGCCTTCGTAGCAGTCACAGTCAACAGCATTCTGGGTGCAATTAAAGATAGAGTAGGCTGCCCAATAACTAAACATTGGGTGGCTGTGGCCACGGGGCGTCTAGAGCTGCCACAGCAGGCCATTTTATTTATTCACTAGCTGATCCCCGCGGCTTCGCCCGCGTAGATTTAGGTTTTTAAAGATCCCGTATAGCCTATGTCACTCAGGAATAATGTAGCTTTCTACTGGTGAAAGAATTTTTAAAATCGGTTCAGTAGTTCTAAAGATTACCCCCTACAAACAAACTTAACGACATTACCTCTTTATATAATATAGCTGATCCCCGCGGCTTCGCCCGCGTAGATTTAGGTTTTTAAAGATCCCGTATAGCCTATGTCACTCAGGAATAATGTAGCTTTCTACTGGTGAAAGAATTTTTAAAATCGGTTCAGTAGTTCTAAAGATTACCCCCTACAAACAAACTTAACGACATTACCTCTTTATATAATACTAGCTGATCCCCGCGGCTTCGCCCGCGTAGATTTAGGTTTTTAAAGATCCCGTATAGCCTATGTCACTCAGGAATAATGTAGCTTTCTACTGGTGAAAGAATTTTTAAAATCGGTTCAGTAGTTCTAAAGATTACCCCCTACAAACAAACTTAACGACATTACCTCTTTATATAATACTAGCTGATCCCCGCGGCTTCGCCCGCGTAGATTTAGGTTTTTAAAGATCCCGTATAGCCTATGTCACTCAGGAATAATGTAGCTTTCTACTGGTGAAAGAATTTTTAAAATCGGTTCAGTAGTTCTAAAGATTACCCCCTACAAACAAACTTAACGACATTACCTCTTTATATAATACTAGCTGATCCCCGCGGCTTCGCCCGCGTAGATTTAGGTTTTTAAAGATCCCGTATAGCCTATGTCACTCAGGAATAATGTAGCTTTCTACTGGTGTAAGAATTTTTAAAATCGGTTCAGTAGTTCTAAAGATTACCCCCTACAAACAAACTTAACGACATTACCTCTTTATATATAAAAATAATACAACGGGCCGTGCAGCAGAAATCGTAATATTTTAATTTCGCCATAACTTCAAAACCAAACGTCCAATTTTAATCATTCAAAGACCAAATATTATCTCCATAAACTGTTCTTAGTGATGAAATCATTTATTTTGATAAGGATTAATAGCATGAGTAAAATAAACGCGTTTAAATGTAGTCCAAAAAAAAATTCAAGATTTTTAAATAAAAAAATGGTTGCTGTGCCTCACTCGACATAGATGGGTATAGTGTGTCGCGGACTTTTTTGTAGATATTTATAAGATCTACAATTAATTAGAACATTTTATGGTTCTATCTTTATAGTTTAGGCAGCGTACGCAAAATAAGTAACTTTTCTGGTTGATTTTTTACACCTTGTGTCCGAAAAACCCAAATATCTTACGGAACCCTATTTTTTTCCAAAATAAAATATAGCCTATGTTACTCGTGGATAATGTAGCTTTCGAATGGTGAAAGAATTTTTAAAATCGGTCCAGTAGTTTTTGAGCCTATTCAGTACAATCAAACAAACAAACAAACAAACAAACAAACAAACAAACAAACAAACAAACAAAGTTTTCCTCTTTATAATATTAGTGTAGATAGCTGACCTGCCCCGGCTTCGCTCGGGTGGAGTTTAGAAAATTGAGGGGGAGGTTGAATTAAATTTTTCTCTCCGTAAGAACCATCCTCGAACTTCAAGAAATATTATAAAAAAAGTATTAGCGAAATCGGTTCAGCTGTTCTCGAGATTTGCGATGAGCAATACATTTAGTGATTCATTTTTATATTATAGAGCCGCGCGGATACCTTACTCATAGATCTAAACTCCCCTCCCGCACGCGCACCCCCGCCTTGGTGACGCCCACTTCGCAACGGGCCGTGCAGCAGAAATCGTAATATTTTAATTTCGCCATAACTTCAAAACCAAACGTCCAATTTTAATCATTCAAAGACCAAATATTATCTCCATAAACTGTTCTTAGTGATGAAATCATTTATTTTGATAAGGATTAATAGCATGAGTAAAATAAACGCGTTTAAATGTAGTCCAAAAAAAATTCAAGATTTTTAAATAAAAAAATGGTTGCTGTGCCTCACTCGACATAGATGGGTATAGTGTGTCGCGGACTTTTTTGTAGATATTTATAAGATCTACAATTAATTAGAACATTTTATGGTTCTATCTTTTATAGTTTAGGCAGCGTACGCAAAATAAGTAACTTTTCTGGTTGATTTTTTACACCTTGTGTCCGAAAAAACCCAAATATCTTACGGAACCCTATTTTTTTCCAAAATAAAATATAGCCTATGTTACTCGTGGATAATGTAGCTTTCGAATGGTGAAAGAATTTTTAAAATCGGTCCAGTAGTTTTTGAGCCTATTCAGTACAATCAAACAAACAAACAAACAAACAAACAAACAAACAAACAAACAAACAAACAAAGTTTTCCTCTTTATAATATTAGTGTAGATTTAGTACTAATATTTCTAGCATATTTATAAGTAAAAATATGGATCACAGAGGTTTGTCGGGCACAGATGACAACTTTGAAATGATGAAAAAATGTGTTTTTATCTTTATCACTCTTCAGAGCTTTTCTATACACCTAGCTTGCTCTTACAAGGTATTATTATTTTGATGCTAAATCTGCTTGGTCTTTAGTCTGAGTGGCACGAATTTCACGACGTGGATGTCTTTCAGTGACCAGAACGCGTCGTGAGCAGATTTTTCGCTCAATGAGCGTTTTCGGATAAAGTAAAGCTTAACCTAACGTGACAGCTAAGGGTACCCCGATATTACTTAACATTAACGTGATGTAATTTAACGTTAAGAAGGTTAATTTCGTGAAGAGCTTTTAGTATAACTTGTTTGTGTTAAGAAGTTATAACTACTTACTTATTGTCGGTAACTCTATTACAGAAAACATAAACTTAACTCTTAGAGGATCTTATTAAAAACTACCGCTGCCTAGCTTTAGCAAATTGGTAAAGTTTATAAAAGGAAGCGATTAGCTCTACGATCCTTTCTTATTTTTATGGTGGTTTTTTTAAACCGGCCAAGTGCGAGTCAGACTCGCGCACCGAGGGCTCGCGCATCGCCGGCTCACTACAGAGCACGGGTCTCCTCTCAGAGTGAGAGGATTTGGTCATAGTCTACCACGCTGGCCATGTGCGGATTGGTAACTTCACACACCTATGAGAACATTATGGAGAACTCTCAGGCATGTAGGTTTCCTCACGATGTTTTCCTTCACCGCTAAAGCAAGTGATATTTAATTAATTAAAACGCACATAACTCCGAAAAGTTAGAGGTGCGTGCCCGGGATCGAACCCCCGACCCCCGATTAGAAGGCGGACGTCCTAACCAGTGGGCTACGTAATATTCAAACCATACCTTCAAATCAGAAGTGAATAGATAACATCTTCACTGATTAATTAGCTTTACCAAAGCCTATTTACCTAACCATAAATTCACGGTTTTTAGATTTTTCCCCTCATGCCTGCTATAAGACCTACCTACCTGCCAAATTACATGGTTCTAGGTCAACTGGAAGTAACCTATAGGTTTCTTGACAGACAGACAGACAACAAAGTGATCCTATAAGGGTTCCGTTTTTCCTTTTGAGGTACGGAACCCTAAAAAGAATGGCAGCCTAAAATTCAGAAGAGATTTAAGATTCCAGATTGAATCTACACGATCCCTACACGAATGAAATCAGTTCACTAAATCGTTCGCAATATACTCCCGTCTACCACACGTGACACACGTGACACACGTGACACACGTGACGCGACGAGCCCTCGAGCCTGGCGAGGAATCCAATTAGGTAGGCGTGGAGCCTTAAGTGACGTCATTAAGGCCACGTCGGCACCGCGCCACATGTCGCTGTATTACTGGCTGCTCAAACATGACGGTGTACTTTCAGATTGTATAATTAATGTAGATTGTGTTGTATAATTATTAATAGATTGTATAATAAATTTGAAAGATGACTCGGGAAATTAATTTGGAGACTTTCCTCTGTGCTTTCATCGTTTCCATTTAATGTACATCTCTTTGGGAAACAACATCCGTAGGTACTCAGAACTCAGAACTCTGAATATAATTAAGGGAGACATGACGGTTAAGTAGTTTTCGCTGTGAGACGAAAATATTACTATCAAAGGAGGCGAAAAATATGTTCAAAGTAAGAAAAGAAAATAAAGTGATTTATTTTGTTATAGTGCATTCAAGTCTACCAACAATCAGCACATGCCCAGCGTGGTAGACTATGGCCAAAACTCCTTCTCAGACTGAGAGGAGACCCGTGCTCTGTAGTGAGCCGGCGATGGGTTTGATCATGATGATGATAGTGCATTCAATATCAACTGGCGTGTTGTTTCCACTTGAACGTAAACAATAGGGGTAATAAACCAAACACTCATAGAGCCCATTCATTTTTAAAGGTTCAAGTTCAAAGCCGGTTCAACTTTATACATATTTTGTTGCAAATCAACCAGTGTTGATACTTTTGAATTCACCCGCCACGACTTAATCCTATTGTTATTGCTAATGACGGCCTCAAGTGGAAACACGCCAGTTAATATTGAATGCACTATACATTTTATTGATGACTAGCAAATAACAACCGCCCGCGGTTTGGCAACCGTGGCGTGAGAATTTACGATTTACAATGAACCAAAAGCTTAATTTGCTAAAATCCACTGAAACAGGTCGAATCTGTATGGTGCAACATACAGCATGCGATATGCACCGCTCGCCCTCCCACTGCTAAACATGCAGGAAAAGTCAGCCACCACGCAGCACCACACAAATCCCAAAACACACTGGACGGCATCCTCAGATGTACAGTTACACCTTACAATACACAATTGCAAAGTGTGAGTTGAATTATACAATTCTATTCTAAATATATTCTATTCTATTGAGACTATAAGGATACTCGTAAGTGGCGAAAAGATCAAAGTAGTTTTAAACATAAACATCAAAAGAACAGAACCGTGTACTAAAACTAGTGGTGAAATAATTTCATTTTTCTTTAGAATTCAACAAAGCAGAAAAATATGTTGAGTACCGTTATCAATCGTCGCGAACGTATTGACAATTTGACAGATGTTCGAGCGGGTGTATTGTTCTGCTTATCATTCAACGCCTGTCTGTCTGTCTGTCTGTCTGTCTGTGTGTTGGGAATACGTCTTATTTGCGAAAAGAATAAAAGGTGAAATATTTCAGACCTACCTACCTGTCATTAAATTAAGATAAAGTTACACCAAAGAGAGAAAATTGTGTGAAAATAAATACACTGTACATGTACTAGCTGATGCCCGCGACTTCGTCCGCGTGGATTTAGGTTTTTAAAAATCCCGTGGGAACTCTTTGATTTTGACTCGGGACAAAAAGTTGTCTATGTCCTTCCCCGGAATGCAAGCTATATCGCTATACCAAATTTAGTCAAAATCGGTTGACCGGATGGGCCGTGAAAGGCTAGCAGACAGACAGACAGACACACTTTTGCATTTATAATATTAGTATGGGATATCCAGGAAGATGGTAGCGCAGGGGTAGGTCTACCTCCTCATGTGTGGCGCAACTAAAAACCGGTCAGGTGCGAGTCGGCTCTGTAATTGATGCTAGAAGATGCTACCGTGGAACATACATAAATACAAACAAACATACACAGCTACATACACAGACTGCTAAAATCATAACCCTTCATTTTGGCTTTGCCGTGGTCGGGTAAAATAGGCCAATAGCGAGTATTGTAGGTATATTCAGTATACATCCCACTGGTGGGATTAGGTCCCCGGGCGCGTGGGATTTATCGGCCGCTCGGTGGGATCTGCAATTCAATTAACAACGGCTTCAGATAATTCGTTTTCATTACAGCCAATTATTTTGTTTGTTTACTTTCGTGGATCCCCACGTAAGGCTACGGACACATCTAGCGGGAAAACGCGCGCGGAATTTCCTTAGAAAGTCACACCTTGGAAAACATGATGGAAAATTCTTATGCATGCAGGTTTCTTCACGATGTTTTCCTTCACCGTTAGAATATTATCATATCACCCATCGCCGGTTCACTACTGAGCAAGAATCTCCTCTTAGAATGAGAAGGGTTGAGGCCATACTCCGCCGCGCTGGCCCAGTACGGATATACAGACTTCACACACCTTTGAGAAAATAGGGTCTTGGAATGTAGTAATAAAATGACGTGATTTTTGTACAGCGGTAGTTCTAGAATTTATTATCAAAGAGAATAATTTGAAAAAATCATGATTTATATTCATTTTTAAAATAATAATTAATTAATTTAACCGTCACGCTGTACAGAAAGCGATTAATGACGTAACAAGACGTAAACGACAAATATTTTTCAATTTTTTAACATAAAAAATCACTCTTATTTTTATGTTAAAATTGGAAAAAAATTGTCGGTTATGGATTGTGAAGTCATTAATCACCTTCCGCAGCGTGACGTGTTTTTTTCACGTGAAAAATCGTGATTTTTTTCAAATTATTCTCTTTAGTAATGAATTCTAGCCTCATATAAAACATCACATCATTTTATTACTACGGTCCAAGACCCTATTACTTAAAATGCGCATAACTCCGAAAAGTAATGCACGGATCGAACCCCCGACCTCCCCATCACTGCTCAGTGCTCACTGCACTATCGCCGGTCCTAAGTATTGTGTGCCCAAGCCTTAAGTGATTGACGCGGCATTACAAGAGTGTAGACACAATAGTATTAATTCAAACGGAATAGAATGAATGTAATAAGTGTAAAGCAAACATTACCTGCCCCCTGCGACGTAACGGAGGTCGTTACGCCCTAGTGCGGTAACTACCGCTAATTGATTAGAGCGACACTCGGCGGGTGTCACTGTTATTACAATGACACCGCCTTGTCTAATTAACTATATGTATGTTTTAGTTGACTTTCTGCCGCACCTAGCCCACCGACACATACATACGTGCCCTACTGTTTATACAATTATAATAAATCGTCCGCCTTCTAATCAGAGGTCGGGGTTCGATCCCGGGCACGCACCTCTAACTTTCGGAGCTATGTGCGTTTTAAGTAATTAAATATCACTTGCTTTAAAAAAGTCGGGCGAGCATAAAAGAAACTACAAATCAAAGCGTGTAGCTCGCCCGACCACCCGACTTCAACATACATGCCTACACGTGTTGAAACTAGAAACGAAAGTTATTTTTTACTTTGTAGTGGTTTTGGAAGTCGGTTAAAAATGGCGTTTGCGCCAATTTTCGTTATGATGTTTGAGACTAGGAGCTCATAATACGTTATTAGATTTATTATACCAAATTTCAGTTTCATCGGAGATACGTGCTCCTCCAAAGTTTATCCTAATTCGTTAGACTTATACCATTCAAAAAATGAAGCGGAGACAAATGTGCAGCGAAAAGAATTTGCAGTTGCAACGTCTGATGATGCCTTAAGAAAATATTATTTCATCTTTGAAATGTTAACGGATTCGGAATGGAAATTCAAACTCTGACAAAGTAACAAATTTGAGAAAATTAACATAAGTTAATACTTAGTTCATCCATTTTCCATCGTTAAGACCTAGAGATAATAATGTAAGCTAAAGTAAATCTGTTTTTAATTGAATCCCGAGCATTAATGAGCGGAGGTATCCCTCGGAGCGTGCTATACATCTCCCCGCCCGCGCCGGCATTAGCAGCGTGGATAATTCAACAGAGGTAATCTCGGGATGTACGAAGCTGTGTTAAAGTTAATTGATAAGCTAAGATCAAAAACTGATCTCTGCGGCCAGCGACCCGCAGATATATATGATGGCGGTCAAACTTCACTTCAACAAAACGGTCGACTGGCCGGTATATATATAGTATATACCTACCGAAGTTGTGTCCACTTGCAAAAACTTCCTGAAGTCTAAATATACAAAAGGAAAAGTTGACTGACTGATCTATCAACGCACAGCTCAAACCACTGGACGGATCGGGCTGAAATCTGGCATGCAGATAGCTATTATGACGTAGACATTTGCTTAGAAAGGATTTTTGAAGATTCAACTCCCAAGGGGGTAAAATAGGGCTTTGGATTTTGTAAATATACAAATAATAATAAACCTGCGACTTTGTCCACATGGAATACCATGGGGACAAAGTCGCAGGTTTATTATAATGTAAAATAAATACCCATTAAGTATAAATGATAAATGGCGTACACGAAATAAATCCGCAAACTCAGTGGCTTTCGAGCCAATATTCGTTTCAAATTGAAATTGATTTGAAGATGAAGGAAATATGAAAATGAAGGATGGAGACTGGAATCAACCATTAACGCCGACATAATATCATTGTGGAGGTCGGGCTGCTGGATGTTAGGGAGATAAAACGAGCTATTTGCGGTGATAGCCCTGTGGTTGACACGTCGGCTTCCTTTTCGGAGAGTCCAGGGTTCCATCCCAGGCACGCACTTTTAACTTTCTAAAGATAATATGTAGATTTTGAGTAATTCAACACGCGGGCATGATTTGTATAGTAATTAGATAAGGCTAACTTTAAGTTTTATTGTTTTTTTTTCCAGGTGTATTTATTTTATTTATTTAATAGGAAGATACAAAAAACAAAAATACCAAACTTATTCTAGAACATAAAAATTACAAATCAATCAAATTACAAAATATCATTGCGGTGGTTTAGATGATATTTTCGATTTGTAATTTTTATGTTCTAGAATAAGTTTTATTGTTAAATTTTATTTAAAAAAAATTGTATCTAAGTATCATCAATTGTTTCAACAGTGAAGGAAAAGAAACCTGCATGCCTGAGAGTTGTCTATAATGTTATCAAAGGTGTGTGAAGTCTGCCGATCCGCATTTGGCCAGCTTGGTAGACTATGGCAAAAACCCTTCTCACTCTGAGAGGAGACCCGTGCTCTGTAGTGAGCCGGCGATGGGTTGATCATGATGAATTGACAATCAAAAAGTGTACTAAGGTAGGTACCTATTTTGAATAAATGGCTTTGACTCTGTTTACGGCGATGGTTATAGGTATGTCGGCAGAGAGCTCTAGGATCGTCGTATTTCCTTCTATTGGGCGTTTATCTACAGGTTATTATGTTGGCTTAATAGGAACGCGGGATACGATTCTACACAAGCACACAAATCGTTTCTCTTACCATCTTCAAACCATATTGTTTTTCTTACGTGTCCATGGTAACCCAGATTGTGTCATAATGCGTAGACTCGATCAACGCCACTAGACAACGTTTGCGTCCCGATTACTGGCGAGTATCTCCGACAGGTATATCATATAACCCAGCTTGCTCTTTTCTTTCATTCAATATAAAAAGGTAGGTTGCTAGATCGCTGGAACAAAAGGAACAGCGCCACTTGAGTCGAAGCAAAGAAACGGAACAAACGAAGCACGAGGCAGGAGGCACACTCTCAAATGGATTAGAACCCTAATTGCCTCTTCGCAGTCCGCTCAACCGATAGTATTCATGAAGCGACCATTTCCATACAGGGCTGATAAAACTGGAATAATTCATTATTACATTATGGAACAAGGTGCTGGAATGGCGCCGGAAGACGCAGCGTTGGAAGACCCCCACTAGGTGGACGGATGACATCAGACGAGTCGCAGGAAGCAGCGGCCCTACCGCGGTTGTTTGACAGCTACAATGTCACGATCGCAATCATCTCTGATTGGTTAAAGCTCGCTCACTATTGGCCACAATGCATTGTTGCAACAAGGATCGCACAAATTCAGCCAATCAGAACAATTGAGATTGTAATAATGATTGATGCAGGTTTTAGACAATCGCCCTACTGCTGGATGGCGGCGGCGTAAAACCGCAGCGAGTGAAAGTCCCTACGAGGATCCTACGTCCAGCACTTGACGTCTATTGGTCGTCTGTCCAACTTGTGGGGAATTTTCCTACGCTGTGCTTTCGTAACATACCAATGATACTGTAATATGTACGAATTGTCAGTTTAAACGTAGCATGTTCATATTAGCTGTAACATAAAAATGCAACTCCTCAATATATCGAAGTAGGTTGCCTGCACATCGGATTGAAAGAGAGGTGATGCTAAATTATGTGGGTTAGGTAGTTAGGCAATACGATTAAGACAATAGTATGTAAGATTTCTTTATTGATATTGTTAGTCCATAAGTTTTGTAGATCATAAGCCGGCTCTCAATAAACATCTTTCACCGTTGCCGCATTTAATTATTACCATACGGCCACAACATATCTCATGGCGACCCTGCCAGGATCTATTATCAAAATCTATTTAATAGTTTAGCAGATTGTTGGCATCAGATGAACGTACCACAAACGTTAACGTACACACAGTACTGCTGGACTGAAACCTTCTCGTTCCCACTGAGCCTGAAAGGAGGCATGCTTTTGTTCACAATAAACCATCAAGCGAGAATTACTGGTAACTTCAAAATATCTATATCTATTCCTACTAATAAATTAAATTGAAGTGTCTGTCTGTAGTTTCGAAATAACTACCTCATATGAAGCTCATATGGTTATTTGAACTGTACCATGACTGAATCACACGTTTATAAAATTTTTGTCTGTCTGTCTGTTTGAACGGGCTAATCTTCGAAACGGCTGAACCTATTTTTACGGGACAGACAAGTAGAGGATTGACCAAGGAGTAACGTAACATAGGCTACTTTTTTAACCGACTTTCAAAAAAGGAGGAGTTGTGTTTTTCTACCTATGTACCTACACCGAAATCTCCAAGATTTCTGGACCGATTTTTAAATTTGTAATTTTTTTTAATCGATAGAGAAACTTTGGGATAACTTACATGCTGGGGCGGGCTAATACAGGTAAGCTACTTTTTGTCCTGGAAAGGATAAAGCCGCGAGAATTAGCTAGTTAAGCAATAAAAACCCTCCCGCCTTAATTTGCCAGCCCTACTTATCTCCCCCACCCCCTCCTCGATTCTATTATTACTAATCGATTGGAGACAATTGCTCCACAGTTTTAGCGCCGCAGCATCCCGCCGCCGCCCGGCTGCGCCAATTAAGAGCAATCTTCTTTAGATTACATCACTTACCAGACGTTGACAGTTCTCTGCAGGACATTAAGAAGTTGGCTAGGCTTTGTTCACACCTAGCTGCTGTTGTAAAATTAATATCGGGATTACAGCATCTCTGAGGCGGACATATACTACCCAAATTATAAATGCGAAAGTGTGTGTAACGGTACGTTAAGAAGCTTCACTTCAAAAATAAAAATACTCTGTTCACCAGGCATATGTATAAATAGTACACTTTAGAAAACAATTGTACAGCGGAACTACAACAGAAAGAATAAAGCGCATGTAATTCTCTCCATTGTGTCCGCGGACCGGACGTCGGACGTCGGACGTCGGACGTCGGACGTCCGCTCCGAGCACGTTCCGCGAGCATTACAAACAAAACTGCAAAGTGGCTTGCTCGACTTTCAATGTGAGCGCACGAAGAGTGTGCAGGAGAACAGGAAAGCTCTGTTGAACTTTGTTGCAGTCTTCCAAAAAGAAACTTATTCGGCTCATTTCAATACTAATAGACTTTTTTTTAATTTATTTTTATAGAGATACGAACGAAGCGATTTGCCTCCTCATTTCTAATCTGAACCGCTAAGATTTGGAACATCTTTCCAGCATCAGTTTTCCCCTCCAATAATTATAATATGGGTACCTTCAAGTCGAGAGTGAATAGGCATCTTCAAGGCAAGCGCGCTCCATCTTACGCTGCATCATCACTTGCCACCAGGTGTGATTGCAGCCAAGCGCTAGTCTATAAATAAAATAGACGTATACTAGCTTATTTTCGCAACTTCATCCGCGTGGACTACACAAATTTCAAACCCCTAATTTACCCCTTCAGGGGTTGAATTTTCAAAAATCCTTTCTTAGCGGACCTCTACGCCATAATAGCTATCTGCATGCCGAATTTCAGCCCGCTCTGTCCAGTAGGTACTTTGAGCTGTGCGTTGATAGATCAGTCAGTCAGTCAGTCAGCTTTTCCTTTAAATATATATATACCTATATAATAATAGATAGACAAAGGTTCGACCCTCACAGGCTCTTCTATTAGGTACATGAAACGTTTTTGGTAAGATCAATGTTATTAATTAATTTTGGAACTAACTATACCCGATCTACGAGTAATCTAAATTTATAACAGGATTGACTGACTGACTGATCTATCAGCGCACTGCTCAAACTACTAGATGGATCGGAATGAACTTTTGCCATGCAGATAGCAATATGACGTAGGCATCTGCTAAGAAAGGATTTTTAAAAATTCAACCCCTAAGGGGGTGAAATAGGGTTTTTAAGTTTGTGTAGTCCACGCGGACGAAGTCGCGAGCATAAGCTAGTAGGTAGGTACTACGTTATACCCCTCACATAATCGTGAATTCAGAACGCTTCGAGTTGATAGCTTTCAGGATTAAAATTCCGCGAGGGCGCCTCCGCGTAATCTCCGCGAGACACGTATTGGAGTACCTACCATGAAGTACATCCACCAGCCACCAGCCCCCAGCCCCCAGCCCCCAGCCCCCAGCTATACCGACGCCATTTATTATTGTGACGACTGACAATCACAAATCGCCTGGAGTTAGGTTTAAGAATCCCGTGGGAAATCTTTGATTTTCCGAGATAAAAAGTAGCGTATGCACTTTGCAGGTCTTTAACTCGACGTCGATCGTTGCTCCGTTGTGGCGTGATTGAAGGACAAACCAACAAATATTGTACAACAATATTGTTTGCTTTTCATAGCTATTTCTATGATTATTGATAACGTTTGCTGTTCCTGTGACCTTTGGCTCGTTTGCTCGTTATTTTTATGAAAAAGAAGTTTAGAATGTACCTAAAAGATATTCTCCGGAACTAATGATCGATGCAGAAGAGTCCTTTCACCGATTGATCTACATCATTCCTAATAATATATACCTACTATATAACTCGTTTTTGCGAACATCACATTTCACTGAGCTGATTCTATTTTCGCAAATTGAAAGGCTCTAATCGGACTCATATCTTCAATTAAAATCGGTGCAACTGGTTCACGTGCACCTGGTTCACGTGCACCTGGTTCACGAATTATTCGTGGGCGAAATCTACCTACCTACTATACGCACTTATAAGGTACTTATGTCATATACCTATTATTACTTATATTCAATTTATTTTATTACAATGTAATATTTCAATGTTCAATTGTGACAAAAGGCCGCGAGCAGCTGCGCCTCGTCTCACAGAATATTGGAAGTGATACAAAATGGCTGCCGACTCACGTGCTCGACGATTAATAGGTACTTTAATCCAATCAGTTTCGCGAAAACGTTGAAAAACGAGGAAAAATTACACTTGTTCAGTAAAGTGTGTAGGTATTCTACAGGGTAAAATAAATAATAATAATCTAAGTAGGTACCTATGCTTATTAATATTATTGGTGAATGCTAAAGTGTGTCTGTCTGTCTGTCTGTCTGTGTTTGCTAGCTTTTCACGGCCCAACAATTTAATGGTTAAAAGTAAGCTAGTAGCTTACATCACGGTCACATGACCTAGACTCTTTTATCCCGGAAAATCAAAGGGTTCCCGCGGGATTCTTATAGGCCCATCTGTTTAACCGATTTAAATGTTTGGTATGTAGGTAGCTTGCGTTCCGGATAGTTAGGCTACTTTTTATCATAATGTAAAGTATGATAGAGTATCACAACCCAATCCGCATCGCGCACTTTGCTGCAGTGACCAGCCAGGAGTGTGACTCGTTGGGAACCCACCAATAATTGTGACTAAATAAGAATAAATTTTCCCATCGAATCACACCCAGATTAACAGTGTGATTCGTTGGGAACCCACCAATAAATGTGACCAAATCTTCCCATCGAGTCCACCCAGATTAACGGTTTGACTTGTTGGGAACGCACCAGTAATTGTGACTAAATAAGAATAAATCTTCCCATCGAGTCACACCAAGATTAACAGTGTCAGTGATGGGAAATTCGTTGACTTCCCATTCCCAACGATTCCCCACTGTGGCACGATTCATGACTCAAGATTCTTTATTTGCAGAAACATTTTCGTTGACTTCCCAACGATTCCCAACTGTGGCACGATTCATGACTCAAGATTCTTCATTTGCAGAAACATTTTTTACAATCAGATGTTATAATATTATGTTGTCCAGTAGAAATGATTGAGTGTGACTCGTTGGGAGTTAGGAGCCCACCCAGTATCTAACTGGCTGTAGCCGTGGCCACGTAGTGCGCGAGGTCCATTGCCGCGAAAATAAATCAGAAATGTGCAGCGCTTGTACCACCGTCCACCAGGCGCCAGGCGCCAGGCGCCAGGCGCCAGGTGGAGTTCTAATGAACTGTAAAAGGATTAAATTCCTCGTTGGCTTGTTTACTCTCTCCGACTGATCAATGTAGCTAGGTACCGGGCGAGGGAAGATTCAATTATTTCATTACTGCGGAGCGCAGCGTTTTATATCTTCATTTTGTAAACAGAAAGGTCGTTAATTACCTGATTGCCATTTGTTTATCTACCAAACATCTATACTTATTCTGATTGATTAAAATAAAACACCGGTCAAGTGGGAGTCGGACTCGCACACGAAGGGTTCCGTCCGTGGATAAAATAACACGTTTATGTGCAACACTGCAAGTTAATGGCGAACAGCGCCATCTACATGGGATTTAATTAAATATGTGTTCCTGAACTCTTTTTAATTATTTTTTGTGATGTAACAGTAAATTCACGGTTTTCGGATTAAATCCTTTATACTTGTGCTATAAGACCTAGTAACCTACTTGCCTAACTTCATGATTCTAGATCAACGGGAAGTACCTACCTACCCTATAAGTTTTGATTTACTTTTCTTGACAGATACGACAGACAGACGGACAAATTTGAGACAACGAAGTGATACTATAAGTGTAAGGGTTCTTTTTCCTTTTGAGGTACGGAACCTTAAAAACTGACCAAGTGTCGTTTCATCATAATCATTATCGCCGTCCCACTACTGAGCACGAGTTTTCTATAAGGAAACTTGCATGCATTAGAGTTTTCTGTAATGTTGTGTAAATTTTCTGTAGTGTAAATTCAAAGGTGTGTGAAGTCTGCTAATCCCCACATAGCCAGCGTAGTGGACCACGGCCTCATTTTATTACTACAGTCCAAGACCCTACAAACGTAATATACGACACCACAAAAGAAATATGAACTTAGGTTCGCAAACATTCTGTTGCCTCCATAGTCCATATTAAAGGGTCATGTTTTATTTAGGAGCTTTGTAGCTGAGGACGTGGACAGTGGACCCTCTCTAAATAAACATTTTTTGGAGATAAAAACAAAACGGAATAAAAGGCTTTGCTGAAATACATAATAATATGTAAGGCTCATCACCCACAGCTAGAGCGACACGCGACACTTGAGAAGCGACACGACACGTCGTCACTACAACGGACGGCCTCCCTGGCGCAGTGGTGAGTGCTGTTGTCTTATAAGTGGGAGGTCCTGGGTTCGATTCCCGGTGTACGGGAGCGGTGTGCAGGGTCTATACCCGCCACCGTACTACTAAAGGTGAAGATTTAATTAACAGTTTTGGAAATAGAGGGAACTCCTCAACGGGTACCTATAATAGCAAATCAATCGCGATTAGTGTAATAGTTTAGTAAAAAGTAGACTCTTGACCATTTCATGTTTCATTTCACCATAGTTTTGCATGAATATAGTTAAAGACCTGGATAGTGACATAGGCTACTTATTATCCCGGAAAATCAAAGAGTTCCCACAAGATTTTTAAAAACCTAAATCCACGCGGACGAAATCGCTTGCATCAGCTAGTTCTTCCTATTTCTGTAGATATTCTGCCGTTATAAATAAAATGCCAAAGTGAATGAAATCATATTTTATTAATTTAATGCAATATGCATCAATTGAGTCAAGAGTTACTTAAATAGTTCTTATTACTATAGTTAAATAATATACACAGTATACCTAAAATTGTACTATAGAAACCTTTAAACAACAAGGTAATTTGGTTTTCGATTAAAAACTAGGTAGGTACATTATTACTACGTAGATTCAATGCTTCTTGAGACTTTTTAAGCTCAGATTAAATAATAATTTATTGTTAGCTCTCAGTCGGGCCACACGAGTAGATATAGACTTAGACATATCTAGTCATGTGGTCTGGCTGTGTGCCTGATGGGATTTATTTTCCCATATCTAATACCGTTCTTTCTTTCTTTGCTCTTCCGCACTTAAACGTTTCCGTCTGTTGAGCGTGATCTAACACCGTCGGGGTCGGTTCACACTGGCCGCGATTCAAAACAAAATTAATAAATACTAAATTAACTAATAGCTACATAGAATCTCCACCACGTAATATTAAAGCACCTATGAAAAAATTGCGATTAAAAGTTCGCAGGATTATGCTTTCTGGAATTTTTGCAATTCGCTGCCAGTGTGAATCGATCCTTTTGGAAATAATTTTATCAAAATCCTTTCATAGTGCTCACATAAAGAACTCCTGTGTAAAATTCCATGCTTCTAGATCCACCGGTTCAAGCTGTGCGTCGTCAGTCAGTCAGAATTTTCTAACCTCAGCGGCTTAGGTTGTGCGTTGATAAATCAGTCAGTCGGTCAAGAAAAGTCTTTTGCATTGCCGGCGACAGTTCATAGCTCCCATTATTGATTACGAGGTCATCCGTTAACGTCCACTTTCAGAAATCTCCAAACCGAAATTCCTCGTTTTCTCGTTTCTGAATAATCTTCATCACTGATAGATCTACCGTCACTCGAGAATTACATCTCGATCTTCTAGTAGGAAGTCTGCTAATCGTTCTCCGATCGCGATGATAGCAGCAGCGGTGTTGCCGCGCGGCACGTGCGGCAGCACCGACGCGTCGGCCACTCGGAGGTTCCTGACGCCCATGACTCTCAGCCGCTCGTCGACGACTCTGCCCAGGGCCGCCGTGCCCACCGCATGATGTACGGACTGAGTCATGTGCCGCGCGTAGCACGCCCAGTAACCCTCCTCCGGAAAAGCAGGGCAATCAGGAAAACGAACGCGTACGATCGACGCGTTATACTTCTTATAGATCGGCGTTTCGACGACGTGCTCCACAAACTTTAACGCCCGCACCATCTCCTCAACGTCCCTCTCGTCGTCTAAGTAGTTGGGCGTGACGGCGGGAGGAACCAGCGGGTCGGAGCTCGCCAACCGCAGCCAGCCTCGCGATTCAGGCTGAAGCAATATCGGAGATATTACGACGAGGCTCCTTTCTGCGTTTAGGGAAAACACCTGCTCGAAAACCTCGTCACATTGAGAGAATATGTGCTGCGCTACGGATCGAGTGAAGCTTCCGAGACCCTTGTCCATGTAAGCGTGAATCAGCTGCAGGGTCGGCAGCTCGCACTCGGGCCGGTCGTGCAGCAGGCGGCGCTGCGTCAAGTTGTAGCACGCGGTGTTGATGAACGCGGTGACGTCGGTGACGCTGATGGACGCCATGGGGCCGCGCCGGGTGGCGAGCCACTGCACGGCTTGAAACGCCTTCGCACCGAGGGTAGACAGCTGGGACGACGACTTGTATTCATCGTCGACTTCGATGTAGGTAACTGGTAAAATGTGGTCCGACATCCCTTCCCCGACCGGCAGATCAGCTTTCACGGGGATACCGAATTCTTTCAAATGGTCCGTCGGTCCCACTCCGGAGAGCATCAACAGTTGAGGCGTCACGACAGCGCCCGCACTCAACACCACTTCATGTTTCGCGAACAAATGCATAGTTTCATTGGGTTCCCGAAAAACTGTCACTCCTCTCGCGACGTTGTGTTCATCGATAATGACTCCGGTGCATCTCGTGTTCTTCACTAATTTTAATTTCTTTTTAACTCTCTTTTGTTCTAGATAGACTTTGGCAATGTTGACTCGTTCGCCTCCCACCGTGTAACCGAGCACCTTGGATACCCCGATTTGGGAGCGAGCGTTCACGTCAGGATTGTACGGAACGTCGAGGGACTGGAGTCCTTCGATGATTCTCTCGTGCCACGGGTTCGCGGAGTCACCGAAAAACCCGACGGGAACCACTCCGGACGTGTTGTGGTGGCGAGCCGAGGAGGCGGGAAGGCGATGCGAGTCGTAGAGACCTTCGTATTTCAGGAAGTACGGCTCGATGTGTTCCCAGGTCCAGCCCGGGAGGTCGTAGTCGTAGTCCCTCGTGTTTCCGCGCGTATACATCATGAAGTTGATGCTGGTGGAGCCGCCCACGCAGCGGCCGCGCGCGAAGCGGCACGAGCCGCCCGCGCTGCACAGGCACGACTTGCCGTTGGAGCGGGTGGCGTACTGCCAGTCGAGGGACGACCCCGTCAAGCCCAACACTACGCCCGGCATCTGAAATTGCAATTAATGATCATCTATGTTTTTTCTAAAGTTAAAAATACTTTTCTGAATATTCCTATATTATAGTTCTTACAAAGATCTCCGCTCTGCAAAATGCCAAATCATCATTTTCAGAGAAGCATTTAATCACCTCTTCCGAGCTCCTGCTAGTTGATAGATATCAGTGATGAGTTTAATTTTTTGGCTGACTTATATAGTGGCGACCTAGTCCGTCTGCAGATCATGGGGTCCCGAATTCAAGTCCCGGCTCGGGTCAATAAAGTAACTGGGGTTTTCTGCCAAGAAATTGTCAGTAGCATCCCGGAGTCGGAAGGTTACCCCTGCCGATCGGAGGGAACAAACGAGTAAAGAGTATAGCAGCGTACCTTGCTCATGAAGCCAGGGTCTCCGCCCGCCTCCAGCAGCAGCACGCGACTGCCGGCGAGCGCCAGGCGCGCCGCCACCGCGCTGCCCGCGGCGCCCGCGCCCACCACGATGTAGTCGAACTCCTCGCCATCTGCAACACCAACATATCCAGCTCAGGACTTGCAATCTACACCGCACTGACCTAAGAGCGACGTGACGTGATTGTGAGGAGAAAATAGGAGAGGAATTGGATAACAGGAGGCATCACGACAGGCTGCGGGAAACGACACATAGGGATAAGGAATTGGAGAGAGAAAAACTTGGAGGGAGTCAAGAAGGCGCTTCGGGATACGCGCCAAAAGCAAGTAGCGAACGGGTGTCCTCCCGTATTTTGGTTCATGTCACCCCGTTGGAGGTGGGAGTTGGGAGCTATGGGAGGTGGTGGATTGTCGTACGACTAGGCCAACATTGGGCAATTTCCGGGCGCTGTGGTAAGCGGTATGCTCATAAGTGAGAGGTCGTGGATTTTCGTAATATATTATCTGCAAATTATCTCCAGCCTAGGTTAGTGGATCCCTTTCAGTGTGATTAGTTACCACCCTACCGGCCGAAACCTGCCGCCAAACAATTTAGCGTTCTGGTACGATGCTCGCGTGGAAACCGAATAGACTTTTGAATATCATTAATCTGCACTTCCATGGTGCACATGGTGAGTACTACTAGGTTAGGTTGATCCGACACGGGTGCCCACATTCTGATCAGCCACTCTCATCTCAGAGCCCCGGAAAGGAAGATTTCTGTCGAGCGGTGACGCAGTGGTGTAAAACATCGGGTGTGGGCGTCCGCAGGCTGAAATGATGATGACGATAAGATAGTCGTAGATGACGTACCAGTTACAGAATCTCCGAAGAAGTGCTCGCTACCGAAGTCTCGCAGACTGCTGGCCCGGTGCGTCGCCCACACCGCCGCCGCGACCGTCAGCACTGGTATACAAAAATACCATGTTAGTTTTTAGGGTTCCGTAGCCGAATGGCAAAAAACGGAACCCTTATAGATTCGTCATGTCTGTATGTCTGTCTGTCTGTCTTTCCGTCCGTATGTCACAGCCACTTTTTTCCGGAACTATAAGAGCTATACTGTTGAAACTTGGTAAGTAGATGTGTTCTGTGAACCGAGTGTTTCCATAGCAGTACAACTGTTTCATAACAGATGGCGCATTTAATAGTAACCGCTTTAAAAAATTTTATCTGCGACAGTTATCTTACTTTGAAAGTTGAAAATACCAATTATTTGTTCATAAACAAGTTTTAATTGTTTTCAGTGATGTAACCACAAATTCACGGTTTCACGATGTTCCCCCTTATAATATCTGCTAGAAGACCTACCTACGAGTACCTGCCAAATTTCATGATTCTAGGTGAACGGGAAGTACTCTATAGGTTTCTTGACAGACAGACAGACAACAAAGTGATCCTATAACAGGCCTGCCATAATTGCTAAGAGGACAACCGGCTGATACTGTAAATTCGAAAGTGTCAGTCTGTCAGTCTGCACTTGGAAACGGCTTTTTATCCCGGAATATTAAAGAGTTCTTACGCGATTTTTAACCGTTTTTCCGTACAGACCCCTAAAAACTCCTAAGTAGTATTAGAGCACAGCGCTCACCTCTGCACCAGAGAGGTCGAAAGCTATAACAAATCTCATATTTCACCATTTAATCAAAGTGCTTCATGAAGCGACAACAAAGCGACACTTCGCTCAACTTTCCGCTTGAGATGCTCAGATTGTCGCTAACGAGGTTTTAAAAATATTCATTGAGCAATTTTACAACACTAGAGCTTTATATTGATGAAACTTTATTAATTATGAAAATATTCCAATACCTTTATAATTGGCCTAGAACTATCGCGATCGCTTCGTCTAGAATATTTTTCATAATATCAAAATTATTACACGTCGATAGCCTAGTGGTTAAGAGTTAAGACGGCAGTCTCCTATTCGGAGGATCGAGGGTTCGATGCTGGACATGCCGTGAAGGAAAACCATCGTGAGGAAACCTGCATCATCATCATCATCATCATCAACCAATAGACGTCCACTGCTGGACATAGGTCTCCTGTAGGGACTTCCACACGCCACGGTCTTGCGCCGCCGCCATCCAGCGGCTCCCTTCGACTCGTCTGATGTCGTCCGTCCACCTAGTGGGGGTCTTCCAACACTGCGTCTTCCGGTGCGAGGTCGCCATTCTAGCATCTTGGGACCCCAACGTCTATCGGTTGTACGAACTATGTGCCCTGCCCATTGCCACTTCAGCTTCGCAACCCGTTGAGCTATGTCGGTTACTCTAGTTCTCCTACGGATCTCCTCATGTCTGATTTGATCACGTAGAGAAACTGCAAGCTAGCTCTCTCCATCGCAGGAACCCTGCATGTCTGCAAAAATTTAAAACTGATACATATTGTGTGCAATCACAGATGATTTGTGTTATCCCGTACCTACCCCGAAGAATCCCTAATTTTTTCGGGATAAAAACTACCCTATATGTTAACCCGGAGTATCGGCTACCACTGTACCAATTGTTTACATCCGTTCTGTAGTTTCGCGTGATATGCGCACATACAGACAGACAGACAGATAGACAGACAGACAGACAAAATTCCAAGAAAAATGTTTTGGGGTCTATATCGATAACCAGTTATATTACAAGTATAGATAATGTATTTTTCGATTTTTTTCAAATTACAGTTTTATTATAAGTATGGACGTAACAAAACCTCAACTCACATAGTTTTATGTGGTTTTATGTTGGAATATTTCCACCAAAAACCCATAAACTCAGTTGGGACCTACTTGTAGAGTAGGTACCTAGGTACGTGCCCCTTGCCACTTGTTGTGGACTGTACCGTGTTCAGTACCTACGTAGGAGGTGCGTGCGAGTCACACGTCAGGTGCCGACTGCCGACTGCCGACTGCCGACTGCCGACTGCCGACTGCCGACTGCCGACTGCCGACTGCCGACTGCCGTACACCTTGACCTGCTGGTCATCGCTTCGAGACCACAAATAACTGTACCTATTAGTTTTTGCAAACGTTTTTAGGGTACTTGGTGGCTTAAGACGAAAAACAGGCCAAGTGCGAGTCAGACTCGCGCACCGAGGATTCCGTACTCGGGTTTTTTTTTTGACATTTTGCATGATACACAGATTGCACGGACATTATGCATAAAAATTTGTTGTAGAATTCACAGGTAAAGCCCTTTCATGTGATACTCCACTTGGTATAATTATCTTACTTTGAAAGTTGAAAATACTAATAATTTGTTTATGAACACATTTATTTATTTTTAAATACTTTATTGCACACACAAATATATACATACAGAGAAACAATATAAGATACAGAAGATAAAAAATGAAATCCACACGGACGAAGCTGCGGACATCAGCTAGTATAAAAGAGCAATAATTAAAATGACATTGTCGGCATGTGGACTTGTCTGCATATCTCAAGCAAATGGTAAGTAGGATGTTTATGGCGCGAATGAGCCGCAACTCACCTCTCGCAACTTCCGTCCTACTCATTGATGCCCATAAAAGTTGCCCTAAGTATTACTTACTGATTTAGTACACGAGGCATGTTAAGCTGGACACTGACTTGTGACATTTTGGTGTAATATGTCGAGTTCTTGTAAGTAACTCAAACCAAAGACTGACTTGTAAATGTAACGTTAGTTTGTATAATTCCGCGTGCTCCACTCGACTGTCGGTTTTCGCGAATTCCCTTTGACTACCTACATTACAAGTCGCTGCAGGTCGCGGGTGCAGAGTAAAATTGGAGCACACTTGAGCCAACAGCACGAATATTATGATACATTACAAACACACGCTACTAGTTCAATCTCAAGCTTTACGTTGAAATGCCAGTCAGTTTCTTCTTTTATAGTATACTCGTATAGCACCCTAGATAACTGGAAATGATGTGATTAGCGGAAATAGCATCATTTCTGATGGTCGATACCTCTTGTACCTAATGACCTATGACCTATGGTATAGACAATTATCGCAATGTAATGTTTTTGAAATGTTGCGAACCCAGAATCGCGATACGGTATTGATAGTGTAACCCGCAGGACGCACCGCTCCCACCTGGGCCGCAGACGGGGTTAGGGGAAACGTCCTAACTCCTATGCCAATAATTGATAGTGTAACCCGCAGGACGCATCGCTCCCACCTGGGCCGCAGACGGGGTTAGGGGAAACGTCCTAACTCCTATGCCAATAATTGATAGTGTAACCCGCAGGACGCACCGCTCCCACCTGGGCCGCAGACGGGGTTAGGGGAAACGTCCTAACTCCTATGCCAATAATTGATAGTGTAACCCGCAGGACGCACCGCTCCCACCTGGGCCGCAGACGGGGTTAGGGGAAACGTCCTAACTCCTATGCCAATAATTGATAGTGTAACCCGCAGGACGCACCGCTCCCACCTGGGCCGCAGACGGGGTTAGGGGAAACGTCCTAACTCCTATGCCAATAATTGATAGTGTAACCCGCAGGACGCACCGCTCCCACCTGGGCCACAGACGGGGTTAGGGGAAACGTCCTAACTCCTATGCCAATAATTGATAGTGTAACCCGCAGGACGCACCGCTCCCACCTGGGCCGCAGACGGGGTTAGGGGAAACGCCAATAATTGAATCGAATTAAATAACCTCTTTTCATGGCAATCTTAGGTACAAAAATAGCGATGTGACGTCACAGAGAGAGGTTCTCAGTCTCAGATATCACAAAGGGGGCGCAGGTGTTCCCTGTAAGGCGATGTAGGAAGGTATTCACTCGCACGCCGACTGTTTCCTTAATTACTGGGAATCTGTGATTCCTTTGTGTAAGCGATTTCTATTCGACACGTTGGGCTTGACACGATTTTTTGCCTCTGGAAATCGCGATTCAAAGTGTTATACTTACTTAATCTTGATAAGTAGGTATACGTAAGTATTATCTATACCTACCCATACTAATATTATAAATGCCGAAGTGTGTCTGTCTGTCTGCTAGCTTTTCACGGCCCACCAGTTTAGCCGATTTTGATAAAATTTGGTACAGAGTCAGCTTACATCCCAGGGAAGGACAAAGGCTACTTTTTGTCCCGGAAAATCAAGGAGTTCCCACGGGATTCGTAAAGACTCATCCATTTAACCGATTTATATGAAATTTGGTACAGAGGTAGCTTGCATGCCGGAAATTCAAACTTTTTATCCTGGAAAATCAAAGAGTTCCCACGTTATTTTTAAAAACCTTAATCGACGCGGACGAAGTCGCGGGCATCCTCTAGTATTTCATAAAGCAGCAGTGATATCCTACTTCTATTCGGAACGTCGAGGATCTGATTCCGGGTTTAACTTTTCGGAGTTACGTGCGTTTTAAGCATTACATATTATAGACGGAAGAAATCAGTGTAATTCCTGCTTCCATAGACAATCTCCCGCTAGAGATGCTAAGCACCTCTACCGCCGCGCTGCTAAGTGCTAGAGAGATGCTAAGTACCTATCTAGTTTTATTGCTTATCGTATCTGTTACATGACCGCCAATGACCTCAAGTAGGTGACTCTGACTTTACCCTGCAATGTAACTTGACATTGCCCTGAGGGGTGTATTATCTACAACAGCGAGTTAGAGTTTACGTGCTCGGCATGGTTGGCGCTTCGTTTACCAGGGTGACCAATTATTTTGTTATGGTACCTATATCTTTGTTTATACAATAAAATTTTAAGCTAGCTTTATCTATTTACTATACAAATCATGCCCGCGTGAAATGGTGCCAAGAGTACTGGCAGCATTTCCGCGCTGGACTGCCAGGTTGATCCGTTGTGCAAAAAATAAGCCAGCCCTTCGCGGTGAAGTGTCTCGTAAAAATTTTGTAGCACTAAGACTCCATTTTTCACCCTCACCACCTCACCACCTGGGTGTCTGGTGCACTTCGACCGTCCGTTGACCGCTGTGCCAGATCCTTTTTCCACGCACATGCAAACTGTAGAATCAACGACCTTCGGCGGTGTTCCAACTAGATTACAACATGGGGTTATTCAAGGGGCGGACCAACAAATTCCTGAAAGGCCGGCAACGCATCGGCGGTTCCTCTGGTACTGCAAATGTTCATGGGCGGCGGCAATCACTTAACATCAGCTGACTCACCTGCTCGTTTGGTCGCCATTTTTTTTTAAAGACTGCCTTGTAACGTTAGTTTGTAATGTATCATTCGCTCCACTCGACTGCCAGTTTTTTCGCGAATTGCCTTTGAGTGTTACATTACAAACCAGTGCAAGTTCCGGGTGCACAGTAAACATGAGGACACTTGAGCCAAACAAACGGTACAAGTCAATCTCCAGCTTGACGTTGAAATGTCAGTCAGTTTCTTCTTTTATAGTATACTCGTATAGCACCCTAGATTACTGGAAATGATGGGATTAGCGGAAGAGGTCTCGACCATCAGCAATGATACGACGTCTGAGAGAGAGAAGCGAAGTCGCTTTTCTGATCGTATCGTCACTCTACAGGGTACAGGGTACAGTGTAGGTACACCAACAAACCGCCACAGAGACCCCCCAGCCCCCAGTGACGTCACGTAGCTCACAGCACAAATTAACATGACCTCTAGCCACTAATTACTCTTGTACGAAGCTTTTACAGCGCTATTTGTTTTCTGTATTTTCTTTTTAGGGTTTCGCACCTCAAAAGAAAAAGAAACCCATAAGGGTGTCTTTTTCTTATAAAAGTAGGATCACATCGTTGTCTGTCTGTCTGTCGTGTCTGTCGAGAAACCTATGGAGTACTTCCCGTAGAGCTAGAATCATGAAAAGCAGATAGGTTAGTGTTATAGCACAAGTAAAGGGAAAAATCTGAATAGGTAAATACTTACTTACCGTGAATTTGTGATTACATCACAAAAAAACCGGCTAAGTACGAGTCAGACTCGCGCACTGAGAGTGCCGTACTACAATCGTAGTCGTCGACATTTTGCAAGATAAATCAAAAACTATAATGCCTAAAAATAAATAAAAATCGGTTTTAGAATGTAGATACAAATAAAGCCCTTTCATATGATACCCCACTTGATATAGTTAACTTATTTCGAAAATTGAAAATACTAATTATTAGTTCATGACAACTTAATTTCTTTGTGTGATGTAACCACAAATTCACGGTTTTTAGATTTTTCCCCGAATGTCGGCTATGAGATCTACCTACCTGCCAAACTTTATGATTCTAGGTCAACGGGAAGTACCCTGTAGGTTTCTTGACAGACCGACAGACATACAGACAGACAACATAGTAATCCAATAAGGGTTCCGTTTTTCCTTTTGAGGTACGGAGCCCTAAAAAGTGTTAGTTTTCGTACGATGATACAGAACCCTCCGTGTGCGAGTCCGACTCGCACTTGGCTGGTTTTCTTGTAAGACCACGACCGCCCTCCTGTTATCTGCCCGTTACGCATTTCAGAGAGAAGCTACTTATTGTTTACCTTTTCTTCATGATAAGGAAAAACGGACTATAATAAAAAGCTTTTAATTAATTGAAGTCGGTTACAAAACCCACAAAAATTATACATTCGTCTCACGTTCGGAAGGATTCTGGTAAATACGGTCACAATTCTACGTACACGAAATTACTGCGTTTATCTGCGAAGTGAGTAAACCCGAGCCGAGATAATTGTGTGCGTGTGCGGAGCCAGGGGGGGTTGGGAAATATCACCCCCTCTTGTACGTTTTTTAGGGTTCCGTACCTCAAAAGGAAAAGCGAAACCCTTATAGGATCACTTTGTTGTCTGTCTGTCTGTCAAGAAACCTACAGGTTACTTCCCGTTGACCTAGAATCATGAAATTTGGCAGGTAGGTAGTTCTTATAGCTGACATTCGGGGAAAAATCTGAAAACCGTGAATTTGTGGTTACATCACACAAAAAAAATTAAGTTGTCATGAACTAATAAATAGTATTTTCATTTTTCGAAATAAGTTAACTATATCAAGTGGGGTATCATATGAAAGGTCTTCACCTGTGCACTCTAAATCAGATTTTTATTTATTTTTATGCATCATGGTTTTTGATTTATCATGAAAAATGACGAAAAAATACCACTGTACTACGGAACCCTCGTTGCGCGAGCCTGACTCGCACTTGGCCGGGTTTTTTTTTATTCCTATACAAGTTGGGCTAACTTGTATAGGAATAAAAAAACCGGCGTTGAATACGATCTCACCTGGTGCTAAGTCATGATGCAGTCTAAGGTAGCGGGCTAAGGGAGAGGTATGGCACTTTCATTAAAGTCCATACCCCTGTTAGGCTAACATGCGCACCACGAGAAAATTTTGTCTACGCATTTACTCGTCGTATTTGTATGAAGAAACACGAGATAATGCGTAGACAAAATTTTCTCGCGGGGCGCATGTTTGGCCCGCTGGTCGGTTTCTACGTGGCATCGCACCGGAACGCTAAAAATCTTCTAGAACACATTTAACGTCCATTTCAGTCCGAAACCAAAGCATCCTCAGGAGATAGAGACGCCACAATACACAATTGCAAAGTCTTACAAGTATTGTACGGCAGCGATGCATGTGCAGGCTCGACCGTACCAAAAGGAGATCTCCCACCGAGCGGTTGGTTTGTTGCTTTGTGCCGAGTGGTTGGTCACTAGGTAGCGCCAGCTGGGCCGACGCGACGGTTGTATCTTGAAAATTCTTGATATAGTGCAGATTGTACAAAACTCCGTTAGTGCGAGTACTGTCGGCGGTACATTAGTTCAGGACTAGGTCATGAAACGTTATCGATTGAATTGCGCCATCTACATAGTTGCAACTGCGGCACCACCACAAAAAGTTTATTTCATGTAAAACTTATGGCTCTTATGATATTTTATCAATACTATACCACCAACCGGTTTGGATATTGAAGCATCTAGCATATGTTATGCCCTTCTAGCTCCATTTTCCTCGATATTATTAGTACCTTCAAAAGAAGAGACAAGAGTCTCTTCCATCTTAGGTTACATCATCTTACATAATAATCTGAGTCTACCCACTTATATTATGGGTTGATACGCTTGCAATAAAAGTTTATTTATTTTATTTATTTATTTATATTATTGTACACTGAAAATGCCTTCCCCTTACATATTTAGCTGTGTCCGTCCCTGGCCGTGTTTGGGCAAAAAATGGCAAAAACACGGTGGAGATAAATTTGCCTCACAAAGGCTAATAAATTACCAGAAAGGAGAGATTTCAAACTTGTTTGTTTGAGGTAAACAGACATTTTTATAAAATAACAAAGATCCTTCCAAATTGAGATTCCTGCGTAATAGTACCTCCTGGGAAACACACGGGGATGGAAATATTAAATTTGAAAAGGTATTACAAATATTACAATAATACGGGTCGCTCATTAATTAGCTAAGTACCCACTCAGGTATTTTTATTTTGTTGGCATTCTAATCTGCATAATTTTTCATAAAGATATAAACTCGAATTTTAATAAGAAAGTAAGAGCTATCCGTTTTATTGTATAAAAGTGTACCGTTTTGTCTCAAAGTAAATTTTTATAAATGTTTATTGTTGTACTCGAACCTTCTTTTGCTTTTTTAACCGACTTCCAAATAGGAGATGGTTCTCAATTCGACCCGTTTCTTATTCGACTTTCTTTTATTTGTGGTACATCGATTTTTTTCTGGTTTCTAGACCGATTTGCAATTTTTTTTTATTCTGCTTGTAAAGTCGTCATCTCCTCAGGATGCTCCGCTCGCGTGCAAGAGTCTGGCTGGTGGCGGTGCATGTTGCTTGCTTTTCCTGCACATGTAGTAGGACATACTGTACGTTGCAGCACACTACAGATTCAACTGGATTAGAGGATTATAGCTTGCGAATCTAATTACAGATTTTGTTTGAGCAGTTAGCGACTATTCGAAGGTCAGGTTAGGTCTATTCTAAGCTCCAAAGTGTAGAACATCGGCCTAAGTTCGCCTGTCTGTCGGTATTTTACAAGATAAATTTCATAGAATATGCTAAGGAACTATTCCTAGTTCCCCTTCATCATTTTTGAGTTTGCACTCCTAGTTCTACATCGTCGAAATTCTATGACCTCCCTGGCGCAGTGGTAATCACTGTGGTCTTATTGGTGGGAGGTCCTGAATTCGATTCCTAGCAGGCGTTTGGAATTTTCTAATTTCTAAACTGGTCTGGTCTGGTGGGAGGCTTCGGCCATGGTTAGTCACAACCATACCGGCAAAGCCGTGCCGCCGAGCAATTTAGCGTTCCGGTAAGATACCGTGTAGAAACCAAAAGGGTTTAATAAAAACTGCCATACCCCTTCCAGGTTAGCCCGCTTCCATCTTAGACTGCATCATCACTTACCACCTGGTGAAGTTGCAGTCAAGAGCTAACTTGTATCTGAATAAAATAAAATAAACTCGATTCGCTTCCTCGTTTCGAAAAGCGTTTTTTCCCACTAACTGTAATATTGAGACCTTCAAACAATGAGTGAATAGACACCTTCCAGCAGGTGCGCTCTGCCATAAGCTGCATCATCTGCTACGGTATGGAATGGGTATCGGCAGTCGGCACATACCGAGGGCAAGGAGCTCGAGCAGTCCCCTGGCGCGCCTCTGGAGTGCCTCGGCGCCGCCTCCGCAGGCCAGCAGGCGAGCACGCGCGCCGCGCCACGGCGCCAGCCACTGCTCGCGCCTCTGCGACCACCTGCGAACAACACTTGTCAGCACCAACGACGCCAGGAACTACCCCCCACAAGCTTGCGGTGCGACGTCGCATCGTAACGATCTACGACAACGCATCGTGCGAATTTGCATAGGAATTACACTGAGATGCGTAGTCGTCTTGCGATGCGACGCGCACCGTCGGTCGCACCTCGCACCGCAAGAGTTGTGGAAGGGCTCTTGTTTGGCGTCTGTTCCCTTTCATATTATACAGTGTGTCTGGTTACCGATGTCGGACCCGTTAAGGGTAAGCGATACAAACAATTTTATCGACAAATCAATTTTTTTTAATCAACTTTGTGGAAACGGCAGCCATTTTAATTTTCATTTCGACTAACCAAGAGTACTTGCATTTATTTAGCAATTTCTAATGATGTAGCAGTGTTACAGACACAAAACTAGTTTTGTTCGATAGCTAAAAATGTACCTCTAACTTTTCGCTTTAACGGTGAAGGAAAACATCGTGAGGAAACATCCTGAGGAAACCTGCATGTCACAGTCAAGGTCTTTTTTATTCAGAATAGGTAACATGTTACGCTTACTGATGGTCAAAATTGTTAATTTGTAAGATTATAATATAGTGGTGATAATTAATTACGTACTTAAAAACTAAAGCTACGAGGGTTCCAAACGCGCCCAGGTCTGAGAAGAGCCCACAACAAACTCAGCCGGGTATTCTTTTTATTATCACCACTTGCCTAAGAGGTCTCCATAATGTTTTCAAAGGCGTGTGAAATCACTCTGAGAGGAGATCCGTGCTCTGTAGTGAGCCGGCGATGGGTTGATCGTGATGATGATGATGATGATGATAATGGGAAACAGTATTCAAAGAACAATAACAAGAAAAAGATTCTTAGAACAAGGTAATTTCGACCTAGCCAAAAAAGTTTCTAGGTACCTACACCGCACAGGTTTATATGTACCTACCTAGCTTATGGCTATACGTCATAGTAGTACCTATCTGTGCCTAAACAGCATAAACATAATCGTTTTAATCTTATTAAAGTCATAGTAATTTTCCTAAACCATTGAGATTGGAATGTTCAGAGTCAGTCAGTCAGTGACAAGTGTAGCGCGTGTTGCAAACACGCGGCACATTCACTTCCATGCCTATTCCGTCAACAATTAATCAAGATGCCAACTTTGTAAAACAAAGTAAAAATTCTTAAAATCGTAGTCATACACAGTTGTAACTTGGAAAATATGTAAATTACATCTAGATAATGTAAATAACATAATAATAAAGCCTCAATACCTAACTGGCAATCACTTAGTGGATACCGCTATTTTTCTTGGAATAACGTTAGATGCAAAACTTCAATGGGGCTCTCATATAAATAACTTATCGAACAGACTTAGTTCTGCCGCATATGCGGTAAAAAAGATTCGCCAGTTGACAGACATAGAAACCGCGAGACTAGTATATTTTAGTTACTTTCACAGCATTATGTCATATGGTATATTATTATGGGGTAATGCTGCTGATATTAATTCTATTTTTGTGCTGCAGAAAAGGGCTGTTCGAGCCATATATAGTATGGGGCCACGAGAGTCGCTGAGAACTAAATTTAGGGAAGTTAAAATTATGACAGTGCATAATCAATATATTTTTGAAAATTTACTGTACGTACATAAAAACATAAATAAATTTAAAAAAAAGTGACTGTCATAATATAAATACTAGAAATAAAAATAAACTTGTATTGCCCGCCTCTAGGCTCAGTAAAGTTAGCAATTCATTTGCTCGTAATTCCATACGTTTCTATAATAAGCTTCCAGAAGACATATTGGAGATGTCTCTCAACAAGTTCAAAGTGTTCATAAAACGTAAACTAATTGAAAAATCCTATTACAATGTAAAGGATTATTTAAATGATAAGCAAGCTTGGGAATGAGTTGCTTAACGACTTTGTGATAGTTCTAATAAGTTTCAATAATTTTGTAAAGTGGTGATAATAAAAAGAATACCCGGCTGAGTTTGTTGTGAGCTCTTCTCAGACCTGGGCGCGTTTGGAACCCTCGTAGCTTTAGTTTTAAGTTTGCGTTATAATTATCACCACTATATCTTACAAATCGAACACTATACCAGACAATCAATAAGAGTAATTTATTACCTATTTTGAATAAATCATTTGACTTGACTTTGACTTTGACTTAGTATAAAGTGCGCGTTTAGTTTTCATTAATTTACCTACGAGTAGGTACGGCCTACCTGCCCAATAATTTAGTTGTCAGCAATTTGGTAATAAGTGTTAATTTTTCGTTGGAGACAATTTTAGGATAACATCAATTTTATACTCCACAGCTCCGTCAAATTTGAACCGATTTTCACAATTTATTTTTACAAAGGTTGTACTGTCAGGTTGGTACCATGCAAGTTTGGTGAAGATTGGATGAACAGTTTCGCAAATAGAAGACGGAACTCCTCAATGGGCAGCAGCAAATCGATCGCGATCACTATACCTAATAGCTAAGTAAAATACATAACATAAGCAACAGCTTTGATTCCTATAAAAATAGTATATTTCATTACAAGTGTGGAAAGGCTGTCATTGCAAAGAGTTCCGACAGTCGGAACAAGTTGCAATGCCGGTTCCGCACGTGTACTGAACAACTATTTTAATACAGTTGCGAAAAAATGAAGCAATTTAATAAAATAATAAAAACTCAATAAACTCAAACTAACTTAACATTTTCTGAAAAACTATTTGCTTTTGTCTCTTCTCTCCACGCAATAAATTCGTCGTATGTAGATATGTAGCGACTTTTTGACTTTTCCGGTAAAATGTTCTCCGAAGCATTTTGAGCAATTATACTGAGTTCCGGTGGTGTTAATTAAAAAAACTAGGGTCGAAATTACTCATTTTGTGCAACAAACAACTAAACTCGCAAAAAAAATTTCTGAAAAATGGCGCCAACCGTAGAATATAAGCAGAGTTTTTTTTTCTTCTCCCATTCTGGTAGGCAAAGGGAACTATGCCCAGTCTTCAGTAGAAGTTTCTTATTGATATGAAATGAAAATGAAATTTAATGAGATGAAATGAAATGAAACCTAACCAAACTCATTCAATCAAATCACTAATAATCTGATATTGAAACAAATTAGTAGCTTCTTTTTAGAAATATACGTATTTGCATGAATCATAAAAGCTTCTATGATTTTTTTTAGTAAAAACTTCATGGTTGGTTTTTCTTTTTAATAGACATTATTTTAACAGTTGGGAAAGAGAACGCACGAGTTCGGGAAAGGTAAATAAAAGCACGAGTATGTAATAGCCCACATCCCGCACGCTATACGTCCCTGCAATACGCCACTTTTTGAGCAACTGTATTAAAAAATTTTTAAATTTCTTAGTGCAATTCAATACGGGGTTTATCATTTTTCACGAGTAGGTAATGTTTATAATATTTCAATGTACCTACCTAAATAACTAAATGTTGAAATATCGACAAATGCAAACATTAAATTAATCGTGGTATGTACCTACCCGTTTTTTTGCATGAGTATAGTTAAAGACCTGGAGAGTGACATATGCTACTTTTTATCTCGGAAAATCAAAGAATTCCCACAGGATTTTAAAAAACCTAAATCCTAGCGGACTAAGTCGCGGGCATCAGCTACTGATAATAATAAAAATAAGTCATTATTTTTTATAACTTATATAATATTTTGTGGCTGAAACCAGGGCCACTCACACTAAAGTAATTAAATAAAAAAATACCTATCACTAGACCATCGCGAGGGCGCCGGGCGCCGGACGCCTTTTGAGACCAAAACTAGCATTAACAAGGTCTCTGATCAAAGGACTAAGTGCGAAACATTAAAAAACTTTTTTCCAAGAATTATACAATGCTTACAATTATTATAAGTTCATATTAATTGTAATAGCATTGTTTTATTCCGGCAATAAGTTTTTGTATGAACATATAACACAATAACCACAACGAGGTAGTCGGAACGGAAACTCGGCCAGGGTACAAATTCTAAGGAAGACATCGCACGGAAATCTACGCATACAATTCCGACAACGCATCATATTTAAACAAACCGGTCAAGCGCGAGTCGAACTCCCACACGAATGGATCCGTACCATCGTACAAGATAACAGATATAACACGTTTATGTGCAACACTGCCTACATGACGTGATATAACACGTTAATGTGCAACACTGCCTACATGACGTGATTTAAGTAAACGAATTATTTTGTTCATGAACACATTTTTTGTGTGAGGTAACCACAAACGCATGGTTTTCGGATTTTTTCTACCTACCTTTCATCTAGAATGATCAACGGGAAGTACCCGCGTTTTGATTCCCTTTTATTGACAAACACAATAGACAGACAACGAAGTGACCCTTGGGGTTCCTTTTTTAGATGGGATGGGACCTACAGACAAACACAAATACATGACCTGCCGAATTCAAAACTTCCTCCTTTTGGTAGATGGTTAAAATAGTTTAGGTAGGTATTTCAATATCTACATCTAAATATAGAAAAGGATGACTGACTGACATGCATGCCTTTCAGCCTGATAGTCCAGTAGTTTGAGCTGTGCGTTGATAGATCAGTCAGTCAGCTTTTTCTTTTATATATGTTACGGGTAAGGTTGGAAGTTGGAATAAACTTAGGTTTACCCGGTTTTTATATCCATTTCATCATCATAAATTCCATCCATCGCCGGCTCACTACTAATGGTGGGTCTAATCTCAGAATGAAAAGTGTTTAGACCATAGTCCACTACGCTAGCCAAGTGCAGATCGGCAGACTTCACACACTTTTGGGAATTTGATGGAGAGCTCTCAGGCATGAAGCTTTCCTCACAATAATTTTTTTCACCGTTAAAAGAAGTATTTTTTTTTAATTAAAACGCACGTAACTTTGAAAAGTTAGAGGTGCGTGCCTAGAATCGAAAGCT
Source organism: Maniola hyperantus (assembly GCF_902806685.2). Lineage (NCBI taxonomy): Eukaryota > Metazoa > Arthropoda > Insecta > Lepidoptera > Nymphalidae > Maniola > Maniola hyperantus. Next base: position 216,224 of record NC_048550.1, read on the forward strand.
GCACCTGCCAAATAGGAGACATTATTATGTTTTAACTTCTAAGCTATCACAGCTTGTATAATCTATAGAAAAATGAAATAAAATAGACAAAAACTTTATTTTTGTGTGTTTGTTATCTATTTATTACCGATTGGAAACGGGCCGCACTCATTAAGATAGCGAGTGTATACCTACTATACCTTTTGTTATCCTCCATGCCTCGGGAACCACACAAAAGTTATGCAAAAATGTAATGCACAAAATTTTATATTTCCTATTTCACAAAAAAAATTATGACTTTCACAACTTTCATGGACATCTCGATTTACTTTACGAACATATATTAAACAGATAGTTTTACGATATTTGGTAGTTATAGTAAATACTAGACTACATATTAGGATGGTCTAGGTGCCAGGTGGTGGCGGCGCGAACTTCGACTCGCGACTCAAGTTAAACCTTGAATTAATCCTTATATTAACATCAAGAATCACAGCCAATTCTCGGAAAAAAATATACAAATACGCACCATTAATTATTCAAATCAGTCCACTCCGTCCGTCCGTCTGTGCGTCTCAAAATGGTACCAAAGGCTTGTCGCACTCCGAACCAGGTAGTGGTACATTTACTTGACGATAGGAAAGTAGTTTGTAAAATTTAATATCCGTACCAACCGTTCGCAGTTCGAAATCCCACTTAGATAAGTTTAAGACATAAGTATAATATATTTGACATTGGTTGGTTCTACATTGCTACTTGACTAAGCGATACAAAAATAATATTCCGTAGCAAACCTTCAATGGATTACAAAAAAAGAGCTTGGTGGCTTTCATTCAGTGATGATAACCGCGAAATGGTAACAAACAAAATATAAATGGTGGTTCGCCCCGAACTAGGACCTCGCGGTACCCCATAATTCCATCATCCCATAACAGCACCATCTGTTAACATTATTGTGAAGTTATGACAGAAGACAGACGGACAACCCACCACCCCCCCTTGCGACGTGATTGAAGGACAAACCAACAAACAACACACACTTTCGCATTTATAATAAGGGTAGGTACTGATTACCTCGTGCGTGTAAATAACAAATTGGCCACGCAAAATGTCAGGGTCCCATTACCTACTTGTTGAAAAATTATCCATTGATTTGTTTATTTTAATTAATTAATTATTTATTATTCATTAGTAGATATTTCATTCATTAAATGTGTTAACCAGTATACAGAGAACTAGTGGATTGCCCCGAACTTAGATCTCACTTATATATTATGCATTTATCGTTTTAGGGTTGCTTATCTGCAGACAAAAATGGAATTCTTTTAGGAACACTAAGTTGTGATAGCCTAGTGGTTAGGACGTCCACCTTCTAATGGGAGGTCGGGGTTCGATCCCGGGCACGCACCTCTAATTTTTCGGAGTTATGTACGTTTTAATTAATTAAGTAAATATCACTTGCTTTAACGGTGAAAGAAAACATCGTGAGGAAACCTGCATGCCTGAGAGTTCTCTATGATGACCAATCCGCATATGGCCAGCGTGGTAGACTATGGCCAAAACCCTTCTCACTCTGAGAGGAGACCCGTGCTTTGTAGCGAGCCGGTGATGGGTTGATCATGATGATGATAGGATCACTCCGTTGTGTGTCTGTCTGTCTGTCACAACCCAGCAAGAGGATCAAAACCTATTGGGAACTTCCCGTTGACCTACAATCATGAAATTTGGCACTAGCAATGTCTTATGCGTGAAACGTGGACACTAACAAACGGCCTTGTCCACAAATTCAAAGTCGCTCAGCGAGCTATGGAGAGGGCTATGTTAGGAGTTTCCTTGAGGGACAAGATCAGAAATGAGGAGATCCGCAGGAGAACCAAGGTCACTGACATAGCCCAAACTATTAGCAAGCTGAAGTGGCAGTGGGCAGGTCATGCTTGTCGTAGAGGCGATGGCCGTTGGAGCCGGAAACTCCTTGAGTGGAGACCGCGTTTAAGCAAGCGTAGTGCGGGACGCCCTCCAGCACGATGGACCGACGATATAAAGAGGCTGGCGGGAAGTGGCTGGGTGAGGAAGGCTGAGGACCGGGTGTGGTGGCGCTCTTTAGGGAAGGCCTATGTCCAACAGTGGACGTCCACAGGCTGATGATGATGATGATGATGAATGTCTTATGGCACGGAATATTATTGTGATGGAACCACAAATTCGGTTTTCGGATTTCCCCTTTACTTTTGCTAGTTACGTTTGATAGCAATGTCTCATACATTGCTATCTGCCAAATTTTATGATTCTGGGTCAACGGGAAGTGCCCTATAGGTTTCTTAACAGACACAACAGACAGACAACGAAGTGATCCCATAAAGGTTCCTTTTTTAGGGTTCCGTACCTCAAAAGAAAAAACAGAATCTTTATAGGATCACTTTGTTGTCTGTCTGTCAAGAAACCTACAGGGTACTTCCCGTTGACAATCTTCATTTTATGGATCATAGTTTTTGATTTATCGTGCAAAATTACGACGACGACGAATAATACGACTGTATTAGGTACGGAACCTTCGGTGCGCGAGCCTGACTCGCACTTGGCCAGTTTTTTAGGGTTCCGTAGCCAAATGGCAAAAAACGGAACCCTTATAGATTCGTCATGTCTGTCTGTCTGTCCGTCCGTATGTCACAGCCACTTTCTTCCGAAACTATAAGTAAGAGCTATACTGTTGAAACTTGGCAAGTAGAAGTATTCCGTGAACCGCATTAAGATATTCATACAAAAATAGAAAAAAAAACAATAAATTTTGGGGGTTCCCCATACTTAGAACTGAATCTCAAAAAAATTTTTTTCCTCTAACGCCTACGCGTGGGGTATCTATGGATAGGTCTTCAAAGATATTGAGGTTTCTGATATCATTTTTTTCTAAACTGAATAGTTTGCGCGAGAGACACTTCCAAAGTGGTAAAATGTGTGTGGGTCCCCCCCCCCCCCCCATCTGTAACTTCTAAAATAAGAGAATGATAAAACAAAATCTAAGTATGTAAAACGAAAAGGTGACTGACTGACTGACTGACTGACCGACTGACTGACTGACTGATCTATCAACGCACAGCTCAAACTAGTGGACGGATCGGGCTGAAATTTGGCATGAAGATAGCTATTATGACGTAGGCATCCGCTAAGAAAGGATTTTTGAAAATTCAACCCCTAAGGGGGTGAAATAGGGGTTTGAAATTTGTGTAGTCCACGCTAACGAAGTCGCGAGCATAAGCTAGTAAAATATATATGCACATTACCATGCAAACTTCCACCGAAAATTGGTTTGAACGAGATCTAGTAAGTAGTTTTTGATTTATCGTACAAAATGTCGATAAAATACGATTGTAGTACGGAACCCTCAGTGCGCGAGCCTGATTCGCATTTGACCAGTTTTTTTAATGAATGAAACCCTAAAAACTCCTAGCATAGCATCTCTCCATCGGCCGTTGAGTGACTCTGAGCTTTCTTCGGAGGACCTTGCTCCGCTAGGTCAAAAAACATGAAGTTGTTACCCTTGTTAGCTACTGTATACATCTAGTTGACGAGGAAGTCGTTTACGAGTTGAGGTTCCAAGGCCAACCGACTACCGACTGCAGGCGACCTGCGCCGTACGCGCACAGACCTAGGACATCGAACGGACTCCTTGCGACTTGCCTACGCGACGCTTCATGCGAGAAAAATACTCATTTACGAGTATTATTGTGACTTATCGAGGATTATTTTGAAAACCTTTTCGAGAATTATTATTACTTTTATTTTATTTTATTTCTATTTTATAGGAAAACTAGCTTATACTCGCGACTTTGTCCGCGTGGACTACACAAATTTCAAACCCCTATTTCACCCCCTTAGGAATTGAATTTTCAAAAATCCTTTCTTAGCGGATGCGTACGTCATAATAGCTATTTGCATGCCAAATTTCAGCCCGATCCGTCGAGTAGTTTGAGCTGTACGTTGATAGATCAGTCAGTCAGTCAGTCACCTTTTCCTTTTATATATTTAGACTTGCAGCTAAGGAAAAAGTAAATAGATAAGAACAAAAGATAAGTGAAGCTCATGACAAGTTTTCATAGATAGAATTTACATAGAAAACAAAAAACTCGACTGGGGGATCCCCTCCCATGGTATGGTATGGTATGGTATGGATGGAAGTACCTAACTAGGTACTTATACTTATGCTTTTACATTATACCTTACTTACCAACTTTTTGACTTGTTGGCTTTGGCAACCAATATTACCTAGTAAGTATTATTTATGATAGCTGTGCTGTGACACTGACATACTGACAGCCTATCGGTATTAGAGGACGTCCGCCTTCTAATCTAACTTTTCAGAGTTATGTGCGTTTTAATTAATTAAATATCACTTGCTTTAACGGTAAAGGAAAACATCGTGAGGACACTGAGCCTGAGAGTTCTTCATAATGTTCTCAAAGGTGTGTGAAGTCTACCAATCCGCACATAACCAGCGTGGTAGACTATGGCCAAACCCTTCTCACTCTGAAAGGAGACCCGTGCTCAGTAGTGAGCCGGCGATGGGTTGATCATGATGATTATTTATGCGGCAGACAATGACATAATATTACTTAGAACCGACTAGGAAGAAGTCCCTACCTACTGCCTTACTAATTGGTAGAACTTAGATTTTATCTCCTTTTTTCTGAAGTAGTAAAATAAAAGATCAACTGGACCAGATAGAGGAACGAACTATTTTGATGGACCTTTCACAGACTAATGGAATAATCTACACAAGTAATGGACGGATCACGGAGAAGCCGATTTCTATCATTTGTCTAGGTACATCTAATTAAAAGAAAAGTCCTGACTCACTGACTTAACTCTTTATTGCCCAGCGCAAACTCTTGGGCTAGCTGAAGTTTTGCACAAGACTTCCCGTCTAAAACAATCGCAAAACTATATTTACGATTTGTGAACTGTAAATACAAGAAATTGACGAACGGCATCGCGAGACAACTACTGGGGCACGGCTCCTATATGCTTGCTTTGCAGTGCACGACATAATTATAATATTATGTAAGTACATCTTCTTCATTTATAGTTTCTTGCCTTCTAGGAGCGGCGTTCAATACGTTGTGCCTCACTGCTGTCGCCCGTGCGGTTGAAACACAGTCAATCAAACTATCCAGTAGGGCGATTGTCTAAAACCTGCATCAATCATTATTACAATCTCAATTGTTCTGATTGGCTGAATTTGTACGATTCTTGTTGCAACAATGCATTGTGGCCAATAGTGAGCGAGCATTAACCAATCAGAGATGATTGTGATCGTGACATTGTAGCTGTCAAACAACCGCGGTAGGGCCACTGCTTCTGCTGCGCTATGACAGCTACAATGTTACGATCGCAATCACCTCTGATTGGTTAACGCTCGCTCACTATTGGCTACAATGCATTGTTTATTTTATTTTATTTTATTAGATATGCCAACGATAAATTGTAACAACATTCACAAATATTAAAAACATGTCACAAACAATTCCAGTCCTACTACAATCATCAATTATTGGCATATACAGCATTACGTAAGTCTCCGGTTCTGTTAACAATAAGATACAAACTTTTGCAAACTTCTAACATTAACAACTAATTAATACAATATAATTAGTAGTTAGTAGTATGTAGTTACAATATAATTGTTGCAACAAGAATCGCACAAATTCAGCCAATCAGAACAATTGAGATTGTAGTAATGATTGATGCAGGTTTTAGACAATCGCCCTACTGGCCTCACTTTCCCGCGTGCCATCCATGTTCCATTTAGTCTCTGAGGCATGTTATGCGTCTGTATGGCGGCGGAGGTAGATACTTGTCATTAATTTAGTCGCGGTAGGTCATGCAACTGGTAGGTACAATAATATGATATCGTACGTGAAACTACTTCATAAATCATATAGGTATTACGACGCGACGACGACGCGGCGACGCGGCGCGGTGACGTCACTAGGTAGGTATATCAGGTAGGAAGCGTGAAATAAGTTTTAAGATTATAAATACTATCCGTCCCGGCTTTACTCACGTGTGTAGTCGACGTTAGCCCGACTAGTTTCGAACCCATAAGGGGTCCTATTTAAAATGGAAATGGGGGGGATAGTATTTATAATGGAAATCACTCACGGTAGTTTAAACACTAAGTTTTAAGATTTTTAAAAATGTACACTAGAATAGATTAGAATATATTTTTATTCAAGTAAACTTTTACAAGTGCTTTTGAATCGTCAACTAGTTTAATTTACCACTGGTTCAATACACTGGGTAGGTAGGTACCTGGGCAAAGAAATCATGATCATAGTAAAAAAAAACTGGCCAAGTGCGAGTCAGGCTCGCGCAATGAGGGTTCCGTACTGCAGTCTTATTTTTTCGACATTTTGCAGGATAATTCAAAAACATAAAAATGTATAAAAATCTGTTTTAGAATGCACAGGTGAAGACCTTTTATATGATACGCCACTTGAAATAGTTATCTTACTTAGAAAATTGAAAATACTAATTATTAGTTCATGACCACAATTAAATTCTTTTTGTGTGATGTAACCACAAATTCACGGTTTTCAGATTTTTCCCCAAATGTCAGCTATTAGATCTACCTACCTGCCAAATTTCATGATTCTAGGTCAACGGGAAGTACCCTGTAGGTTTCTTGGCAGACCGACAGACAGACAGACAGGCAACAAAGTGATCCTATAAGGGTTCCGTTTTTCCTTTTGAGGTACGGAACCCTAAAAAGAACCTGTTTCATGGCAATATAAAAAAAAAGTAATAAAATGCCGTGTTAAGCTATACAAAGTCTCCGATAACTATGTCGGACGGAGGATTGCCAGCGAAACATACATTTAAGACAAACCCGGTGCGGGTGTGTGGGGCTGCCCCCACCTCATACCCCAATTGCCATATACCAAGGGATATGTCCGTCTCCAGGAGGCAAGTTGACTTCTGGGTTCACTGTTTACAGCGGTTGAGCAGTGAGACGGCAACAGACAGATACTAGTTGACTTTATTCTGGTGGCTCTCGCGGCAGTGTGCGAGCAGTTTAAGGATAATTAGTTTTGCGCATTTTGTCGATGCTTTCCGAATCTTCAAATTAGTCGAAGTAAAATTAATGATTGGTTATGGTTAGTAATTAGTATGGACAAAAAATATTTCTATAAGTTTTTCGAACTGTTAAAAGTGCGTGACGTAGGTATTTTAAAACCCTAGTTTTCGCCCGCAGCTCCGCACGCTGGGAATTCGGCACTTAATTAGCAATTACAAATCCGTCCCAGTTTAGGTTTTTAAAAATATTCCTGGAATAAAAAGTAGTCTATGGCACTCTCCAGAGTCCAGCGCGAGCGCTGATTCGCTAACTCAGTGTGTAACACTGAACGATAGCCATCGACCTCATTTGACATTAGTTGGAAATATGAAATCATTTTTCGTAGAAAACCTGCAATGAATCAGTATAATAAAATAAATAAATAAATAAAATAAAATAAAAATAAAAATAAAATAAAATAAAAAAGCCTTTATTGTCTAATACGTTAATTCCAATTATATCCCCTATTACAATAATTTATTTATTTTTACATCATTTTTGATCATAAATTCATCGTATTCGAAACAATATCAATTCATAAAAATATATCAGTTCATTCATCGTCATAATAAAATTAGTTTCTAATGTCAAAATTTATGTTTATATGTTATATTTAAGTCCCTTATAGTAATATATAATGAATCAGTATAACCTACCCTTATTATAAATGCGAAAGTGTGTTTGTTTGTTGGTTTGGTGTCTTGTTGGTTTGTCCTGCAATCACGTCGCAACGGTGCAACGGATTGACGTGATTTTTTTGTATGGGTATAGATAAAGACCTGGAGAGTGACATAGGCTACTTTTTATCCTGGAAAATCAAAGAGTTCCCACGGGATTTTCAAAAACCTAATTCCACGCGGTTGAAGTCGCGGGCTCAAATGAACTCAGTGGCTATCATTCAATGTTAGACACTGAGTTAACGAATCGGTAGGCTGGTCTTTAATTATTATACCCATGTAAAAATCACATAGAGGAACTCCAAGCATAGCGACCACCATGCCTGGCTGAGGCCCATAGATAGTTAGCGACCATGTCATGTCTGGGATCCAGACACGCGTTGTTCGCGATCGAATCAGAAATGAGGAGATTCCTTGGAGAGCCAGAGTGACCGACATAGCTGTTCAGCGGGTTGCGAAGTGGCAATGGCCAGAAGGGCACAATATAGTTGGGGCCCAAGGTGCTAGAATGGCGACCTCGCACCGGGAAGTGCAGCGTTGGAAGAGAATCATCATCATCATGATCAACCCGTCTCCTCTCAAAGTGAGAAGGGTTTGGCCATAGTCTACCACGCTGGCCATAGACCTCAACACCTTTGAGAACATTATGGAGAACTCCCAGGCATGCAGGTTTCCTCACGATGTTTTCCTTCACAGTTATAGCAAGTGATATTTAATTACCTAAAACGCACATAACTCCGAATAGTTAGAGGTGCGTGCCCGGGATCGAACCCCCGACCTCCGATTAGAAGGCGGCCGTCCTAACCACTAGGCTATGACAGCACGGAAGAGAATATACCTACCTAATAGGTGCTAGGGGGCAGACGACATCAAACGAGTCGCAGGGAGCCGCTGGAGTCAGGAGTCAGGAGTCGCAAGACCGCGCCGTGGCGTGTAGAATTCCCCACAAGACGTGCTCATTGCAGTGGAGATCTATCGGTTTATAATAATGATGATGATGAAAAATCAATCACGACGTGATTACTGAACCATAGGGTTGTTCAAGGGGCGGACCAACAAATTCCTAAAAGGCCGGCAACGCATCGGCGGTTCCTCTGGTGCTGCAAATGTTCATGGGCGGCGGTAATCACTTAACATCAGGTGACCCGCCTGCTCGTTTGCTCGCTATCTCTATTTAAAAAATAATCTGAGTAGGTTCAGTTCGAAGGAACTTGGGGGTAATAATGTCTTAGTCTTGGGCGCGCCTTAACCCCGCGTTTCACTCAGGATTTTACATGCGCCACCCTCGCTACGCTCGGGGGTGACTCTGAAATCCCTCGTTACGCTTGGGATTTATCCCGGCGCGATGGTCGATGAACTTTGTCAGCCCTAGCACAGACTACGGTCTATTTGGGCTGCAAACTGCCAACACCAGTCTCGGCTTTTTGTCTAGTGCTTTGGTCTGGAAGTGTGGTGTGAATTATTCGCTTTTTTTTGTCTAAATAAAAAAAAAAATAAAAAAAAATTATTACATTACCCCCGTATTGAATACTATTAGATATTCTTGTAGGATTAGCGATACATAGGTATTTTTGCGGCTAATTCCGTTGTACACAATCACTAAACTTAAATGACACGTCTAAATCTATTGCTATCCCTTTCATAATATTGCTTGCGGAAAAGGATGGCACTAGATTAAGACCTGTTAATTTAGTTTATAGATTAGAGATTGCGTACAATAGAATCGGCCCCACTGTTTGATTTAGACAAAGAATGCACTAACTTCACACGTGTTATCTTTGTCCTACAGTTATTAATATCCAATTACCTCAATATTCAAATAAAAAACTTAGTGTTATTCAGACAATTTCGACACCCCGGCCCCGCCTGCACAGTACAATAGCTACCTGAATCGAGAATGTTCAGAGGAAAACTTGGGCGTCTTGTTGAACCTACTCACGAAGATTCAGCCTGATAGGTATTAATTACCAAAAAAAATAAAAAAAAACCGGCCAAGTGCGAGTCAGGCTTGCGCAATGAGGGTTCCGTACTGCAGTCTTATTTTTTCGACATTTTACACGATAATTCAAAAACTATGATGCATAAAAATAGATAAAAATCTGTTTTAGAATGTACAGGTGAAGACCTTTCATATGATACCCCACTTGATATAGTTATCTTACTGCGAAAATTTAAAATACCTACTAATTATTAGTTTATTACCACAATTTAATTTTTTTTGTGTGATATAACCACAAACTCATGGTTTCCAGATTTTTCCCCTAATACTAGTTATAAGACCCATCTACCTACCAAATTTCATGATTCTAGGTCAACGGGAAGTACCCTGTAGGTTTCTTGACAGACCGACAGACAGACAGACAGTTTTTCCTTTTGAGGTACGGAACCCTAAAAACCGATTTCAATAACCACAAACACTAAAAAGTAAAATATAATTTAATTTATTACCCAATATATTATGTATACAAGACTTATTGTAGTTCTATAGTAATATAATTTTTTTGAAGTCAGTTTTTATTTTTTTTGAAAAAAAATTATTTCATAGTTTTTAGTGGCGCCATTGTACTAAAATATGATATGCCTGGTTAAACACCTACTGTTTAGGTAGGCACTGATCGCGAGCAATTTACTCTTATCCACTGAGGAGTTCTGTTCTCCATCTCCGAAGATATTCCTCAGATCTTTACCAAATTAAAATGGGACCACCTCTGAACTGTGTCCTACAAAATAAAAAGAATCATCAAAATCAGTTCTTCAAAAATAAAATAAAAAAAACAGTTGAATTGAGAACCTCCTCCTTTTTTGAAGTCGGTTAAAAAAAACAGGTGATGACTGCTGGACTATTAATAAAGTTTTTTTGCCAAATAAAAGTTTATGACCTGTAGCTTCGCGGAATTACTAGAACGTATTGCTATAAATAACAGTCTGACGCAAATTACAAAACCTTTCCGAATTTATCTTCTAGAATAATTAAAAATACCTTGGTACTTGGTAGTTAGGTATTTTGTCTGGTGGGAGGCTTCGGCCGTGGCTACTTGCCACCCTACCGGCCAAGCCGTACCGCCAAGAACCAATGTAGAAACGTACTAGGGCTATGAGTTTATGAAACCTGCCATACCTACCCCTTCCCAATGAGCCCGTGTTCATCTTAGTCTGCATCATCACTGAACAAGATGAGATCGCAGTCAAGAGTGTAATCGATACAAAAATCGGTTTACTAGATACAGCTCGCTGACAGACGGACGGACGGACGGACGGAGGAGGCTTAGTAATATAGGGTCCCATTGGCACCGTACGGGTGGGAAGCCGTAATAACCCCACTCAAGTTTTGCGTAACATCTGAAGTTTCTGTCCTGCGGTGGAATATGATTTTCTGAGGTCCGAGGCACCCTGATCGAAACCGCCCCTTTTTAGGGTTCCGTAGCCAAATGGCAAAAAATGGAACCCTTATAGATTCGTCATGTCTGTCTGTGTGTCTGTCTGTCTGGCCGTCCGTATGTCCCAGCCACTTTTTTCCGAAACTATAAGTGCTATACTGTTGAAACTTGGTAAGTATATGATTGTATTCTGTGAACCGCATTAAGATTTTCATACAAAAATAGAAAAAAAAAACAATAAATTTTGGGGGTTCCCCATACTTAGAACTGAAACTCAAAAAAAAAAATTTTCATCAAACCCATACGTGTGGGGTATCTATATGGATAGGTCTTCAAAAATGAGATTGAGGTTTCTAATATCATTTTTTTCTAAACTGAATAGTTTGCGCGAAGTGACATACAAGAACATACATTTTACCACTTCCAAAGTGGTAAAATGTATGTCCTCCCCCCTGTAACTTCTAAAATAAGAGAGTGATAAAACTTAAAAATAATATATAATGTACATTACCATGCAAACTTCCACCGAAAATTGGTTTGAACGAGATCTAGTAAGTAGTTTTTGATTTATCGTGCAAAATGTCGATAAAATACGATTGTAGTACGGAACCCTCAGTGCGCAAGTCTGATTCGCACTTGGCCGGTTTTTTATACAAGGAACCAAAATCATGCAGCATGCGATATGCATTGCACCGCCCGCCCTCCCACTGCTAAACATTGCTAAACCGTAGTTCGCTACTGGCATGGCATGGCATAACAGCTCGAACCTCATCTCTCGCAGCACTGCAGTCCCGTCGTGACCACGACCCGTGCAATAGGGTTGAAATATCGACAAATAAAAACATCAAATTAATCGTGGTATGCACCCGTTATCTATTTTAGGTACTACAGAAAATATGGCGGGTAGCGTTTTCGCGGAAACGCAAAATTTAAATGCATTTTTATTGCACTTATCGATTGAATAAAATTTTTGTAAATTTTTGATTGTTTTAGAGTCTAGGATCAAATTAAGACACTTTTCGAAAAAGGCTAGAATACCCCATCGTCGTCGGTAAGAAAAATTTGTAAGGTAGATATTTTGTACGTAGGTAGGTATTTGTAGGTAGGTAGGCGTAGGCAAATAACTACTCTCTCAACAGTTTACGAGCTAACAGCAAAAAATACCTAAGTCACATTAACCGAATAATTAGTTATGTTAGTTTCGAAAATGTATAATTTAATCATTTTAAACCCGTGTTTAATAATTGTTATGGGCTGTCGTAAAATCATTATAGCATGTAATTTGTGCTATGACGCGCATATAGGTCTCAAGTCAAATCATAATGTACGGTACCTATTTGTACTGACTGACTACACCGACACAGGTTGGGTCAGTTACCGTCAGTCAGTACGCGGTCAAAAGTGATGAAGCAGATCTTTAGAGCACTGTCTCGGTCGTTGAGACCGACAAAACGTCATACGAACTCACAGAGACAACGCTCTATAAACCTGAAATTTCATTCTAAAGGCTGATCGATGTTCATCACTTTCGGCGGCGTACTGTACATGCTTCCGTACCTACAGCGAAAAACCGATCAGACTCGCGCACTGAGGGTTCCGTAGTACCACAGTTTAGCGAAATATTCAAGGCTGTGGTACTACAATCGTATTTTATCGACATTTTGCAACGATAAATCAAAAACTACTTACTAGATCTCGTTCAAACTAATTTTCGTTGGAAGTTTGCATGTAATGTACATCATATATTTTTTTTAGTTTTCTCTTATTTTAGAAGTTACAAGGGGGGGGGGGCGGGGGGGGAGACACATTTTACGACTTTGGAAGTGTCTCTCACGCAAACTACACAGACAGACAGAATGACGAATCTATAAGGGTTCCGTTTTTGCCATTCGGCTATCGCATTTATAAAATTAGTATGGATTTGGTACACGGGTAGCTTGCATCCTGGAAATTGACATAGGCAACTTTTTATCCCGGAAAATCAAAGAGTTCCCACGGGATTTATAAAAACGAAGTCACGGGCATCAACTAGCAACAATACACTTCGCTTGCGGTGACACTCGTAGGGACATCGTTTGGGTGTTTCTGTATCCTGATTCCTGGTGCCCTATTACTAATTACTAATTAGTTGAGTATTACGTATTAGTGTAATTTACGATTTTTTGCGACGCGACTTGTATTGTAAACAAGTGATAAATATTCCGACTTCCTTTTCCACGCAAAAAACCTTAATTTTTCCTTAATTAGGTAAATACCTACATTGACGTTCGTTAAACATTTTTTTTTATTTTTTTTGTTCAAACATATTAAAACTAGAAAACATACGTACCTAAACTACCTCACAAAGAAGGACTAGATTCATGTGTGCAAAAAATCAAGTTTTTTGGCTTACGAGGCCTGATGTCGCAGTGGTGAGTGTTGTGGTCATATGAATGGGAGGTCCCGGGTTTGATTTCCGGCAATTTTAAAATTTGTAATATCTAAATAGGTTCATCAATTATCTCTCATCGCCGGCTCACTATTAACACGTCATCCTCCAGACCTCAAAAAATGAGACGGGGTTGGTTGGCCATAGTCCACCACGCTGTTCAAGTACGGATTTCAGAGTGAAGGAAAACATTGTGAGGAAACCTACATGTCTGAGAGGACATGTAGGTTTACCGTTATTATTCATGAGTTTTCTTGTAACGTGGGAAAATGTAGTTTAAAACACTTGGGTATAAAGTTAACATTTAATTACATAGTTACACTTAGTTACATATAACATTTATATATCAACCTTATATGGCTACATGGGGTTTATGCGGTACTTGCATTAGTATGGCTCCCGTACACATTGGGCCACAAAAGCCGCCGCCAGGCAAGACGTGGCGAATGTACGCCGAAAGCTTTGGACCAAAGTGTAGGAGTCGCACTTTGGATGCGTTGTCGTACGATTTCGACTCGTGCGAACACGCACGATCAATTCCGACCTTCCGAGTACAGTAGCCGGCAATAAATATTGTACATCGACCTTTAAAATGAGATTTCGGCTTTGTAGAGCGTTGTCTCTATACCTATGTGACGTTTTCGACAGAGACAACGCTCTACGAAACCGCGATCTCTTTCTGAATGTTGATGTACCTACAGTATTTTCTGCCGGGTACTATACCTACAATGAGAGCGCGCAGACTTGGTGCGAATTAGTCGTATTTTTTTATTCCATGTCAAGTTGGCCCTTGACTGCGATCTCACCTGCTGGTAAGTGATGATGCAATCCAAGATGGAAGCGCGAACTGTACCTATAACCGAGCCCAGGACCTCCTGCATATATGACTGTCCGTCTGTGCTGTCCTCCCTACTGGGACGGTCGTGCGTGTTCGTACAAAACGCATCCAAAGTGCGAGTAGCCTTGATGTACAAACTATTCCTGTCACGTCGCGACATCGTACTGCTCGCATCAAGTCTGCCGCGAGGAGCACAGATTTAACAGAAAAACATCAACAATCATTATATTACTGTTTGAAATTTTAGACCAGCTAAAATTGTTGTATGAAACAGCTTATTATTTTAATCTAAACTAGCTTATGCTCGCGACTTCATCCGCATGGACTACACAAACTTCAAACTCCTGTTTTATCCCCGTAGGGGTTGAGTTTTCAAAAATCCTTTCGTAGCGGACGTCTACGTCATAATAGCTATCTGCATGCCAGCCCGATCCGTCCAGTAGTTTGAGCTGTGCCTTCATAGATAACAATGCTTATGGTAGGGAAAAAAAAGTAAAACAATCCTACGTGCTTGACGTCAAGCCGCTTGACCGTCTCGGAAGCTTTTTAGTTCTATTTTTTGAGGACTCCCCTGTACTTAGGTATGTGCGGTCAGGTCTAACTCTATAGGTTATTAGGGGAACGATTTCTAGGGAATACTTTAGGTCCCTCTTGTGCGTTATTCGATGCAGTTGTAAGCGATTTTGACGGACAAAAATACCGCGAGGACTGTCCCTCGTGTGTGCAGGCCTTTAGTCCGGTTTCGGCCGGTACACATTACCCCAACTCTACTCCAGTCCATTCAATAATCCAGCGCTGTATTGCTGCTGCAATTATGTTATTAACCACATAATAATCTAAAAAAAAGACTGACTGACTGATCTATCAACGCACAACTTAAATCGCAGGGGAAAGCAACCCTCAAGGGGTTCAAAAGCAGAAGAGAGGTTGTGGGTAAGTCCATATTATATTCATCAAAATTGGTATTTATGCTTTCGGTTCAAAATTTAAAAATACGTGTTTCAGGCTTTTTTGGAAATTTCACCCCTGACCGATTTTCAAAAACTCCACTCGAGCGAGGTCGGGGTGAGTCAGCTAGTATAATTTAAATAGATATAATGCGTGAGGACTCGACATAATATTTGCTCTGTATGGCAAAAGTATGATTTAATATGGTAAGTTCATTTCACATGACAGTTGACATAGGCTGAGATCTATACAGCGCACTTTGACTTTGCTTAGACTTAAGATTGAGTTAAAACGAGACAGATTCCTATGAGAGATATAGCTCTGTCTCGTTTTAACTCTGTCTTAAGTCTAAGCTAAGTCCGAGTGCGCTCTATAGATCTCACCCATAGAGCAAATACGCACCATAGTGACACATACCACGATAAATACTGGCAATATTACAAAAGCTCACTGGATCCAGCGACTGTTTCGTTACAATATGAAAACATACAGCGATATATTTATACACATTCTTATTGTGCTCTCTTAAACTTTAAATATAACTTATTAAAAAACTTAGTACATTCATAAATAAATAATACGAAAGCTCGATACAAACTTACAACATAATATTTATTTTTGTAGCGCCAGAAAAACATTTTTTTTACATTAATGTTATATTGTTATGTATACGTCCCGCAAATTGCTAATACGCGTGGCCGCCATTTTAGTGACGTCAGCACTAGACTTAAGTTTCGAGCTGATGGTATATTTTTTACTTAAATATAGTCAAATGACGTCATTTCGATGTTAATGAAACATGGTTCCAGCACAATATCAATTTGCGGGACTTATAACAAACAATGACACAACATTAAAGAAAATAAACAACAGTATATTGAACAAAAAATTGAAGTTTTTTTAATTTTTAGTTCCATTTCCGATCGATTTATTTTTGATGAATTTTACAATTTAATTATAAAATTCCAGCTGGATCCTCTGACACCGTGTCATGACATTAAAATATATATGTATAATTAAGCTGGCGAATAAAACGGTATAGTTACACTTCTGATCAACATAATTTTTTTCTTTAACCTAGACATTTTTGGCCCACTGAATAAAAACTTGATCTCGTTTCCAAACAAAACGATGCTAAAACGGAGTCCAAAGCTCGTGATTTCAATCAAAACGGTACAAAAAAATTAACAGTTTTAATTCAGTTTACTCTTACTTATAAAATTTGGTTTCGTGAAATTAGCCGTTTTGTTTGCCAGCTTCTCAAATGATAACCCCTGTCCATATTCGCCTTCGAGCGAGCATCTATATTTTTACACAAATCTCAAAACACTCACTAAAAAACTAGGTTTTGGAAAAATAATTAATGTAAACATTATAAAATCTTTTGGTATTTGTGCAACGTTTCAATAAGCATACTTATATCCCTAGTACAAGTTGGCACAACTCATAAACGTTGGTAGACTTCGAGTATCAAAAGCAAAACATTAAATGGACCTAAAGCTCAGAACTGATTTTCCTTTTGCGAAGTTTTGGATTGAGGCGCTCGCTGCAGTTGTTTACAAACTCAAGCCTTAAAATAAGTTGACTGTGGTTCGTTTTGCTTTGACATTGGAGCATATCCAAATCTATCGGAGTCGAGAATGAGATGTGCAAACTCGAAATAAACATCGTATTCTGTAGTTTGCCCAATGGAAAACCTAACCGTTTTACCATAAAAAATAAAACAATTGTTCAACTGATGATTAAATTCAAATCAACGTTTTGACAGTTTTCGTACGGAAAATCTATCAGATGTAAAGTAAACACGCGTTCAGTGACAACGCTAAAACGCTTGTTTATGGTTGTGGTAAGGCCAAAAGTTTTTAGTTGTTATCGAATTTGAACATCTTATTGTTGGTCTTAAATTAATACCTTATATTTACTTGGCTTAGACTTATTATCTTATTTGGTTATCTTTGTAAGGCTTGTTATGGTCGAATCAATATGTAATCAGTACCCTTAGTACAAGTTTGCATAACTCGCCAACGTTGATAGATTTCGAGTATCGAAAAACTATAACATTATAGTACTATTGTAAAAATACTTGTTTTAAAGTTGTACGTTCAATTCTACCCTATTTTCACTTCATCTTTTACATCGACGTTATAGTGTTTCAGTACTCGAGCTCTATCAACGTTGTCGAGATATGCAAACTCGTACTAAACCTACAGACTAGTCTACATCGTTAGTTTTATCTTTGGTTTACATTTGGCTTAGAGTCGAGGGCATTTTTAGTAATTTTAGTTATTTCTTCTAGTCCGCACAAAGTATAGTACGCGACAGGTGGAGATGACAGTCGAGACGCCCCGCACACCCGCACAGCCCCCTCGCCAACCCGGTGCGGGATAACGCGGGCTATGACAGTGAAAACCCTTAAATATACTCGCGTACTATATACTATAAGTTACTCATAGTCATATCTCACTATAAATATTTAGGGGTATTCAATTTTTTTTTTGAGATCAATTACATATTAGGTATATGTTTAAAATACTTCTTTGGTACTGGAAATGGTTATATCATTTTCAGAGTTCCATACCACAAAAAGCAAAAAGCATCCCTATCACTTCGTTGTCTGTCTGTCTGTCTGTAATCTAGATTCTAGAATCATAAAATTTAGAAGGTAGCAATGTCTTTAACATAATTATATATAGCTGGTAATTAGGGAAAAATCTGAAAACTGAATTTGTGATAGGTAAGTCAATTTTTAGGTTTATTGCGATTATAAAATTATTTGTAGGTAGTTGGTAAAAAAATACGTAGTTATATCTTGCACGATGGTAGGGAACCCTTCGTATGCGAATACAACCCGCACTTGACCGGGTTTTTTTGTAATTCATAATTTTGTGAAATGTTTTTTTTTTTGTGAAGTGTAAAAGAAGAAGCAAAAGTAGAGATAAATATAATTGATTCTTCATCAGAATAAGGGCGTTTGTGCGCTCATCCTGATTCGACAGATCCGTGAAAAAAATACGAATCGAATGTACGTATTTGTATAACGGCCGGTTTCGAAGAACCACGGATACGAACCGAATACGGATGAGTGCACAAACGTCCTATGTCATTTCCTGTGGTTTAAAGTACTCGTGCTGTTAGTGCTTCGGAAAGATAATTCATATTCCTATCATTTTACAGAACTACATACCACTCTTACAAGTCGCATCGGCAAAATTTGTTAGTAAACCGAAATGTACACCAATGAAATACAGACCTTATTGCTTGACGTTAAGATCTTAAACACAACAACAACAGAGCCCCGTGCCATCTCGCTCGTAATTAGCGCGTACAAAACACGGCGTAAAGGCAACAACGCGCCCTATGATTGGCTGAGATTTTTACGCGCCAATCAAGATTAAGATTTCTGCGCAGGTACATCGGCGTTACTTATAAAAGTGGTGGTACTTTACATACTTAACTGGAAACACCTGGTTTTATGTTTTTGTGCAGTGCATGTACAAGGCATACAGCATTATGCTGAACTGGAACCTTTTTTCGGGTCGTGCCACACATGACACTTCTTCTGCTTGAGGCATTCTGGCTTTATCGCTCAAGTGGACGAAGCGCCGGGACGACCAACCCTAAAGCAGGGTACGCACTAGCCGTGTAACATGTGACGTATCTGATACTGTATCAACTCCACGGACCACGGGCTCGTGCCTACCCACTCACTCAGATACGTTACACGCTACACGGCTGGCTGAGTATCCTGCTTCAGGTATAACGTGATGTGTAACACAACTTACAAAACCAACGTTTTTTCTTTCTTTCTTTCTATATTCCATTAATCAAACCGACCGAAAATATATGGTATAGAAGTTCTATCTCACGATGACCGCTCAGCCTTGTCTGTAGTAGTGAGTGTACCAACAAGCGTTAACGCATTTGTGTGCGTCTCAGTACACACTGCCACGCACACTGTACAATTACTGTACACTTTATAACAATATGTACGTGTGCGTGTACACTCACACAAACATAGCCGAACGGTGTTCGTGACACGTCGCGTCACGTGCGGAGTGCAGTGCTGCTGCGGGCCGAGACTCAGAGCAGGGTGCACTTGGAGAAGAACTTCCTGCGTCGCCGCTGCTTCTCCTCTTGCTGCGGGTGGTTGCGGATGATGCGGACCAGCTACAGAAAAGAAAATATATATTCTTTCAAGTGAAAACATCTTTAGAGATTCAGATCTTTAGGGAGACATCATTTTGGGACGGGTAGAAACTTCAAGGTCGCGTCAGGTTATACAAACAAAATTATACTTTAAAACAATCTCAATCAGAATTGAGGAGATCCGGAGGGCGAACCAGAGTAACCAACATAGCTCGACGGGTTGCCAAGCTGAAGTGGCAATGGGCAGGGCACATAGTTGAAAACCCCATAGATGTTGGGGTGCAGGAATGGCCACCTGTAATGTGTGACCCAAACCACTTGCACAATACAAGCACTTATAATGTAACGCACGGTAGAATTAAGGGATTATTATTAAAGCACGCACTGAAGCAACAGTCTTGTCTTATTTGGGCCTGCATTACCACACACCTTGCACCGTAATGCGCAGCGTTTGCAGACCTCACACAGACACGGCGGCGGCGCAAGAATGTGGCGTGTGGAAGTCCTTTCAATAGACCTATGTCCAGCGTTGGACGTCTTTCGATGACGATATTAAAAATGAAGGTGCATACCTCATGGAAGGCCGCGTCGATGTTGAGAGGCGGCTCCTTGGCGCTGGTCTCGATGTAGGGCGCGTTCAGCTGACGCGCCAGCTCGCGGCCCGCGTCCTCGCTCACCACGCGCAGGTGCACCAGGTCCACCTTGTTCGCCGCCACCAGCATGGGGTACGTCTCCCTGCAAACATTCAACTGACCCTCAACTCTGTGTTCATTCTTTCTTTCAGCATTCACACTTACTCTTTCTTTCAAAGGCAAATGAAGCTCATCGTCACAATTCTTAAGTTTGCCAGCAAATATTTAACAGTATAAGAGACTAGGCCCGCGACTTCGTACGCGTGGATTTATGTATTTAAAATCCCGTGTCCCGCCTGCGCCTCGTCGTGTCCAGCACTGGAGCCAATTAGCACTCACCGATCCTTGACGCGCAGGATCTGAGTGTGGAAGTGGCGAATGTTCTCGAAGCTCTGCTTGTCGGTCACGGAGTACACCAACAGGAACCCGTCCCCCTTGCGCATGTACTGCTCGCGCATCGCGCTGAACTCCTCCTGCCCCGTCGTGTCCAGCACTGGAGCCAATTAGCACTCACCGATCCTTGACGCGCAGGATCTGCGTGTGGAAGTGGCGAATGTTCTCGAAGCTCTGCTTGTCGGTCACGGAGTACACCAACAAGAACCCGTCGCCCTTGCGCATGTACTGCTCGCGCATCGCGCTGAACTCCTCCTGCCCCGTCGTGTCCAGCACTGGAGCCAATTAGCACTCACCGATCCTTGACGCGCAGGATCTGCGTGTGGAAGTGGCGAATGTTCTCGAAGCTCTGCTTGTCGGTCACGGAGTACACCAACAAGAACCCGTCGCCCTTGCGCATGTACTGCTCGCGCATCGCGCTGAACTCCTCCTGCCCCGTCGTGTCCAGCACTGGAGCCAATTAGCACTCACCGATCCTTGACGCGCAGGATCTGCGTGTGGAAGTGGCGAATGTTCTCGAAGCTCTGCTTGTCGGTCACGGAGTACACCAACAGGAACCCGTCCCCCTTGCGCATGTACTGCTCGCGCATCGCGCTGAACTCCTCCTGCCCCGCCGTGTCCAGCACTGGAGCCAATTAGCACTCACCGATCCTTGACGCGCAGGATCTGCGTGTGGAAGTGGCGAATGTTCTCGAAGCTCTGCTTGTCGGTCACGGAGTACACCAACAGGAACCCGTCCCCCTTGCGCATGTACTGCTCGCGCATCGCGCTGAACTCCTCCTGCCCCGCCGTGTCCAGCACTGGAACCAATAGTGCATCATCATGATCAACCCATCGCCGGCTCCCTACTGAACACGGATCTCATTTCAGACTGAGAAAGGTTTGGGAAGGGGTTTTATAGTCTTTCACACTGGCCAAGTGCAGACTTAAAACACCTTTGAAAACATGAAGAACTCTAAGGCATGCAGATTTCCTCAGTGTTCCAAACCCCTCCCCCCTCTCATCTTCTCTTCCAGCTCCCCCTTTCAATTAACTTCAGTTCAAATTTCAATAAAAACATTAATATCTTGAAAAACTATTAGGAATTGAGGAATTTGGCTTGAAGGGAGTACACTCCCTCCCTCAACTCCCCACCAGCTCCTCTCCCCTGCGGGCGCCATTAGCAGGTTGGCTGCATTGGCCCTTGCATAGATAACAAGCAAAGTGATATACTGACCATCCAGTATGCACCACTGTCCGTCCACCTCTGTGTGCTGTATGTAGGAGTCCTCAATGGTGGGGTCATAGTCCGTCACAAACAGCTTCTGGAAGAACTGTATGGTGATGGCACTCTTGCCCACACCACCGTCCCCCACCACTACCAGTTTCACCTGGAAGTTCCACATCACATCATTAAGACCTTCATTCTAGCATGTTTTAATTTCAGCTATTCACTAACTGCACTAACTATATGTTATGTATGGGGTGAAAACATGGACCATACAGTTGGCCAAGAACATATTAATGGGTACTACTTTCTGACCAAAGACAATCATACTACAATAAGAACAACCAAGCGGTTGTTCCAGAACCAACTTACTATGCAGATTTATTAACACACTAACAATACGGCAAACTAAGTGGCTAATGAGTAAGTAATACAACAACATCCATAATTACTAATATTGACAATGTGAAAGGCTGGTTTTTTTTTTATTCAGATACAAGTTAGCCCTTGACTGCAATCTCACCTGATGGTAAGTGACGATGCAGTCTAAGGTGGGAGCGGGCTAACCTAGAAGGAGTATGGCAGTTTTTACTAAACCCATACACCTTTGGTTTCTACACGGCATCGTACCGGAACGCTAAATCGCTTGGCAGCACAGCTTTGCCGGTAGGGTGGTAACTAGCCACGGCCGAGGCCTCCCACCAGACCAGACCAGAAATTTAGAAATTATAAAATTCCAAATCCCTGCCAGGAATCGTACCCGGGACCTCCCACTAATAAGACCACAGCGCTTACCACTGCGCCAGGGAGGTCGTCGAACGTCGTTTGTCTACCTTTTCACAAACCAATTTAACATTTAGCTAACAGAGAGCTTGCATTACATATCTTGTGAATTCAAAAAGTTCCCACAGGATATTGATACAACTAAATCCACAAACGAGTCTTGGGCATTAGTTTGTATCTCTAACATGCAAAATTATAATGTTTTTCTATACATAGACTACAAAGTAGGATAAATATAAGCAAAGCACATACAGCGTCACAGTCTCTGAATATAGACACCATGGCACAAAGCAAATCAATGCTGAAAAGTAACACAATTTATATTCACTTGCTTGCTATAACTAGGTACTTAAATAATTTATTTGTGCATACAATTAAATCAGAAGCGATAACATGGAAATGTTACACTTGTATGACTTATGCTAAAAATGTTTTCCTAATTTGAACTCAATAAAATAACAAAAGTGACTCGGTTATAGAACGTCTATTATTAATTTTGAATAACGATAAGATAAAGGAACTTACTGTGGGAAGATTTTCGCTCGGCGGTCCCGGGCGAGTCATATTTACAGTTATTTGATTTGGGTTCCTCTGCTATCGAAATCGAGTGAGCGGCGCTCATGAGCACTTATTATCTGCAACATTAGACAATATAGTTTTCCCCATCAGTTCAACTTCGGTACTCCTACGCCTTAGTCCATCCTTAGTCCTTCACAATTCGCGATTGTCGGAATACCTACGCAATTTTAGGCTCACCTCATCACTTTGTGTGTTTTGTGTGGAACTCGGACGGATTACGCTATGACACAATGGACGGATTGGTCGGAACTTTATGAAAGTAAGTAATTTTTGTGTATTTATCACTTTAAAAATATAGGAAGGCGGCCTATTTTTCTTATTTCGTTTTTCTATTTTAGAGAATTTACTTTAGGTTTTTTTGAAGTTGACTTTGACAGATAAATCACTGTCAATGTCAGCTGCGTCACACATGGATAAAGAATTCGTTCAAAAATTTAAAAAGTTTGAGAGAAGAAATCAAAAATTATTATGAGTGTAAAAATGCAAGTTATTTTATTATTTATACTAATAAAATCCTTATTTTGACCTGAGATATGGCCTGGAATGAACCTGAATCCTATTAGTTTTCTTTCTTTTTTATACCGCGGCCGCTCGTAGCCTGTATTGTATGTAACTACCGAGTAGTAAACACACTGCAATGTTCAATAGCAAACCTTTATTGAAACGTCTTATGTGTAAAATTACAGGCGTTTTGTTAAATATAATTAAGATTAACTAGTTACACAATTAACTTTTGTTTTTGTACTTACATAATAATTATTAACTAGTTAAGTAGTTCGGTATGCACCTACGCGACAGGTTAAAAATTGAAATAGCAATCGGGGGACGGGGAGGGAACGCCACCCGTACAGCCCCCGCGCTAACCCGGTGCGGGCGAGCGCAGGTGACGTGCGGCCTGCGGGGCGTCCCCCCGCCTCATACCTACCTCGAGCTATCGCGGACGCCGGACTATACCTACCTTTTCTACACAGTTTCATAATAAGTTTGCAAATAGACTAAGTAGGTATGAACTTTTTCACAAATTAAACACTTTCTGTCGTTCTGTGTTTAACCACCACTATATGCTTTTAAAATGATTGCTACAGAGTGCTAACCGAGCGACGGTCAATCCTAGCGATTGATGTGTTGCATTGCATTGGTAGTTGTAATATTCCTCATGCTCGATACGGTCGAGTGCACAACATCAAACAAACTTGTTGGTAGTTGATACAGGTAGATGCTTTTCGAATTATCAATTGATCAGATCACTGAATCTATGAGAAATCGGAATCACAGAGTTATAAATAGTACTTAGCTACATGTATACCTATAGGTCTGTGCTAGTTTCCGAACTTACTTCCTAAAAACCAAATTACAAACTACCTCTTTATAATATTAGTTTAGATAAATTCGGTTAAATTGAACTTACCGTAAGCAAGCACTTGATAGAACTGCGACTTTCATATTCCATACCCTCCATACCCTACCCATCCTGAAGTGTTACAAGTTTCAACATTATGTCCGACCCAGATTTATTAATATTGATAGCAACCGATAACATCTGATATCCGACTGAAATACCTAATATTATATCATTATTATTTATCTAATCTGTTGAAACATTTCCGCTCCCAAAATATCTATAATAAGATACAATAAATCATTGCAAATCCTGTCAGTATTTATTTTCATCCCCACAAACGGAAAACAGCAGATTAATGTTATTACATAAAATTGTCCAGTAGAAATGTTTCGCCTTAAATATTAGGCATGCAAAACAATTAGTAAACCTAGTAAAACAATAACTATAAGTAATTTGACACACGTTGTCTTTGTCTATGTTAAAATTCAAAATTTAAAAATGTCTAAGTTGAAAAAAATTCGTTAATGTTATATAATGTCTTGTCTATTAAAAAATCATGCAATTTATTCTTAAATTTATTTATATTATTACATTTCCTTATCCCTGGTATCTTATTATATATCTTTACCGCCATGACACAAACACTTTTGTTAAGGAATGAGGTTTTGTGAGTGGGAAACCGAAATCTGTCTTTACAGCGTTCTCGGTTAATTCGAACAAACAAATTTTCGTTATTTCTTAAAAATAGAGCTAGTTCGAATATATATAGCGATGATACAGTGAGAACATTGAGTTTTTTAAAGTAAGGCTTGCAACTATCCCTTTTTTTTATCTTACATATCGCTCTTATGCACCTTTTTTGGGCAATAAATACGTGATTGATCTCACTTGTGTTTCCCCAGAAGATTATGCCATAGCGAAGAATTGAAGCTACCTGTGCATGGTATGCCACCAATAATGTTTTTTCATCAGCTTTCTTCGACAACATGTACAATGCATAAGATAATTGATTTAATTTTGAGCAAACATGATCAGCGTGGTTTTTCCATGTAAAGTTTTCGTCAATAAACAAGCCTAAAAATTTTGTCTCATGTGTTTCGTCAATTCTTTTGCCTAAATAGTTAACGTTTATATCATAGCTGATTTTGCTTCGTATGTTCTGAAAATTCATAATCTTTGTTTTATTAAAGTTTAGCGTGAGAGTATTCTCAACTAACCATTTCACTATGTCTGTTAGACTATTATTTATTGCATTCTCTTGTTCTTTCATATCACTGCTTGTATAAATCACAGTACAATCATCTGCGAAAAGCACCATAGGATAGCTTGTTGCTTGTGGCAGATCATTTATATATATAAGAAAAAGAAGTGGCCCTAACACACTTCCTTGGGGCACTCCACAAGTAACCATTTGAGCTTTTGAGAAGTATTTTGTTTCTGTTTGTGTTTTTTCATCAATCTTATCTATTTGTGTTATTTGGGTCCGATTTTCTAGATAAGATTTTATTAGGTTTTATTTAAACTTTTACAAAATTATAAGATTTTTTAATTTATTTTTTCACGTTTTTTTGTGGTATCATATTAGGTAGTAATCATCGGTAATATCACAAGTTCAAGTTCATATGAACAAGTTCCTGATGATTCCTCTGGTGCTGCAAATGTTCATGGGCGACGGTAATCACTTAACATCAGGTGATACGCCTGCTCGTTTGCTTGCTATTTTTATTTAAAAAAAACATGAGTTAAAAGATTTGTATGTATTACTAGCTTATGCTCGCGACTTCGTCCGCGTGGACTATAAAAATTTCAAACCCCTATTTCACCCGCTTAGGGGTTGAATTTTCAAAAATCCTTTCTTAGCGGATGCCTACGTCATAATAGCTATCTGCGTGCCGTCCGTCCGTCCAGTAGTTTGACCTGTGCGTTGATAGATCAGTCAGTCAGTCAGTCAGTCAGTCACCTTTTCCTTTTATATATTTAGAGATATTGAATCTTTTCTTCTTCGCTACCTGAGATATTGCAATATCTAGCAATAGTTTACGTAGGTACTTATACTGTATCTACGAACTTTTGCGTATAAAAATGGTCAAATAAATTACTTTATATACATTCTATCATATAGAAGATATCCAAACTGTAATTATCGTGACCATAGAGTTACAAATAGGAGTTCTTGCGCGCTGCGATGCTCTAGGCGCGCTTTCATTGGGGGTTGGTTGGTTCGAGGATTGGTCGCCAGACTGCGTTGTGTTGTACAACACCACAACACAGCATGTTCTCACTTTGGGAGGCCATGGTTCACGAAACACATCAGCGTGTACCGGGACCCTCTTGGTTGTAATTACGCGACGACCGCTCTAAGTGCACCGTTACAATTGTACTGTCAAAATCGGAATCGGTTTGACTACGCAACCACCCTACTATAAGTCCCACAAATTGCTATTGCGCTGGAACCATGTTTCATTAACATCGAAATGACGTCATTTTGACGTCAGTCGAAATAAAAATATACCATCAGCTCGAAACTTCATTCTAGTCACGTCACTAAAATGGCGGGCACGCGCATTACCAATTTGCGGGACGTATACCTACGTAGTACCTACATTAAAAACCGGCCAAGTTCGAGTCAGGCTCACGCACCGAGGGTTCCGTACTTGGGTATTTTTTTCGACATTTTGCACGATAAATCAAAAACTATTACCTGTGCTATTACTTATCCATAAAAATAAACAAAAATTGGTTTTAAAATGTACAAGTAAAGCCCTTTCTTATGATACCCCACTTGGAACCTATAGTTATCTTACTTTAAAAGTTGAAAATACTAATATTTTTTTATGAACACATTTTAATTTTTTTTTTCTATCGCTATCTCTTTCCAAGGCCTTTACCCGAAACGGGGCTCATGTTCCATAAATTAATACAAAAATTAGCGTTCACTTACTAACCATACTAATCTAGGAAAATAAGTAAAATTGTACTTACTAACAAAACTAATCTACTATGTAACTAACTAAGGAACACGAGAATAAATGGCTTTTTTATTTATTTTATTATTTATTTTATTTATCTCTTTCCAAAGGTCGATGTACAATATTTTCTGCCGCGTCCTGTAATATTATGCACGTATTCGATGCCGAGTGGTAAACTACAATCGCTACTCTATGGCGTCTCCATGTCGCTAACGACTAACGAGGGAAGGCATAATGAGATCGTGTCGTGCATTAAATACAGGCTCCTAATATAACGAACCCCTATAAGTTACCCCCTTACCAGTTACACTATACTCTATCCATGGAGAGAAGTTAGTATAGTGGTCTCTCCGTTACGTATAATCCCAAACAAAGACAAAAAACTCGGTCTGCGTTAACCATTTTGAGTCGCCAAACCGAACTATGTTTTCCGTACTACTTATTAGAGAACTCTCTCTAAATAGTAAGTAAAAAATAATTTTCGAAAACTCGACTTCTTTTTTTTAGATTATTCTTTCTTCTATTACAATTAGGTACCTAATTACATATGTTCAAAAATAGAAGTGACATGGCCATAGAGATGGTAATCATTCATCTAAGGACATGGCAGCAGGTAGCCATGGCAACGTATATTCAAGATGGCGAGTGCACGGGTTTCCCGCGCTTTCCCCGCCGCGCTGGCCGCAAGCAGCAATATCGATCCGCATGCGTTGATAGTAGATAATCTATGCGTTGAGCGTTCAAAAACGGATAAGAAACATGCCGCTAGCTTGGAATAATTTTTATAAAATTAAATTCTTAATACAGCTAGCTACCTATTTCATAAAGAAACGAGAAAAGTAATGGAATTTATAATACCTATACTAACATATTTTATTTTCTGATTACAATTACGTTCAGTGAATTACACCAGAAAAATACTTAGTTTGTGTAATTAGTATTAAATTTGTCCTGCTAGTCATGACAAGTTTAAAAGTTTCGCTAACTCAGTGTCTAACACAGAATGATAGTCACCGAGGTTGGTTGGTTCTGTATTGCAGCTTCACTGTGTGGTAGTAAAATATTTTTTCGTAGAAAACCTTCAACGGATTAAAAAATGAGCTCGGTGGCTATCGTTCAGTGTTAGACACTGAGTTATAGAATCACCCCGCTGAACTGTGTCCTGATGCCACAGACCATTTCACCACAGACAATTCTCTGTGCCTGACGCACTCTGTGCGTCTCGTATCCGCAGCGTACGATCTCGTAAAGCTGTGCTCGTATGTTGTTTTATCCGAATGTGGTTTTACAGTGCGCGGCAGAAAATAATGTATATCGACCTTTAGAAGGAGATAGCGGATTTGTAGAGCATTGCCTCTGTCGTTGAGACCGACAAATCGTCATATAGGTATGTATGACACAGACAACAGACAACGCTCTACAAAGCCGAAATGTCATTCTAAAGGCCGATATTAATTTCAATTTCAATTTCAATTTTCATTTATTGCATTTCCATAAACTACATCATATTAAGTATGTACAAAGTATTATGGATACCCAGTTTGGGTCGCAATTTGGTCCTTAGACCTTAGTTAGGGAGACCGATATTATTATTTATTTTTATGTTCGTCGTTTAGGAAATCATTTACGGCATAGTAGCCCTTTTCTAATAAAAAGTTTTTTAATATTTTGTTGAATTTATTTTCATTGTTTATGTTACGAATTTTATCTGGTAAATTATTATATATCTTTATAGACATTACGTAGGGACTCGAGGTATGCAGTACTAATTTTGATTGCGGATTTAATTACCGAATCGAAGTTCTAAACTTTTTTAAGCGAATTTGGTTTTATTCTCTTTAGTCATTATTCAATTAAGTGATAAATGATTTTCTTGTTTGCTTCTGACTTACATTTTTATGGAAACATTGGTATGTTCGAGTCGGAATTTCACAGGTCATTGACCGCATTGACCTTAAAATATTATGTAAGGTTGTTTATTTATGTAGGGGCACTTATTTGTGTTGACCTCGTTGTGGGACGGTGCACGTAAGAAGCATGTTAGCTGAAAAATATGAGGTTTCTGCTTAGGTACTAGAGTTTTTACCAAGGTTTCTTTATAACGACGAATATTTAAAATAAACTAGGCTAGGCCACGGTTCAACAATACAATTATGTAAGTATATAAAATACAATAGGTACTATAAGGTTTTATTGACAATAAAGTTTATTTATTATTACTCCTATTAATCCTAGTATCTACCTACATACTCGCTCTGAGCCATGTCTATAAGTTGTTTTCGAGAGTCATTCTCATTACGAATCTTTTATCATACGAATCGTCTCGCTCGTAGGTTTGACGACTTCCAAGTTCCAGCCTCCCGAACAAGCCGGATTCCGAAAAGGCTTCAGTACCATAGACCACATCCACACGCTGCGGCAGGTTAAATACAGAACACTGAAGAGTATAATCGGCCACTTTGCTTGGCGTCTGTGGACTATGAGAAGGCCTTTGATTCGGTGGAAACTTGGGCTGTGTTGAGGTCTTTACAATACAGAGACCGGATCGACTACCTACCGATATGTCCAAGCGCTGAAGTGCTTGTATGAAATCGCCACCAGGCACCATGTCAGTCCGTATAAAGGACCAGACTACGAGACCAATCCAATTGCAGCGGGGAGTTCGACAGGGAGACGTAATCTCCCCGAAGCTCTTTACCGCTGCTTTGGAGGACATGTTTAAGCTTCTGGATTGGAACGGACTTGGCATTAACATCAAAGGCGAGTACATCACTCACCTTCGATTTGCCGATGACATAGTCGTTATTGCAGAGACTCTGGAAGACCTCAGTACAATGCTCAATGACCTTAGCAGAGCTTCTCAGCAGGTGGGCCTAAAATGAACATGAGTAAGACGAAAATCATGTCTAACGCTTATGTCCGGCCCCACCCGGTAATCGTTGAGAGCTCTGCACTCGAAATTGTAGACGAGTATATATAGGTACCTAGGACACACAATCCAGTTGGGTAGGTCCAATTTCGAGAAAGAGGTCAACCGCCGAATCCAACTCGGTTGGGCAGCGTTCAGGAAGCGTCGAGAGATGTCTTCTTGTCCAAAATTTCTCAGTGCTTGAAGACCAAAGTCTTCGAACAGTGCGTGTTGCCAGTGATGACATATGGATCCGAGACATTGGGCCTCATACGAAAGCTCAGAGTGACTCAGCGGACGATGGAGAGAGCTATGCTTGGAGTTTCTCTACGTGATCAAATCAGAAATGAGGAGATCCGTAGGAGAACCAGAGTAACCGACATAGCTCAACAGGTTGCGAAGCTGAAGTGGTAATGGGCAGGGCACATAGTTCGTACAACCGATAGACGTTGGGGTCCCAAGGTTCTGGAATCGCGACCTCGCACTGGAAGACGCAGCGTTGGAAAACCCCCCACTAGGTGGACGGACGACATCAGACAAGTTGCAGGGAGCCGCTGGATCCAGGCAGCGCCAGACCGTGGCGTGTGGAAGTCCCTAGAAGAGACCTATGTCCAGAAGTGGACGTCTATTGGTTGCTGATGATGATGATGATGATGGCCAACCTACTAACACATTCACAATGAAATCATTATCAAATAATTCGCGCTTTATTTACTGTTGGGTCAACTTCCGTTATAAAACCGGAAGTTCAATTTACAGTAGACACTTGCCGTTGCAAAACATTCCTCAACGAATTCAGAATTCATTATTCCGACTTCCGAGCTGGGTCGCAGCGCGGCGCCAGTGGCCAGGCCCCGCGGCCCGCCAACCGCCAACCGCCAAGGCGCCAAAACCAGTGCGCCGTAACCCATTGCGTCAGGCGCATGTCTTTCGCCGCGGTTAAACAAAATTCGGGAAACCAAACAATGTGAAAGAAATGATTTATAGAAATAAAATTGTGTGCTTTGTTTGAAGTAAATATTAGTATTAATTGGTTATTAGGCCCTCGGACTGCTTGAAAAACGCAAATAGGAAGTGATCGATTAGGATTGTAATCAGATGGAATAAGTAGGATGCTGTGGGACCGGTGAGTGGTTTTGGTTTGTTGATGTAGCGGCTCGTAATCGCGCCTCTTGTGCTGACTGCTGTCGATGGAGCACTGGAGAGACAAGTGCCGTAATTTCTGAGTTATTCATTATTGTTCCGTTGAATTATTTACACAATGTAAATAATATAAGTGTTGTTGCTTGTATAGAGTCAACAACTCTATGTATTGTTTATGTTAGAGATGATAAAGGCGAAAGTTTGTGTATGTGTGTATATTTGTTACTCTTTCACGAAAAAACTACTGAACAAATTCGACTGAAATTTGGAATGGAAATAGATTATGCCCTGGATTAACATAACTATTAGGCTATAGGTACTTTTTGTCCAAGAAAAACGCACGCAGAGTTCGCACGAAATTTTTATAAAACCTATCCACGCGAATGAAGACGCGGGCGTCAGCTAGTAATAAATAAATTATTGCATGCATAATACCTACTTAGTGATAATAAACGAAATGTTAATAATTTATAACAAGTTGAAATACCTATATAAATCGTGTGAGGTCGATAATCTCTGTCAACCCTAGCACAGACTACGGTCTATTTGGGCTGCAAACTGCAAACACCAGTGTCAGTTGTTATCTAGTGCTTTGGTCTAAAAGTGTGGTGTAAAATGTTCACTTTTCATTAAGTCTATAAAACAAAATTTAAAAAATAAAAAAAGCTAACCCTCACATTTTTGGGTGCCACATCCACCATTCCACACAAAAAAATCGTCACTATCGAGAGGCTCCTGTATGAAACTTTTTTCCCTTCACTATTTTTATGTGTAGGTCTTATGGGTCTTCCTTCAGGAAAATTATGAAACGTCAATGGGAAATTTACCCGAGTACACCAAGGGCTCTCAAAAACTAACAGTCATAGAGACATGGTCCTAGAACTAAAAATGTGCAACACCTTAGTAGGCACTTTGGTGAGCCACTAAAAAAAAGATGGCCGCCCAACAATTTTTTTCCCCATACAAAATTTATTTTTAATTTTCAAGTGGTTCCCCAGGCCACTTATATGGAACTTTCTAATCATTGATGTTGGAATCCTTTATTATTCTAGGTTTCTAATCATACCCTACACGTATATAGAACTCAAAAGGTTTCCTTTCAGAAAAATGATGAAACATCATGAATATAGAAAAATTACCAGAATACCCCAACGGTCCTTTGTTTTTGTATTTTTTTCAGAATATAGTATTAGAAATCACGTCATGCATTATGGCAACCCCCTGCCACCCTTAAAGTTTATATGTGTGTATGTCAAATTTAGCAATGGATACTAAAAAGTGTATAGTGGTCGTAGGCTTAGAATGTACGCGAAAAATTCTAAGCCTATGACTATATTTTGAATTTTGAATATGTTTTGAATAAAAGCAATAAAAGGCTTTGACTTTGACAATAGAGGTTATTGACGCGACGCGATAAATACTATGTCTCAGAAGTTTGGCGCCCAACGTGGGGCGTTACGTGATTATCACTCGCCAGTCGCCAACGCCGAAATGGACATGTTCAAGTACGCTGGAAAACCTCTTTCAAACACATCATAACCAATCCATCGGGTCTCCTCTGAGAGAGAAGAGTTTTGGCCAGAGTCTACCACGCTGGCCATGTGCGGATTGGTGAACTTCACACACCTTTTATAACATTACGGAGAACTCTTAGGCATGCAAGTTTCCTCACGATGTTTTCCTTCACCTTTAAAGCAAGTGATATTTAATTACTTAAAATGCACATAACTTCGAAAAGTTAGAGGTGCGTGCTCAGAATTAAATCCCCGACCTCCAATTAGAAGGCGGACGTCCTAACCACTAGGCTATCACAGCTTTTTTTACACTGTCAAACACAATTAAAGTTATGTTTTGTGCCGATTCGAACCGCCCGCCCCGCCGCGGCCGCATCTAGCGTACCGGGCAGAGGGATGATGACTACCAGTCAAATCAGCGACTTTTTATCAAACGTCATAAACATTTCACGTAATTTGACGTACCTACTTAGGTACTTTTTTGATTAAATCGATAATTTAAAATGGTAAGCAAACTTAAAACTAACAGCGTATGTGGATTTAACGAGTTTTGGAAGACTCTATTTAATAATTTATTTTTGACATTGGCATCATCCCAATTGTGGGGACTGGACACTGTGTTGATAGATGTCTCATCAAGTCATCACTAACATTTAGTTTCGAGTTTAGATACTCGCTGGTACCAGCTATCTGCAATCAGCGCCAAAATATCGAAAATCAGGGTGCTTCAAAAACAGGTCGGTAATCGCAGCTTCAGCGTACTTGTAGAGGTCAGTGGACATCAATATCATTGCCTCGTTACATCGTACATCGCTCGTAAAGTGCTAACGTCGTCACGCCGAAGGACATTATCTAGTCTTAGGGCCTTATAGCTACTATTTAACATATACGAAAGGTATAGTATAGGAAATAATTAGATTTAATATTCAGTAGTATATTTAGTTAGGGCGTTTGTGCACTCATCCGTGAAATCATGGATTCCGTAAAAATACGAGTTGAATGAGTACGTATTTGGGCGTTTGTGCACTCATCCGAATTCGGTTCGTATCCGTGATTCTTCGACTTGGGCCGTCATACATTCGGAATACGAATCGAATACGGATTAGTGCACAAACGCCTTTGAATTTCAGAAGATAAGATCTTGATTCATGATACAGAATTTTTGAAGTTCCCCTATTAGCTACATAATGCAGAACATTGTAGGTACATCGTTACTTAGTTTGTAACCATGGGGTTGGCATATAGATTATCTGTAAAAGCCCCTTCCCTACAAAATGTCAGATAAAAAAAAATCGCACTCACATTTACGTAGTCGCGGACGTAGTTGACAGAGTCATTAGGCAATCAATGTGAAATCAAGGTCCTTACCCTAGCTAGGTATTTTATGAGGACTAAGTTGTTTCCTATCGTAATTCCTATATTCCATTAATGGTAAAAAAAACAGTCAAGTGCGAGTCGGATTCGCACACGAAGGGTTCCAAACTGTCATCATCATCAGCCTGTGGAAGTCCACTGTTGGACATAGGCCTTCCCTAAAGAGCGCCACCACACCCGGTCCTCAGCCTTCCTCATCCAGCCACTTCCCGCCAGCCTCTTTATATCGTCGGTCCATCGTGCTGGAGGGCGTCCCACACTACGCTTGCTTAAACGCGGTCTCCACTCAAGGAGTTTCCGGCTCCAACGGCCATCGCCTCTACGACAGTACTACGCTTCCAAACTGTCATAATACAAGAAATCCCAAATCACTATAATGCAGCGCATCTCGATGTGATTTAGTAAACTATTTATTTCGGAAACAAACTTTTTTTGGGATGGAACCACAAATTCATGGTTTTCGGATTTTCCCTTTACGTGTGCTATGAGACCAGGCTACCTGCCTGGTTCTAGGTCAACGGAAAGTAGAAGAAGAAAGAAGAAGAAGAAAGACGTTTATTAATACAAATTATGCCACACATCACAACTTAAAGCTAAGAGCTGGTTGTTCCGGCGCTTCTTCCACCTGAGAACAAGCAAAAGAAGCGCCGGAACAAACTGTTATATTGTGTGGCACAACCCGAAAAAAGGGTCCCAGCTCAGCATTATGCTGTATGCCTTGTTGCACAAGGACATACAGCGCTGATTTTCAGCTGGTACCCTGAACCGGGTGACGCCACGGATTATAAACTAATGATAACTAAACTAATGATAACTAAACCACACGGAAACATAAAAAATTAATAAAATAAAAAATCACTAACTAACAACTATACTTATTAATGACTATACTAACACAGACTGTAACTATACTAGTTATTACTAAAACAAAGACTAAGCACACATACATAATTATATTATAGGTATATAAATATTATCTTAATATAAATGTTAACACCAGGTTAAGTTTGTGTATAATATATAAAACACAGCTATATATACATACATATACACATATATAAATATATACACATAATACTTGTATACATGAAACTACAGAAATGAGAACTCCGCCACATGATCCTGGAATTCCACTTGCTTATCTAAAAGGTATTTTTTTAGTTTTAATTTAAAAGTAGAAATAGTTTTTGAGTCTCTGATTGGTGGAGGAATATTATTCCAGCACTTAGTTGCGGAGTATGTAAAGGATCCTCTAAAAGCGGCAGTACGATGAATTGGAATCCGAAGCCGATTACGACAGCTTCTCAGACGATCCGATTCACCATCGGCGACCCAGACTAGCTTATTAGCAAGGTAAAACGGCTTACCCAGCCTAATTACTCCAAAAAGTAAGCCAGCGAGATGCAGTTTCCTATAACGTATCCTATTCCTATATCCAGAAAGTACTCTATAGGTTTCTTGACAGACACGACAGAAAGACATCGAAGTGATCCGAAGGGTCCTATTTCCTGTTAGGGTAAGGAACCCTAAAAAGAAGAAACAATCTACGTTAGTAGAACTAAATCTGAAGTAAAAGATTCTGTGCTTTGTAGAATATTAGTAATCAATGAAAAACAAAAGAAACCAAACATGTACGTAAATAATAAGTATTTCCTCAAGGAAATGACCTGTGGGCAAACATTTACGACTTATATATAACCAACAGATTAATTTAATTTACGGTAGTACCTTCTGTGTCTACGGCACATACCTACGGCCTTCGGACACAGAATACATAATAGTACATTGCGCGGTAGAAAGCAATGTACATCGACTTTTGAAGGAGATAGCAGATTGGTAGAGCATTGTCTCTGTCGTTAAGACCGACAAAACGTCATAATATATGTAGATATGAATGACAGAGAAAACGCTCTACAAAGCCGAAATGTCATTCTAATAGTCGATGTAGGTACATTACTTTCTGCCGCGTACTGTACTAATACTTCGGAGGACACTACGTGACCGCAACGGCTGTAATGAGGTTAACTAATGGATAGTACTTACTAACAACTTACCGAAATGAATAAGCTGTCTATCCACGATTTGCCCTACTAAGGAAAGAGATTTGTGGTAGCTTGTATGGAGTTTAAATGCCAAAGGAGATCGCCCGTGAACGGGCCCTCTTTTGTGGCCGCGTCGTGTCAAAACTTAAATAAATTTTTTTAGAAATGTGTTATTTTTTTACGATTATGTTTTATAACGACTTTTTTTCACTCTATTATTGAAAATATCCACAATTACAGTTCGAATCGTAAACATGCATTTATTTTGAAGAAGTATTACTTAAATATAACCTCAATATCAGCAATATAAAAAATAAGATTTCTTTATAACCAACCAGGGTGAATAAATAGAAATCGTTTGCAGAATATAAAGAGATAATTATTTGTCTACAAAATAAAATTAAAACCATGGTGACATAACAATTATATTAGGGGGGGCCCAAAGCTCCTAAGAAAATGGGCAATCTCTTTTGTATCTTTCAATTTCAATTTCAATTTTCATTTATTGCATTTCCATAAACTACATCATATTAAGTATGTACAAAGTATTATGGATACCCAGTTTGGGTGTCGCAATTTGGTCCTTAGACCTTAGTAGGGAGACCGATATTATTATTTATTTAGGTATATGTTCGTCGTTTAGGAAATCATTTACGGCATAGTAGCCCTTTTCTAATAAAAAGTTTTTTAATATTCTGTTGAATTTATTTTCATTGTTTATGTTACGAATTTTGTCTGGTAAATTATTATATATCTTTATAGACATTACGTAGGGACTCGAGATATGCAGTACTAATTTTGATTGCGGAAGGTTTAATTTATTTGCATGTCTTTCGGGAAATCGACGGGATTTGATTACTTTTTTTGTGTATAAGTGTATATTTCTTTTTACAAATTTGCATACCTATAGAGATCTTTGGTAGAGTACAGCAAATCGTGGATGGATAGTTTATTAATTTCGGCCGTTAATGAATCGATGTAGAGGTTTGGCCACAGATTAGAGACTAATCTGTGCGTTTTACCCTTTAGGTACGGAACCCTAAGAAGCTTAGAATATTTATGAAAGTCTTAGGAATATTTTCATATGAAAGTAAAAACAGGCTCGTTTGAATACTTGTAGACGTATAGTTCCGAGCTAGGGGACTGATATTTACCGCAAAAATTGAATGGGAGGGGGGACGGGGGACGGGGGTGGATAATATTTACCGTCAGTCACGCGTGGCTGCCCCTCAAAAACATCAAAAGGGAAAATATAAAGAACTATACCTATTACCTACATATTTTACTTTAATCACACGTATAACAATAGCATTGTGTGGGTGTAATATAACAATAGGTAGGTATAAGCTAAGTAATTATCTGATGCATGTTTTGTTCAACTACAAAAGGGGTAAGTTTGACATTTATATTGTGCTATTTCATTACTATTACGGTAAATGCTTATAAATTATAAACCAAAGCGGTAAAGATGGGCGTTATTGGCTATTTACGGCAACGGTTAATCAACAGTTACTTAGTTTCAATACCGATATTGTTAACCGTTGCCGAATATCGGTATCAGAGTTGTGTTTCAACTAATTTAATATGCGCAACGCGCAGCGGTTTCCGTAGTAGTAACTAAGCTAGCTGCCGTATCAATACCGTCTGTATAGCTAGCGCGCGCATATTCACTAAAATAAAACCAATTTTACTTTCATGAATATCGTGAAGTAATCACAACCTTAAGTTCATAGCAGTAAAGTTTAATTTGATCATTGACATAGGTCAAACTATAGTGGACGCCTGCACAAATAGTTTGCCACAGTCCAGTTAACCAAAAACATTTCATAAAGATTGATAAACCAAAGAGGACCTTATCTCTATTACTCTAAGGCTAACTGTATTTAGAATGATAGATCAAAGTGTAATGGACAAGTACTTGTACAGTTAAGCCTTAGCATAATAGAGATAAGGTCGGCTTTGGTTTACCAAGTTCTTAGTTACTAAGCCGGTAGCCAATAACCGCTCCTTCTCAGCTTTCAGTGAAAGAAAGAAAGAGAAGGCATAATTATTGCGTTTCTAGTTACCCAAAAACCAAACAATGCATTGTCGGTTGCCAGTTGGCAGTGTTGCGTTGTCAGGTGGTTCGTCATAGATGATAACTGAAAACCGTTGCTAGCTACGACAATAACGCTATGGTACGCTATAGGCACGGCAGCGGTTTTCAGTTAAGTTAAGCTATAGCGGACACATGTCTACAAAGCGGTGCCACTTCCGACTTGGTACGACCATGCCCATAGAGTTGAGCAATGAGATGGACAAATTAATTCAGAAATCTGTAGTAAAGCAATACCGCGATTTTTAGAGCTCCAAGAATGAATTCATTGCATGTGTTGATAAGTTACCTAATAAGTAGGTACCTATCTAGTTTAGCTACAAGAATTTACTCAAGGTACCTTCAAGTCAAGAGTGAAATAGGCATCCATCTTGGGCTGCAATCTCATCTTCCTCTAGGTCTGATTGCAGAAAAACGCTAGTCTATTATTAATTTAAAAAAAAAACTATAGACTGCTAAAATCATAATAACCCTTCGTTTTGGCTTCGAGTAAAAATTCACAGGATGTGGACAGAATCATAATCCACGCCCTATTGATGAGTCAATCAATCAATCAATCAGCCTGTTTGCGTCCACTGCTGGACATTGGCCTTCCCAAGAGCGCGCCACCACCTTGGACGATCTAAAGGCCACCACACACGGTCCACCCACGTCCCAGTTCCCGCCTATACGCGACTATTAATAGGTATAATCAAGTCAGGTATAGTTTCACCCATAGAGGTTTCACCGGACAATTTATGTCCGCCATGTTTCGTCTCCCATCGAAGGCAGGTGCGGATTTCAATTTTCATGTCATGTATCGCAAATGTCCTCGATTGTGTTGAGCTATGGTGCAAATATGTAACGTTTTTATGGGATCCCTTCAGTCTCGAGTCTCGACACAAAGTTGGATTTTTTCCTGTTGAATGTGGTACGTACGTGTCCATCGTTTATAGTTCCTTCCTACGCTGGTACGAGTAACTTCTTATTTAAAACTAACATTATCATTACCCTAACATTTTCTTTGTCCTAATTGATAAGAAATCTCGTGAGCTGAGAACGTACTTCGGTAGAATTATTTGTCAGGCGTTATGTTATGCTCTAAGTGGGTATGTAAGCTCTCATCTCAGCCTCAGATTTACTGAGCGGGCGATGGAAAGAGCCATTCTCGGAGTATCTAATCAAAGCCACAACACAACGTGTCGCAAATCTAACCCTCAGGATATACAATATATAATGTAGAAGGTCAGAACAGCTCATTAGGAATTAACATTAGGATTAGATCAGCGTTCACTATTCAGCCATCAAACATACAACTGTACAATAATAATAATATTTTAAACAGAAACTCTTCAAAAATAAATGTTTTTACGAAAAGAGTAAAGACAATCATATTTTCCAACTGTTTTAGCACTTTTAGCAACTGTTACAAATCAGCTCAGACGTCAGGTTGATCTTATGTAACATCTTCGTGAACTCTTTACGTAACATTTTTTGTTATTTTTATAAAGGGCGGTAAAAACTCTACTTGGCTTGGGAGGCAAGAAAGTACATCGTTATAAATGTTACGTAGTAAATGTGGCTACTTCCGTTGTACACAATCTCTAAACTAAACTAAAATGACACGTCTAGATCTATTGCTATATGTATATGGTTTAAGACATTTATTGTTCCATAAAGGAATTTCCACTTAGATGTAACTTACAGGCTATGTTATAAAAAATAATAAATAAATAATAAATAATAATAATAAAAAAGCCCCCTAGCTATCCCTTTTATAATGTTGCTTGTGGAAAAAGGATAGCACTAGATTTAGACCTGTTAATTTGTTTAGAGATTGTGTACAAGAGAATCGGCGCCAATGTAAGGTTTCGATCCTACTGCCAGAGGTCTAGAGATCAGAATCCAGCTAGGTAGTTACTGAACTCTACATATGGAAACCGAAGTCAGTTGTTTGCTGTGCAAAATCGTTAACCTGCCCAAAAACGCTTGCTAATATTGATAAGTACCTTCAAGATAAGAGAGAATAGGCATCTCTATTCTCTACGTAGGTGCTCAGGCAGGCGCGCTCCAGCATCACTATTTAATGTGATTGGCCTTTGCAGGAAAGCGCAAGCCTATATTATACTACTATACCCACTAGTACTAGCATCTACAAACAATTACAAGTTTAAACCAGCAGGCCGATTGCCGTAAACTGACATGTGACATCGCAATAGAAATATCCTTAAGAATCGTGATCGTTACAGTTGATAAATTTGCTATCGCGGACGACTAATGCACTATATCGCATTTGGTCATTATCGACATTTTGATGACGTATTGGTAGCACGGACCTATTTATAACCCGACTAAATCGAATATCTATGGTAATCACTTGGTAATCTAGTAATTTACATGGACATAACAGTCTCCTAAATTTGGCTACGTTACTTATTACAAATAAGTAGTTAGTCTGTGGTAACTATTTAGAACCCCAGACCACAAAGTACAATTTTTTGTTGTTTTTCCTTAGTTTGCGCGTTTGTTTTTTGTGATTAATTCTGCAACTTTGCTTGCTCCTCGGACTCCGGAGACTTAGTTTTTCTCACTGAACTTATACGCAAATGCCTGGGCACTGATTTGCCTAAGTATTGGGATCTTTATTGACGGACTGTGGCTGCTTGGAAGTTAGAACTCGTAAGTTAACAAACGTTATCATTCAATACAAGTAAAGGCTCTCATGCGGGTTTCCTCACGATCTTCCTTTTCCTTCACAGCTAAGCAAGTGATATTTAGTTGTTACAATGGTATTAAACTCCGAAAAGTTAGAGGAGTTTTAACAGCGTTTCATAAAGTACCTATTATACAAATTGAGTCCATTGCTACTGGTGGTTATGACTTCATAGTAAGTACCTCCACACTACAAGTGCTTTCTCGAGTATGTTTCCTTATGTATCTAGAGCTGCCTAAAACGTTGCTCTTCATATGAAAGTTTGGATGTTTCTTACTCCTTCGCACCACAAATATTTAAAGAAACAATTTGGATTAGCTAAATTAGTAACAAAGATACC
This sequence comes from Maniola hyperantus, assembly GCF_902806685.2. Classification (NCBI taxonomy): domain Eukaryota; kingdom Metazoa; phylum Arthropoda; class Insecta; order Lepidoptera; family Nymphalidae; genus Maniola; species Maniola hyperantus. The sequence goes on from NC_048550.1 coordinate 257,741, forward strand.
ATATACACTGATTCTAAAGTCTTCGCAGACAACGTCATACCTAAACAGAAGCTGGTAGTGCCTAGTGGTATAGATTAAGCAACACAGTCAGTGGTCACTTACTCAGTTATCATAATTTTTTTTCAGGCAAAGGTGATACAGTGCTACATTCATTTCTTCATCCTGACAAAGATATGGATTGGGATATGTTGTGAACTCGAGCTCTTGGACCCCGTGCAGAGACAAATAAAATAATGAACGGTGCCAGATTAGATTTATAAGAAGCAGATGGTGATATAATTAAAATGTCAGAATCTAATCTACTTTAATAAAAGAATACATAAAAAATCATCAAACTGTTGTTTTATTTGCCTAAATAATTTAAATTCCAAAGTAATTTCCAAAGCTAAATCAATTAAATCAGAAAATGATTTGACTTTTGGACATTACTTTGGGGAATAATTTTAGAAGTTCCCCGAAGAGCCTAGTGGTTAGGATGTCCACCTCTGAATAATTGAAGGTTGGGGGTTCAATTCTAGGTACGCATCTCTAAGAGTTATGTGCGTTTTAAACAATTAATTATACTTAACTTGATTTAGCGGTGAAGGAAACATCATGAGGAAATCTGCATGCCTGAGAGTTCTCCATATTGTTCTCAAAGGAGTCAAAGGTATACTATTATGTTCAGCTTGTCGCTGGCTCACTATAGAGTACGGTTCTCTTGAGTGTGAGAAGAGTTTTGGCCATAGTCTACCATGCTGGCCAAATGCGGATTGGTAGACTTCACTTCACACACCTTTGATAACACTTTGGAGAACTCTCAGGCATGCAGGTTTCCACACGATGTTTTCCATCACCGTTAAAGCAATGATATTTAATTATTTAGTTAAAATGCACATAACTGTTCTCCAAGAAGTTATAGGTGCGTGTAAAAAGTACTCTGTGATTCTCATTTCTCAGTGTTAGTATACCTCTATATTTAATGTACTCTGTGCATCAAACCTACTAATGAAAGAGTCATCACATATTCTTTTAAAAGTACTTATGAGACTTATATTAATCTAAAAATGCTTTTATACTATTATACTAGCTTCTAAAATTAATAATTGATTTCTTATCTAGCAGAAGAATTACTATAGCCTTTTTTAATCCCTTTCATAACTTTATTTTAATTAATATGAGTAGTAAAACGATTTGCGGATAGCTTATGTCACTGATAAAAACACCTCTCGAGTTGTTTCAATGAAAACCTCATTTGACGTAACATTTGTCTTGGTTCTTATATGACATCAAACTTCAAAACGCGTCCGCAATAGCATTTTTCATACAATAAATTTTATCGATAGTGTAAATGAACTGTCAAAACATTTTTTTGTCCACATCTATCCTTTGTGGACTGTCTCACCGAACCGTGATAGGAAAACCATATTTTGACATTGATGCTGTCATTAAATGATAGATGCAGTCGATTCGCAATCGGCCCGCGGGTTTAAACATTGTTCACCACTGAATTAGCTACGTCATCTCAGGTGTTTTTTTAAAGAATATAAGCCATGCTAGTCATGACTATTAGTCGCCTTTCCCCGCCAACTAAGCCTATAGCTTGTGCTAGGAGTAGGTACGACAACCTGATTAAAGGGCTCGTTAGGTCGTTAGTAGATACCTAGGTTGCCTAAGTACCTCCCCTAGACTAGACAATATCGTTAACGAGTTTATCGTGATAGATGGTTGGCGCACGGTCCACGGTCCATGGTCCAGTGCGACTGCGGCGATAGACGCGAATCGCGATAATTACATTTCCCCCACCACCCATGGGATGGGGGGTGCTCCACCGCCGCCCAGTCAGACAGTAATAACTTCTGTTTTAACTCGTTTTTCATTACTCTCATACAATAAGGCTTCAATTTCGAGTTGCAGCTTGGACGAATGGCGCCGATTCTGTTGTCTTTCTCTAAAATAAATTGTAGTGCATCTTTTTCTTTTTCATATTCGTCTGATGTCGTCCGTCCATCTTGAATCTAGATTCTAGTGGGGGTCTTCCAACGTTGCGTTTTCCGGTGCGACGCCGCCATTCGAGCACCTTGGGACCCCAACGTCTGTCGGGTTTACGAACTATGTGGCCCTGTCCAGTGCCCATTGCCACTTCAGCTTCGCAACCCGTTGTGCTATGTCGGTTACTCTAGTTCTCCTACGGATCTCCTCATTTCTGATTTGATCACGTAGAGAAACTCCGCACACAGCTTTCTCCATCACCCGCTGAGTGACTCTGAGCTTTCTTATGAGGCCTGTAGTTAGCGACCATGTCTCGGATCCATATGTCATCACTGGCAACACGCACTGTTCGATGGTCTTCAAGCACGGTGGAATTTTGGACAAGAAGACATCTCGAAGCTTCCTGAACTGTTGTTATGTTACACCTTAATTCAATCCAATTCCATGTGACTACTTGATTCTTTCGCTTCCAATCGGCAGGGGTGTGCGCCGATGAGTGCAAACAGAGTGAAAACCTCGGAGGTGCTAACTGACGCCAAGGGCCGACTTGTCGACTGACAGGCAGACATGTTGCGTAACACTAACACGGGAAAATAGAGGGTCGTTCACCCTCTCTAGCCGCTAACACCACTGCGACAAAAACCTGCCAAAATAATCCCAATCCTAACAATATAAAGTTCAATTTTCATTGAACGACAGATTGTTAACCCCAAAAGGGAATTTCGGCTTAGTTTATGTAAATATAATCTTTATAATTTAGCGTTTTTGGTTGATTTTTGATTACACACGTGTTTGTATATTTTCCGGTCGGGAAATTTTGAGCCACTGAGTGAAAGTTGGTTGAAATGGCTGGACGCTGTCTTTAATCAATACAAGCGAAGCGATGTGGTTCTCGTGAACAAAATGTGCTGCCTTATTCATGTTATTCCAAAGAGTACTTAGCCAACGATATTTAAATATTTTATCTAGGAACTATATGAAGTATTATAATATAGGATTGTACAGATGAAAGATTTGTTTGTTTGTTTGTTTTTTCTCAGGGCCGGCTTAGAACATTCGGCGCCGAGGCACGCCGAGGTGCGAAAGTTAGTCTGCACCCCGCTTCCCATTAAAAGTATCTACTATCTATATAATCACCAGTTTTCCGAAATCAAATCTATAGCACGCGACAGGTTGAAATGGCAATCGGGGAGGGGACGCCCCGCACAATCCGCATGCTAACCCGTTTGTGCGGGCGTCCCCCCGCCTCGAGTCCCGATTGCCATGTTACCTTGTCGCGTAGGTTCTATCTAGGTGGCTAGGCTAGGCTCTCGTGAAATATTCGTACTCTTACATCCGCTGACACAATTTTTCCAAGACGGAAATTCCGCGTTTTTCTTTGTTTCTCGCAACTTCTATACAACAGATATATATATTCCGCGTCGTTAACCTATATTTAACCAGCTCCTGAAAATTACAATTTCTGATATTTTCTTTACCTACGGATAAAATAATAATGTTCTTTGGATTTTTTTGAAGTTGTTTGGCCATAGTCCACCACGCTGAACAAGTGCGCATTGACAGACTTCACACACCTTTGAGAACATTGTGGAGAACTCTCAGGCATGCAGGTGTATTATGAAAATTCAATGTGTAATCACATCTTCTCCATGACGTAAAGTAATAGTACAACAAAGTGCGTAACAGACCCTCCGTGTTGTGATCTGGATCATCAGATGGGGTGATAAGTACGATCTACGGTTAAATCCAATTTGCCCCCGACGTGTCCCCGACCCCCGACATGTCCCCGACCCCCGACATGTCCCCGAGCGTCGCTGGCCGGGTTTAAACTTTCATCCGGACAAGTTGTAGACGAATGAAATGGAGAAATGCATTATTGATGGCACGACCTGCGCCTGTTCACAATCGAGACTACACTTCTCCAGTTTTTTGTGACAACTTTTAGGGTCCGTACTACAAGAGGTAAAAAGGAATCCTTATGGTACGACTCCACTATCAGGATTCGGCAAATCAACCAGCCAGACTATTGGATACGGCGTATGTTTTGTGTTTGGCGAATTTTTAAAGAGCAAATCAGCCGGGCTGGCACACGCGACATATTGTGACAGCGAACAGTCCTTCCGAGAAAACCATGAGTTCACGCCAACAGACGGAAGACTAAGGGGTCCTTGTTGACTGCGGAACCCTAAGAATAAAATGTAAAATGAGTACCTACAAATGTCAGCTGTTGTGTTCGACATGCAATGAGCTAGGGCGGGCGGGCGGGCGGGCGGGCGGCTGAATGGCGCTGCATGAATACAGCACAGAATACCTGCATCCACTCATGTACCATAGTATACCTATAGTCCGCGACAGGTCGAGATGACGATCGGGCAGGGGGCGCGCCGCACAGCCGCACAACCCGGTGCGGGCGAGCGCGGGTGACGTGCGGGTGTGCGGGGCCTCCCCCCGCCTCATATCCCGATTGCCATGTCGACCTATTATACGAACAAAGCCGTGCGAGGCTGCGAATGACGTCTTATTCATGCTCGTGATATGAATGCAACCAAGCATTGCACTCTGTTGCACTTTTTTTTTTTTTTTTTTTAAATATTTATCACCGACAACTTCCATACATAAAAGACCGCACATTTAAATACATACAATAAACAGTATGGTCGTCAATTACAGGTGAAACTTTGCTTATAAACTAACATGCACTAACTTACAGACTAACAGATTAAAGTATAGATTAACTTAAAAACAGACAGACTTAATAACGTACAGAGTAACTTGACAGATTAACAGTAGTTAAAAATAAAATATACATTATTTGACTTCAGCGAATTGTTTTAACCAAAAGTCTGTTTTTTCGCAATTAAATATAGGTACAGCTGGACTGAAATCTGAAATACCTACTTACCTACTTACTTATAAATGAACTAACTTATTCCCGCGACTTTGTCCGCGTGGACTACAAAAATTTCAAACCCCCGTTTTAGCTACTTAAGGGTTGAATTTTCAAAAATCCTTTCTTAGCGGATGCCTACGTCATAATAGCTATCTGCGTTCCAAAATTCAGCCCGATCCGTCCAGTAGTTTGAACTGTGCGTTGATAGATCAGTCAGTCAGTCACCTTTTCCTTTTACTAATAATTACTTACTACACATAAAATAAAAACGTGTTAAAAAATAAAAAAAGCCAATTGGAAATGTATGGAAATTTTTATAACAAGTTATGATTTTAAAAGCGAATAGAGGTCCTCAATTAAACTCTCAGCCGTGCAGCCAGGCTTCGAGGGGGAGAGTAGATAATCGCCTCCCCTCCGAGGGGGGCCGCTACCCCTCCCCGGCGAGGCTCTGCATCTGCGCGAGGGGGGTTTGAGCGCCCCCTGGTTGCATCCGGAATTAAATGGACACGGTTTCGGTCAAGAATACTAATAGTTGTGTAAAGAAATTGACCTGTGAAGCTGTGACAGCGTGGTTAGGACGTCCGCCTTCTAATCGGAGGTCGGGGTTCGATCCCGGGCACGCACCTCTCACTTTTCGGAGTTATGTGCGTTTTAATTAATTAAATATCACTTGCTTTAACGGCGAAGGAAAACATCGTGAGGAAACCTGCACGCCTGAGAGTTCTCCATAGTGTTTTCAAAGATGTGTGAAGTCTACCAATCCGCACATGGCCAGCGTGGTAGACTATGGCCAAAACCCCTTTCACTCCGAGAGGAGACCCGTTCTCTGTAGTGAGCCGGCGATGGGTTGATCATGATGAAGGAAATTGTCCAGTTAAGGTAGAGAACACTTACCTAATGGTAAGAATTTGATGATTTTCTCTTTCTGCTGTCCAAAATTCCTCAGTGCTTGAAGACCAAAGTCTTCGAACAGTGCGTGTTGCCAGTGATGACATATGGATCCGAGACATGGTCGCTGACTATGGACCTCATAAGAAAGCTCAGAGTCACTCAGCGGGCGATGGAGAGAGCTATGCTTGGAGTTTCTCTACGTGATCAAATCAGAAATGAGGAGATCCGTAGGAGAACTAGAGTAACCGACATAGCACAACGGGTTGCGAAGCTGAAGTGGCAATGGGCAGGGCACATAGTTCGTACAACCGATAGACGTTGGGGTCCCAAGGTGCTAGAATGGCGACCTCGCACCGGAAGACGCAGCGTTGGAAGACCCCCCACTAGGTGGACGGACGACATCATCGACTCGCAGGGAGCCGCTGGATCCAGGCGGCGCAAGACCGTGGCGTGTGGAAGTCCCTACAAGAGACCTATGACGTCTATTGGTTGATGATGATGATGATGATGATGACCTCTTTCTGCAAGCTCCTAAGGTTGTATAGTATATACTCTCAAACCGTGAGGATTCAGAAACTATTGCTAGTGAATTGATATTGTAAACTCTTCATGTGGGGAGTGTAGAACTGCATGATGGTGGCAACTGGAAGTCCACAATATACAATGAACCAAAAGCTTAATTTGCTGTAATCCGCTGAAACAGGTCGAATCTGTATGATGCGACATGCAGCATGCGAATTGCACCGCCCGCCCTCCCACTGCTAACCATGCAGGACAAAGCAGCCACTTGGCAAACAATAAAATGAAAAAATGAAAAATGAAAATCTTTTTTATCCGTATAAACTTTTACAAGTGCTTACGAATAGTCGGATGCATCTACCACTGGTTCGGAATGCCTTTCCTGCCGAGAAGAACCAGCAAGAAACTCGGCGGTTGCTCCTACGCAATAGAAGCAATACGCAAAGAAACTTTGCAATTGTGCATTGTAAGGTGTACATCTCCTGAGGATGCTCCGGCGTCGGGGCGAAACGTGCGTGTTTGTGTGTGTGTGTGAGTGTATTTTGGGATTTGTGTGGTGCTGCGTGGTGGCTGGCATTTCCTGCATGTTTAGCAGTGGGAGGGCGGGCGGTGCATTTCGCATGCTGCATGTTGCATCATACAGATTCGATCTGTTTCAGCGGATTATAGCAAATTAAGCTTTTGGTTCATTGTATGCATGATGGCGGTGAATTGACTTCGCCTGTGTCAAGCATGTAACTCCTGAGTCCTGACCTACTGAGGTAAAAATGCAAATTCAATGAGGCGCCGGGATAACATTACCAGTTCTAACTGGTAATGTGTGGTACAGCTTTAAAAAATAAACGTTTTTTCTTTCTTTCTTCTTTCAAATCTAACTCAACCTCATCACACGAATACGCAATCATGAGACCGACTCAGTATTTTACTCGCAAACTATTGATTTGCCCCAGTTTTTGTAACCCAGAGGAAATAATTCTCTGTCTACCTAGATGTTACAAACATCCTAGATAACTAGTCAGATTTGGCACCGACTCCCGACATCCGGCCGGGCAATGCTGTTCAGATAAAATATTATCCAGCATTGAGGAAATTCGAAAGTTGCTTTTACCTAAAAGTCATTTTAATTTGTATGATTGTGTAAAATCGCCACTGCCCGGTCCGAGCTCTATGCAAAGTTCTCAAAACATTGTCTAGCAAACAAAAACACAATTTGTTAAACCAAGAAAACCAACAAACTGAGTTTGTTGTGGGCTCTTCTCAGACCTGGGCGCGTTTGGAACCCTCGTAGATTTAGTTTTAAGTTTGCGTAGTAATTATCACCACTATATCTTACAAATCCAACAACTGACAATCGAAAAGAGTAATTTATTACCTAGGTATTTTGAATAAATCATTGGACTTTGACTTTGACTTTGACAATGGAATTCCAAATTATACCCATTCGAAGCAATGCACATTACTTTCTACCAAGAGAGTTGAAGAGGAAACTTCAAAACTTGAAGAGCCAGACTGCTTAAAGTACCTAGGTATTAAATTTTTTAAGTAGAAGGAATTTTTAAGAAACCTCTTTGATACCTTAAAACAGGAAAAATTGACTGAAATTCATAGAGAATCGTCTGGTCTTAACCTAACCAATACAATTAATATTCACTAGCTGATGCCCGCGACTTCGTCCGCGTGGAATAAGGTTTCTTAAAAATCCCGTTGAATGATTTTCCGGGATAAAAAGTAGCCTATGTAACTCTCCGGGTCATGCAAAAAATCACGTCAATCTGTTGCACCGTTGCGACGTGATTGAAGGACAAACCAACAAACAACACTTTCGCATTTATAATAAGGGTACTGATGTTACTTTAGTTCAAACATGTACCTAAATTATTGGGAAATGTATGGTTACGGATTTGAAGGCCCCTCCAAAACACGAAACGCATAACGGTATCTTCAATGAGCAGTAGTTACGGAAAGGGATAAAAGCCGAACCAACAAGCCCTGAGGGACGGAGACTTTCTTTTTAATCCACGGCAAACTCCCCATAAAACGTCACAAAGGGGACGCCGGAGGGCATAATGCATTTCTTTTATAGCATGCCCTTTGAATAGAAAGTGTGATTATTACAAAACGGAACCTGATGCACTTTGATAAAAGCGTACGGAAAAACTGAACGTACTTCCTATAAGACTCATGTGCTATAAGTCCCGCAAATTGCTATTACGCTGGAACCATGTCTCATTAACATCGAAATGCCGTCACGACGAAATAAAAACATACCATCAGCTCGAAACTTCAGTCTAGTGCTTACGTCACTAAAATGGCGGCCACGCGCATTAGAAATTTGCTGCTTATACAGGGTGTAACCTGAACGCTGACAAAAACGAAGATTTACTGATATGATACCACAAAAAAATATAAAAAATCCTATAATTTTGTAAAAGTTAACGCTATATTGCAACTAGTTATGCCCGCGACTTCGTCCGCGTGGACTACACAAATTTTAAACCCCTATTTTACACCCTTAGGTTTGATTTTTAACTATGACATTTTTAATTATGAGATATGACACAAGCTTAATAAAATATGTCATGTACCTACTGCTAATTGCAAAAATATTAACTACTAAACTTCTTTATCGACCCTTCAAAACTGACAGACTTTCATACAAACTTCATATTTTACCCCTTTAGGGGTTGAATTTTGAAAAGTTCTTTCTTAGCGGACGCCTACGTTATAAAATGTATTTATTTTAAATTTCAGGTCAGTCTTCAGGCTGTGGTAGTAATTAATAATAAGTATATAGGTATTTTTCAAAATGTTACATTAGATATAAATTTTTTTAAGAAGTGCATATTATGTTACACTAGCGTATTAGGAATAAGCCTGTAAAGCTAGATGTAAGTGTTGCAAATAAAAAAAAATAAAAAAAAAAATAAAAGCTATCTGCATGCCGAATTTCAGCGTGATCCGTCCAGTAGTTTGAGCTGTGATGTTTGATAGATCAGTTAGTCAGTCAGTCAGTCACCTTTTCCTTTTATATATATTGATAAAACATTTGACTGACGCTAGAGGTCAACGAACGTTCCGTAAGTAGGCCACTCGGAGTCAATGCCGCGTCGTAACTGTCAGTCTTCTAATTAAGGAACTAGGATTAATCAAAAAGAACGAATAGATATAACTCGTCCATACTTCACATTAGATCCCATTCCAAGAATATTATGATTCATGCAATTAAACTACTGGTGATTGACTCTAATTGTGCTCATTTGACCAACAACTCGATTTCGTAAGGAGTAAAGACAGTTTAAGCACCTACCTAGTACGAGTCTTAGTTATGAGCTTTCCATTGCAAGTCGAATTTTGTATTTTTCACTATTATTTGTCATGTCAAAATTACGGTTCACCCTACGAAGTAGTACTTAGAAATTACGGTTCACCCTACGAAGTAGTACTTAGAAATTACGGTTCACCCTACGAAGTAGTACTTAGAAATTACGGTTCACCCTACGAAGTAGTACTTAGAAATTACGGTTCACCCTACGAAGTAGTACGTAGAAATTACGGTTTACCCTACGAAGTAGTACGTAGAAATTACGGTTCACCCTACGAAGTAGTACTTAGAAATTCTTTGGGTTCACCTTTAAAATAAGGACTAAAATCGTACGATTGACATGACACGTAAAGTTAAAATCGTACGATTGACATGACACGTAAAGTTAAAATCGTACGATTGACATGACACGTAAAGTTAAAATGGCGCGTGAGGAGCTAAATTTTACGATACATTTTTTCATGGTAGGTGGCCCCCATTAGCACAGAATATATTATAATAGTACTAACGCCATTAGGCCCACTTCAATTTACTTTTATTTTTTCTTCATACCTACACGACATACGTGGTAGATGCATCCGACTATTCGTAAGCACTTGTAAAAGTTTATACGAATAAAAAAGATTTTCATTTTTTTTTTCATACCTAGGTAGGTACGTCTTTCGCACTTATTTTTTTATCATTTTGTAGTGCCTATCCTGCTAACGCCGTGTGCCGGATTTATTCAGGGTTACCTATTTATATTTTTTAATAAAAATTTAGGAATTTAAAAAAATGCCTATAATTCTAAAATCCCACGAAACCAGATATAATATATTTGCTTATTACCATTTAATTTAATCATTAATTAGAATGATTGGTGGCCAATTAGGTACACTAATTAATTAGGTATTTACATACAATGAGGTACACAGAAAAGACAAAAGTAAATACTTAGCATAATTCAGGTTACAGGTCACTGACCGACATGCTCTACTATTCAGATAAGTAACACTACTTAAGTACTACGTAACAGTTCCCGAGGCTGCGGGATTCGACCAAAATAAATTAATAATATGACAGTTTTATTCTAACAATTCTAAATTACGTTTTGGCTGCAATTGGGTATATTACCTTTCTTGAAAATTGTCTTACTTTGATCCTAAAGTGTTAATAAACTACCAAAAAATTTATCGATCGGTCAGTGCAATAATTGAAGTTAGTGCAGTCAAGTTAGTGCAATAATTGAAGTTAGTGCAGTCAAGTTAGTGCAATAATTTTAAATTTTGCATTTCAAATTTCGCCGCGAAAACGCTACCCGCGATCTGTTTAGCTTCATGAGCTGTGGTGACTGATGCCGTCACATAGATTGGTATGCAACGGTGTTTTCTTAGTGAATTTATGGCCTAAACCCGTCTCACTCTGAGAGGAGACGCGTGCTCAGTAGTGGGCCGGTAATGGGATGATCATGATGTAAGGAATGGTTGGTTGCAGATGACATGTGGTCGTCGGTGGAGAGCGGCGGCGGCGAGCGCGCGGCGCCGTGTGCGCGCGGCAAGCACTCCGCCACGCTGCTGGGCGGACACGTGTACGTGCTGGGCGGACGTGGCGCCGGCGGCGCGGTGCCGCTGCGCGACTTCTGGCGCTACTGTCTTGGTAACTTGTACAATTTCGAGCTTGCTGGTTTTAGGCACTATATTTGCTGCCAAAAACACCCTACACGACAATATTTGGCGAGGTCTACTTTAGATGAAAACAGTGTTACAGTGCGACAAGGCTCTCTTGGCACTTCAATGACATCGACAGGGGGGCGCTATTGGAGAACAAAGGCTTAGAATATTCAAACAAGAACAAAGGGGACACTTGACGGCAACGTTCGGCACGCGCCAAGATAGCCTTGTCGCACTGTACGTGCGATCGAAATAAAACTATAAAAATGTGTGCACAATGATTATTTTATCTTTGTAATAGGAAAAAAATAAACTTATCTATGGCTCTACTTATAACCTTATTTGAATAAAAATCTATTCTATTATGTATAGGGAAGATAGCAACCTCTGTTTCTAAGTGGTACTTAGTGAGCGCTAAACTGGTGTCGACCTAATTAGCGAGTGTCGTAGAGAAGCGCTGCCACTGCGAGGGCCCTCTTGACACCGCCGCAGCGCCGCCACTAGAGCGCGATCTGCGGGACTGATAAGCCAGACAGACCGTTCCTTCAAACTCTACAAATACAAACAAAATAACAAAAATATCATCTTCAATCATCGATGTATTCAATTTATTGGAGCGCTTGAAACAGTTCTGCAACAATTCAATTCTTACATTTTTAAGAAGAATACCTACCGCTTGCTATGATTGGTAACATCTTGTTTAAACAAGGAAATCTTTATTGTTGCCCAACATCATTTATGATTGCACCATTTGCTCCCGAAATCGATCACTGGTCCGACCGAAGGGGTCTTCTCCGGCTGGCCGAAAGCCAAGCGGGGCCCCGAGGCGTAGCCTCCTTACCTGGGCCCTGGGGTAATTTATTTGTCACAGAACCGCCCACAGAATTACACACCTCAAATTACAGAATATGTTTTTGAGTTCTATATAGGTCGTGTAACTCAATTTAAGGGGACTCACGTTGTTCTGCTAGCCAGGAATTCACCAGCTAGGGCTCACCATATTATGCTACCAGTATTATACCATTCCAGTTTGATAGCGCATACTAGAGGGAGCCGGGTATTGATTGCATCGGGCGCTACATGTGCTAGAGCTGACCCTGCCACGAATCGTAGATATATATACACCCTGTACACGTTAGGGTGCTTGTTCATGGGTGGATAAACAGAATGAGCCAACTTTTGTATTCTGTTTCTTCCAGCGACTCGTCGCTGGGAGCGCCTCGAGGCGCGAGGCGAGCCGCCGCCCTCGCTGCAGGAGCACAGCGCGACGGCGCACGGCGCGCGCCTCTACGTGTTCGGCGGAGAAGCTGGCGCGCTGTCCAACGAGACCCCGCTCTGGATATACGACACCGAGGTAACACTGTCACCAAGTGTCTGGGGGCGCGCCAGTGTCATTGAGTTGCTCTAACAACTGTTTTGGAGATCGACCTCAAGGTCTAATTTTCTTCTAATTTTCTAGTATCATATGTTTTTTATGCATTTGTTTCTACATCTTGCTAATTGTGATATGTCTAAAACATCTAAGGATACTTTAACAAGCCTAAGGATGGTCTAGCAAGCCTAAGGATGCGCTAGCAAACCTAAGGATGTGCTAGCAAGCCTAACAAATTTGCCACGTGGAGGTAGCGCTGCGGCAGCGCTGCTTTGTAAATCCATATAAAAAACGCGCGACTGCAGCACAACACCCGCGCTGCAGCTAATTTGAATGCGCCCTAAGAATGCCCAAGCCCATGAAGTCAGAAAGCCCAAGGATGCACTGGTAGGCTATAATTATAGGTATCGTAATTTGTTAATTAGAGCCAGATCTGGCGCAAGCTGCCGGGTCAGCCGGGCGGCGGGCCGGTGCGCAGCCGCGCGCGCAGCACCGCGGGCGGCGCGGGCTGCGGGCCGCGCGGGCGCCGCGGGCACTCGGCGCACGCGCTCAAGGACTGCCTGCTGGTGTACGGCGGCTACCGCGACCTGCGCGGCTCCACCAACGAGCTGTGGGCCTTCCACTACGGCAAGTAATCTCACCACACCTGTTCCGTACCAGCTGTTTCATAACTTCTGTCGGGCGTAACTTTTCTTATTCACACATGGCATTTAGATACATTCTTTTCTTTTAAACGAAGTAGGAAACTTTTTAAGATATTCGAGGTCGATCGGGTTAGATGTTTACCTACTATACCCCTCTCGGCAGCTACCCTAAGTTTGAACGCATCGGTGCTTTCCTTCCGCGACGCCCATTGGGGTTTTCCCGGAGGAAACAACCTCTGTCTGTATGCGCTTCACTATAAGGTATGGCCGCCGCCACAGCTTTCCAAGCTCCAAAGGCTGGAGCCCCTACTCCACCCGGCTTATTGGCTTGGATTTTCACGAAAACCGAGACGCTGAAGTGGCAATGGGCAGGGCACATAGTTCGAAAAACCTTGTGGTCCCAAGGTAGAATAGCGACCTCACACCAGAAATCGCAGCGTAGTATTAGGTGGACAGACGACATGAAGCGAATCTGCGGTACCCGCTGGATGGCGGTAGAGCAACACCGTGGCGTGTGGAAGTCCCTACAGGAACCTATGTCCAGCAGTGGACGTCTATCGGTGGATGATTGCTTGTACTGCTGAGTGGCCGGTATTCAACATCTGCATCTGTTGGTGCAGAGTCGGAGAGCTGGCAGCAAGTCCGCACGAGCGCGGCGGGCCCGGCGCGGCACCGCCACGCGGCCGCGCTGCACGACTGCCGCCTGTACGTGCACGGCGGACAGAGCGACCTGCGCGCCTGCGCCGACCTGTGGCACTACGACACACGTACGTACCTTTCACAATTCCCTGCTATCCACCCATCACCGACCAGGCGACCTCTTAACTTCACGAGCTCTTGAGACCAGCTCATCACCACCAGCGACCAGGTCATGACCAGCGTGAGTGGCGACCCTATCGCCCGCAACGCTGAGAAGAACGCAGACTCAGGCCCTGAATTAGGGAAATGGACCAACCATGAAATATCGGCTAAAAATACATATTACTGGGGGAAACATTCTTCCCCGTGCTATACCCAAGAGACCTCCCCTGAAATTGGTTGAAAATTAGTTCATCTATACTAATACTAATGTTATAAATGCGAAAGCGTGTGTGTCTATCTGTCTGCTAGCCTTTCACGGCCTATCCGTTCAACGTTCTCGGAAGCTCTTTACGCCATGTGTGCGCGGATTCCGCTCTGAAGCCATGTTTGTCGGCAGTGACGCGCGTGTGGACGCAGGTGCGCACGCCGCCCAAGCTATCGCCCAGCGCGCGCAGCGGGCACGCAGGGCTGCGCGCCGGCGCGCATCTCTACATCTTCGGCGGAGAGGCCAACGGGCACCCCACCAACGAGTTGTGGAGGTTTCACTTCGGTACGTACATTATCTATCAAACTCCCCAAATTGCAGCAGAATTCTGACAAGTGACAGATTTTCTTTATACCTATTTATCATACAATGTTACTGTGCTAAACCACTGCACCGTCCTGGCCTCAACCAATCCAATACACTTCCACTGCCTGCTGGAGATTAAAGGCTCCTGCAGGACAGACATAGAACATGATCTTCTGTTGCTTATTTGGTTTATTTTACCCACAGCCACGGAGACGTGGGAGCGTATAGTGCAAAGCATAAAGTGGCCATCGGCCCGCGTCGACAGCCGCGCTCTACTGATAGGGGGCTCGCACACGGGCCGCGTGCGGAGCGCCCCCATGGCCCCGCTGGTCAGGACGGAGAGCCGCGGCAGGGCCGAAGCACCCGCGGGCTTCCTGCGCGAGATCTCCAAGCTGTCGAGTTTCCACATCCGGCGCGCGGCGAGGTGCTCCTACACAGTGTTAGCGGGAGACCAAGATTCCACCGAGAGCCTGGTCCGAACTGACAGTTCTAACTTGTCCAAGTCGCGCTCGGCCTACATCATCGACGAGAGGCTGCCAGCAGACGGCGATGAAGGGCCCAAGCGAGACGACGACACCGACGGCCGACGATCGGACATGTCCCGAGAGCCCATCTCCGTGCCCGACTTCGCCGACATGGTGCTCCCCACGCCCGTGCTGACCCCCGCCGAGGTGACCAAACTAGTCTACCTCGATTCAGAGGAGGAGGAGGACGTGAAGCGGGAGATGGCGACGCTGAAGCGCAGCAAGAACGGAACCGTCACCAAAAACAAAATCGTCCCGATTTCCAAATCAGCGTCCGTCAAATTCACTAAAGAACCCTTCACAGAAACGATTATAACTACCGAGGACGAAGCAGAACTGTCGACATCGGACTACGCGAGCGCTGAGAGGGTTAACCGACTTTCCGGAGCGTCTTCAGGGTTCAGTAACCCTCATTACTTGGGTCCAGATATCAGGAATTTGGGTTCCGCGTTAACTCCGGATTCTGGGGTCGGTCCGGGGGATATAGAGCTGCAGGATTTGAGCGAGAGACGCGCCCGCAGCGTGTCCAGGAACGGGGAGAGGCAGTTGCATTTGTTGTTAGTGGGCGGGAAGGAGCCTCCGCACTTGGCGCTGCTGCAGAGTCCCTTGTCGATGTGGAGCTTCAAACTATTGTAGTTTGTTGCGTAGAAACGGGCGTTACTTTGCGGAAGTCCATGATATCTATACAAGAAACCAAAAGCTTAATTTGCTATAATCCGCTGAAACAGACTAATCTGAATGGTGCAAATGCATTATGCACCGCCGGCCCTCCCCCTGCTAAACATGCAGGACCAGCCACCAAGCAATCAATACGCACCACCACTACAACACACTCACATAGTGGAATGTGTGTGTGGCTTTTCCTGCTTGTTTAGCAGTGGGAGGGCGGGCGATGCTTATGCATGCTGCATGTTGCGCCAAACAAATTAGTCTGTTTCAGTGGATTATAGCAAATTAAACTTTTCCAATCCAATCCAATCCATCAGCCTGTTGGCGTCCACTGCTGGACATAGGCCTTTCCAAGAGCGCGCCAAATTGGCGCTGCTCATTAGAAGTAATGCCCATACTGACCACGCTGGGCAGGCGGGTTGGTCAGCGCAGGGTTGTATGCTACTTCGCACCAGTGACGCTGCTGCCCGTCTCTGGTCTGTGTTATTTAAAGCCAAGCCATATGGAATGGTTATCCCGCCATTCTTCGGTCGTCATATCCTCGTCCGCTGATTCGCAGGGGGCACCACGTGCAGGTGAGGTTGACATTTGGGGTGCTAAGATGTTAGCGCACCCCCTTACCCCCCCTAATTAAGCTTTTGGTTCCTTGTAATTAGTATTCATAGGGCGTTTATGCACTCATCCGTGAAATCACGGATTTCTTAAAAATATGAATCGAACGTATTTGAACGAAAAATCACGGATACGAACCGAATACGGATGAGTGTGCACAAACGCTTTCAGGGAGCCATAATTACGCGTGGATGCTCTACATCTCTGAGTCTAAATTCGCAGGTTCGAATCATATTTTAAGTCAAGATACCTCCGAGTCTTCAACAACATGTATGTGAGTGCGACACGATTTAGCGCGATTTTAGTCATGTAAGAAACCGTTTGAAAAACTAATGTAATTAGATTCTAAATCCTAAAACGCCCATTGAATTAGGAAACGTAAGTAGTAGTAAGTATTTATTGAAATATGCTTGGATTGTTATTTCTTAGGAAAGTATTACTTATTAATAGGTATTAAGAAGTGACTAAGTATTATAGGTATTAGGTACTTTTCCATCCAAAATATTAGTTAGTTGTGTAAAGTCATCAAAAGAAAATGTAGTTTTTTTTTGTTCTTGTTGGAAGACATTCTTGAACACTAGAGTAGACACCGCCCGTGGCCTGCTTTCATTTTTTTTATATTGCAGAATTATTAGTTTTGTCTGGTGGGAGGTTTCGGCCCTGGCTAGTTACCACCCTACCGGCAACGATGCAAATGTCGGTTGATCGCGTCCGTTCATTTTGAGGGTACAATGAAAAGTGCCAAGTTATTTAAATATTTTAGATAATTAAGGATTTTGTAATTTTTTCATGTTTTTTATTTTTGTTAATTTATTATGTTAATTATTATTATTGTTGTTTCCTGTACAATACTCGTTTATTGTTAATTCTTGTGTGTGATATTTTTTACATTATTAAAATTTAATTTTGAAACCAAAATATTCTAAACATAGATAGATAGGTAACCTAACAGTTTAACTTATGCAATTTACACAAGCATTTATTTAGGATATAAAATGTTTACTTATTTACTTAATTAAGTATCTGTCGATATATTTTTCAAGACATACCTACCTACATACAGTAAGTATATAGTAATAGCATTTTTGTACAATTTTGTTTGTTTGTTTACAACAAGTGTCTTGTCTTGACTCAAATTATAATTTATAATATTGTTTCTGATGTTAATAAAAATGTAGCTACATACCTACTCACTCGTATATCTATTATTTAAACCTTCCTTAAAATTAAGTAAGTCCACATAAACTTCTATTCTATTGATCATAATCATTTCAGATTTTTAGACTGGTAATTTCGGAGGAGAGGAACGCTATTCTTTTTGACATTACGTACGATAAATGAAAAACTATTATGCATAAAAATAAATAAAATATTGTTTCAGAAAGTAGATGTAAAGCTCTTTCATATCCAACTTGATATATAGTTATCAGCTTATTTAGAAAATACTAAACACATTTTAATTTTTGTGATGTAGCCACAATTTACGGTTTTCGGTTTTTTTCCAACTTACTAATAATACCTACTTACCTACCTTTCATGATTCTATGTGCATCATTTTCTGCCGCGTACTGTACCTACCTATATATGCTATTACTAACCACATAATTGCGACTTTTTGCTGTATAGTACATAGATAGCTTGCGTCACGGGGAAGGACACAGGAGGCTAGCTTTGCTACTAGAAAATCAGTTTTCATGGGATTTTTCAAAACCTAAATTCACGTGGATGAGTTGCGGGCATCAGCTACTCGATTCAGAGATAGCATTCTTGCATCTTGGAGACAAAATAGACTACTTTTTATCCGCAAAGTTCCCACGGAATTTTTACAAACCTAAATCTACGCGGACAAAGTCGCGGGCATCAATTACCAATGAAGATAAATAAAACACAAAATTTTAGCAAAAAGTAAAATTATTTAATTCTTTTCACAAGACGATTTCTTAAAAGAGCTATTCATTCATATTCGTTTTGTCCACAGAATAAAACAGTCAGTGTTTGGGCGCTCATTAATCTATTCAGTTCATAGATATTTTTAGGGCTCCGTAGTAAAACAAGAAATCCTTCGTTTCTAGGGTTCCGTACGCGAAGGGTGCCAACGGGACCCTAGAACGATGGAACCCATCGTGTGCGAGGCCGTATCGCCTTTGACCGATTTCTTAAAAGTTACATGCTCTACACAAAGCCAAGAAAATTCCTGCTTATTTCTACTTATAACTTATCCTACTTCTTATTCTATTATGGTACGGCTCCACTATCGGAATTCGGCAAATAAATCGTGATATCGCGAATAGTGACACAAATGCTTGGTGCGAATATAGGTATTTTAAAATCCCCGGGAATAAGGTCTTGGACTGTAGTAATAAAATGACGTGTTTTTTTTGTATAGCGGTACTTTATGGGGCTGGAATTCATTATTAAATAGAATTGAAGAGAATAATTTTGATCTCAATGATCATGATATTTATTTATTTTTACCATGAACGTCACGCTGCACGGAAGGTGAATAATGGCGTCACAATCCGTCAGAAATGAAGTTTCTAAATACACATGCACCTCGATTGCGGGAAACCGGCATCAATCATTATTACAATATCAATTGTTCTGATTGGCTGAATTTGTACAATTCGTTTGCGACAATGCATTGTAGCCAATAGTGAGCGAGCGTCAACCAGTCAGAGGTGATTGCGATCGTGACTTTGTAGCTGTCATTCTCCCGCATTCGCGCACCTGTAGGGCGATTGTCTAAAACCTGCATCAATCATTATTACAATCACAATTGTTCTGATTGGCTGAATTTGTCCGATTCTTGTTGCAACAGTGCATTGTGGCCAATAGTGAGCGAGCATTAACCAATAAGAGATGATTGCGATCGTGACATTGTAGCTGTCAAACAACCGCGGTAGGGCCACTGGTTTACGGATGCCGTCACTTGATGTGTTCAAACTTTCGGAGCTCTAGTTTTAAATGGTTTTCTAATAAGCAGACGTTTTCTTTCAAAGGCTTTTATAATACCATGTTTTTTTTAAAATCATGTTCTTTAACAATGAATTCTAACCCCATAAAGTACCGCTATACATAAAATCACGTCATTTTATTACTACAGTCCAAGACCCTTCGAAGAAGATTCGTCACAGAATATCGCGTCTGCCGGTCGCGGTCGGTCGGCTGATTTGCCAAACTTATTTTAAAATTCGTCATAAACACATTCGCCGTATCCCCAATAGTGTGGAGTGTGGACCAGACGACTTGCCGAATGCGAATGAATCATTTGCCGAATTCCGATAGTGGAGTCTTACTATGGGCTGATTTTCCAATCGCTTCATAATCTTAGGAATGAATTTGATGTTTTGATTGACAGTTCAATTATAAATATAAATCTGTTTCTAACCAAAATATTTTTACAATATTTTCGCGTACAAGTCCCGCAAATTGCTATTGCGCTGGAACCATGTCTCATTAACATTGAAATGACGTCATTTTGACGTCAGCCGTAGTAAAAATATACCATCAGCTCGAAAATTCAGTCTAGTGCTGACGTCACTAAAATGGCGGCCACGCGCAATAGCAATTTGCGGGATTTATACAACTATAAGTTATGGTACTCCAACATAATAAATGAGGCTGACGTCAAAATGACGTCATTTCGATGCTAATGAGACATGGTTCCAGAGCAATAGCAATTTGCGGTACTTATAGTGACGTAAAGTAAGTTAAATGGTAGTACTCCGAAAGCCTGTTTCTTTTTATGCAAGCATCCTATGACTTGAGTTCAGCCGTTAAGAGTTAAGACATTTGTAGTTGTAAATAATGGATATCACTTACAAACACTATGTCAGAGTACATAAAGTCGAGTTTAGTGCACCTATACTTGTTCCATGTCACGAAGACCGTTCAGCTGTTTGTGTGAATGTACACACTCACGTACACATCGTTATGGTGTGTGTGTGTCACAGTGTTACACACGGGGGTGTGACTCAACGGGAATAACCCTGTGTACCGTGACGCGGTTCACGTCACGCACACAAATGCGTTTACGCTTGTTGGTACACTCACTACTACAGACAAGGCTGAGCCGTCGTCGAGCAATAGAAAAACAGCTAGTTATCAACTAGAGAGAGGGAACTCTGTTTGATCCTGAATCGAGGATACACGTTGAAATTTTAGTGGTTGTCTTTCCGCGGCTGAACGATTTGCCCTCAGTAATACTATCGAAACATCGAGTTAAACTTAAAAAATAAAAATGTTTTTGTTTAGAAAATAATTGAAAAAATATAAATAAACTCGAAATTATGAGAAAAAATAGTAATTCACTAAACGTAACGTGTATAGTTATAGGTGACAATAAAGTGAAAAAGTTTAAAGCAAAATAAACTCTCGCGCGTAGTGATATGGCATAAACTATCCTGCACGCACGCGGTATAACTATTGGTTCGAGGTTTCATTCGAGTTTTGTTTTTCTCGATTGCTTTGCCATTTCTGACCCTAATAATTTTTTGATATATACAAATCGATTGTTATACCATGATAAATCATTTCGCTTCGGGAAAACAACCATTACGATTTCAGCGTGTATATTAATTAGGCTATGGGTGACGTGAAATCAAAGAAACCTAGTCGTTTCATAGCCTACCTAGCGTCAAATTTAAGTAACATTTGACGTCTGCCAGTGTAGGTGAAGCCTCGACGTTTAGTTACAAGTTCGCTAACTGTCATAAACTTTGACTCCACTCTGTCTGTATGCGCTGGCTCTAAGGCTGAGATGTATAGAGCGCACTTTAAATTTGCTCAGACTTAAGATTGAGTTAAAGCGAGACAGATTTATCTGAGAGATATACCTTTGTTTCGTTTTTACTCTGTCTTAAGTGTAAGTAAAGTGAGAGCGCGCTCTATAGATCTCACCCTAGGTGTTGTGCGTGTCTAGGCGGGCGCGTCGAACGTCACGCCGAAGACGGCGGTGCAGGCGGCGCGCGCGGCTTGCTTGCGAGCTTCCTTCTTGTTGGACGCTGGAAACAGAAAATATTTTCATATAAAAATGTAGCCTGTCACCCGGACTATAAAAACGTATCTATTGACACCTCATTCATCAAAATCAGACCAGTAGTTTAGGCGCTACGGTAGAACAAACAAAAGACAAACATACATACATGATACAACAATTTTTGGCTTTGCCGTAGTCGGGTATAAATAGCGAGCAAACGAGCAGGCGGGTATGTGTCACACGCATACAGTATTGTAGCTTACAAATGAAGAACGAAACTACGGCACTATTTAGTACTATATACCATGTTATGTTAACATGATAATATGATTTATCAAAGCTAACGTGTTGTCCGTGTCTCACCTTTGCCCATGTACGTGGTGCCGTCCACGTCCACGCCCATGGTGAACAGCATGTTCTGTGGGCGCTCGCCTTCCGCGCCTACAACACAGTGCAATACATCATTAACATTACAGTGACGGCGATTACGCACTGCATCCGATCCGAGTCTGTGAACATACGTTCCGAAGTAGTCATACAACTATTTGTATGGTAGCTTACGCTCTAGCTCCGACTTCCGTCGTCAGAGTTCTCTCCGTTTTCCGCGTGAATATCTCTGATGTGTTAAGGGAGTTGATGTTTCACCCCCGTGCCTCGGAGAACACGTAAAGCCGTCAGTCCTGCGCCTGATCTCTCTCCGGTCCTGTCAGATTCCCGTACCTCCGGTTATGAGAGTGAGGGAATAGAGTGCACCTGTGTCTGCGCACACACTTGTGCATTATAATATCTCCCGCGCAGTTGGCTAATCTATGGAGGTTGACCTGTCGCGTACTATAGACGGTGTGGCGTTACCTAGCTCGCGGTACTCGAGCTGCGGCCGCATGTAGGTGAGCAGCATGCACGGGTGCATGGAGGACGCGTTCTCAGGCAGGATCTTCTTCTTGACCGCGAACGGCCGCGGCAGGTTATTCGCCCCCTCCGACGTCACCGACCCTGACTCCGACACCTGTCGACACCACAAGGACAAATAGTAACGATACATTACATACATATTAAAAGTTGTGAGAGCCTAGTGGGGTACAGCATTAGTATATTCTCACAAAGAGAGGAAACATTATTAGTATCTTTTCACAAAGGGAGGACACTTTACTAGTAACTTTCCACAAAGGGAGGACACTTTACTAGTAACTTTCCACAAAGGGAGGACACTTTATTAGTATCTTTCCACAAAGGGAGGACACTTTATTAGCATCTTTCCACAAAGGGAGGACACTTTATTAGCATCTTTCCACAAAGGGAGGACACTTTATTAGTAACTTCCCACAAAGGGAGGACACTTTATTAGTATCTTTCCACAAAGGGAGGACACTTTATTAGTAACTTTCCACAAAGGGAGGACACTTTATTAGTATCTTTCCACAAAGGGAGGACACTTTATTAGTAACTTTCCACACATGGAGGACACTTTATTAGTATCTTTCCACAAAGGGAGGAAACTACCCAAGTAACACAAAAGTGCTGCATATCAACTGATTTACCATCCACATTGGAAACTTTAGCTGCATAAACGTTCTATATAATAGCTGAATAATAGCTGAATAATAGCATCCTCAGAAGATATAACTCTGATTTGGGCACAAATTATTCAGCAACTAGCTGATTAACTGCCCACAACTGCGTTATATCAGCATTATATAAGCATTATTAAAGGTAACAGCCGCCCCAAGAGCTGAACATTGGCTGATAAAGAGAGTGTATGTTACCCATTATGCAGCTAAAACTACAAACCAGCACCCTTTTTGCGCTTTTATGCAGCTAAAAGAGAAATTGTGAATAAATATTACTCCAATGCTATATTATTTCGATATTCTGCATGCAGTGTTTACTACACTAAGTGACATATCTATTTTTGAAGTGAAAAGTTAATTCATTTTCGGTAAGTGAAACTTGTATTTGTTTATTAGTGTCTGAAATTTGATAGGGAAAGCAAGTTTATCGTCAAATATCATATACTTTTAGACCAAAATTTTCACGCGCCCTCGAAATATAACTGTTTTCTTGGAAATTCTATTATAAAATGGATTGTAATATTATAAAAATGCCAGCAATTTCTTAGTTACGGAACATTGAATTTGACGATAAGCTTTTTACTTATAAATTATTAAAAATCTTTTCCAAAACCAGTAGATATTTTCGCAGACAAAATAAAAATAAATAGTAAATATCATAAAATATTATAGTTTAGAACATGGAAAATGGTGGACAAGCAATGTGAACCGTTATAATGCTTTAAGAGCTATATTAAGGTGCTAACGGCATATTAATCAGCAACAAGCTGATACAAGTAGCTCCTGTGTCTAACAAGTCAGCCCTAGATCGATGTAGAGCTTGATAGTCGGTAACATATACGACAAAGCCCTACCCAATGAACAGCTGAATAATCTGTCAAGGATTAACTTTTAGGGGTCCGTGGTGAACGCTTGGACATGAGATAATAAGTCGGTTACCTACTTTTTAGGTACTCATAGTCTATAAAAGTTATAATTTTATTGCACCTATTAAAAAATCGTGGATAAAATAGATACAACACGTCTGCCGTGCACACTATTTAAGATGCGGGGCCAATTCGTCATTAGTTTATAATACTTATTATAACTTTATTTCACAGGGTAATTCACAACTGGACGCAGCAGCTGGTACAAGTGATTAGCTCGGAGAACATGAACACTCTGATGATCAAGCTTTAATTTTGGATAAACTCAATACAGCCATAGAAAATCAAACAAAAATTGCCCTCCTTGTCGGTACAATTGGATGAAACAAATACCTCAATTACTCAGCACTATGAGCAGCCAGTAAATATTAATCTGCTGCAGCGGAAGAAAGAGAAAGCTCCAATAGAAAAATACCAATAACCAGTTTTTTTGAGTTTTCTATTTTTTTTAGGAGTTTTTAATTACTAATAATAATTAACTTTCAATATTATTGTAGATGAAACTTTTATGTTCTGTTCTATCTATTGTTTATGTAAAAATTAATGGAAATTAAAGCCTGAATATAACCACAAATGCAGTTTATATTTCTTAAATAGCACCTAAATATTACACATACTACGTAACAATGGAACGAAGTACTGATACAATGTAGCAAAGTATAGACCAAAACTCGTTTTTAGAACTCTCAAAGATTACCGTCAATGTTTATTTTTAAAGAAATTGTATCTGGAGCCTCTTTCCAACAAAGCAATATTTTTTCACAGGAATTAATATTACATGATTCCTTAAAAAAATCGATTTTTTTTAAGGAGATTTCTCTGGGTATTAAAAAAAAATATGGAACCCTCATCTTATAAAATTTGCACTCTTTCATGGCTCACTTAACTTGCGGTTATGGTTCATTGTTTCCCTTTCTCTGATTAAATGCCTACGGGAGTACAATTATTCAGCCCAATTAAGGACAAAGGGTAACAAGTGAATAGTTATATACCAGTTTGCTGTAATTTAGCACCATATAGTTTCACCAAAAGTGATCATGTGACTTAGATAAGTGCAGTTATAGGAGTGCGTATAACAGCTGATTAAAACTGTGAAAGTTCCACTATATGCAGCATAAAGCGTTAATTGAATTCACAGAAGAACTAATAGCATTATAATAACTCACATGTGCTCTGTTAAAATGCAAACATTTGAAAGATACACTTGTGACCTTTTATTCAGAAAATAGCTGAGTTAGAGTCCACAAATGTACTTTATTATAGCTGACAGTGTTAAAAATTGCTAATAGCTGAATAACATGACCTGTGCACCTGCTAGTAACGCTCGCAGCATTACAGCGGTGCCTTCGTGGTGCTTAATAAAGTCAATATACAGGCGAAAGCGTAATATTAGGCTTTTGCAGTGACGGTGGACTCTAATAACTCTTCATAAACGCTTAAAGTACCGATGTGGACCTCATGTGACATCTTATAATGCAGTTTTGTGTTACTTGGGTACCTAACTACATTAGTTATAATAAGTCCACTTACAGAGGCGTTGGAAGACTTGAGCTGCGGCACCCTGTGCCCTTCGTACTCCCACTCGGCGAACAGCTTGTGCAGCGCGAACGAGGCCAGCTGGATCATCGGCAGGGTCTCCTCCTCGCCCTCACCTTCCCCCTTCGGTTCTGAAGGATATCGACACAGTTACTTGAGACTTTTTAAATTTATAAACTAGCGCTTGGCTGCAATCAGAGTTCAGACCTGCTGGGCGCTGGCAAATGATGATGCAGCCTAAGATGGATCGCCTAGGAGATGCTTATTCGCTCTTGACTTGAAGGTACCCATATTAAAAGTGGAAGAAAAAATGATGCTAGAAGGGAGGTTCATATCCTAGTGGTCCGAATAAGAAACGAGAAAGCAAATCTTGACCATGCGTTGGGGTACGGTAATAGAAAGGTGAAGGAGGAACCTGTACCTGTTCCTTCACCCTCAGTGATGTTCTCGTTGGCTTCGGGCAGCAGCACCTTGGTCATCTTGCGCAGGATGAGGTCGCGCACCGCCTGCTCGGCCGCCGCGTTGCGCGCCGTCAACTTGTTCTCACCTGCAAACATAGCTTGTATGGCAGTTTCATGGCACTCGCGTCATCAAGACGACTAATGACGTATCATTCATCGAGATCGGTTAAGCCATTGAGTAATTACGAGCTGACATAGGAACGGAGATACAGCAGGGCGATTGTCTAAAACCTGCATCAATCATTATTACAATCTCAATTGTTCTGATTGGCTGAATTTGTGCGATTCTTGTTGCAACAATGCATTGTGGCCAATAGTGAGCGAGCATTAACCAATCAGAGATGATTGCGATCGTGACATTGTAGCTGTCAAACAACCGCGGTAGGGCCACAGGTCAAACACAACCCTCGTTTTGGGTTTCGCCGCAGGTACAGGCAGGTAATTATCGAAATTGTGCAAAAAATGGAAGTATTTTTAATGGATCAATAATGATCATGTAGACAACTCGTAACATATTTTGCATGTCAAATGACGAAACATATTGGATAATTATTAATTTATGTAAGCATCTGATGTACAATGTTTCTTGCAAATAAAAATTTCATTTTTTCATTTCATTTCGGGTAATCGGCTCGGTCGAGGCAGCGCTCGGGCGAGGCGCTTGTGGCATCAGCCTCGCGAGGCAGGTGACTCACCATAGCCCTTGTAGTTGTTCCCCTGCAGAGTGATCGCGGCACAGAAGCTCTGCGACGGGTTGGACCTGAAGTACTGGTTCCCGCTCGCGGCGCCCACCGCCTCCACAGTGAATTGCTGAGAAGAGAGGCTCTATTATAAAAATAAATACAGTTTTTAGTGTTCGGCCGAACAAACACCTTCAACCTCACCTTCAGCTTCGGCCAAAACGGGCTGAAGTATCGGCCAAAACCGAAGGTTTCTACTTTCTACAGTATGACAAGCTCATAATAAATACCTGTTGAAGTAGCCCTAATGTGACTTACTGTTAAAGCGAGATAGCTGAATGCATCTAAGCTCTTAATAGAATGCGACAAAATGATTATTTTCATTCCTTATCACCGTAGCCACTTTTTTTTGTTTGTCAAGATGTATTTATACGTGAGATCATGACAAACGTGTAGTGAGGTCTAAGTTCGATGTACCTCGAAAGTATCTCTTTCTAAAGTTCGATGTTTCCTGCCGGGTACTTTATGTGTTATGTGTAGCGTCATTTAGGGCTAGTTGTTTGGTAATTAATTGTTAACTGGTAACTCCAAACGTCAAACAGTGAGTTTTCGTTTATTTTCTGACAGTGACGTTGTCTCTGTCAAGGACATTCACGTTTTTTCGGTTGGATCGGCCGCTGCTCGCCGCCACATCTCGGTATAGTTTTAATTCTTTCGACTATATTTCGGCAATACCACATTACACGAACATTCCACCACTAAACAAAAGTGAAGTGCAAAGTGAACAAGCCAGAGTCGGGTCCGACGTTCATCGGCGAAGAACAGAACACCTTACAAGGTAATACTAGCAACTGATTTACACTATAATCGGGTTAATTGTGGATTTATCTGGCTCCGCGAACCGCGGACGAAACACTAGTATGTCGTGACCGTCAAATAACTCTCCTCCCCTACCGGCTCAATGGAGTGTACTCACGTTGGTGACCTGTTCGCCCGGCATGATCTCGTTGAGCACCATGAGCGCGCTCTTGGGCGACAGCAGACGCCGCAAGTTCTCGTTCTGCCGACGGCGACGCTCCTTGTTAGAGATCTTCTTCACTGTGGAACACGAGTTACGTAGTAGTCATGAGATACAGCCCGCTGACATACAGACAAACAGATAACTGAGGCAGAGTAATAGGGTCCCATTGGCACCCTTCAGGTAGGGACCGCTAAGAAAGAATCGGAGGTAAATTAATGTGCAACTAGCTTATGCTCGCGAATTCGTATGCGTGGACTACACAAGTTTCAAACCCGTATTTCACCACCTTAATAATAAATAAATAAACAAATAAAATAAAATAAAATAGCCTTTATTCACTGATACTCTAGTTATACATCTTATATTACTAACTAACCGTATTACTAATTTCTTATTTCCTATTATTTAATTATCCTATCCTACATAATTTATTCTAAAAAAAAAAAAAAAATTAGTAACACCAGCAATTTACAGTTCAGGTTGTCCTCTTTGGACATAGGCCTCCTCTAGACCTCTCCATTTTTTCCTATCTAACGCTAGTCCGCGCCAACCCTTTGGCAGGTCATCCTCCCTCCTCCTTTCACCACCTTAGGGGTTGAATTTTCAAAAATCCTTTCTTAGTTATATGCATGCCAAGTTTCAGCCCAATCCGTCCTTGTTCAAAGTTTGAGATGTGCGTTGATAGATCAGTCGGTCAGTCACCTTTTCCTTTATATATACATATTTAGAAGACAACGAACCTCCATGTAGCTTGGCCCTCATCCACGGCGGTCGGTTGTCCTCCACGGAGTCCATGTTGGGCTCCATCTTCATGTCCACGTCCACTGGCTGGCATCACAATAATTGGGTATTTAACTTCAATTTTTTTGTTACTTTATTATAAGCTAGGAAAAAAAAACTGAAAAAACTAAATCGATCAAATAACAAAAAAGTTATAAGCATTTAAAAATTTCTGATTAGACAGAGATAGCGATATAGCATTTTGCCTTCACACCTTACTAATGCCATAGTAGCTTCGTGCGGTTTCATACAAATTTTCGTTTTGCGAGAAAGGGGGATAGAATACCCTCCCACTCCAAAATTAAAATGCCTGTAACTTTGTAAATCTTTGTTGGATGTTAATATTTTTTTCAGCGTACGTCATTATTTTTATCCTAGTTCATAATAAAGTAATATTTATCAAATTCAAAAGTAGTAAAATACCCAATTACACATTATTGCATCAGTTCTGCTGTGATAGCCTAGTGGTTAAGACCTCCACCTCCTAATCAGAGGTTGGGGATTTGATTCTGGGTACACACCTCTATCTTTTCGGAGTGCATCTAAATATCAATACCTTTAACGGTGAAAGAAAACATCGTGAGGAAACCTACATGCCTGAGAGTTCTCTATAATATTCACAAAAAGTGTGTGAAGTCTGCCAATCCGCACTTGGCCAGGGTGGTAGACTATGGCCAAACCCTGTTCATACTGAGAGGAG
Source organism: Maniola hyperantus (assembly GCF_902806685.2). NCBI lineage: Eukaryota > Metazoa > Arthropoda > Insecta > Lepidoptera > Nymphalidae > Maniola > Maniola hyperantus. The sequence continues at coordinate 286,826 of NC_048550.1, forward strand.
ACCCGTGCTCGTGTGTGTGTCTGTCTGTCTGTCTGCTAGCCTCACGGCCCATCCGAACAACAGATTTTGACGAAATTTGTTACACATATAGCTTGCATCCCGGGGGAAGGACATAGGTTACTTTCTATCCCGGAAAATCAAAGAGTTTCCACGGGATTTTAAAACCCTAAATCCATGCGGACGAAGCCGCGGGCATCATCTAGTTTACAATAAAGGCAAAAAGAGAGTAAAAGTGGAGAGGGAAGCACTTATCTCAGAGATCTCTACCAGTGACGCTTGGCAGTGCGAGAGGTGGTAGAGGTGGTAGAGGGAGGGAGAATGTAGAGAAACTCACGAGTGGTTTGGACGGCGCCGGCGGCGGCGGCGCTGGGCTTTGGAATGTAGAGAAATTGTTCTGGTTTTGGTTGCTGTTGGCCTGCTGTGTGAGAAAAAAACATATTTTAAAAATCCTAATTAATTAATAGGTATAGTACGATTCGAACGTAAATGCGCCCCTGAATTTGCGCGCGACGTTGCGCAGAACACACATTTTGGGTGTGGGAGGTCGGGGAGGTAGCGGGGAGGGTAACAGCGCGCGTCTCGCTCCTACATTCCCGCCAGTTCCTTGATGCGTCTCTCTCTCGCTATACGTGTCCTGTTTATGTGTACAGTCGAGTTGAGAAGTTACTTTGTTTAAGCTGAGGTGGAACCTACCGCCGCCCGTTAAGTGATTTAGTTCTCGAGTGTACCATGTGCAAGATCGCAAAGCTATGTATCGATGATATATTATTGATTGGGATCAATCACTAAAAGTGAAAGGGTTTTTCATTTCTACCTACCTAGTAGTTGGCCAATGGCCATTTTACTTTTTTTCCAAAATAGCGGCCACACATAAAGCCTATATTAATCAATAGCTGGCATCAATACAAATAAGTATTGCATGAGACAAATTTTCCAAAGCATCAAGTTACCGAACAGAGTTGAAAGTTACAGGGTGTAACCAGAACGCTAGCAAAAACTTAGCGTTACTGTTATACACTACCTAAACACAATCCAATACCAATAACCATTTGCCACATTTTGTAGTTTTAGTAAGTATTTTGCAAACCCGCGAAAAAATATAGGAAAAATCCTATAATTTTGTAAAACTTTACGATATATTGCAAAGAAAACATCTGACTAAAGCTAGAGGTCAACGAACGTTGCGCAAATAGGCCACTCGGAGTTAATGTCGCGTCGTAGGTGGGGCATTGACCCGAGTTTTGCACGCTATACATTGCGGGTTTGAAAAATATTTAATCACTAAAAAGAAAAAGGTGACTAATTGACTCACTGATCTACCAACCCACATCACAAATTGGACGGATTGGGCTGAAATTTGACATGCTCTTAGCTATTATGAGATATATATACGGGGAGGGGGCAATGCAAGCACGACAGACGGAAACGTTTGAGTGCGGAAACCAGCCCAGAGTGAAGAAGAAGAAGAAGCAATTATGACGCAGATATCCGCAAAAAAAAAGAATTATTGAAAATTCAACCCTTAAGATGGTAAAATAGGGGTTTGACATTTGTGTAGTCCACGCGGACGAAGTCGCGAGCATAAGCTACTACAAGTATAAGGCAAAACATTATTGGTATAGGATGGTGTTTAGGTAGTAGAATAATAGCGCTAAATTTTCGCTAGCGTTGTAATTACACCCTGTATATACCAGTGGCCCTGCCGGTGTCAGTTAGTAGTAGTTTACTTACAGTTGCTGGGTTGTTGTACTGCACGGCCTGCAGCGTGCGCCCTGGCGCCGGAGCGCCGCCGTAGCCGCCCTGTGGACCCGCCGACAGCTGGCTCAGTGCCGCGCTGCCAATGTGCGCTCACACCCCACACACGCACACTCACACCACTCTCATACGACAGGGGAAACATCAGAAGTGGGATCAGAAACACCAGAATTTTAGGGAGAATAAAATTAAATCTTTTTTTCAAAAAAACCTACCCCTGGTATGGAATGCCCTTCCTACCAAGAATAACCAGCAAGAAACAGCAGCGGTTCTTTCAAATCAGGTAAGAATTAACGTATTATATGACGGGAAGGATTAGAAGTAGGTCAGGTTACAATAGCTTGATATTTCAACGAGAAATGGCTTTGGCTAAAAATTCTACCATGTTCGGGTTACAAGTTCCACTATCTGCAACTGCTACAGTCGACTTGTTCTGGCTCACAACGGATTGTTGAGTATCATTATGTGCAAATACTTGAAAAATATGGATAGCATCATTTTTGATATAACACAAAATTATTATAAGAGAAAACCATACCCAGTGTAACCAGGAACATTATTTTAAAGGAGTAATTTAACATTTTCTGTGATCAATCCTAAACTTACAATCTTGAGCCTTGGATGGTTGGTTTGATCAACCTTCCGAAGTCATTTAAAGTGGAGAATGATGTATCATTGTTGTACAAGCCCAGGAAAGAGAGATAGGAAGTTCAGTCCACAGTCAACAAGCTCACCATTCAGATATGAGCACACATTAACCACGTCCCACCACATTCCTGTCATGACGCTGAGCCTCTACCATTACACCAATATCCTGCACCTATCCGCAACGAACCTGGCGTTTGCTGCGATACATTAGCTCTGTTGCAATGGCAAAGGGCAGTCTCATGCCAGGAGCGTGGGGCTGCTAAGTTAAGTCTAGAGAACCCGGTATGTGCACGAAACTGGCGCCTCGTGACCATAATGCATTCTCAGTCCTCAGCCACCCTCCTAGAGGCCTACGCTTCGCCCGCAAGCACGCACCATCGGCCCAACTTACTATACACACCAACGTTCAGAGCAGGTAAGAGGTAAAGTGAGACATGTTTATATTTACGAAAATCTGGATTTAACCAAGTGGTACGTTATTCCTATTCAAATGCTAACAGATTTTGCACTTTTGCTAACTTCACTTTGCTAATTTTGTTATTTCAAACATTTACATTGTGAGTGAAATTATCAAGTGTATTTTGTAATTTCTCTAGCTTATTTTTCTGGTAATACCTAATAGATAGTCCATTTACATAAAATTCTATGAGGCTATTCGCAATGGAAAGATCTGAATCCTTAAATGAGAGTGTGGCAAATACTTTAGTACACAATCTCTAAACTAAAACGACAGGTCTATATTGCTATCCCTTTCATAAGGCTCTAAATGCTTAACAGATTTGGATGTATGGAGTACTGTTATAATCCTTACATCATCCTGAGAGACACTGACTATAGCTCTTGACCTCTCAGCTACACTATATGCAATGCCTCTGTGGACACCATGTGTCGTAAGAGATCAAGTGGTACACTCATCTGGTACGACACAGGCGGTAGGCAGTCGCTTGGGCGCAGTTGGAGAGTGGCTGGCGACTCGGTGCGGCCAGCGCCAGGGGTCTGTGGGCTCTGCATTGTGCTGTTAACATACAGCTCGTTATTTATATGTTTTCATTGGATACTTAGGAATAGTTTTATTTATCTGGATATGTAATGAGGAAGTTTTGAAAAATACAAGAAATATTCTTGTCTTTATTAACTTTTGCTTTTTTAGGCAGAGATCTATAGAACATACTTTGCGCCTGAGCAGGTAACACAAGGTAGGTTTCTGACATAAATCTGTCTCATTTTAACTCAAAGTAAAGTCTGAGCAGAGACAAAATACACCCAACAGATCTCAGCCTTAGTATTCATCACTACAAAGTGAAAAAAGGAACACTTACCTTGATGTCAGTCTATTTAATAGAAAACTATGAGTGATAATGCTGAAATTTTAACACATAAAAAGTTGTTGCTTACTAATACAAAAGGTTGAACTAGATTACCATAGATTTTTTTTCTAGCAAAGAAATAAATGCAGCAATAGTCACCAAAGACAGTATTTCTGTATCTTTGGTTTAAGATTTCCCCATACTCTCCCTTATAAATAAAACACCTTGTATCCATCCATGATATGTGTCTACACTTCTTTCTCATTCTATTATTTAAATCCGAGATTGTTGGAGCAAATTTGTAAAATTGAAAGTGATTTCGTCCCATTCCCAGTCCCATTTGTTCCAAAGAATTGAGATTTTTCATTCTTTAATTGTTCTATAGAACAAGCTTTTCTTTTTTTCGTGGCAGAATGTCATCAGGATCATTTTTTAGGGTTCCATACCAGAAGGGTGCAACAGGACGGAAAATTAATCCTAATGACATTCTGCCCATGAAAACAGAAAAGTTTGTTATGATGTCAAAGAAAAGGAAGTTTGAGGTAAAATGCTAGTAGGTTAGGGCTGCCATACGTCCCGGTACACCGGGACATGTCCCGGTCTGAAGCGTTGTGTCCTGGTGTCCCGGTCAGTAAGTTATTTGTCCCGGTTTGGCAGTTAGGGCGTTAGTCCACTCGTGCCGCCGTCAATGCGCGGTCAACGAAAAACGAGATTATTTTGAACGGAGCTCGGAATGACGTGTGCCCACCGCAACCGAACTCAGCGGTTCAGTTTGATCTTTCTGTTGTTCGTGTTAGACAGTTTTTGTAGGGATCAAAAATTTCGCGTTCGCTTCGCTCGCGCTTTTATTTTCCGTTGGTTAATGTCTGCAACTTTGTCCACATGGATTTAGTTTTATAAAAATCACGTGGGAACTCTGTAATATTCCGGGATAACAAGCCGTTTTCAAATGCAGACAGAGAGACTGACAGTCAGTGTTGCCAACTCGGATTTTGAAAAAGGCGTAGACCACATTAGAAAAAGACGTAGATTTAGTAAAAATTTCGGATGAAAAGTTCGTAGATCTACGTACTTTTTTTCTGGGTAAAATGAAGAGAGTAAGGTAGTGTTTTGTCATACAATTTATTCATTTTCATCAATTTCACCCTCACGCAAATGAAACTCATACATATTTGTTAAAAAATTCTTGCAAAGGTCGATGTTTTTTATATTTAATTTTTGTAAAAAGTAGGCCAGTTAGTGTTTAATTGAAAAGTCTGTTTCTTAAGTTTGTTTTCATTAAGTTGTTAGTCCGTTTGAATTTGAACTTTGAATCGAAATGCATAGTATCTCTATGATAGTACGACATAGTGCATACAAGGCTCTTTTGGCACTTGAATGACATTGACAGGGGGGTGTAGTTGTAGAACAAAGGCTGCCAGCAAATAAAATCTCCTCAATTTTACGGAGTATATTGAAAATGTCAATGTCGAAAGTCGAGTAAGTTTTATTTAATTTTAACTGAATAAGAAATTGGGAAAGCCGTCCCTGTTTCCAAATAGAGAAAGAATAATAAAAACCATTTATAGGCCATGGACTAGCTATATTTAGTTACCTGGTGCTAAATATAGCTACAAGATGCAGACACATTTATGCTGTACAATATATTATTAGGATATATCATGATGTTATTTAAATGGAATGGCTCTAATATTTAACAAAAACAGTCAATTTAAGCTTTTTTTACTTAGCAACACTGCATTTAAGGTCACACCGTGATACTTCAAAAGATGGCGGCTTTATTTTCGCCACGCGCCAAAAGAGTCTTGTCCATAGGTCTTGTCGCGTATTTCTGACAGTGACACTAGTGACAATTTCTGCAAAGCGAACGTTCCATTTTACACAGTCACACGTATATTGTTGTAACTGTGTAAAAAGGTTATTAAAAACTTTTTTTAATAACCTTTTTCATGAATGAAAAAGAAATTCAAATTATGCCCATTCAGCCTCAAAAGGCTAAGTAGGTATTCGATTACTTTGTACAATTTGATAAAAAATACGTAGATTCTGGGACTGAAGTTCGTAGGTTTGCAGGAAAGGCCTAAAGTTAGTAGATCTACGTAAAAAGACGTAGATGTGGCAACGCTGCTGACAGTTTCGAATTTACAGTATCAGTATGCATATGGATTGATGTCCCAGTTATCCTTTCAGTTAATTATGGCAGCCCTATAGTAGGTATGTATGAAACAAATTAGGATGAAATGTCTCATTTTGCCCGATGACATCAACTTCTATGGAACAAATGGGACTTATCCCAGATTTTTTGAGCCATGTAGAGTAAGGTATCAAAATGCACAATACTGACTCTTAGTTACTAGAATTAATAGGTACAGCATAAAGCTCAGTGTTACTAAACTTACCTCTCCAGCAGGCACAAATTGACCCGGCGTATTGAAGCGGCCGGAGTTGCGGGTATTATCTGAATAAAAACGAAAAGAGGAAGTGTGAAGAGCTGCACATGCTCTGTTCAATAAATCAATACCGTGATGTAAGATTCTGGTTTGGATCGTAACCTTATCCTAATATGGAAAGCTAATAGTTTTAACGTTCTGAATTCGTTTTTATTGGCGGTATTTAAAACATATTTAAACCGCTTTATTAAGTGCAAACGAAACGAACTCGAAGAAATCTAAACCTTTTACACATGAACAATGGCGGATGAGCCGCCAACTATTTGTGTTAATAAATCATATGAAACATGGAATATAAACTTACACTTGTTGAAGGACATGTTGAGAATCACAAATTATCACCACTTGATTATTAGAAAATGTGCAATAAATTGATTTCTTTGGTTTAATTTCTCTAAAACCCGCGCTACTTTTATCGCTGCATTTGAAGCAAAAATCAAAATGGCAGACTCACAACAAAGCTCACAACTGTCACAAGTCAACTGTCAAGAAAGCGTCATGTCAAATCTTGTTTTTAACCGACTTCAAAAAAAGGAGGAGGTTCTCAATTCGTCGGAATCTTTTTTTTTTTTTTTTTTTTTTATTTTTTATGTATGTTCCCCGATTACTCAAAAACGCCTGGACCGATTTTGAAAATTCTTTTTTTGTTTAAAAGGGTATACTTCAAAGTTGGTCCCATTTCAATTTGGTGAAGATCTGATGAACATCTTCGAAGATAGATACTGGAACTCCTCAACGGATAAGAGTAAATTGTTCGCGATCAGTGTAATAGCTTAGTAAACAGTAGATTTTTAACCAGTCATAGCATAATTCCATGGGGCCACTAAAAATTGTGAAATAAAAATTTTTTACAAAAAAAATAAAAACCGACTTCGTTACATAAACACTAAAAATTGAAAAATAATTTAATTTATTACCGAATATATTATGTATACAGAGTTAATATAGTTCCATAATAATATTTTTTGGGGTCGGTGCCAATGAGGTGCCATTGTGGAGTCCCATAAAAATATGAAGTCCAGACGATTCGCGCAGGTAAAGCTAATTGGCACCGGCACCAAAAAGTATTATTATGGAACTATATTAACTCTTGTATACATAATATATTCGGTAATAAATTAAATTATTTTTCAATTTTTAGTGTTTATGTAACGAAGTCGGTTTTTATTTTTTTTGTAAAAAATTTTTATTTTATACTTTACTCTGTGGTTTTATACATAAGGCCTCAGCATAAGGCAGAAAACACAAATATTGTCAATTTGTCAAACGAGAGTGTACGAAAGCATAGAAAGAGCACGAAGCCACGAGGCACAACATGAGAGTTTTGAGTTTATATTCTAGATCCATGGTTTTGACACAGGACTGAGGAGGTGCTTAAAATACTAACGATCTCTTTTCAGTACGTCAGCGTCTAAATCATCTCTTTCGAGTTGCGGTGAGACTTGGGAGAGCAACACCGACGCAGCTAACGCTAAAGAGGTTCCGAGTCGGTCAAGTGGCTTGACGTCAAGCACATAGATATGGTTTACTTGATCAAGCGTCTTGATGCGCCCATCAAGCTGCTTGATGCACCCGTCAAGCAGCAAGAGGCATTTTTTATAGTTCACTACGTGATCGTTGTACGTATTAGTAAGTAGTTAGTCCAGAGGTCAAACTTTTCCTGAGTTCGGGGGCATCTCCCGTAATAATAAAATAATAAATCCCGGGCGCGGTTCGCTACTAACTATAATAATTTTTACTGTTGTCACATAACAAAGTGTTGACGACTGACGTCCACCATGTCTGACAGTTGACGTGCAAATGAGCTATGCTTGATCAAGCCGACGTGAACGACGAACGTCGCAGCAAAAAATATAAAGTTGCATCAATCACGCGTCAAACACGTAAACGCTTGACACAAGCATTAAGCAGACATTGTAAACGGTCTAAACGCTTGACTCAAGCAAAATCTACGTGCTTGACGTCAAGCCGCTTGACTGGCTTGGAAGTCTTGGAACCTCTTTACAGGCCCGCAATCGTCTTGTCTCGTTGAGAGTGTACGCCCGATATTCCTGTTTCAGTTGATCTGTGGATTCTAGGGATTCATGGATTGATTGGCCTTAAAGGACTGTTATCCAGGGCAGTAAAATAAATTAAAAAAAAAAAAACAAGGATTGATGCGTCAGATAAATGTCATGGTCAAACCAAAACCAATATGGTCAAACCAAAACCAATGTCAAGAATGTCAAGAATCGATGTCAAGCGACAAACGTCTAATTTTTAATTTATCTCATCTCGATTCTCGAATCTCGAGTTCTCATTTCTTGCCTTTCACAAATAAAAACTTGTGATTTACATAGGCAGTATAAGTAACGAGTCCATAACAAGTTTTAAATGTCTACCGGATCTAAGCATTTTGTTAGAAGTTGGAACTCAAAAGTAGTCATCACAAAGTTTTGTAACTGTTGTTTTTGGTGTGCACAGTGAATTGTTGGTGAATTATTGTTTTAACAAGACTTGATTGATTACTGAGCGTCGAGTTAAAGTTGATTGGAACTAATAAGATGTGGTATGTGCGTCGAATTTGTTTAATTTTATCTTTTCAATTTAGTGTATACTTAGCAAAACTACATGTAGAATATTTAAATGTCTTAAGTCCTTAGGGTCTAAGACTATAAGCACAAAATTAGGTACTTACTATTTTATGAAAAAAGTAGACTATTAAGTCTACTAAAGAGCAACAGACTTATCACATGTTTGCTTGCTATCAGCTTGCATAAACAATTTCATTAATGAATTTCCAAGTAACTATTAAACAAATATCCAAATTGTTGTGGGCTTCTCTGAGTAGGGTTCTTCCAGAATATAGATTTAGTTTTAAGATAACTGAAATAGTTATCACCATCTTTTTTTTTTAAATTCATAGACTAGCGCTTGGCTGCAATCAGACCTGGTGGCAAGTGATGATGCAACCTAAGATGGAGCGCGCTTGTCTAGAAGATGCCTATTCACTTCCAAAAGTGATTTTAATAATGATATATTTTGGGCAATCATTAAAACTATTTCAAATATTTTAATGTATATTCCAAACTTCAACTATTCCAAACTAATTTATGCTCGTAACTTTGTCGGAGTGGACTACACAAATTTCAAACCCCTATTTTACCCCTTAGGGGGGGAATTTTCAAAAATCCTTTCTTAGCAGATGCCTATGTCATATCTGCATCCCAAATTTCAGCCCAATCCGTCCAGTAGTTTGAGCTGTGCATTAATAGATCAGTCAGTCAGTCAGTCTGTCACCTTTTCCTTTTATATATTTAGATTTTAAGTCGATAGCATTACTGTGGCATTACTGTTAAGGTTGCTAAGGTTGTTTTTTTGGTATGTAACCTTATAAATGAAGACATTTTTAGATGTGAATTATTGTTTCAGGTAATGTTGTGAGGGATGTCGTCCGTGCACTGTGTGGTGGTGTGGGAGTGGCAGCACGAGGGCCAGTGGCTGCCACACTCGCCCGGCGTGGCGCGGACCCTGGAGCGGGCGCATGCCAAGAAGCTGACGCGAGTGGTGCTGTCGGACGCGGAGCCGGCACTCAAGGGGCACTATGTCAACTTGCGCACCCTCACACAAAGCTCGGACACGCCCGGTAAAACAACTTGACTCATTAACTGCTGATGCAAAGCCATTTCTGCGCCACATACTGTATACTATACTTGACTTTTTAATTTGAACATTTTATTTAAATACATGTTGTACACGGATTTTCACATCCGCATCCGCAAATGCGGAACATTCGCATTAATTCAGACATCTGCATCAATTAATGCAGAGCTTTTACGGATGCAGATTCATATTTGCAACAAGTCATCATCATCATCATGATTCACCCATCGCTGGCTCACTACTGAGCACAGGTCTCCTCTCAGAGTGGGAAGGATTTATGGAGAACTCAGGCATGCAGGTTTCCTCACGATTTTTTCCTTCACCGTTAAAGCAAGTGATATTTAATTAATTAAAACGCATATAACTTTGAAAAGTTAAAGGTGCGTGCCCGGGATCGAACCCCGGAACTCCGATTAGAAGGCGGACGTCCTAACCGCTAGCTCATACTAACAGTTGTTCGACGCCTTTGAAGTCGAGAGATGCCGCCGCTCGTAATACGTGTTCCTACGCATTTGCGTAGGAACACGTATGAAAGGGTTGTCACAAAATTGGGATTAAAATCGCGGGGAAATCGGTGACATTTTAGACCCTTGTTCTGTTTAGAATTCGTATAGCATCCGTAGACACAACAGTAATGCACCATTTTATGATAGAACTTACTAAACGACACTTAAAATATTTAAAACTACGCTCACGTAAACCCTCGTCCATCAATCACACAGACTACGCGAATCTGTGTGCAGCCGGCAGCGGGCCGCGCCGCCCGCGCTCCGCAACCCACCCCACCGTTGCTCTGTACAAGTACATTCGTAATTGGACTGTATATTTCAAGGCTGTGCCGCTAGGCTATCACAGCTTTTGATTGTAGCAGCTTATCACAGAGTGGCGCGTGCTTCGCGCTTGTTTCCTAGTTGATATCTTCATTCACTAACTGACCAATCAAAAAGTGTAAAATGGTACCTGACAAGGGTGTTACGGATAGTCGCATCCGCGTCCGCAAATGCCGAACATTCGCATTAATACAGACATCCGCGGATGTGAACTTGTAATAACATGGTATTAGCAACAACCCTGGTATATGGACCATGATACAGGAGTGGGCGAGTGCGCCGTGCGTCGCGCGTGCTACAGCGTGCAGTCGCCCGGGGGCCGCGGCGCGCGCTGGGAGTGGGCGCGCCTCGCCGACCCCCCGCGAGCCGCTGAGCTGCGATATGACCCCTTGCCCATGGAGGTGGGTATTGAACACACTTATACTTGGCTAGATATCACTACCCCTATTAAAAATGTGAAAGTGTGTTTGTTTGTTGGTTTATTGGTTTGTTCTTCAATCACGTTGCAACGGACCCACGGAACGACGTGATTTTTTGCATGGATATAGTCAAAAACATGGAAAGTGACACAGGCTACTTTTTTTACACTGGAAAATTAAAGAGTTCCCACTTGCCACAGGATTTTCAAAGACTTAATCCAAGCAGATGAATTTGCGGGCATCGACTAGTTTAAAATTATACATATATTTGTACCTTATCTGTAGAAACCTATTCTGCAGTAGCCTTCAGTTACCTAATTTTGAGACTATTTAGTTTTCCCAACAAAATATTTTATAATAAGTGTCAATTCATTTTTATTTTATGTTTTTATTGTATTGATGAAACCCCAATATAATATGTTTTGAAACTTATCCGACATGGCCTTACCTAGCCTAACATTATGTTCTACTACTACACAAGCATACACAGAATTTTAGATATTTGGAACACCCTTCCAGCATCAGTTTTCCCACCGAATTATAATATGGGTACCTTCAAGACAAGAGTAAATAGGCATCTTCTAGGCAAGCGCGCTCCATCTTAGGCTGCATCATCACTTGCTACCCAGGTCTGATTGCAGCCAAGCGCTAGTCTATAAAATAAAAATAAAAAAATTGTAAATCCAGTATCCTTACCTGCACATCCAGGTGCAATGTCGGCTGGAGGAGTCGTGGACGGTGGGCTCAGAGGCCGTGCAGTGGGAGGGCTGGCTGCTCTGCCTGTGCAGCATGACGGCGCGAGGGCCGCGGGGATGCGCCTTGCGGCTGTTGCGCAGGGCCGCGCACCCGCCCTACCCGCTGGCGCGCTCCGAGCCGCCGCCGCCCGCGCCGCCCGACCGACCGCATGTCGACGGTAAGACCACATTACACCCAGGCGCAACGTCTGGAGGAGTGGTTGGACCATAACAAACCACGCTGGTCAAGTGTGGATTCGCCGACTTCACACATCTCTGAACATTCTGGAGAACTCTCAGGCTTACAGGTTTCTTCATAATGTTTTTCTTCATGTTTTTACAGCAAGTGATACTTAAATGCTTAAAACGCACATAGCTCCGAAAAGTTAGCGGTGCGAACCCGGGATCCTCCTGATTAGGGGCCCACGTCTTAAACCACCTTTTGCTTTTTGATATTAGTTACAATGTTAGTAAAGATTTTTATTTTCATAATTTAATATGACAACTATAAAAATTTACAAAAAGCTAGCACAAACTTTTATTTATTTCTTTATTTATTTAAAATTTTGGGACTAATCTATACATAAGTATAGTACGCGACAGGTCGAGATGGCAATCGGGGAGGGAACGCCTCGTACACCCGCACAGCCCCTGTGCTAACGTGCGGGCGAGCGCGGGTGACGGGCGAGTGTGTGGGGCGTCCCCCCGCCTCATACTCCGATTGCCATCTTGACCTGTCGCGGACTATGTATATTATACAAGTTTCTTGTTGACAGGTCGAAGACCGCGAATACCTCAACAGCACACAGGCTCCAGCGTGCACTCGGTGCAATCCATCCAGTCCGTACAATCCATACAATCTGCCAAATCCGTACAGTCAGCCAAATCGATGCAGTCTTCCAAATCTATACAGTCATCTAAATCTGCACCACCCCGGGACAGGTGTGGGGCCAGGAGTGCCTCGCCCAAGGATAGGAAGCCAGGATTGGCTCGACAAATTCTGCACAACCTCAATATATTTAGTAGTAAGTTCTTGTATTAGTTTCAGACTAATCTTAGCTTAGAATAGAATAGAAATATTTCTTATTCAAATAAATTTTTACAACTATTTTTGACTCGTTAAATGCATCTACAATAGGTACAGAATGCCCTTCCTACCGAGAAAAACCAGCAAGAACCTCGTTTGTTGCTCTTTTCAAAGATTAGATTAATAATTATATTATGCCACGTACAAAAGTAATTGGAGTCCCGCGCATTGCTGCGCATTTATTTATTTCAACCCCTCTTTTTCTGAGAGGAGACCCGTGCTCAGTAGTAAATGACGTAGTATGTGAAGTAATTCTTAAACTGTAGCATTATAAGTATAGATAAGACAGTTTTCATAAATAGTTTTGTCATTCATTTACTAAAAATATCAAAAAATTTGTTTTGCCAAGATATTTGTGGTATAGTGGTCTAACATCAGAAGTGGGATGAAAAGCAGTTGGATTTAAATGTGCACCAAAAACTAGTAACAATGTCTTATAATGATTGACTTTCAATAGGTAACAACAACAAAACAGCAGCAGTAGTCGTGGAACAGCAGCAAAGCGCCGAAGAGCAGCGACACACTGACACTGAGTGTAGCAGCACAAGGTCTGGCCGGCGACACAGTGTGGACACGGTGTCCACCTACCTCAGCCACGAGAGCAAAGAGAGCTTGCAGGTAAATAGTGCATTGCTGATGAGAACATCCAAGGGTCGAAGTCGTCGTCATCATTATTATCAACCGATAGACGTGCACTGTTGGACTTAGGTCTCTTGTAGGGACTTCCACACGCCACAGTCTTGCGCCGCCGCCATGCAGTGGCTCCTCCCACTAACATTCCTTTGTCTATTTTTATGACTTCTAGAACACACTACGACACTAAGACTATAACGGTAGTAATTTTTTTTCGCAGCCTTTAAGCGTTTCGTGGCAAGACGCGGTCATTGCACAGGCTTATATAGCGATAATGGAACCAACTTCATAGGAGAATTGAAGACTTTAGAATGACGGCTTTGTAGAGCGATGTCTCTGTCACTCATATATATGACGTTTGTCGGTCTCAACGACAGAGACAATGCTCTACAAATCTGCTTCCCTTTCTAAAGGTCGATGTACATTACTTTCTGCCGCGTACTGTACTTGTTTTTTTTTAAATTAAAAATGGCGAGCAATCGAGCAGGCGGGTCACCTAATGTTAAGTGATTACCGCCGCCCATGAACATTTGCAGTACCAGAGGAACCACCAATGCGTATGTTTGTATTTCAGCAAGGGTCAGTGGGGGAGCTGCTCAACTGCAGTGCGGGAAGCGATGACGTGTTCGGGCCGACGCCCAATCACCACTCAGACCAGCTGGTTTCCACTCACGACAGGAACATGGGTGAGCTTGCATTTTTATTTCCATTTACCCGGTATGCTGGAACAGCCGATCAGCGAGATTTTGAGAATGTAGAATATAAAAGGAAAACCTGACTGACTGACTGACTGATCTGTCAACGCACAGCTCAAACTACTTGACGGATCGGGCTGTAATTTGGCATGCAGATAGCTATTATGATGTAGACATCCGCTAAGAAAGAATTTTTGAAAATTACCTATCCTAACGAGGACCTTATTTTGACATGTACGTTGTATGTTTGACGACCTCCCTGGCGCAGTGGTGAGCGCTGTGGTCTTAATATTGGGAGGTCCCGGGTTCGATTCCTGGCAGGGGTTTGGAATTTTATAATTTCTAAATTTCTGGTCTGATCTGGTGGGAGGCTTCGGCCGTGGCTAGTTACCACCCTACCGGCAAAGCCGTGCCGCCAAGCGATTTAGCGTTCCGGTACTATGCCGTGTAGAAGGGGTATGGGTTTAATAAAAACTGCCATACCCCTTCCAGGTTAGCCCGCTATCATCTTAGACTGCATCATCACTTACCACCAGGTGAGATTGCAGTCAAGGGCTAACTTGTATCTGAATAAAAAAAAAAATGTACTATGTATATGTATGTATGTGTTTGACATGATGACTTATCTGTACTGGAGAGAAATTTCTTCCAGTTGCTCTAAAATGTGAGAAGATTAACTTTTGATTTGGCTGAACACTATATCTCTTGTCAACAGAGTGCCAACTGAGTTCCGACTTACATGATCTAACCCTCGGGATATCGGGAACGTCGGAAAGCGAGGGGGACCCGACGGAGGGGGACGGGGAGACGTGGGAGGGGATGGAGGAGGCGGGGGAGGAGGAGGTGTGGCGCTGGGTGTCGGAGGTGTCCCCGCAGTGGGGCGCGCTGTGCTGGGTGTGCGCGCGCCCGCTGGCGGACTCGCGCGCGCATCACGTGCGCGTGGTGGCGCTCGCGTGCCACCACGTGCTGCATCTCAGGTGTCTGCGCGCGCACCTCGACCGACTGAGGGAGCGAGGGGTGAGTTGCAGGGCATTGTATGTTTTTCGATGTTTGTCTTGTGTGTGTGTGTGTGTGTGTGTGTGTGTGTGTGTGTGTGTGTGTGTGTGTGTGTGTGTGTGTGTGTGTGTGTGTGTGCGTGCAATAAAGTGATAATGAATTAAATAAATAAATGAACCATAGAGTAAAGACAGATTATTAAAAATCCCTCCGAAGCTTATCTGCGAAACGTTATATTGTGGTGTTATTGAAATTAATCATTTATTTAACTTGAAATTAAAATGTCAAGTTGTGTCAATGATGGCAGCCGTAAAGGTAGGTAAGCAAGCCGTAGGTAGCATACGAAGCTTTTGATTTTATTGTCTCGCAAGGTGTGAAAAGTAGAATATTGAACTTGGGGGTAATACTGTCTTAGTCTTCGGCGCCCCTAAACCCCGCACTTCACTCAGGATTCTAGATGCAACACCCTCGCCTCGCTCGGGAGTAACGCTTGGAATATCCTGGGGCCCGTGACGTGAGACTTATTGCGTTTGATTTCTCCAGCCAGAGAAACATGAGTATAATGTGATGTGAAATGTTCGGTGCGCAGGAGAGCCCGTACATCGAGTGCATAGTGTGCGGGCACGAGTTCGGGCGCCGCTCGCCGCGCGTGTTCGGCGAGCAGCCGCCCGGCTCCATGGCGTGGCGCCGCCAGCCCGCCTGCCTGCCCGGACACCCGCCCGACTCCGCCTCCATCCTCGTCACTTACAAGTGAGCCTCACTTCTATGTAGCACACAGCTCATCACCATCATCAGACTCCACTGCTGGACATAGGTCTTGCGTCGCCGCTAACCTGCGACTGATGTCTGTCCGACTAGTGGGGGGGTCTTCCAACGCTGCGCTTTCCGTGTGAGGTCGCCATTTTAGCACCTTAGGACTCTAACTTTTATCGGGTTTTCCGACTATATGGCCTGCCCATTGTCACTTCAGCTGCGCAATCCGATATGTCGGTAACTTTGGTTCTCTACACAGAGTTTGGTTGGGCTACATTTAGAAACACTGACTGTCCATTGGCTACTTATTCTAAACATGGTTTTGGTCCTTCGAGCCGGATATACAATTACATAGATTATAGATAATGGATATCGAGCGTCAGTTTTCAAACAGAGTGTCCATTCCAGTTTCCAGTCGGGCAGACAAGGGCCGCGTCACCCGTTGCCCGGCGCGCCCTACTACGCCGTGGGCTTCCCGCGACACTCGCTGTTGCCGGACACACCTTTAGGCAGAGAGGTAATATATTATTTTGGGTCGTATTTAATTAAACTGGCAGCAAATTAACTGTAATTTGGGAAAAAATAAAATGGGTTCCATATATTTAATAGGGTGGCGACTAAGGTTAAAGTAAAGTAAAGTAAAAGTAAAATATGCTTTATTGTACACCAAAACCAAAACAATAGACATATAACAAATATAGCATGTACAAGTAGGCGGCCTTATCGCTAAAATAGCGATCTCTTCCAGCCAACCTTAGAGTAGAGGATATAATAAAAATTAAAGAAAGCGGAAGGGGTGTACTAATTAAATAAAGTAAATACACATAATATACGTATGTATATATACACAGGGTGGCCGGGGATGTGACGTCCAAAAGAAAAATTGATAATGATGATTAAAGATCAAGTTTTTAAATGGCCTCTTCATTCAGCTCGCCTACTCAGATTTCGTTTCGCTACATAGGTCGAGGAAAATACTTAACACTGCCAATTTCTTTTATCAGGTACAACTATTAGTCGTCGGCAAAATAAGTTCCCATATTATATTTTGGGGATGGAGACTAAATGAAAAATGGCATGTCACGAACTAACGTTTCCATATCTAGCGTTTCGTTTATTATGAGCAACAACCCAGATCATTGAGCGAAACTAAGTATAGCGTTGATTCTGTATGTGGTCTCACCACTCCTGATGGCTTCTTTAGGTGTTGTCGGCACTGCGCGCGGCGTGGGAGCGGCACGTGCTGTTCACGGTGAGCGCGTCGCAGACCACGGGGCGCGAGCACGTGGTGGCGTGGCGCGTGCCGCCGCCGCCCGCCGCGCCGCAGCACTACCTGCCGCCGCACCCGCCGCGCCCGCTGCCCAGGCTGCTGGCCCACCTCTCGAGGTTGCTGCGGGAAACTGAGAACGAGTGATGTTTCTTTACACGTTCGGCACGACCATCACAACTTACATTCCATATCATAGTGACCTTTCCGACAACAACTATAACATAACTAAGGTTAGGGCATTTTAACATTCGGCGTCATTACCTGCCGCCGCGCCCGCTGCTCAGACTACTCGCCCACCTCTCGAGGTTCCTGCAATAAACTGACTACGAATAATGTTTGCCTCCACATGCTCAGTACTACTAACATTCCTTACCATAGTGACCTTTCCGACAGCAACTATAACAACTAAGGTTAGGGCGTTTCAATATTCGGCATCATTACCTGCCGCCGCGCCCATCGCGCCCGCTGCTCAGACTACTCGCCCACCTCTCGAGGTTGCTGCTCAAACCTCCACATGCTCAACACGACCGTTACATTCCCTGCCACAGTGACTTTAACGACAATACTTGAGGTATATCGACACTTTAGTACCGACAAAAGACAGTCAGTGCAATTTGCTGGTGCCACTATCCGCTCGCCTGACGTGCAACATTACTGCACAGTGAGTAACATGATTTTGAAAAGTTTTCATAACGTGTCATGAGCTGCCGTCATCTTTGTTGTAACTTTCATCTCGCTTCACAATACGAAGTTCCATTTCCAAACGTTATCAATACTTTGTCCTTTCAATATTTTAAACTAAACAAGTCTCGTTAAGTAAACTAGACTGGGAAAGATCTGCATTTATCAGCTATATATTTCCACTATTATTTTTACGTAAATCTCATATTTTTGTTCTATTTATGTGTAGTATTAGATTTATATATATTTAAAGACAGACGTAGTATACTAATAAATTAGTTAAATTATTTTATTGTTTAACTCATTTAAGTTTTGCAACAAATCCATTTTGATGTGTGACAGTATGTTTGTATGTTTTACAACAATCAATGTTGCATGATGTTATCTCTATATGTAATGTATGTGTAAATGACAAATATCTTGTAAATAATATTATGTAATACAAAACTACGTTATAACAAGATTGAAAATTACAATTTAGGTAATAAATCGATACAATTCGTTACGTCAGGATGTTTCTCGAGTCTTAAGTCTTATATGATATTTCGATCGATATTTTAAATCGATAGTCAGGCAGAAATTCAGTATTTAGAGAACCTGGCCATATGCTGGCCTAAATATAAGATTCAAGTCTTCCATGTTTTTCTAATATTATTCGTTTAGCATTTATGGTCTTCTAAGACTATGCCAGTAGTATTCATGGTCTTCTTAGACTATTCCATTACAATTTATGGTCTTCCAACACTATTCAACTACATATAATATGTATAATGGAAATCACTCACGATAATTTAAACGCTAAAATATTCCAGTAGAATTTATGGTCTTCCAACACTATTGCAGTAATATTCATGGTCTTCCAAGACTATTCCAGTAGAATTCAAGGTCTTTCAATATTATTCCAGTAGAATTCATAGTCTTCCAATATTATTCCATTAGAATTTATGGGCTTCCAACACTATGCCAAGAATACATAGTTATTAAATTAATTTTTAACTTTACATCTTGTTATATTTAAGACTGACTCAAATACGACTATTCTGAATATATTTACATTATTTAATCTATAATTTAGATTATATAGATCTTGCCAGTAAGTGCCTTAGTGTTAACTGTATTTCTGTAATGTATTACAGTACACGTCACGAAAGTTGATAAAGAAGGCAGCGTTATACGCGTTATGCATAGGGATGCAAGGTTTACAAAAAATATATTATCGATATTAATATATATTGAAATAGGTCGAGTTTGATATATCGGTAGGTATAGTACGCCGATATATCGATACTTATTGATATTTTTATTTTTATAGGTTCGTAGGTTTTGTAGGTTAATAATTATTAAAAAAATTACTGCTCCGGAACTCACACTGGATTGCGTTCGGTAGCTTCGCACGAGCCACTAGGCGCGTTCCATGGCTCAGTCACCACCGTCACCACAGATTAAGGACATTAAAGCAGAGACCAATCAATGGTTTTTTAAAGATCTGGCTGCCATCAATCTTTTTAGACCGACGTTGCATTTAATTCAATTTTATTAATTGTAATCTTGTGAATTTGGGTGGGTAATTTCGATATTTCGTTACGATATTATTGAGTTTATTCCATATCAATATATCGATATCAATGTTTAGTTGATATCGATATTTTAGGCTTCGATAGATAGATATTTATCGGTTCTCCGATATATCGTTGCATCCCTAGTTAGAGCTTATCGTGCATATGCACATATTCCGGAGATCGAATATCAACTTTCGTGACCTTTACAATTGTAACAAGCGAGGTATCCAGTCTTCCTTTAACATATCTTCCGAAGAAAAGCTTTACCATTTCAGATGAAATGTTTTTATTGTATAGGTAGAATTGATGCTAAAGCAGTTATATTATAAGCATATTACAAGATATAAATGAACCTTTTAAATATTATTGAGTAAATAAGTAAATAAATTTACATTATACAAGTGTTGGTTTTATTTACCTACTAATTTAATAGGTAACTCTCGACCTCTTTGTACCACGTACGTGTCTATCCACGGAAAGAAGTTAGTATAGCGCTCTCTCTGTTACGCAATCTCATACAAATGACAAAGACAAAAATCTGAGTGGTCGCTAACCATTTTGAGTCACTAACCACTAGATATCTATATAGGATAACTCTAGCAAAAACGAAGATAGGTTATAGTACCTACTAATGATTAATTAGGTACTGATAAGATACCACAAAAAAACCAGCCAAGTGCGAGACAGACTCGCGCACCGAGGGCACATAGTCGTATTTTTTGACATTTTTCACGATAAATCAAAAACTATAATGCATAAAAATAAAACAAAACTGTTTTAGAATGTACCTACAGGTAAAGCCCTTTCATATTATGATACTCTACAGTATGGTAAATAGTAAATAGTAGGTAATTATTTGTTCATTGAACACATTTAAATTTTTTTTGGTGATTTAACCACAAATCCATGGTTTTCAGATTTTCCCCTAAGGGGAAATT
This sequence comes from Maniola hyperantus, assembly GCF_902806685.2. NCBI lineage: Eukaryota > Metazoa > Arthropoda > Insecta > Lepidoptera > Nymphalidae > Maniola > Maniola hyperantus. The sequence continues at coordinate 307,223 of NC_048550.1, forward strand.
TGGAAGGTCTTATAGCACTCGCTTACGTGTGCTATAAGACCTACCTGCCTTCCAAATTTTGTGATTCTAGGACAGGAAGTACCCTATATGTTTCCTTGACACACTAGACGGACACATAGACAGACAACAAAGTGATCCTATAAGGGTCTCTTTTTTTCTTTCGAGGTACGGAACCCTGAAAAATATTAGAACTGTATAATAAGCAACGTTCGACACTACTGATTTCATCCATGCGTGTAAATTATGCTGTCGGGAAATCCACCTGCAGGCTACATCCGCCATATAAATACAATAAGCCAACGCATGCTACACCCAAATCACTAGGCTCCTGGGTAGCAGTACTAGCAGGCCTTCGCCAGACGTCCCAAGACTTTCAGATCAAATCAAACGGTTTATTCAAAATAGTTAATATATTACACTTTTTGACAGTCGGTTGTTGCATTTTGTAAGATGATATAGTGGTGATAACTTTACGCGAACTTAAAACGAAAGCTACGAGGGTTCCAAACGCGCCAGGTCTGAGAAGAGCCCACAACAAACTCAGCCGGGTATTCTTTTTACTATCACCACTTTACAAAATCACTTAAATTTATTAGAACTATCACAAAGCCGTTAAGCAACTCATTCCCAAGCTTCCTTATCATTTCAATAATCCTTTACATTGTAATAGGATTTTTCAATAAGTTTACTTAGATCGGGTCTGAAGTTACCAAAATATTCAAAATGGAGAAGAAAGGCGTATTTGACATCTTGACGGAGGAACAGCTTCATGACGTAGCAGCTCGAATGTCCGCACCTGGTTCCCAAATTGTCAGTTGCGATCTCAAACCAGCTTGCGAGGACGGCGTAGCTGGTTACCTCGGCGAACACTACAGGATGACGCTGTGCGTCAATGAGCACAATATTGTGCGAAAGATTTATTTGTTCGTCAAGACAGTGCCGACGGGGAATAAGCCGAAAGCCGACTTCATAGAGAAGAACCAGTTTTACAAGAAGGAAGCGTTGTTTTTTCAGTTGCTTCAAGATATTCAGGAGGTTGACTGTAAGTGTATACTTGCTTTAATATTTTAAAACAAACTCGATACGTCTGCTTTTTTCTGCAATTTTCCGTTTACCGTAAGCTTTCATCATCATCATCATCATGATCAACTCGTACCCTAAAAAATCGGTGATGGGATGGAATTTCAAAGATCCTGAAACACGTATTCTTCATTTTTGCCCGATAATTCAAATATGTAGGTAGGTACCACTTGAAAAGTGACGTACTTACAAACGTTCTTCTCTTATCTAACATCTGCTTAGGGGCATAATTTCCAAAAAATCCTTTATGATTGAGTGCTTAGGTACCTACGTCATAAAAGTAACATAATATTATTGTTAAAATTTCAAGTTTCTAACCCCAACGATTGTTCTGTCCAATGAAATCTGAGTTGAATTGACACACAGACGAAAATTAAAAAAAAATTGTTTTGGGGTTTATATCGATTAATGTTCCTTCCGATTAAATTTTTTTCTAAATATATTTTAATGTACAGAAATCGTCTAGATACACTGTTATTATAAGTAGGTTCCTAGTCAGGTAAGTAGATACCTACCTATAAATGATACAAATAATAAGTGTAGGTATTTTATTTTATTGCAGATGTAAATCCCTGGTGCACCAAAGCAGTAATTCATACGGAGAAGATTTTGGTAATGCCAGATCTGTCCATCCACGGTTACAAGACACGTTCATCTCAAACATGCTTTGATCGCAACCACATCCTCGTGGCGGTCGACTCGCTGGCCCGCTTCCACGCAGCCTTTGCCAACTACTTCACAAAACGAAACCAAAGAAAACCACACTTTCTCGACGAAAATGGCTTATTTAACGAGCCTTTTAGCAACTTTCCATGGCTAAAATCTGCAGCTAAAGTCACTCACAAGGTTCTTAAAGAATTTTCATCGAAAGCAAAACATTATCCTGCAGATTTGGAAGAAAAACTATCTCAACTCTACATTCAAGGTTATACCAGTCTTATAAATGATGAAGACACCCTCAGTGTAATTATTCACAAGGATTTATGGGCGAGCAATGTACTGTTTCAGTACCAAAATGATGTACCAATAAATGCTGTGCTGGTCGACTTCCAACTTTCCACTTATGCTCCACCTACGTTTGATCTGATGTCGTTTTTATACTTGAATACATCCAAAGAATTTCGGGATCGTTATGAAAGTGAGGTTCTTCAGAATTACTATGGAATATTCTCGGAGAATTTAGACGTTGCTACTAAAAGGAGACTGCAAAATTTGAACTATGGTTTTGAAGGATTCTTAACCTGGTGCGAGAAGGCCCGCATGTTTGGAATAGTCCAAGCGAATGTGAATATTCCCTGTGCCGGCATGGATGCTGAAGCGAGGAAGTCGATGTTCAATGACCCAGATACGTACCTGAAGCACCTGACGGAGGACAGATCTATGCTGGTGGTAGAGCATGCCAGAGAAAATGTTCAGTTCAGAGACAGGGTATTGGAAGTTAGCGAAGACTTCGTGGAAAAATACGTTTTGGAAAGGTAGCGAGAGAAAACTGACTCGATCAATCTAGCGATTTTTTTAACAAGATTCTTTCATAGTTGTACTAATTAATGAGCCATACCTACGTAGAACTGCTTCGGATGGCCGGTGAGCCGACTCTTTATTCGGAACTTTATTTAAAAGAACTAGATTTACTAAGTAACTAGGTACCTAACTTCATGTGACAAAATAAATAAAATAAAATAACAAATATTTAAATGTGTCGAGTTTGGTATCAAATTATTTGATACTAGATGATGCCCAAGATTACACTCGCGTGGATTTAGGGTTTTTTTAAAAATCCCATGGGTTTCTCTTTGATTGCCCGAAATAAAAAGTACCTAGTCTATATATCCGTCTTCAGGATGCAGCTATCATTGTACAGTATACGCGGCAGAAAATAATGTATACCTTTAGACCGAGACAGCGGATTTGTAGAGCATTGTTAGGAATTTGTTGATCCACCCCTTGAATACCCCCATGTTGTAATCTAATGGGAACATCGCCGAACACCCAGGTGGTAATTTAGGTAGTCAGCAGAGCCTTAATAGCTCAACCGGTAAAGGAGTGGATTGAAAACCGAAAGGTCGGCGGTCCAAACCCCGCCCGTTGCACTATTGTCGTACCCACTCCTAGCACAGGCCTGAAGCTTAGTTGGATAGGAAAGGGGAATCATGGCTAATATTCTTTAAAAAAAATGGTGAAATTGTTTGCGGTGGCGTGCAGTGCGGTTGGAGGGAGGCGATATTATCTTGGAGTGATTGCAGGACCTCTGTAGCCCAAGGTAAAACCGATTGCATACATGTACCTACATGTGGCAACAATTTTCCACTTGACGTCCTATCACTTATACATGATCCAGGAAGGGCGAGGTATATAACAGGTTTCCTTTATGCATGATTGCAGACAGAAGTTGCGCAGTAGATCGTACCTAAGTAGTTTACTGATTAGGTAGGTACCTAACCCAAATCAATCGACTACTTAGCTTACGCTCGCGACTTTGTCCGCGTGGACTACAAAAATTTCAAACCCCTATTTTACATCCTAGGGTTTGAATTTCGAAAAAAATTTCTTAGCGGATGCCTACGTCATAATAGCTATCTGCTCTGCATGCCAAAGGAGACCGACCGTCTCCCATATATCGTTGGGCCCAGAAATTGATGAACCGTTACAAGTTCGAAATTAGAGTCATCATTTGTTAGATAAAAATATCTCCTTTAGACTGCTTTAGTTTCAGTTGAGTGACAATTGCATAATCAAAATATATGGGCTCAAATTGGCAATTATATGTATATTATATATTACTTGCTTTAACGGCGAAGTAAAACACCGTGAAGAATCCAGCCTGAAAGCTCTCCATAATAATCTCAAAGGTGTTGAAGTCTGCCAATCAGCACTTAGCAAACGCGGTAGAATACCTACCTATTATGTTTTCATATATTTTTTTGTTACCTACATTAAAACGCGCTTTTACTTTTCTTTACTTTTAATTTATTTGAACTTTATCCTTTCAACTTTCAATTAACTTCAAGCATCAAAAACAAGACTGGTAAGAGTGAAGTATTTTATTGAACCATAAAAATATAGTTATCTAGTAAAGTGAGCAGCATTGACCTAATTCTGGTTCACACCACGGCGCTCATTCCACCCAGTGTCGCAACAAGCCTAATTAACATTCCCGCAGACGACAAAAATGGCGAAAATATCCACGCTCAATAAAAACACGTTTATTTTATCGATGGCAAAGATCATTTTGTTCATGTATTATTGTCCTTACGTAGATTTCTGATTTCTACGTAAGTAGATAAAGTTCAAATAAAAAAATCGCAAATTTCTAGACCCCGCGGAATGAGCTGATGATATGTCAGTCATCCAGTTTCTCCTAGATATGAAGATACCTTTAGGTCTGCTCTTGTGGGAGGCTTTAGCCGTGGCGGCATATCTTTGCCGGTAGGTTGGCGACCAAGTGGACAAAGAAACATCAAACGAGTTGCACCTAGTTGGGGGCGTTTGTTTTGGGACCTTAACGTTTATTTTTGAACTATGTGCCCTGCCCATTGGCACTTCAGCTTTCCCGTTTACCTACCGTCAGTTACCTACTCTGTTTCACGTACCATCCATATCCGGATCATCAGTGGCACACGTACCTACCTACTGTTTGAAGACTTTGGTCTTCAAGCACCGTGGAATTTAGGATGAGAAGACAACTTGAAGCTTCACGAACGCGGGCCAGCCGAATTGAATTCGGCGGCTGTACTAGCAATGTTCTAAAAAAAAACAAGTGAAAGCAACTTATTATTTTTAAAATCTTACTGCATAAGATATAAAGTTCTCTTTATGTGCAATATTACATGATTGTCGTCTATTATTGGATAATTCACCGACAAGGAAGCAATTCTGCAAGTGCACTGTGCATCCTAGTCGCCGAGCATTTGACATTATCCAGAAACACGATCAGATGTGCATCGGGAAGACAAAATGGATACTTGTGTTGAAAATGGGAAGCTACTGAAGAAAACAGAAGACATATTAACTGAAAAAGAACTTCATCATATAGTAAAACAGACGACGAATCAAATATATGAAATTATTGATTACCATATCAGACTAGCTTCCGAAGATGGCCTCAAAGGTTTCGTTGGAGACCACTTTAAGATGACAATTAATGTAAAAGAAAATGATTGTATGCGGAAGATACACTTGTTTATCAAAACTTTGCCGCTGGTGAACAGGCCAAAAGCAGATTTTATTGTTGAAAACCAGTTTTTTAATAGAGAGGCCTTGATGTTTAATTTGCTTGAAGAGATGCAGGAAATGGGGGGTAAGTTCTTGCATGAGTTGTAACTGCTAAGCCATAATATGTAAGCAATAAATTTTGTATGTTGTCAGTAGTAGTCAAAGCAGAAATGCTCCCCTACACCCCATATCCCTCCTAATTTTCTAGCTTTCATTCCGAAATTCGTACTATGGAATATTTCATTTTTTGTGTACCAATTGTCTCTCAAGATACGGGTCTCCTAGTGTGGGAGTCAGGACTATAACTTTAAATTATAGAATGTAACTGACTGTTTCATTATTTCATTCATAGAAATAAATTAAAATTAGGTACCTACAGTACGCGACAGTTCGAGATGGCAATGGATGTATGAGGCACTATCCTGCACTGGATTAGCGTAGGGGCTGTGTGGGTGTGCAGGGCGTCCCCCCGCCGATTGCTATCTCGACCTGTACACTTTTAAGAGTTGTTGTATTTTGTAAACTGTTGTTAGAGAACTAATTAGCAATTTGTATTTATTTCAGGTCAGAACTCCTGGTACACAAAAGCCTTTATTCATAACGATAACGTATTAGTGATGCCTGACCTCTGTGAACAGGGCTACAAGACATATCCGGTGCAGCGATATCTCGACAAAGATCACATTTTCGCCACTGTATCGGCGGTAGCGCTGTTCCACGCTGCATTTGCCAAATACGAGTCAAAAAAGAAATCTGAAGATCACGGGTATAATTTTATGGATAAATACGGCGATACAGTGTTAGAGCCACCGATGTCTTTTGGTGACACGCTATGGGTGAAAAGCGGTGCTAAGTTGACCAACAATTTTCTTAGAGAATTCTCCTCAAAACAGGATCAATACCCGGCAGATTTAGAAGCAAAGTTATGCGAACTTTATATTAAAGGCAGTAATACTCTTAAAGAATATAAAGATACCCTTAATGTAATCGTTCACAAAGATCTATGGGCAAACAATATACTGTTTAAGTACAATGGTGATGAAGTTACAAATGCTGTGCTATTAGATTTCCAATGTATTCGATACGGTCCTCCCGAATTCGACGTCATGTCCCTGCTATATTTGACCACTTCTAGAGATTTTCGTGATCGATATGAAAATGTACTCCTCAGACATTATTATTCAGAATTCACGGATAATGTAGATGAACTTACGAAACAGAGAATGCGAGATTTAAGCTATGATGAAGATGCTTTTTTAATTTGGTGCGAGAAGGCTCGCAAGTTTGGCATGGTGGTAGCGATAATGATTTTTCCGTATTGTTTAATGGATCCGGACGCTGCTCAGAAGGTATTTGACGATCCCGACACGTACATAGAATGTATGGCAGTTGACAGATCTGCGCCTGTGATATCCCACGCGTGGGAAAACTCCCAGTACAGAAACAGGCAGTTGGAAGTTTGTGAAGAATTCGTCGAGAGATTCGTAACAGCGTAAGTGTAAATGTGGAGTATAATTTATAGCAAATTGATATGTTACTGAAAGGTTAAGGTTATTTTACTGTAGGTAGGTACCTATAACAATATCGAATCATTAAATATAAATTAGTTTATTCCCGAAATATTTAAAAATATACTTATAATAATTTACTTTCATCCTATTCCCTGTTATAGTATCTAATCACAGTACCTATATAGTTCCCTAAGTAATATAAGCATTTTTGTTTTTAAGAGAATTTGCAAACAACCTTGCGGTGCGGCGGCGGCGGCGGCGGAAATCTCATTCACGAATAAAAAAATGAAAAGCTGGATATATCAGTACATAATAGTTCAATGGATATATCCTCACCTATAAACCGACAAACTTGCAGCGGTGATCTTGTTTACGAATATATTTTTTAAGTTGGATAGGTACAATATGGCTGCCCTGAGTGAGACCATCTGTTCGCGCCATCTTGGACGTGTCACGAGTCACGACTCGCGACTCGCACACAGCCTCCATATCGGGCTAGACGACTAGCAAGTATAACATTTAGGCTATCTCACGGTGACATTTAGGTATAGTCCGCGACAGATCGAGATGGCAATCAGGGTATGACGCGGGGAGACGCCCCGCACACCCGCACGTCACCCGCGCTCACCCGCACCGGGCTAGCGCGGGGGCTGTGCGGGTGTGTGGGTCATGCCCTCCCTGATTGCTACCATAACCTGTCGCGTAATATACTTATCGAGATTGACATCTTGTTTGAGGGCCTGAATGGCCTTTGATTAAAACATACTGCAGCTGGTTGATACTTTATTGATGGCCCTTGGCATAATTTCACCAAAATATAAAAACTATTTATTATTAATAGCCTTGCCGTGATAGACAACCTCCAGAAATCGGTTAAAAATATTTTAATTCATCTCATTACCTTACCTTAACAATATTCAATTTAAAAATTAAAGTAGATTTCTTTCAACGAATTCTTCAGAAATCTCCAGCACCTTAATCTTGTAATATTCATTTTTTCGAGCGTACTCCAACACTAAGTCGCATCTGTCTTCCGAAATATGCTTGTAAAAAGTATTCGGATCATTAAACGACTCTTGCGCTGCGGCCGTCGACATTAAATTGAACGGACAGAACGAAAGTGGGACCATAATCCCAGCTGGGCGAAGTTTTTCACACAATTTGAAGAACTCCTGGCGATTGTAATTCAATTCGACCATTCGTTGTCTTGTAAGCTCATCGATACTCGCCCAAAACACGGAATAATAGTGATCAAGTACGTCCCTTTCGTGCTTCTGTCTAAATTCCCGCGATGTAGTGAAATACAGGAACACCAACACATCAATAGCTGGAGGGGCGTATCTAGCACATTGGAAATCTATCAGAACCGCGTTGACTGGTTCAGTTTCAGAATAATTGAACATGACGTTGTTTTTCCACAAATCTTTATGAATAATCACGTTAAGAGTGTCTTCGTAGTTTCTTAAACTGTCACAAGCGTTTAAGAACCATTTCGTCATCGACTCTTCTAGATTTACAGGATATTTTTTGATATTTGTAGAGAACTCCTTTATGACGCATGTAGTCGTTCTAATAGCGGCCCGGAGAAAGCCGCAGTCGACGAATAGAGGATCTCTGAGAAAGCACGCATATTCCTCATGTAATTCAGGGTTAGCGTTGACTTTTGTTTGATGTTTAGCAAACGCGGCATGGAACCGAGCCATGGACTTCAGTGTGACCAGCACATGGTCCAGGTCGAGGTGTCGGGTGGGTGTCCTGTAACCTTCCACTGACAGATCGGGTAACACCAACGTGTTATGATTGTGTATCAGAGCCTTCACTCCCCAGGGACTTGAATTTGAAACTGAAAAAAGATTTTCTCAATTCACTCTTCTGTTTAGGAAATATTTAAGTAATAAAAATAAAAAACCGGCCAAGTGCGAGGCCAGACTCGCACTTGAAATATCTCATTTCCGAGCTAAACATCGCAAGTCGCAACATTCCGTGAAAGAAAATCCCAAAAAAAAAATCATTTTTTGCTCGCAGCCTACAAACTAACTAAGTACTTACTTATTTTATGAATTATTGTTTTCAGTATAACTTAGTTGTTCAAATAAGGATAATTTATAACGCAACATTTGGTTTTGGGTCAACGTTCTACCTACACCAATAGCAAATTTTCAGGTCTGTAACTAATTTCGTCTACGAGCTAGAGACCAGCGACACACGGACAGACAGATAGACAAACAGACAGCAGAGTGACATTAATAGGGCTCCGTTTTTACCCTTTGTAGTTTGGGTACGGTTCGGAAATCTAAAAATTGTAGTAAGTACTTACATTCTTCATCTGCAAAGTTTTCAAATATTTCGTAAGTCGAGCTTTCTATGCCAAAGAAGTTGTTATCCTTGATGAATCGAGCTTTAGCTGCATTCACGCTCGGCATGGCCTTGACAAATAAATGCATCTTCTTCTTCTTCACCGAATCCCCTTCCTTTATGTGAAGAGTTAGTTTGATGTGGTCTCCGACGAACCCCGACATGCCCTCAGTTGCCGACCTCAGCTCATGTTTAAGGAGTTTGAATTCAGTTTTTGAGTTTTGGCTTATAATGCAATTAATTTGCTCTTCTGTCAGAATATCTTGTAGAGTCTTCCTTTTTGTTCCACCATCCATGTTTATCTAGTAACAGTTTTCAACTGTAGTACAACAAGTGATAAGGAATGGAATAAGGATGTAGCAGTGGTGAGCATTGTGGTCTGATATGGGAGGCCGGAGGTCCCAGGTTCAATTCCCAGCAGGGGCAATTTGCGAATTTATAATTTTAAATTGACTCTAGTTTGGTCTGATGCAAATTAAAAAAAACCGGCCAAGTGCGAGTCAAGCTCGCACACTGAGGGTTCCGTACTACAGTCGTATTTTTTCAACATTTTGCACGATAATTCAAAATCTATGATGCATAAAAATAAATAAAATTCTGTTTTAGAATGCACAAGTAAAGCCCTTTCATATGATACCCCACTTGATATAGTTATCTTACTTCGAATATTGAAAATACTAATTATTAGTTCATGACTCGCTGTGACATATTTGCTGACAAATGGGCTGACCTCATGGGTCAGATCTTGCACTTTTGTGAAAGTTTATAATTTTGCTTTTTAAAATTTATAATTTTGACAATTTTTGTAAGTATGTTTATGTTAGTTTGTACTCGTAGTTTAATTAGTGTAATTGGCTTTATGGCCGTTCTAATTAAATAATAAATAATAATAATAATAATAATAATAATAATAATAATGACCACAATTTAATTTTTTTTGTGTGATCTAGCCCTAAATTCACGGTTTTCAGATTTTCCCCCTAAAGCCAGCTATAAGACCCACCTACCTGCCAAATTTCATGATTCTAGGTCAACGGGAAGTACCCTGTAGGTTTCTTGACAGACAGACAGATAGACAGACAAACAGACAGACAACAAAGTGATCCTATAAGGGTTCCGTTTTTCCTTTTGAGGTACGGAACCCTAAAAATAAAAGTAAGTATAATAAGTAAATAAAAAAATAAGTAGGTGTTCTAATAATAATGTTAAGTTTTTGCTACCGTTCTAATAAATAAATAAATAAAAATCTTTTTTATTCGAATACACTTTTACAAGTACTTACGAATAGTTGGACGCATCTACCACTGGTTCGGAATGCCTCTCATACCGAGAAGAACCAGCAAGAAACTCGGCGGTTGCTCTTTTCAAATATTTGATATAGGTACAAGATTCTTGGATTAGGTTCTGGTTACACCCTGTATAATATTGTATGATGGTATGGAAGTGTAATACAATCCTTTGCGAGTCTAACTCGCACTTGACCGGTTTTTACAATAAAATTTAATTAACTCACCAAATCACCATAGACAAAATAAACGTCGATTCTGAATTATTGTATTATTATGTACAAACTATGTAATTTAATTGTAGGTACATAACTAACTCGGTATAAAACATATAGGTATGACTTTTAAGATACATGTAGTTACATTTTAAGAAATATACAACCTTTGAAATTGTAATAGGACACGACTTGCCGCGAGTGCAAAGGTATCTTATGTATGAGGAAAGCAGCATTTGAATGGTGCGTCCCCAGATCTTGCTGGGTTTACATCATAGAGCTATAAACGACAACATTTGCAGATCCCGTATAACTACATTCCAATCCAAATATATAAAAATAAAAGGAAAAGCTGACTGACTGATCTATCAACGCAAAGTTCAAACTACTGGACGGATCTGGCTGAAATATGGCATGCAGTCCTGACTTCTGCTGCGCGATTGCGGGAGAATGAGAGCTACAATGTCACGATCGCAATCATCTCTGATTGGTTAACGCTCGCTCACTATTGGCTACAATGCATTGTTGCAACAAAATCGGACAAATTCAACCAATCAACAATTGAGATTGTAATAATGATTGATGCAGGTTTTAGACACTGATTAAATCAGTAGGTACCATGTAGGTACCTAATGTGTCATAATCTGACATCTAAGTAGGCAGGTAAGTATACCAAAATCGCGCTCCAAATTGCCCACTCGTATCCATTTATGATACAAGATATTTTTATGAATGATCCAAAATACCTCTGATTCCTACGTAAAATTTCCTCTTTCATTTTATCCATGCCTATTTAAATTTTAAGGTACCTATTTTTACTGTTTTACTAAAATGCCTTACAGTAATAAAATATCAGTAGGAACCTAGTTACCTACTATAGTTCTGAAAATTGAAATGAGTTAATTCCCGTTTAATTTAATTGAAGAGTCCCATTGACATTATATACTACTTCGTATGGACCAGGGCCATTGAACAAACAAAATGGCACCGACTCAGTGGTGCATTATGCAACCTCAGTGACGTCTAGATTTCAAACGGGTCATTCATTAGTATCTAAGAGGTGGCGCTGATTTATTTGCTTCCAAAACCGTGAAAAATTTCGTTTGCTTGGGCATATCTTGTTATTTATATCGATGGTTAATTCTCGTACCCATACCATACCATATCCAATTCCATACTAATATTATAAATACGAAAGTGTGTCTGTCTGTCTGCTAGCTTTTCACGGCCCAACAGTTTAACCGATTTTAATGAAATTTGGTACATAGTTAGCTTACATCCCGGGGAAGGACATATGCTTCTTTTTATCCCGGAAAATCAACGAGTTCCCACGGGATTTTTAAAAAACCTAAATCCACGCGGACGATAAGTCGCGGGCGTCGTCTGAACTGTGAATAGCAGAATAATTAGCAATGAGCACCATATCGGTGCCACCATGACGACCTCCCTGGCGCAGTGGTAAGCGCTGTGGTCTTATTAGTGGGAGGTCCCGGGTTCGATTCCTGGCAGGGATTTGCAAGTTTATAATTTCTAAATTTCTGGTCTGGTCTGGTGGGAGGCTTCGGCCGTGGCTAGTTACCACCCTCCGGCAAAGCCGTGCCGCCAAGCGATTTAGCGTTCCGGTACGATGCCGTGTAGAAACCAAAGGGGCATGGGTTTATTAAAAACTGCCATACCCTTCCAGGTTAGCCCGCTTCCATCTTAGACTACATCGTCACTTACCACGAGGTGAGATTGCAGTCAAGGGCTAACTTGTACCTATCTGAATTAAAAAAAAAAAACCAGCCATCACCATATCAGGACGAGCGCAGGCTTCGAGGAAAATCTTGTTTTCTACAAGCAATGGATGCGACGTCACCAACCATGACCTGTTTTTGATGATTTGCAATTAAAATTATTCCTTAGAATTCAAGTTTACCAACCTATTTATCTCTAAATAGTATAAAACAAAGTCGCTTCCCACCGTCCGTCTGTCCCTCTGTGCTGTGCGCTTTTAAATCTTATAAACTAGGCATTTTTTTGCGATTTTCATTAATAGATAGAGTGATTCAAGAAGTTTTACACGTGTAGTTTATTTAATACTAGCTGAAGCCCGCGACTTTATTCGCGTGGATTTAGGTTTCTAAAAATCCCGTGGGAACACTTTGATTTTCCTGGATAAAATTTTTGTCACTCTCAAAGTCTTTAAAGTGTGTTTGTTTGTTGGTTTATCCTTCAATCACGTCGCAACTGAACAACGGATCAACGTGATTTTTTTCATGGGTATAGTTTAAGACCTGGAGAGTGGCATAGGCTACTTTTTATCCCGGGAAGTCAAAAAGTTTGTACGGGGTTTTTAAAAACCTAAATCCACGCATACGAAGTCGCGGGTATCAGCTAGTTAATTATATTGCTGACACATTGCACTTTATAAATAGGTTTAACCTTCGGATACAGATTGTAGGTTAACACTAAGTATAATAATAATAAAATTCGACTTAATTTCATGACCAAACTGATCTGACCATATGGTTGGAATTCGGAACCATCTATCTAACTCTGAAACACCTAGGCTTGCTTAAAATTCCCATAGCTTCAAAATAGTGTTAGTTAAGTACTTTAACTTTACTTTTAAGTTGTTTTAACGGTGAAAGAAAACATCGTGAGGAAACCGGCATGCCTGTGAGTTCTCCACAGAGGCGTCTCTAGCCCTTGTGGCGCCCGTGTGCAACCAGTACCCTGGCGCCCTCTAGTCTAGTAGGAGCAGGATCAAAATGGACTACTAACAGTTATATTTTCAAACGGAAATTCGGATGCAAATGGTGCAATTTTAAATGATGACGGCGTTGGCCATAACACGAGCACAGGGTCTTTGAGAGCGCCGGCATCGACGCATCTTTGGAGGTGTCGCAATAGAGGGCGCCCGTGTGCGCCGCACACCCTGCACCATAGGTAAAGACGCCTCTGTTCTCCATAATGTTTTCAAAGGTGTGTGATGTCTGCCAATCCTCACTGGGCCAGGCGTGGCGGACTGTGGAATCCTGGCCCCTTAACTAGAAACGCCCGTATCTTAAAAGTAATATTGCCAGGTATATTCTGTCAGGCTGCCTATCTTTATTTTCATTACTAGCTTGTGTAAATAGCAGATCAGTCGGCACGTAGAGATGACCCATCATCGCGTCACACGGTCATTTGTCAGCCTGTCGTGATCCGTCATCTTGTAGAGTTGACTCTCGCTCTTTTGACACTTGAGACAAGTAGAAAGTGATTTATTGACCACTGAGGGATTTGAAAGATCAAACTCCCAATTGTATTGCAGGTATTATAATCGTAGGTTTGGCTAATAATATTTATAAAGACCAAATCAATCTATTTCTAGGTAAACGCGTCCCATGTTAGGTAGGTCACATTAATACTTACCATCAGGTGTGATCGTGGTCAAGCGTATGCCTATCACTACCCCTATAAATGCGAAAGTGTGTTTGGTTGTTGGTTTATTGGATTGTTGGTTTGTCCTTGAATCACGTCTCAACGGAGCAATGGGTCGGCGTGATTTTTTTGCATGGGTATAGTCAAAGACCTGGAGAGTGACATAGGCTACTTTTTATCCCGGAAAATTAAAGAGTTCCCACGGGATTTTCAAAAACCAAACCCACGCGAACGAAGTCGAGGGCATCAGCTACTAATGAATATAAAAACCTCATAGCATTCTTAAAAAAAGCGGTGATAGCCTAGTGGTTATAAGACACGGACTAGAGAGTGGGTTAAAACGTCGGAATGCCAGACTCCGGTCTAGGTTTTGAATCCCAGGCACGTACTTCTAATTTTTCTTGCACGTACATTTAACTTGCGGTGGTAATTTAGGTAGTCAGCAGAGCCTCAATAGCTCAACCGGTATAGGAGTGGACTGAAAACCGAAAGGTCGACGGTTCAAACCCCGCCCGTTGCACTATTGTCGTGCCTACTCCTAGCACAAGCCTGACGCTTAATTGGAGAGGAAAGGGGAATATTAGTCATTTAATATGGCTAATATTCTTTAAAAAAAAAAAAAAAAAAAAACTTGATTTGCGCAAGCGCCGGTGCGCGGTGCGCGGTGCAGTGTTGCAAGCTGCGTGTAAAGTTCTCGCTGCAATCTGTAACATAACACTGACCGCAACCAGAAATCGAACCCATTATAAGTACCTGTCAGTGGACACACTCACTTAAATCAAAGGAATAGGAGTTTAAATTCAAATATTTTGACGCCCTCCGTGGCGCAGTGGTTAGCGCTGTGGTCTTATAAGTGGGAGGTCCCGGATTCGATTCTTGGCACGGGAATTTATAATTAGAAGGCTATGGACTCAGATTAGTTAGCCACTGAAGGCAAAGCTGATTGCTTCCAATATGCAATCATTCGTACATTTTTAAGATTTATTTGCAGAAACAATCTATATATATAAAAGGAAAAGGTGACTGACTGACTGACTGACTGACTGATCTATCAACGCACAGCCCAAACTACTGGACAGATCAGGCTGAAATTTGGCATGCAGATAGCTATTATGACGTAGGCATCCGCTAAGAAAGGATTTTTGAAAATTCAATCCCTAAGGGGGTGAAATAGGGGTTTGAAATTTGTGTAGTCCACGCGGACGAAGTCGCGGGCATAAGCTAGTTTTTTATAAAATTTATGTAATTAAAAAAAAAGAATGAATAAATAAATGAATGAGTGAATGTAGGAATGAATTATTTATTTAACAGAATACATACAATAGGTTGAAATAATGTCTGATGAGCCTTATAGGTACATTGTACGATTGTAACTGGTGTTGGAATATTACCTTAAACTAAAAAAAAAAAAGTCAGAAAGGACAATGAAGTGTGTCCTCAGTCACAATTGTCGAACCGGCTACCCTTGATGCGCAGACGCATTACTCACCCAAAATGTAGGTCACTGAGGTTATAGGTACACTTATAAGTGAACTATCTCGTTTTACTTTGAAGGCAAAGGGCTTATTTATACTCGTACTTAAATCCATGTATTATTTAACTTGAAATAAGTGGTATGACGGTCCCCTCCTATTCGAGAGGTCGGGGGTTCGATCCTCGGCACACACTTCTAACTTTTCAGAGTTATACGAGTGTTTTATTAAATTAAATACCACTTGTTTTAGCGGTGATGGAAAACATCGTAAGGAAACCTGCATGCCTGAGAGTTTTTCATTATGATCTCAAGGTTGTGTGTCTGCCAATCCGCACTTGCCCAGCATGGTGGACTATGGTCAAACCCTTCTCATTAAGAGGAGACCCGCGCCCATTAGTGAGCCGGTGATGACATTGTGTTTTATGGTACCTAAGTACGTAACATTGAGAAACTCTTTTGAACCGGGCAGTGGTAAATTCTTTTGACGATTCAAAAGCACTTGCAAAAGTTCATTTGAATAAAAATCGATTCTATTCCATTCTATTCTAAAAGAAGCTGTCGAACAAAGTCACAAATTTTACAGGAGAAGCATCAAATGGTTTTCACGGTTTGGACACAATTTTTTGGTGTTTTTGGTGGTTTTGCTTGGAAATTAGTTCAAAGTGTTGAAAGTGTTTTGATCAGGACCGTTTTGTACTCCATTATCATCGATGATAAGTCATTTGAAAGTCAAGATTTGAGATAATATATTCAAGTCTAAGCTATGATAGCCTAGTGGTTAGGACGTCCGCCTTCTAATCGGAGGTCGGGGGTTCGATCCCGGGCACGCACCTCTAACTTTTCGGAGTTATGTGCGGTTTATGTAATTAAATGTCACTTGCTTTAACGGTGAAGGAAAACATCGTGAAGAAACCTGCATGCCTGAGAGTTCTCCATAAAGTTCTCAGAGGTGTGTTAAGTCTACCAATCCTCACATGGCCAGCGTGGTAGACTACGGCCAAAAACCCTTTTCACTCTAAGAGGAGACCCGTGTTCTGTAGTGAGCCGGCGATGGGTTTGTCGACATTCCATCTACACGCACGAAACGTTTTGCGTCATCATTCCTCATACGTATGGCTAAGGTTTGGAATACTCTTCGGCGATATGTGTTTCCTACCAATTACAACCCGGGTATCTTTAAAACAAGAGTGAATAGGCATCTTCTAGGTAAACGCGTCCCATGGTCAAGCGTACACCTATAGTGAATTTAAAAAAAAAAAATGGTTTGATCATGATGATGATGATGATTCCAGTCTAGTCCACGATTTTGAGTAACGTTCCTAAAATGTTTGCAATGATAAATGAATACCTAACCATTCGTTCGTTCGTGGCGTAGTACTTTCCATGAATACTTACATCTGCAATTTCTAGCAATTAACTCCGCCATTAGAGGATCAAATACAATGGGCTATTCTGCTGAGCATCCATCATCTGCCAAGATTACGCCCGCGTATATTGATTCATTCAGCTTTTTAAGCTTTTTTAGACACGACAAGTTTTATCAACGGGCTTTCGCGGGTCGCCTCGGCAATCGAAAGCTTAGGTTGAAAATTGAAATCTAGTCTATAAAAAACGTCTTGTAAAATGGCTGACTGATCTTACACAGTCAGCCGCTGGAGTTACAAACTTGAAAATTGGATAGTAAGTAAGTACTTAGGTTCTTTTTATGATGTGAGGTACTCACTTTAGAACGGATTTTTGGGATTCCACCCC
This sequence comes from Maniola hyperantus, assembly GCF_902806685.2. Classification (NCBI taxonomy): domain Eukaryota; kingdom Metazoa; phylum Arthropoda; class Insecta; order Lepidoptera; family Nymphalidae; genus Maniola; species Maniola hyperantus. The sequence continues at coordinate 324,516 of NC_048550.1, forward strand.
TTGATAAGCAAATCGAAGGTACGTCATTTTTCAAGTTTAGTTTTATTATTAAAATTGGTAGGTTGGCTTTCGGTTTCGGTTAAAAATGAAAAAACACAATGTTTTAGAGAAGAGGTTAAAATATGGGTTGAAAGTTTGTATGAAAGTTCGTAATTTGACCATATAATTTTTGACTATTATACATCGTTTCTAAATAACCTACCGACGGATTACAGGATATAAGTAGGACTGATTAATTTCGGTTGTAAGGTTTTTGAAGATTACCTATTCATTACGATTTGATTTGCCACGCAATGTAAGCTCTACAAAACTCTTCACGCGTCAACTTTTGACGCGTATTGTACAGAAGGCTTTATTCGAGAGCTTTCGCAAAAAATATTGTTTAATTAATAATGCAACTTTGATGTTTTATTTTCATTTAACGACTTCGTAAAAAATATGTCGAAGATCTTTTTTGTTCCCACGTAAATTATTTTTATCGATTAACCAAGATTTAAATGATTTATTATGTAACTGAAGATTTGATCTGATTTATAGGGATTGACACCATCAATACTTAAATACCTTACTAGCTTATGCCTGCAACTTCATTCGCGTGGATTTAGGTTTATAAAAATCTCGTGGGAACTCTTTTTCCGGGGAAAAAATAGCCTATATCCTTCACCGGGATGTAAGCTAACTCTGTACCTACCAAGTTTCATCAAAATCGGTTAAATTTTTGGGCCGTGAAAAGCTTGCAGACAGACACACTTTCGTATTTATAATAATAGTGTAGATTGTTTCAATTTGAGTACATGCAAGTTTTATATGAGCATCACTTTCTAGGTTATAGGACCTACCTACTACCCTGCTAACGATCTGAGCTTTATCACTTTCTTTTAAAGCCTAAGTAGATATTAAAAATGTGTTAAGCACTTAGGTAAATAGAGTAGTGGTACCATTAATATGCACTTGCACAAGTGTCGTGCATATGCAACGTACATAATACTAAGTACCTACTTATAGCGATACTATTATTGTCTACTGGTACGACTTGTGTATCGTGCGCACGACGCGCGACGTTTCCCATTAAAGTGCACACGCGCCGACCCATTTTAATTTCAAGGAAGACTTAAATGAATTGAAAGCACATTTGTATGCTTATATTTCTATTCTCTACCTACTTAATTAATATAGCAAAAAGCCTCTTCATACCAAGCTTTACGCCTTCTCTCTATATAGCTGTAAGGTCGCTTTTTCACCAGAGATGTAGAGACGAATATGCGAAACGAGCCATGTGTCTGTACGGGAGCGGTGTGCAGGCTCGACCGTACCAAAGGGGAGATCTCCCACCGAACGGTTGGTTGTGCTCGGTAGCGCCAGCTGGGCCGACGGTTATGTCTTGAAACTTCTATATATAGTCCAATTGCAGAAAACTCCGTTAGTGCGATTACTATCGGCGGTACATTTGTTCGGGACTACGTCATCGATTGAACAGCGCCATCTAGTTTCTATTGTGGTAACCGCCACATGTCAAACCGGACAATTAGCCGATTATGTATTGTATCTTAGTTCAGAAAGAGAAGCACAGGGTGTGAAGCTATCCTGTTCTTCTCAGCCAAAATTTCTCGCGCTTTTATTTTATATTCGTTGGTGCCCGCAACTTGGTCCGCGTGGATTTTGTGGATGAGCTCGATGACTATCATTCAGTGTTGGACACTAACGAATCACTCTGCTCGTTAACTACACCCAGTGGCGTGCAGCTCATAGAGGCATACACGCACTGCTTACCCTCATTGTAATAAATAAATGCTTATTTTTCATTATAACCTGCCGTAAAATAAGTTCATACCTAAATGCATACCCTGGCTTGAACTCCTGTGCACGCCACTGACTACACCCATGCAAAATATCGTAATATTTGATCCGTTGCTTTGTTGACACGTGATTGAAGGACAAACTAACAAGCAAACACTCGAATTTTAGGTATAAATATAAATAAAATATAAAAATATAAATAACTAGAGGATGCCCGCGACTTCGTCCGCATGGATTTAGGTTTTTAAAAATCCCGTGGGAACTCGTTAATTTTCCAGGATAAACAGTAGCCTACGTCCTTCCCCGGGATGTAAGGTAACTCTGTACCAAATTTCATCAAAATCGGTGGAACGGTTGCGCCGTGAAAAGCAAGCAGACAGACAGACAGACAGACACACTTTCGCATTTATAATATTAGTATGGATGTGGGTAGTGAAAGCGATCTACGGTTGTGGAAAGCTTCGCCCAAAATTGCAGGTTGACGAAACCATAGCTTTTCTTCATGCTTTATTCTTTATTTTTGCAAAAATGCAAAGGTTACATCATTACCAATATACGTACTGTAGTGTACACAATATAATAGTATTGACACACGATAATTACTCGCGAAGGAGATTACCTTATATAGGGTGGTCGCGTGACGTCACTGCGCCCACGCACCCTGTATCACCTTGCGCACGCTCACGAGACTCATAAGATCATCGATATTTTCATTGTGATTTATTTAAAGGCCTTTCTTAATTTTAACAAGGTTTTACAAAAAACATAGGTCTGTCAGTTAGTTCAGACAATAGCGAATGCTGGTATTCCAAACCCATTCGAAGACATTGTATGATCGATTGTGATACAGATAATGACGTCATCACCACGTCATGCAGAGAGAAGGATATAGAGTTACCATTTTACTAGAGGGTGTGATGTCCCCAAAACACTCTCCAAAATAATCAATTTTATAATATGTTGGATAGAAACAGGCATTACTTTGCGGAATTTCATGATATACAAGAAAGCTAAAGCTTGATTGGCTATAATCCGTCAAAACATGGCGCGGTGCATATCGCATGCTGCATGTTGTATCATATACAGATTTGTCTGTTTTCACGTTAGTACATGTAAGGTGCATGAGGCCAGGGGAGTACATCTTCCAGGATGAGCCCAATGGGCGTCGTGCAAGAGAGACACCGGCGCGAGTTCCCAGATGGCTGAGGATGGCCACCGAGGGGGGTCATAATGGGCAGAAAACCCATATAACCCGATCTCTCTCTAAAGAGATCGGGACTCGATTACGGTAAAATGACATCTACAGTGTGATAATCGCAAACAGAGGTGCTTGGACTTTGCTGACAATCGCTCACTATGGGCTACAACCTACAATGCATTGTTGCAACAAGAATACCATACATTCAGTGAATCGCAACAACAATAATAGGCTACTTGACAATTTTTTTAAGTTGGTCTTAAATGGTTAATATTTGTCCTATTATATCAAAAAAATTAACACTATATTTTTTTGCGCCCTAAAAACCGTAAAACTTTAATTTAAAAAAATATTTTTCTTAGACAGGTGAAAACACTGTCGGCCATGTTTGGCCGATAGATTATCTGTGCTCTGACGTCATGCATTTGTAAACAACAGTATAACCACAGGGTTATACTGTTGTTTACAAATGCATGACGTCAGAGCACAGATATACTGTTGTTTACAAATGCATGACGTCAGAGCACAGATAATCTATCGGCCAAACATGGCCGACAGTGTTTTCACCTGTCTAAGAAAAATATTTTTTTAAATTAAAGTTTTACGGTTTTTAGGGCGCAAAAAAATATAATGTTAATTTTTTTGATATAATAGGACAAATATTAACCATTTAAGACCAACTTAAAAAAATTGTCAAGTAGCCTATTGCGATTGTAATAGTGATTTATGCAGGTTTCCCAGAATCAACCTACAGATATTTTAAGGCGCAATGCGTCTCAAAATATACATTTCGGATTTTCAAAGAATCAAGTTTTGGGCTCAAAAACTACAAAGTTTATTTATTTTTTTATTATAAAAATTAAAGATATTCTTTAGTGAATTACGAAAGCCAAAACACGATTGGCACAATTTGGCTCGATACATGAAAAACACGAAGTTTCCCCAAAATGCGCATTTTTTAAACGATTGATATACAACCAATTTCAATAAAATTTTGTATTTACGTTCAACGTTTACACTTAGGGACGGTATTATTTTATGGTAACAGAGTGTGCTCGAATTTTAAATGTAAATATTTATAAAAAGCGTGCAACAAATTTGCGCTCGGGCGGCCCAGGCTTTTCCATACATTTAGCCTTTGTGATCCCAGAAGATTTTCCTCCGTCAACAGAATACGGCGCTTTTTGACGCCTGATTGTTCTTCTATCACATTTAACTCAATGGAGACGGGTATGCATTTTGTTGGCCTTGTTCGGTCGCCCCCGGAGTCCGTAGCCGAGGTCTCGAGCTGTATGCAAAATGTATTGACACGTCAGCTGATTGAGGACGGATATGTTCAACATTAATTGGGTGTTCACAGTTAAGTCCTAAACGAGCAAACCAGATTACCGAAAATATATTTCATAATAATTGTATTAGTACCTATTTAAAACAACCGCCCAAGTGCGAGTCAAACTCGCGCACTGAGGATTCCGTACTACAATCTTATTTTATCGACTATTTGCACGATAAATCAAAAACTATGATGCATAAAAATAAATAAAAATCTGTTTTAAAATACACAGGTGAAGCCCTTTCATATGGTATCAAACTTGATATAGCAATCTTACTTTGAGAGTCGAAAATAGACAAATATTGATTTGTTCATGAACACATTTTAATTTTTCACGATGTTCAGATTTTTCTCCTAATGTCTGCTATAAGATCTACCTACCAAATTTCATGATTCTAGGTCAACGGGAAGTACCCTGTAGGTTTCTTACCATATAATTATACAGACGGACAGACAGACAGACAGACAACAAAGTGATCCTATAAGAGTTCCGTTTTTCCTTTTGAGGTACGGAACCCTAAAAACGGCAAATTTTTTATTGAATGAGGTTATTGTGTAAATACTATTTTTAGGGTTCCGTAGTCCGTAACTCAAAAGAAAAGAAGGAACCCTTATAGGATCACTTCGTACTCTGTCTGTCTGTCTGTCTGTACCAAGAGTAAATAGACAACTTACTTCTAAACAGACGCGTCTCATCTTAGGCCACGTCATCACTTCCCATCATGCGTGATCGTGGTCAAGCGTGCGCTTATACTTAGTGAACAAAAAAAGTTTGTAGTGACTACAGGAAAGCAGATTCTACTAAGAAAAATCCGGTAAAAAACTAATTAACTTTACCTGCCAGGTCGCAGAAAAACTTAGAAACGTATGTTAGTATGTTACCTAGAATGTTACTGAATGTAAAAAAAGAAATCACCACATTCAATGGCTGGCTTACCATGACCCCTCAAGATCAAGATAATTAAATCCTAACTTAACCGACTTTATTGACTAACTATTACTTAGTATTCAAATTCAAGTCAACATTTAATTTTATTATTATTCAACAAAGATGATCCTATACTATAGACCTGTACCTCGAGAGTCGAGACACAAGATTTGTGCTGCTTTAGGCACACACAATGAATTTTTGAAAAAATTGAAAACTAGCTGATGTCTGCGACTTCGTCCGCATGGATTTAGGTTTTTAAAAATCTCGTGGGAACTGTTTAATTTTCCGGGATAAAACGTAGCCTATGTCCTTCCCCGGAATGTAAGCCAACTCTATACCAAATTTCATCAAAATCGGTTAAACTGTTGGGCCGTGAAAAGCTAGAAGACAGACAGTCACACTTTCACATTTATAATATTAGTATGGAAGTATGTACTTAGATTAGTATGACTAAAAAAAATTGTATTTCTTGGGAGTCTCCCGACAGTGTGCGTTCTCCTTAATATTCATAAGGACCAACACAAGATAAACGGCGCAAGCGCAGCATGAATCATATAATCATCGACCTCGGACCAATGGCGGCGCCGCCGAGACGTTCGACACATTTATATTTTTAAATACAGTTTTCCTTACATCTACAAAGGTTGTCTTTTAATTAACATCCTCTGACACAGTGGTTGCTGCCTACTTACGCGAAAACGGAAGGTTTCATTTTCGATGGTTATCGCTAGGGTCAGGGAAAAGCATTTTCTAAAAATTGATCGTCGCGTCACCGATATTACAATTTGCCTACTTACTAAAGAATCTAAAGACTATAAAAGAAATTAAAAAGTCAAACTAAGGAGTAAGGACCTACTACGCGTAAGCTATATGATTGTTATAAATTACTAGCTAATGCCCGCGACTTCGTTCGCATGGGTTTAAAGGAGATCGCCCGTGAACGGGCCCTCTTTTGTGGCGTCGTCGTGTCAAAACTTAAAATATTTTTTTTTTAAATATGTTATTTTTTTACGATTATGTTTTATAACGACTTTTTTTCACTCTATTATTGAAAATATACACAATTACAGTTAGAATCGTAAGCATGCATTTATTTTGAAGAAGTATTAATTAAATATAACCTCAATATCACCAATATAAAAAATAAGATTTCTTTATAACCAGGGTGAATAAATAGAAATCGTTTGCAGAATATAAAGAGTTAATTATTTGTCTACAAAATAAAATTAAAACCATGGTGACATAACAATTATATTAGGGGGGGCCCAAAGCTCCTAAGAAAATGGGCAATCTCTTTTGACGAAATTTCTTTACAGAGATAGCTTCAACATCGGCACTTTTTACCCCTTTAAATTAAAAGAGTTCCCAGTGCATTTTTGAAAAAACATATTATAACCACGCGGACCTAGCTGCGGGCGCTGCTAGTTTATATTTCATCATCATCATGATCAACCCATCGCCGGCTCACTACAGAGCACGGGTCTCCTCTCAGAGTGAGAAGGGAGTGAGTTTTTATTTAATTTGAAATAAATAATCAGCGCTGTATGTTCTTGCGCAACAAGGCATACAGCATAATGCAAAGCTGGGACCCTTTTTCGGGTTGTGCCACACATGACAGTTTGTTCCGGCGCTTCTTTTGCTTGAAGCGCGGAATAACCAGCTCTTAGTTATAAGATGTGATGTGTTGCTCTTAGTTATAAGATGGGGCACAGTTTTCTAAATAAACGTCTTTTCTTTCTTTCTTTCTTTCCATTCTATCTGAAAGGACCTTTAGTAGGTACGTACCTACTAGGCCGCTTTCTGAATTTTACAGTAATAAAATTTCAATTTATGAAGGCTTATTACTAAAAGTAAATTAAGTTTTTTATCGAAATTAATATCGCCTCAATTTTTTAAATTAACATTTTTGTGACTTTTATCACTTTAATTACGTTATATTTTAGGCCGATGTAATTGGAGCGAATGTTGACATTCTGTAGATAACTGCACTCCTTACAGTTAGTCATGTTATTAAGTTAGTTAATTTGTTAACAACAGTTAACAAACTTCCAAACTGCAATTTCAAAAACATTAAAAAAGAAAGTAACATCGTAAAACTGTGGTGTAGTAATATGTACTAAATCCATATATCTCATCATCATCATGATCAACCCATCGCCGGCTCACTACAGAGCACGGGTCTCCTCTCAGAGTGAGAAGGGTTTGGCCATAGTCTACCACGCTGGCCATGTGCGGATTGGTAGACTTCACACACCTTTGAGAACATTATGGAGAACTCTCAGGTATGCAGGTTTCCTCACGATGTTTTCCTTCACCGTTCAAGCAAGTGACATTTAATTACTTAAAACGCACATAACTCCGAAAAGTTAAGAGGTGCGTGCCGGGGATCGAACCCCCGACCTCCGATTAGAAGGCGGACGTCCTAACCATTAGGCTATCACAGCTGTTATATATATGCTATATATCTATATATATAAAATTCAAAGTCCTGACTGACTGACTGATTGACTGACTGACTGACATATATATCAACGTACAGCCTAAACCGCTGGTCCTAATGACATGAAATTTGAAGAGTGTATTCTTGAAGCGTGTTGAGATTTTTGAAAATTCAACCCCTAAGGGGTAAAATAGGGGTTTGAAATTTGTGTAGTCCACGCGGACGAAGTCGCGAGCATAAGCTAAAGTACAATAAGCGGTGATAACCTACTGGTTAAGACATCGGCGTCCTAGTCGAAGGGTCCGAGGTTCGATCCCGGGCACGCGCAGCTCTAACTTTTCGGGCTATGTGCGTTTTAAACAATAGAGTATCACTTGCTTTAACGGTGAAGGAAAACATTGTGAGGAAACCTGCATGCCTGAGAGTTCTCCATAATGTTCTCAAAGATAAGAGCTATCTCGCACCACGGAAAATATCCGTTCCTTCTTTTTTTGTAAAACCTGTGAACCATAGAACTATTTAGGCAGCAAAGTTAAAGCTAAGTTTCCACCGGATATTGATAGATTAAAATTCAATTTTGCGGATTTTAAAACGCACCGCAACTCACCGCACTAGCTCGGCGAGCTAGCTCGGCTGAGATCTATAGAGCGCACTTTGACTTTGCTCAGACTTAAGATTGAGTTAAAACGAGACAGCTAAAATGTCTCTTTTAACTCTGTCTTAACTCTAAGTTAAGTCAGAGTGCGCTCTATAGATCTCACCCTAAGAAAGTCTGTGTGATGGTGAAGTTGGAAGTGATAGACTAAGCTAGCTTTCTAAGAGGAGAGCCGTCCTCAGTAGTGAGACGGCAACTGGTTGATGATGATGATGACTATGTGTAGAAGCAGATTGTAGAATCTTTAACTGACATCATAGATTAATTAAATTTACGTACAATGCGTCATGTAAATGTAAAAGAAAACCTTGGCAAGTATTCTCCTATAAGATAGTTAATGTATTCTGTTTCAACTACAAGATGTTATCTGGAAATAGTCTCATCACAGCATCCTTGACAACTCGCATGGACCATGGCCTAGTCGGGTTCTGTAGGTACACGGCTAGAACACTTGCTTATGCTCGCGACTTCGTCCGCGTGGACTATGCAAATTTCAACCCCCTATTTCATGCCCTTAGGGGTTGAATTTTTAAAAATCCTTTATTAGCGGATGCCTACGTGATAATAGCTATCTGCATGTCAAATTTCAGCCCGATACGTCCAGTAGTTTGAGCTGTGCATTGATAGATCAGTCAGTCAGTCAGTCAGTCACCTTGTCCACCACCACCACCTAGCCACGGGCGAACATCCCACCAGTTGAGCAGTTACTAACCTGTACATCCACGATTTTAACTAGGTACTTGAAATTTGAACGTACCATATACCTAGTTAAACAGCAATCGTCTGTCAAAGCATAACATATAGCACCCAGGGCTCTTAACGGTAACATTGTAAATAAAAAAACAATCGTCTCAAATAAATAACACACTTAGGCTAATTGGATATGTATGCGGTTCGAAGTAGGGTCGCCCCTTCACATACATCGATGTTCACATACGATTCTAAAGGATTGAACTTTCGACTACAAATTAATCGGTCTACGAATAATTAAGGGTGCTTGCTCCATGATCCATGATCGCTCCAGCCTCTAGCTCCAGGTCGAACATAATTTATGCTATTGCCTGTGCCATCATAAACATTAATACCATAAATCCGTCACACTAGCTTCTCATTCACCGCTTAGTTTATTTATACTCTCCTATACCTATGTAGCTCACGGAGGTACCTACATAGTGTCAGAAATCAAAATCAAATAGTTAGGAAGCTTACAGTATTATTTAATCATCCACGAAAGAAAAATATTGGGGGTAGTGTTAAAAAAGTTTGTTAACCCAAAATTCACAACACATACAAGAAAGACAAGAATCATAAAAAATAAAATGTTAAGTAATGAAGAACAGCAGTAATAAAATATTATAACCTTGACCTTAACTTTTGTTTTAAATGTCAACTGACATTTCGAACCCGACTTCGATTGGGTAGAGAGTATCATAACATCACTAGTGCATCGTGCGAGCGTAGCATCGAGTTGCTTTTCTCGGAACGTGATAAGTTTTATCTCGGGGCACGAAAGCCTGCGGGAAAGGGAGGTGGGTGCGCCGGCGCATCCCAGCGAAGCAGCCTGCCGCAGGCGCTAGTGATCGCTCGGACGCCATACGCGCCGCACGTACCGACTGCTCCAAAACAATACAAAACCCATCCGACCCGACCCCGAGTGACCCCAAAAAGTGCACGAGAGCGGCGGACACGAACGAAACGAATCCGCGAACATTCCGCGAATAACTTTACACTTAAATTATTATTTAATCTTAAACTAACCGCTTCGCAATAACACATGTGAGCTTAATTAACTGATTTAGCAAATTAACATAATAAGGTGAAAACTGATAAATAATCCACGGACAGTGCATTGGAAGAGTGAAGTCGCAAATGTTATCTTCGTGTTAGACCAGAGCTGGACCGGCGATCAGGTGAGTCACATTAATGTTATTTAAATAATTCGCCGGTCTCGTCCCGTGTTATGGAATTTGACTGGTGGTAGTCACCAAACACCTTACGACTTACCTATATTATACAGTATACAATATATTCATCACGTTTGATGTTATTTCGATTCCTTTGTAATTTTCTTCGCTTGGTACGACTATGAGCTTGGATTTGTTTGAAATAGTAGGCACTTACCTACTCTTTATTATTCTTGCTACCTACTTAAATATGCTTACTCGGTCTCGATCATAATGTTCTCATGTTACGGCTAGTCATTTCATTTTATAGATTACTTAATTGGATTTAATTCAACAGGAACTTCGGATCTAATTTCATTTAAAGTATTTATTTACATGAAAAAATAAATAACGGTTTCTCGGTTATAAGACTGTATCTGCCGTATCTACTACCTAGTTGTTATCTACCTTTCTTTTCTTGCAATTAAGTATATGGCATGGGGATCGAGTTTTTTGACACTTTTCTCCTTCCTGTTTCTTCTGAGCAACCCGCGCCTTTTTAGCTATAACAACTGTCATATCAAAAGTACGATCCACCTTTAAAATAAGGACTAACTAAAATCGTACTTTTGACTTAACAGTTGACACAAAAAGTTAAAATGACGCGTGAAAACTTAAATAAATTTTAAGTGATTAGATAAAATCAACCAAATTCTAGAATTTGGTTTATTTTATCCACAGGTTTTATCTAATCAAATATTTTTGATAGATCTCATCGTGCCTTTGCATATATTATAACCTGAGCTTATCATCTGGTCTTCAAATTACACGGGAACCGGAAATCTGATTGTTTCTTCGATAATATCTCATGGAGTTTATAACTCGAAGGAGCCGTTGAATGTTATGGGAACGATGTGAGCGTTATAAATAGGTACAACACCGGCTTTAGATTATACGTTGTCGGTACTTTTATTTTTGCGGGTAGTTATATTATATACCTGGCCTGCCTGACGTTTTTGTAATATGTATTATTATTTGTTAATGAAAAAAGTTTAATTGAATAAGGAATAATTACATGTGGAAAAAACTTATCAGTTATCACTAAAAAAAAATATTTACAAAAAATATACGCCGTCCAAATGGTCATTTATGGGCATTGTGCTCAATACACTGGCGCTATTATCTCGCTGAATGGCAAAGCCTATTCGTTGAGTGAAATAAGCACCAGCTCTTTGGTCAACAGACGCGTTGATGAGTTTTTGGGACACGACGTTTATAAAAGCTTTCGTGTCCGATGACCATGGGCCCAGAGTCTTAAACGTATTACTAATTGGATAACATCGGCCACTTCTAAAAACCATTAAAGGAAGAGTACCTAATTACCTAGTCGTATAGTTGATGATCAATTTTGTGAAGACAATGCAACCACTTTACAAACTATTGAAACACTGAATTCTAGCAAAGTTAATGAAAGTGAATTTGGTTGTGCTATTAAATTAACTATTGGTCCCAGTCTCCCACAGTAACAATAAATAAGACATAAACTGGCGTTGAGTTAAGATGGTAATATTGTGATCACTAATTCGTCATGATCACTAAACATTTTGTAAATAAACTATCTTATCTCATCTTATCGGACTTTAAAGTGTTTAACAAATTTTAAGTGTTCGATTTTATCTGAAACATAGGCTTCTGTCTCATAAGTTATAATTTTGTGGTAGGTCACATTGAGGTTGGGTTTTTATGAATAGTCAGAAAAGTCTTGGAGACTTCTAATATAGGTATGACATAGAAAATTTACTGGTGTTTTCACCATCATCCCCTTATGTCCACCTGCTGGATATAGGACTTTCCTACAGCGCACCATCACACATAGTTCTCCGTCTCCTTCTTCCTGAGAATTTCTTTACAAGACTTTTCTCTAAGAGTAAGAAGTTATCCTTCAAAAGGTTTTCCTTTCTATCAAGGAAAAAAGGAGGAACAACTAGCAGAGTGAGATAATTTCTTTCCAAAAGCTGTATTATTATATTGTGTTCTGACTTCCGACAACAGGCGGAACGCAGCCGAGCACGAACTGAATGCTCACAGCGCGCTCGTTCGAGGCTTGCAAGTTGGTCCACACTACACGAATTGTGTTCGGCTCGTGCTCGGTTCGCCTAGCGTAGACCCACCTTAAGCAATAAGGATGAAATGTAAGCATAAAGCAAGTTATGTAGCATGTCGTGATCGTGACAGGGCACTGGGCAGTGGTTGCAACTTGCAAAGAGTATTGTGTGCAGATTCGAAGCCCGTATAAGTTGCGACCGAAGCATTGTTTCGTCAACATTTACAATTCATTATCGACCCATTTTAAATATTTATTTTGGCAAAGTTTGCAACGAAATAAATGGGGTTAGTTCATGGAAAATAAAAATATATGCCCTGTCGTTCGATCTTATTGGAGGAACTATTTTGGAAAACGGGCAATTTATGGGTTTTATTACGTAGTGTTTTATATACCCTTTAAGAAAACTTCTAAATAATGTTTAAAATTTAAAAACATGGCAAAAATGTGAAACTAGCAGAATTTAAACTTTGCGTCTCCCGGGTATTGCGTCCAGAGTGCTTTGACCGCTAGGCCACGGTTCATACATCCTCGGTGCCGAAATTTCAAGTAACTATAACCATCTATTAGCCAGTCTATTAATACCATCTAGTAGTGACAAATTATGATTTCGAAATTACTTTGAAAGACCCGTTTAAAACTCTTTAAACGAAAAATCACATGGCGTTTTTTGACGATCGATGGTCTAACTATAATCCTTCTCAGACTTCTAAGATAGTAGACTAGTGATGGGTTTGAGATGTAGGCAATTTTTTGTTAGATTTCGTGTTTTATAACTAAACTAGGTAGCTCGCGACTTCGTCCGTGTGGACTACACAAATTTCAAACCCCTATTTCACCCCATTAGGGGTTGAATTTTTAACAATCCCTTCTTAGTGGATGTCTACGTCATAATAGATATCTGCATGCCAAATTTCAGCCCAATCTGTCCAGTGGTTTGAGCTGTGACTGTCAGTCAGTCATATTTAGATTATCCAATTAAATTGCCACTGAAATACTGAACAGGCATGCAGAATGAAGAAAAACAATCTTACAGGTACAATGATGAGACGTATTTAGCTATGTACCAAACCAAATGAGCTAACTGCGTACTTTGTGGTTACACGAAATGTAATTATAGCTTATCTTATACCTATTGTGAGAAATGTTTGAACCTATTATAATAATATTATGCAAAGCAAATGAATCTAACGGTGCTTATGAATTTTTGGACGGTTTTGTGCGATCTACGTGACGCATTTGTGGTAAAAATCCAGTGAAAGAACTTTTAACGACTGTTCTAACTATTACATCGTTTAGTGACTTTTGAAATAGCTACTGCAAGTTACTGGAGTTTCTGATGTACTTAAACTTACTAATTACTGTTAAGAGTTATTAGTACGTGTTTAACGCTTATTTTGGTTAAACAATTGGGGCCGATTCTCTTATACACAATCTCTAAACTAAACTAAATTAACAGGTCTAAATATAGTGCTATCCTTTTCCGCAAGCAACATTATGAAAGGGATAGCAATAGATTTAGACGTGCCATTTTAGTTTAGTTTAGAGATCGTGTACAACGGAATTAGCCACAATGCTTCGCCTTATTTCAAATGCCAAATTACTGTTAAAAGAAAGAGAGAAATCGGGGTGTAAGTATTCATTCGCTAAACAAATAGCTGTGATAGCCTAGTGGTTAGGACGACCACCTTCCGATCGGAGGTCGGGGGTTCGATCCCGGGCTCGCACCTCTAACTTTTCGGAGCTATGTGCGTTTTTAGTCATTAAATATCACTTGCTTTAACGGTGACGGTAAACATCGTGAGGAAACCTGCATACATGAGAGTTCTCCATAATGTTCTCAAAGGTGTGCGAAGTCTACCAATTCGCACAGGGCAAGCGTGGTAGACTATGGCCAAAACCCTTCTCACTCTGAAAGGAGACTCGTGCTCTGTAGTGACTAGTGAGGGCGATGGGTTGATCATGATGATTGATGAAACAAAGTTTATTAGTAAGGCCTTTAGTATTCATTTCATTTTCATTTTTACTTCTTTTGGATTCGACACTGGATCTTGATAATGTATTAGAAACACATTAGTATGTAATACATACCTTATGATATTGTGTTTACAGTACAACGATTTGATCCATTTGCATAAGCCCTTTTTAGAGTTTCGTAGCCGAATGGCAAAAAACGGAACCCTTATAGATTCGTCATGTCTGTCTGTCCGTCCGCATGTCACAGCCACTTTTTTCCGAAACTATAAGAGCTATACTGTTGAAACTTGGTAAGTAGATGTATTCTGTTACTTATTTGAAAATTGGAGCGATTTTTAGAAAATAAGTTTCTCTCAATCTATAATTTCACGTTCGTTAAAATCGTTAAAATATTGAACGGAACGCGTCGTTCGTCATGTCTTATCTTACTTCGAGATCGGTATTGATGTTCTTGTGGTGAACGCGATCGACCCCGTGAACCTTTTGTGCTCACGTCGGCCCGCCATCATCAACTCAATCCGCCAGCATCAGCAGATCATCTGCTGATAACGACCGACTTACGTTATCTATGTGCCTTATTTGTATCCTATACTAATTTAAGTATCTATCTATAGTTTTGGGCGTATATCCCTATGCGAATTTATTTGATTCTCGTGATAAGATTAACGGCCGAAAGCTCAGAGTCACTCAGTGGGCGATGGAGAGAGCTATGCTCGGAGTTTCTCTACGTGATCAAATCAGGAATGAAGAGATAGGAGATCCAGTTCCAGAGTACCTAACGGACATAGACAATGGGAAGGGCACATAGTTTGAAAACCAGATAGACGTCGGGCTCCCAAAGAGCTGGAATGCCGACTTCGCACTGGAATACGCAGCGTTGAAACTTGGAAGAACCCCCCGTCTCCTCCCCCTCCCCCCTTGATGGACAAACGGCATCAAACGAATCACAGGGGGCGCAGTTCGAGAAGTCCCTTACAAGAAACTTTGATATTAATCCGTGGTCCGACCGCCGACGATGAACGAGAAATGAGTAGAACTAGAAACTTAAACGAGTTGGCGATCAGCGGGAAGCGAGTGTGTAGTTTCGATAGTTTTGACGCTGGGCTATAAGCGAGTGTGCAAGAGCGATGAGCGATTACTCGCGCCATTCGCCCGCGGTCGCTCAGTCCTGTGTAAACCTGCGCGCACGTTTCACGTGTTCAAGCGAGCGAGCATCGCTGAACGAATATCGCTGAGTGAGTTTATTTTTGATAGCTCGTCGCTCAGCAACAAAACTAGTAAAGCGACACCGGCAGTGTGAACAGTCAGAGAGCAACTTTTGATATATGCATCTTTTTCGTTTACACGGAATGTACATTTATTGTGCGTTTCTTGAGAGAGAAAATCGCCGACAGTTAGTCGTTTTGTCGCCCGGCGCGGTTGATACCACTGCCTGTAGTAGCAAATACATAGCTCGGAAGTCGGTTAAATGTTTACAAAACATTGCGTCAGTAAGACAGGAACACTAGTGTCACTCGACGCCTCACGGCCGTTCGTACAAAGCCTCGCATTCCCTGGCCCTGTATATACTTCTACACTACAGTGTATAGTGGTGGCTCCTACTACCTCGCTACTACAATGGCGCCACGGACCGTGACAGGTGACTTGTCATATGCGTTACTAATTATACTGCTACCAGACTGAGAATCTAGGAAATTTCTATTCTAAATAGGTTAGTGAATCTTATCGAGCTCGACCGTGAAGCTCCGCCTGGGGATGAGCCCTAGGGCTCGAAGAAATAATTGAAAAGATCAGGGGGTAACGTCTTTCTAAGGGCATCTCCTGTGAGCACCACTCACCACTGTGTGTGATGTTGGGACGAATGGGTTGGTTGTACTCACAGATAATTCAACCTCCATAGCACGCATATACCTACAAGGGTTTGCATGAAAACAAAATCATAAAATGTTAGCGGGGTGACAGGCGAGAATGCTTTGTTGTGATTGGTGGACTCAAAAGTCACATAATTGATTGACATTGAATTGAGTGGGCTGACTTTTATGCTAAGCAACTTTTCGGAGCTCTGGTTTTAAGTAAAATAAATATCACTTGCTTTAACGGTGAAGGAAAACATCGCGAGGAAATCTGCATGCCTAAAAGTTTTCCATAATGTTCTTAATTCGCACTTTGTCAGCGTGGCGGGCTATGGCCAAATCCTTCTCATTCTGAGAGGAATAGAGGAGACCATTGCTCTAAGTAAAGAACTAGGTTTATATTCTTTAGTCTAATAGGTACTTGCAAATAATTACTGATTTTTAAAGCAATCTTAATATGCCATTAATTACATTTTAGAAACAAAAGACTCCATTACTTTGAATTACCAAAATAGGTATTTAATTAAAAGTGGAGTTAAAATTAAATATTGACACAATTTTTCACAAGGACTTTGTTCTAGGTCACCGATACTACTAATTAATCGAAAAAATACTCGTACAAACCTATCTTACTACAACTGTCGTGAAAATTATCGCAATAATTGTGCCGCGTGTATTTTAATTTGTTTTAAGTTTTTATCGAACGAATAACAGTATTTCGAAGGCTATTTTTACCATAAATTAAGGCTAAGTAATTTGTGACTGATATTGGTATTCTGCGACAGGTTGAGACGGCAATGGGGGTATGAGGCGGGGGGATGCCCCGCGCACCCGCACGTCACCCGCGCTGTACCGGGTCAGCGTGGGGACTGTGCGGGTGTGCGGGGCGTTCCCTCCCCGATTGCCATCTTGACCTGTCGCGTACTTTCTAAATGAATTTACATCTTACTAAGTATATTTTTATGAAGTTTGTACCTAGCGCTACTCTACTTACATTATTCTTTGAGTTCGGAGAATAAGAACCTATAAAATAGATAAAGCATGAACTAGTATACTTTTCATTTAGATTAGGCCTAAGGTATCTAACTGGTTTCCTAGGTTCTTAGAGTTTTAATGACAGTTAAAGTTAAATGTTTTTTTTTTTTTTTCCTCTCCAACTAAGCGTCAGGCTTGTGCTAGGAGTAGAATAGTGCAATGGGCGGGGTTTGAACCGTCGACCTTTCGGTTTTCAGTCCACTCCTTTACCGGTTGAGCTATTGAGGCTATAATTTATTGTTATATATAATAAATTATAGCCTCAATAGCTCAACCGGCTCAATTAATATAATATTATATTGTTTATCAGCATATAGTATGGAATATGATAAAGTTGCGCCATACGTATACATCTTGTGTGTTAGTAGGCACCTCTGTGTGATAAACACGTGCACGGTGTGTTATCAGTAATTAAACATTACTAAATGCATTAGGTATTTGTGCACTGAGTATATTGTTGCCCATCTCTAGTAAAGGCGCCCATTCTTCTTTTGTACGTAGGTATTAACTCAGTATCGATAATCAAAGTAAGCTAGCCTTATCTTATTGACTTCACAAATCATGCCCGCGTGGAATGGTGCCAAGAATACTGGCTGCATTTCCGCGCTGGACAACCAGGCTGATCCGTTGCGCAAAAAATGAGCCAGCCCTTCTGTCACCAGATGAGACTATTAATCGCGGTGAAATATCTCGTAAAAATTTTGGTACCTAGGTCTTATAGCACAAGTAAAGGAATAAATTCGAAAACCGTGAATTTGTGGTTACATCATAGAAAAAAATTAAAATGTGTTCATGAACAAATAATTAGTATTTTCAATTTTCAAATTACGATTACTTACTATATTATCAAGTGGGGGTAGGTACATTCGAAAATAGATTTTATTTATTTTTATGCATCATAGTTTTTGAATTATCGTGCAAAATGTCGAAAAAATACGACTGTAGTACGGAACCCTCATTGCGGGAGCCTGACTCGCACTTGGCCGGTTTTTTTCTAAACAGAATAGTTTGCGCGAGAGACACTTCCAAAGTGGTAAAATGTATCCCCCCCCCCTGTAACTTCTAAAATAAGAGAATGATAAAACTAAAAAAAATATATGATGTACATTACCATGCAAACTTCCAACGAAAATTGGTTTGAACGAGATCTAGTAAGTAGTTTTTGATTTATCGTGCAAAATGTCGATAAAATACGATTATTGTACTACGGAACCTTCAGTGCGCGAGTCTGATTCGCACTTGCCCGGTTTTTATTATTCAAATGAGTTTGCTCTTTGTAAGCATTTCTTTCCGCAAATCATATCTACAAATTATCACACAATGGACAATTCCCTCCAAGCGCGGCGTCACAAGAGAACTCGTCACCATTTACAAGCACTGGGCTCTGTCAAGCATGTCTCCCCAGTCCCCAGCAAACATACAACGGCGTCACAGGTCACCACGGAGGGGACTTGCAACAAAACGTCGCCGTCGAGCCTTCGACGTCACTGGCAGGCGTCAAATGTCAGTACCCGTGGTACAAGATTTTACGTCTCACCAAACCAAACCAAATTCGAGAGTCGAAATACTTCCGCGTTACAGTAAAATGGACCTAAACAGCCTTGAATTGAAGTCAAATATTCAATGCCACTGATTTTAATTTCGCAATGTTTCCGCTTGGAGCGCTGGCTGTAGAAGTGTAGACAAACTTGAGATTTAAAACAAGGCGTTTAAGATCCATTTTACTGTAACGCGGAAGTATTTCGACTCGAATTTGGTTTGGTTTGGTGAGACGTAAAATCTTGTACTACGGGTACAGTACAGTACGCGGCCGAAAGTAATGTCCATTCAGAATCAAACAGAGAGTTCCTTCACTCTAGTTCACTCTTACTGCGTAGGTACTTCCTTACGAAGCTTATCATGGCTCCGTATCAGTCAATATTATGAAGATTGTGTTTATTTCGAGATGATAACATGTATCTTTCTCTAAATATATAAAATGATAGGTGACTGGACTGACTGATCTATCAACGCACGCGGCTCAAACTACAGGACGAATCGGGCTGAAATTTGGCATGCAGATAGCTATTATGACGTAGGCATCCGCTAAGAAAGGATTTTTGAAAATTTAACACCTAAGGGTGTGAAATAGGGGTTTAAAATTTATGTAGTCCACGCGGACGAAGTCGCGAGCATAAGCTAGTTACTTTCTATGAGTTATATGCGTAAACAGAGTACCTAGGAAGTTTGAGAGATTATTTACTAAACAACTAATAATAACCACTTAAACTTTTCAAAGAAACTTTACTCTTAGTGAGGTCTGTCCGTCTGTCTGTGTATCGCAACTATTTTTAATATAAACGACTTATATTTTAACCCTCTAACAAATAAACCTGGAATAGCGGTGGAATAGTTATACTCTGTTTTGTCTTTCTCTGTCATCAGTAATTTGACATTTGAAGAAAAAAGACAAAACAGAGTATAACTATTCCACCGCTATTCCAGGTTTATTTGTTAGAGGGTTTGAGTTTTAAAGTAGCTTAGCACGTTTTTAAAAATCTGTAAACAGATACACAGCCCACAGAGGCATATTAAAATTTTGAAAAATATATTTAGGGTATGTACCGCCCGCCCACTGTTAAACATGCAGGAAAAACCAGCCACCAGTAAGTGTAAGCTAACTCATCAAAATTGGTTAAACTGTTGGGCCGAAAAGCTAACAGACAGATAGACAGACGGACAGACAGACACACTTTCGCATTTATAATATTAGTATGGATTAATTATGTAGGACATAAACTGAGGAATACTCAAATGTTATAGTTTTATTATTTTGAACTAGAAGAGCTCTAAGACGTCCATTGTTTAATTAATCTGTAATCAGCGACACGGACATACTGACAGTGCACATGGCATGCATAATGAACGATGGGGACGCCTTTTATGTGCTCTCTTGGGCAAAACTGTCACGGAAGGACGTAGTCGGTAACAACCACTCATCTACAATATCTTACAATAAATAAAAATTTATATTCATATTAATATTAATATCCTACAATAAATAAAATTCTTCTTTGGCTAGTAGTAAGTCCGGTCAATTTAGACATCCAAGGTTACAAAAATTCATACTTGGTTGAAAATTGATAGGATTGTTCAAAACAAAAATGAAATGTAAAAAGTCCTCATCGATCCGACACATGGAAAAAAATTTACTCGGGGTCAAGGTCACAAAAATGGGGTTTTCGCGATTTTCAGCAAAACGGTAACTTTATCATAAAATTAGTCCAGACAAAAATTCTAGATCAAATAATTGTTTATAAAAAATATCCTTAAAACTTTTTTCCCTGTGCCACCGATTTTGAAATATAACAATGCAAAAAGTTTTATCTGAATACAAAAAAAAGAGCAAGGAGCTAAGGAGATCCTCCATCTTTGAAGATCTTCATTGAAGAACCGTTAGCAAATTTCATTTATTTTATTTTGGCACGTAGGCAGTGAAACATAGTCTTTCAAATAAATAATTTATTGCGTATCATTATGATAATCTCGAATTAAGACAGACAGATAGACAAAGGATGAAATTTAGATAGATAGGCATTGACCTTGTCAGGATGTTGAATGAAATAATAGTTGTGCAGAGGCGTTGCTGTGGGTGTCAGTTTGTTTTTTTGTTCTCTGAGACTCCGATATCTCGCGGAACTATTCACATCATTGGAAAATTGACAATCTACATTTTTTTTAAATACACCTAATTCCACGCGGGTGAAGTCGCGGGCATCAGCTAGCAGTTTAATATCTTTGGTCAGTATTATGTAAACAGTCAATCCCAATTTCGGGCAAATAGTATTACTGTTCAGTTTTTTCATTGTCTAAATCTACTTAAGGGGACTCAGTTCAGTGCTTTCTTCATACAAACGTAGAAGGGAAATTACAACAATATTCGATATTGTACGCACAAAACTAATAATTATATCGATTAATCTCGTCATTATCTAGGTTTATTGATATATGAAACATTGAAAAAAATATTGATTTTAAAGTTATGAGCCTCAAAAGATTCATATTTTAACACTAAACTTTGGGCGTGAATAAATAAGATAAGGTATATGAAAATTCTAAAGAAATTTGACATTTGACATAGTTTGTTTATTCATTAGTTGAAATAACTATACTTTGCAAACATAAACTCAGTAGTTTTTTCTCATAAATACTTTTCCTCAACCCTTGATTTCGGTGAAAATTATCGTGCCTCTCACCTTTCTCATACAATGTCAAGTGGAAAGCAAATAGGTTTGGTTGAGCGGCCTGCGTCATCTTAAGTACTAATGTCTTAAAACTCTAGCGTAATCAATTTGTTAAAAAAAGATTCCGACGAATTGAGAACCTCCTCCTTTTTTTGAAGTCGGTTAAAAAGTCCAGCCTACTACAGTTGAGCACGGGTTTCCTCTCAGAATGTAAAGGGTTTGGCCCAAGTCTACCACGCTGGCCAAGAACGGATTACCAGACTTCACACACTTTGGTGAACATTATGTAAACTTTCAGCTTTCCTTCACCGTAAATAACTACGTCAAGCTAGTAAGTGTGTGCTTAGGATTGAATCCCAAACATGAGGCCGTCAGATCTTATATGCATTAATATAGTACACGACAAGTCAACCCGGTGCGGGTTATCGCAGGTGACATGCGGGTATGCGTGGCGTTCCCCCGCCTCATATGTACCTCGATTGCCAACCTGCCACGTACTATAAATAAACATCGTCCCGTTCGGTGATTCCCGGTGATATTCTAGTCAGCAGATTTCTGTGATCTATTGGTTGTTTTTAATTTTCTCAATCGTGTTTTAGTTACGTCTGATTTTATGATATCAATCAATCAATCAATCAGCCTATTTGCGTCCACTGCTGGACATAGGCCTTCCCAAGAGCACGCCACCACACACGATCCTCCGCCTTCCTCATCCATCCACTTCCCGCTATCTTCTTAAGGTCGTCAGTCCAGCGGGTTGGAGGTCGTCCCACACTGCGCTTGCCGATACGCGGTCTCCACTCCAGAACACGTCTGCCCCATCGGCCATCGGTTCTGCGGCAGACGTGGCCTGCCCACTGCCACTTCAGCTGGCTAATTCGTTGGGCTATGTCGGTCACTCTGGTTCTCCTACGGATTTCCTCGTTACGGATTTTGTCCCTCAGAGAGATACCCAACATAGCCCGCTCCATAGCACGCTGGACGCTGAGCGACTTTGAACTTGTGGACACGGCCAACTGTCAGTGTCCTCGTCTCAGCGCCATACGATTTTATGATATAACTACCTGATAAAAGTGACACTATGTTCAGTTACAAATTACAAAAGCGTGCGGTCAATTTCACACTGGCCTTGCGGTAAACTCGCCGCAATCGCAAACCTGCGGTGCGGCGAGTAGGTAGGTCCAGTAACATGACTCCATAGTCTACAGCAAGACAAGTTGTCACTTTCACAAGGCAGCAAGCCTTCTGATTCAATCCGATGAAAAATTTGGATAATAAGTATTACACAAAAAAAAACTCTAAAAATGTGGAAAGGTCGGATATCCAGACTCAGCGATGAGCGGGCCACAAACTATTCACAGGGATACTGGTGACGGAAGGTCACTTGAGTAGACAAGATTAGAGAGTTCACAGGGCAGGTGACGTGTGGTAACCCGTCTTAGAAAGAGACTGGCCTCGTATTTGAAGAGCGCAGGGTAGCTCGGCCGCAGGACGCTGGCGTGTAGGCAGACGCGGAAGTCTGGCCGACGTGAAGATGCAGGCCACGAAGGTAGGTTCGAAACCTGGAGTTGTAGGTCTCACACAGCAAGACAAATTTTCACTTTTACAAGCCAGCCTTCTGATTCTATTATTGGATCTGATGCAAGGATCCCTACATGGATTAGATCTAAATACTAACCGGCCACTGACAACTTACGAATAGCGAACTAAACATAGGTAACTAACCTATTAGGTAACTACTAAGTACCATAATAGTTAGTATAATTTACTTACGACTTGTTTTAAACATTAGTCACCTAGGTTGTAACTACATAAGGTATAGGCACCTATGTATTTTTTATTTTATTTTATTGCTTTGCCAACAGATAGAACACATATTATAAAATAACAATTACAATTCACAGAGAAAAAATTTAGAATGTACACCCAATTACTGGCAAACCGGCATGCATTTTAAAAGTTTGCAAGTTGTGCGGGATTACCAGTTAACTTAAAGCTAAAAATACAAATATGAAAAAATAAAAAATAAAAACACTGCAATTTACAATAGTACTAAATATTAAATACTAAATATTACATAAAACAAGAAAAATAAGAAAAATTACGAAGAAGCATACGAGTTTATAATGCTGCATCAATATACTGATGCAGCATTTTTTTGTACTGCTGCTGCTATGTATATAATATATCCTCTAAACTTCTACATAAAGTCAAGCAAATAAGGAAACGCATGAACTAATTGATCAATAATTAATTATTTAATTATTATTAATAATTAGTAATCAATGACAAAATATATTATTGGTAGGTAAGTATAGTACAGGTTGAGATGGCATTCGGGGAGGGAACGCCCCGCACAGCCTCCGCGCTAACCCGGTGCGGGCGAGCGCGGGTGACGTGCTGGTGTGCGGGGCGTCCACCCGCCTCGTACTCCGATTGCCATCTCGACCTGTCGCGGACTATAGGTACCTACAACCTACCTTATATTATTTTCCTGTGTGCTTCACATTGAGACAATGACCGCAACCTATTTTGGGTTTCAATTCGTTGAACTATGACAGACACACTATCGCATTTATAATATTACTAGTTGATGCTCGCGACTTCGTCCGCGTGGATTTCATCATCATCATCAACCAATAGACGTTCACAGCTGGACATAAGTCTCTTGTAGGGATCTTCCACACGCCACGGTCTTGCGTCGCCTGAATCCAGCGGCTCCCTGCGACTTGTCTGATGTCGTCCGTCCACCTAGTAGGGGGTCTTCGAACACTGCGTCTCCCGGTGCGAGGTCGCCATTCCAGCACCTTAGGACCCCAAGCAAATTGCGACTAGTGCGACCTAGTTGCGACTGATTTCGCGACAAAATGACAATTTTAATTATGAGCCATAATTGTTTAGATAATGTTAACTAGCTGATGTGCTAATTTAAATGAACTCTACACAGGTCATGCTGCTTTTACCAAAGACCTTTTAAGAATTAGTACTTCCTTATTTCATGGTTTTTCCATGGTTTTACGTTTTTCCATGGTTTTACGTTTTTCCATGGTTTTACGTTTTCGACCAGACTCTTGACATTGAAGTTTCACAAATTCCCTCATAAAAGGTTTTCTTAATCCATTCTAAATCACACTAATATCATAAATGCTAAAGGTTGTCTGTCTGCCTTACTGTTAGGTAGGTACCTTTTCGTAGCGCATTAAACAATTTTGACCAAAGGAGAATAGCTTGAAAGTGAAACTAGGTGACGGACTGGCTCTTTTTTTAGGGTTCCGTACCTCAAAAGGAAAAACGGAACCACTTTGTTGTCTGTCTGTCTGTCTGTCTGTCAAGAAACCTACAGGGTACTTCCCGTTGCCCTATAATCATGAGATTTGGCAGGTAGGTAGGTCTTATAGCAGACATTCGGGGAAACATCTGAAAACCGTGAATTTGTGGTTACGTCACACAAAAAAATTAAATTGTGGTTATGAACTAATATTAGTATTTTCAATTTTCGAAGTAAGATAACTATATCAAGTGGGGTATCATATGAAAGGGCTTTTCCTCTGCATTCTAAAACAGATTTTAATTTATTTTTATGCATAATAGTTTTTGAATATAGAGTTTCAATAGCTCAACCGGTATAGGAGTGGACTGAAAACCGAAAGTCGACGGTTCAAACCCCGCCTGTTGCACTATTGTCGTACCTACTCCTAGCACAAGCCTGCCGCTTAATTGGAGAGGAAAGGGGAATATTAGTCATTTAACATGGCTAATATTCTTTTTAAAAAAACTGTTTTTTATTTTTATTTAGTCCATTTATAGCTGAAACCTGTTTTGTGTGCCTTTATAATAAAATAAAAAAAAATTATCGAACAAAATGTTGAAAAAATACGACTGTAGTACGGACCCCTCGGTGCGCGAGCCTGACTCGCACTTGGCCGGTTTTTTGATTCTTCAACTACCTAATGTCTTATGTACTTCCACGAGTGCAGATTGCAGTAGGCAGTAGGTACCTACCTACACTATCTAGCCGATGGCCATCGTGACCAATTGTCCCAAAATTATTCTATTGAATTTATTCGTCAGGACTAAATATAGACCTGAGACGAGACAATGTCAATGTCTAGACCTAATTTACCAGTGATTTCTATTTACGGGATAACTTCCAATAAACCATCTACAACAACATTCAAGGCCTCTTTAAGCCTCTCAAACTCAAACTTAAATTAGGTAACATTTTACGCTTACTGATGGTCAAATTTTTTATTTGTAAAATGATATACGAGGGTTCCAAACGCGCCCAGGTCTGAGAAGAGCCCACAACAAACTTAGCCGGGTATTCTTTTTATTATCACCACTTTACAAGATCACTTAAACTTATTAGAACTATCACAAAGCCGTTAAGCAACTCATTCATAAGCTTTCTTATCGTTTAAATAACCCTTTACATTGTAATTGGATTTTTCAATAAGTTTTTGTTTTATGAAAACTTTGAACTTGTTGAGAGACATCTAAACCTTCTAAGTTGTTCTTGTTGCCATAGTTCATAATAACCCGTGATCAAGGTAAAGTTGGTAATGCTGCCATTTGAGTCGTTTGCAGTTAGGTCTGTATCACGACAGTTGAGATTGAAAGATTAATCGTTTCTAAACGAAGCGATAGCCATCTAACCTTTGCATTGAATGTGGCGTAGGAAATATTTCTAACTCTCCTAGGTAAAACATATTATGAGTGCCTGGTACATCTTGACATTTTAATATCATCATCAACCCATCTACGGCTCACTACCGAGCACGGGTATCCTTTTTTAAAAAGTAGTCAATACTCTATGCAGTCTATGCCACTCTCCTGGCCTTTAGCTTTACCCATTCAATAAATGAGGTCGTGATTGGAGGACAAAACAACAAACCAGCAAACAATAGCCGGAATAACCAGCTTAGTAAATAAACGTCTTTTCTTTCTTTCTTTCAAACACACTTTCGCATTTATAATATTATGGGTAGTGATGGTATGGAGGTGGATTAATAATTATCACATTTCTTCTCTAAGTCATTTAGTGGGTCTATATGCATAATGCATATTCAGTGGAAACCCTGAGGTCTGTAGGTGGGTACTGGGTAGGTGTATAATGTAGATGATAAATGGTTTGGTACTGAAGCTGGCGAGTGACGTCATTTGCAGCAACGCTGACATTGGGCGGTGGTCAGGTTTACGGCCGCAGTGAGTAGGTACATGCTGCTGACTATCAACTCAACAATTTTCCTTTATACCTGAAAAAATTTCGTTTCGGTCGTATCTTAAATATATAAAAGGAAAAGGTGACTGACTGACTCTGACTGACTGATATCTATTTACGCACAGCTCAAACTGCATAAGCTAGTTTTATATAAGACTAATTTATGCTCGCGACTACATCCGCGTGGACCACACAAACTTCAAACCCCTATTTTACCCCCTTAGGGGTTGTGTTCGCGCCATAGACTTTAAACGTTGACAATTAGTTTCGATCGACATTTGACATTGACAACCAACAAGTGACATTGAAGTTTGTGTGAATGAAAATTCGTTATTTCATGAGTCATTGTAAGACATTCGTATCAGTAAAATCATCGTGAAAAACAGACAAATTTCGTGCAAATTAAGTAGTGTGTGATTCAAACCAGTGTTTCAAAAAACGAACATTTAAACCTAAATTCAGCACGGGTAATTATAGTGTGAACACGGTCCTTCGATTCCCGATATTACAAAATTATGGATGACATCAACCAGTTGTTGGCGGTTCAAGAGGATAGGGCGTCAAAAATTAATAAAGCATGCTCGAATTTTAGGAAAACTCCGAAACAAAGATTGACTTTAGCATATTTAAACACTCGTTTAGAGTCGTTAGAAAAGACGTGGGAATTATTTACAGCCAATCACGATCGCATAGTTGCAATTGCGAGCAACGAGTTTAAGTCAGTTTCAAATTACTTTACAAAAGATATATATGAGGACATTGAAGAATCATATATAACCTATAAAAGTGAGCTACAAAGTAAGATCTCGGAGTCAACACCACAAGAGCAAGCCAACAACTCCTCGCACAACTCAGGTCAGACCAGCACAAACACAGGCAATGAGGTAAAGTTGCCCACTATTAATTTACCTACTTTTTCTGGGAAATACACAGAGTGGCCATCATTTCATGATTTGTTTACATCCTTGGTAGATAACAATAAAAATTTAGATAATGTAAAGAAACTTCACTATTTGAAATCTAGTTTATCAGGAGAGGCGGAACAACTTCTGCGCTCAGTTACTATAACTAGTGATAATTATAGTCAGGCATGGTCAACGCTTAAGAAAAGGTACAGCAACAAAAGATACATCTCTAATTCTGTATTTAAGCGACTTTTTTCTTTGAAACCCTTGACGTCAGAGTCGGCTCAGAATATTAAGTTACTTTTAGATACAACTGTTGAATGCTTGAATCTGCTTAATAACATAGGTATTCGTACAGACCACTGGGATCCTATCATGGTTTACCTCACAGTTTCAAAGTTAGACATAGAGAGTCACAAGTTGTGGGAGCTAAACAGTTCTTCGGAAAGCGAAGCCCTACCTACTTTTGACACATTAAAGCAGTTTATGGAAAGTAGATTCAGATCCTTAGAGATGATAGAGCCATCTAAGCCATCACGGCCAGAGCCTCTGAGAGTAACCAAACCTAAGAGTTTTCATACAACAGCCTCAGCTGATTCTCCCAAGTGCGCACTCTGCAATCAATCTCATCATTTATACAACTGCAAAGAGTTCTCAAAGAAGAGCATTAAGGATAGATATGAATTTGTTCGTAATGCGAATCTTTGTTTCAATTGTTTCATTCCAAACCACATGGTGGCTCGGTGCGGGAAACCAACTTCCTGCAGGATATGCTTTAAGAAGCATCATTCACTTTTACATCCAGAAAAAGAAGATTCTAGCACTCAAGAAGCTGATACAGAAGAACACACTACGCAATCAACCAGTATTTCAACAATTTCAACTCACTTTATCAATCAACCTGGTCAAGTTTTATTGGCAACAGCTTTGGTGGACATTATAGGAAGGAACAAACACACAAATGTCTACCGTGCTCTCATTGACCAAGGCTCACAGGCGTCATTTGTGACAGAGAGTCTCGTACAAGCATGCGGCTTGAAACGAGAAAGAATCAGTGGCGTCGTTTCAGGATTAAGTGAGGGCAAGCAACTCAGAACAAAATACATGGTTCAACTAGAAATACAATCAAGATACAAACCACATTTAGTTTTCCCTATCAATGCATACGTTCTCAAGACACTCACAAGCTATTTACCTTCGCAAGAAACCACAGTCTGTGACTGGCCAGACTTGGAAAATATTACACTAGCAGACCCAGGTTACAACACCCCGAACAGAATCGACCTCCTGCTAGGCGCTGAAGTTTATAGCAAGATCATAGACAACGGCTTGAAGAAGAGTCCCAATGGAGTAATTGCTCAATACACTCATCTTGGCTGGATATTGTCTGGAGACACCCATAGTGAACAACCTACAAAGAACAAACATGTGATCAGTATGCATATATGTACATGTGAGAATGACCTCTTAAGGAAATTTTGGGAAATAGAAAATGAAACACTCACCTCTAAGAGAAAACTTAGTGTTGAGGAACAAAGGTGTGAAGATATTTACCAACAAACAGTAACAAGAACTAATGATGGTAGATACAAGGTTAACCTACCTTTTAAAGAAGATATTCAGGATCCTGTTGCTGCCTGTGGAGAAACTAAACAAATGGCGATAAATAGATTCATGTCTTTGGAAAGAAAGTTATGCAAGGATTCTATTCTTAAAGAAGAATATACAAAAGTCATAAACGAATATTTGGAGCTTGGACATATGACCCTAGCCGATGGAAACAAAGAAAGGGCTATTTACTTACCTCATCGTGCAGTAGTCAGACAAGACAAGGAGACCTCTAAGGTCCGGGTCGTATTTGATGCTTCGGCTAAGGGGTCAAAGGGTTGTGCCCTTAACGATACCTTGTTGATCGGACCTACTATACAAAAAGATCTGCTGACTTTGCTTATGAAGTGGAGAAAATACAAGATTGCAATTGTTAGTGACATTGTTAAGATGTATAGACAAGTCCTGGTATCTGATGAAGATTCTGACCTACAATGTATCATATGGAGAAACCACCCCGATGAATCACTTCAGTTTTACAAATTATTAACAGTCACATTTGGTACAGCCTCGGCTCCATATTTAGCAATCCGCACATTGTTCCAAGTCGCAGAAGATGAAGGTAAAAAATACCCCCTTGCAGCTGAAATTGTTAAGAATTCATTCTACGTTGATGATCTCACAACTGGGTGTTATACTATTGAAGAAGGAAGAGAAATTTATGAACAAACAACTCAGTTGCTACGTTGCGGTGGATTCGAATTACAAAAGTGGTCTAGCAATTCAGCAGAATTTTTAGAAGCCATTAGTCAGAGCTCATACAACAATCAACAGCCATTGGCAATAAAACTAGATGACAACATGAAGATATTGGGTCTGAAATGGGACAAACAAAATGATGATTTTAAGTTTACTGTGAACCTAGGAGAACCCACAACGCCAGTGACAAAGCGTAATATTCTATCAGATGTTGCAAAGCTCTTCGATCCGTTTGGATGGCTGTCACCAACAATTGTAATTGCAAAGATGCTTATGCAAAAATTATGGTTATGTAGCTCTGACTGGGATGAAGAGGTTCCAGCACAGATTCTTCAAGAATGGATTAATTTCAGACAACAATTAAATCATTTACGAGATGTAAAAATAAACAGATGGATTCATATTCAACGGGAAAACACACACATTGAACTCCATGGCTTCGCAGACGCTTCAATTTCAGCATATGCTGCTGTGATATATGTCAAAGTAATACACAATGGACAAGTTCGAATCTCCATGCTTGAGAGTAAGACAAAGGTTGCTCCACTCAAACAAATCTCAATTGCCAGACTGGAACTTTGTGCAGCGGTGTTACTGGCTAGACTTCTATCACGAGCAACTGAAGTTTTAGATGTGCCAAAGGAACAAGTATATGCTTATACAGATTCAATGATAGTCTTGGCCTGGATTCAATCGTTACCTATGAGATGGCAAACCTTCGTAGGTAACAGAGTTGCAGAAATTCAGACCCTTTTAGCAAATGACAGATGGAGCCATGTTACATCAGAACACAATCCAGCTGATTTGGCTTCTAGAGGAGTGTATCCAGCTGAATTGGTGGATAAAGAAATGTGGTGGAACGGACCCTCATGGTTGGCCACAGAGAAATCATCAGCCCAAAAGGTTCAAGTACCTGAAACAAAGGAAGAAGAACGGAAACAAAAGATGAAAACCTTTAATATCAGTATTGAGGAAGATCCAATTTACACAAGATTCTCTTCGCTTACCAAGATGGTTCGGGTACTTAGCTATTGCCGAAGAATGCTCCAACTGAAAGACAAAAAGGAAGTTAGAAACCAGAATACAAAATATTTGAATAATAAAGAATTACAAGCTACACTGAATAGTTTAATAAAAATAGATCAAGAGATAGATTTTGAAGAAGAAATTAAAGATTTAAAAGAAAAGCATAAAATCAAATTGCGAAGTAAATTAATAACATTATCTCCTTACCTGGATGATACTGGATTGCTACGGGTTGGAGGTCGATTGCAAGGTGCTAAAGTAGCTACAGAATTTAAGCATCCAATCATCTTATCTCAAACATCTCACATCAGTTGGTTATTAGTGATTGATACACATGCCAAGTTATTACATGGAGGATATGCGATGCTGATGAACTACTTGAGATCTCGTTATTGGATTATTGGTTTGAAACAATTGGTGAAAAAATGCGCTCGCCAATGTGTAACTTGCATTCGACACAAAGCACTAACACCACAACCCCCTATGGGAAACTTACCTGAAGTACGAGTCAACCCTGGACGACCCTTTAAATATGCTGGAGTTGATTATGCGGGTCCAATCCAGATCCGAGCAACAAAGGGTAGAGGACATAGATCATACAAAGGCTATATCTGTCTCTTCATTTGCATGAAAACAAGAGCAGTTCACCTGGAAGCAGTAACTGACCTCACCACTGCAGGGTTCCTCGCTGCTTATAGAAGATTTACATCCAGGCGAGGAAATTGCGCAGAAATCTGGAGTGACAACGGATTAAACTTTGTGGGAACGTCTAGAGAGCTCACTCTTATGTTGAATCAAGCCAAAAGTAGTTTCAGTCAG
This sequence comes from Maniola hyperantus, assembly GCF_902806685.2. Classification (NCBI taxonomy): domain Eukaryota; kingdom Metazoa; phylum Arthropoda; class Insecta; order Lepidoptera; family Nymphalidae; genus Maniola; species Maniola hyperantus. The sequence continues at coordinate 356,223 of NC_048550.1, forward strand.
GAAGTTGCAGAGTTGTTAGCCAATGGAGGCACCACGTGGCACTTTATTCCCCCTAGGGCACCTAATTTTGGGGCAATTTGGGAGGCTGGGGTTAAATCAGTTAAAACACATTTGGCCAGAGTAGTAGGAAACTCAACTCTAACATTTGAGGAAATCACGACGTTGCTGTACCAAATAGAAGCCTGCCTGAATTCTCGCCCTCTGTGTCAAATGAGCGATCATCCCGAAGATTTGACGCCTCTTACGCCTGCTCATTTCCTGGTAGGAGAGCCGTTGTTGTTAGTACCAGAACAAAACCACAAAGAGACACACCTATCTATTCTCGATAGATGGCGCTTAGTTCAAAGAATGACTCAGCACTTCTGGAAACGCTGGTCTGCAGAGTTTTTACACACCCTTCAGCAGCGTTATAAGTGGCGTACAAAAATCGAGCCGCCGCAAATAGGAGACCTGGTGATTATAAAAGATGAGGACACACCACCAGCTACATGGCTGATGGCAAAGATTACCAAACTCAACCCTGGTCCTGACAATGTTGTGCGAGTTGCCACTGTGAAGACCAAGTCATCGACACTAACGAGGCCGCTGTCCAAGCTGGTCTTGTTACCCACGGAGAAGAATTAATAAAGAACGGAGTTCTTGGGGGCCGGCATGTTCGCGCCATAGACTTTAAACGTTGACAATTAGTTTCGATCGACATTTGACATTGACAACCAACAAGTGACATTGAAGTTTGTGTGAATGAAAATTCGTTATTTCATGAGTCATTGTAAGACATTCGTATCAGTAAAATCATCGTGAAAAACAGACAAATTTCGTGCAAATTAAGTAGTGTGTGATTCAAACCAGTGTTTCAAAAAACGAACATTTAAACCTAAATTCAGCACGGGTAATTATAGTGTGAACAGGTTGAATTTTTAAAAATCCTTTCTAAGCGAATGTCTACGTCATAATAGCTATCTGCATTAAGCTCGATCCGTCCAGTAGTTTGAGCAGCGCATTGCTAGATCAGTCAGTCAGCTTTTCGTTTTATATAGAATACTAGCTGACCCGCCCCGGCTTCGCTCGGGTGACATTTAGAAAATCGAGGTGGGGGTTGAATTTCCAATAATTCTGAAACGCGTATTACCATACAAGTAGATATTATACCAGAGGGGAAGCTTCACACTAGCTCACGCACATCACGACGTGCCACGGACGCTCCGTGCGCCCAGTTTGGCGGCAAACGGAGCGTCCGTGACACGTCGTGGTGTGCGTGAGCTGCGCTAGAGTGAGTGAACCTACAACCACCCCTTAGTATGAAGCTTCCCCTCTGGTCTATATATCTACTCGTGTGCGTATTACTTCATTTGTGACCGAAAACCCAAATACCGATTTTATGCGAATAACTTCAAAAATGAACGGACTTTCATATAAACTTCCATCCCCCCATATAGTAGTAGTTTGAGCTGTGCGTTGATAGATCAGTCACAGTCAGTCAGTCAGTCACCTTTCCTTTTATATATTTAGAAGATAGATTTTAATCTCATATAGCTTTATCCGTTATTTAAACAATGAATAAAATGTTCATTCATTATTTACCTGCGTCCTTAATCTTCTCGAAAGCTTATACGTGAAGCTCATTTCAACGGATAACCGGTCCGAGGTAAGGTAGCCATTATATACACATGCAAATAAGTTATTCCTTTTACGTTGACACGAATGGCGTCATATTAGTTCATCAGAATATATTTTTAGCTACAATTTTCTGCTGCTGTTTTTCTTCTACGTCCTGGCATATTTCCCTTTTTCTCGGAAATGGTTTGAGATACAGTTATCTCAAGTGAGAGAGCCATACTCATAAGTACCTATATATCTCACTGTAACAAACTGGTTTAACAGTCTAGGTTTCAACCCTTCAAAACTACCCTTCAACCCTTCAACTAATTTTCAAAACCTAGAAGGGTGTAATTATTTCCGGTAACTTTCTTCATTTATAATCTCAAAATTTCGAAGTTAGGTACAGTACGCGGCAGAAAATAATGAAGAATCGACCTTTAGAAGGAGATAGCGTCTGTCCTATAGACCGACAAAACGTCATATAGGTATGAGTGACAGAGATAACGCTCTACGAAACCGAAGAAAGTGATCCTTCTTTCCACGCACATGCGAACTATGGAATCAACTCCCATGGGCGGTGTTCCCACTGGATCATGGGGTTAATCAAAGAATTCCTGAAAGGCCGGCAACGCATTGACGGTTCCTCTGGTACTGTAAACATTTAACATCATCTTGCTCGTTATTAGGGTCCTCAAAAGGAAAAACGGAACCCTTATAGGATCACTTTGTTGTCTGTCTGTCTGTCGGCCTGTCAAGAAACCTACAGGGTAATTACCGTTGACCTAGAATCATTAAATTTGGCAGGTAGGTGGGTCTTATAGCTGGCTTTAGGGGAAAAATCTGAAAACCGTGAATTTAGGGTTAGATCACACAAAAAAAAAATTGTGGTCACGAACTAATAATTAGTATTTTCAATATTCAAAGTATAATAACTATATTAAGTGGAGTATCATATGAAAGGGCTTTACTTGTACATTCTAAAACAGATTTTTATTTATTTTTATGCATCATAGTTTTTGAATTATCGTGCTAAATGTCACACAATACACATTCACCTGCTTGAGGGATTTAATCACAAATTAGATGCATCTTTACACTGACGTCAGATGAACACAGGCATAGAACCCGCTAACCGCCAAGCTATCATGTTTGTTTAGGCTCACACTACCTGTTACCAACACTGAGATGCGCATACAAACATAAATTACCATTTCATTTGAACTCATTTAAAATTAAAACATAAAGCCTAAGCTTACGCGATCTATTTGATAAACAGACTACCAGTGGCGTGCAGCTCATAGAAGCATAAACGCACAGCTTACCCTCATTGTAATAAATCAATGCTTATTTTTTATTATAACCTGCCGTACAATAAGTTCATACCTAAATGCATACCCTGACTTGAACTCCTGTGCACGCCACTGCAGACTACCATAATATGAAAAATACGATAGTTATTTTTAAAATTTCTTTTTTATTCATTAGAATTTTAAGTAACTTGTCAAGTTGTTAGTTGTTTTTTTTTATGTTATATTAACACGCTTTTACATGTCAGCCTTGTTAGTTGTTATCACAAGTTATATCTGTGCTAGACAGAATGATGCCTGCGATTTCTTCATCTTCTTCGATCAAATCGGAAAATCAAAGAGTTCCCACGGGATTTTTAAAAACCTAAATCCACGCGTACCTACCAAGTCGCAGACATTAGCTACTAGCTAGTGCTGGAATAAAGAAACTCACATACATACACCCAGTGGCGTGCACAGGGTTTGAAGCCAGGGTATGCATTAGTTAAGTAGGAACCTGTTTACTGGCAGGTCATAATGAAAAATATGCATTGAGCTAAACAACTGGGGTAAGCAGTGCATTTATGCCTCTATGACCTGCACGCCACTGCATACACCTTGAAAACATTACACTCTTTTTTACGGCCAAGTGAGGGTCAGGCTCGCGCACTGAGGGTTCCATACTACAGTCGTATTTTTTTCGTAATTTTGTACGATAAATCAAAAACTATTATGCATAAAAATACATAAAAATCTGTTTTAGAATGTACAAGTAAAGCCCTTTCATATGATACCCCACTTGGTATAGTAATCTTACTTTAAAAGTTGAAAATACTAATTATTTGTTTAAAACACGTTTTAATTTTTTTTTTTGTGATGTGACCACAAATTCACGGTTTCTCAGATTTTTCCCTTAATGTCTGCTATAAGGCCTACCTACCTGCCAAATTTCATGATTCTAGGTCAACGGGAAGTATCCTGTAGGTTTCTTGACAGACAGACAGACAACAAAGTGATCCTGTGGCCCTACCGCGGTTGTTTGACAGCTACAATGTCACGATCGCAATCATCTCTGATTGGTTAATGCTCGCTCACTATTGGCTACAATGCATTGTTGCAACAAGAATGGCACAAATTCAGTCAATCAGAACAATTGAGATTGTAATAATGATTGATGCAGGTTTTAGACAATCGCCCTGCTGTTTAAGGGTTCCGTTTTTCCATTTGAGGTACGGAACCCTAAAAATCACTTGAGTTCGCAAATGAGTGATCCCAGCATCATGTGAGCGCGAGCGGGTCCGCGTGGGTGCCGCGGGCGCGCTGCTGCAGTGCCGACTGCCGCCGCGCGCCGCATCCACTCGTGCGCGCGGACTGAGGACTTAGCCTTGTCGCCTGCGCCCGCGCATCGCTCGCTATCCTTTACTTCAGCTATCCTTGTGTGAAACTGAGTGCTCCTTTCACAGACAGTGGTGAGTGCTGAAAGCATTTTTTTTTTTTTTTTGTTTATTTGAAAGTAATCAACAGCGTAAATACATAATTATTATTTAAATTTAAATCTAGGTATAACAGAAGGCCAAAAGAGATTACTTAAAATTATAATTAAACTATTTTAACAGAATAGAGTTAGAATAAATGTAGGTATATACAATAATAAAATAAAATTACAACAGTGTGTGTATGATTGTATGTGTGTGTGTATGCGTGTGAGTTATTTCAAACTCAAACTCAAACTCAAATTGTTTATTCAGAATAGGTAAAATTTTACGCTTCCTGATTGTCAAAATTTTAGTGATGATAATTAATACGTACTAAAAACTAAAACTACGAGGGTTCCAAACGCGCCCAGGTCTGTAAGAGCCTTAATAAACTTAGCCGGGTATTCTTTTTATTATCACCATTTTACAAAATCAACTAACTAACACAAAGCTGTTAAGCAACTCATTCCCAAGCTTTCTTATCATTCAAATAATCCTTTACATTGTAATAGGATTTTTCAGTAAGTTTAGGTTTTATGAAAACTTTGAACTTTTTGAGAGACATCTCAATATGCCTTTAGTTCGAAATCAATTAATGCGCGCCCTGGTTTTTTAGGGTTCCGTACCTCAAAAGGAAAACAGAACCCTTATAGGATCACTTTGTTGTCTGTCTGTCGCCTGTCGGTCTGTCAAGAAACCTACAGGGTAGGTACTTCTCGTAGATTTAGAATCATGGAATTTGGCAGGTAGGTATGTAGGTTTTATAGCGGACATTAGGGGAAAAATCTGAAAACCGTGAATTTAGAGTTACATCACACAAAAAAAAATTAAATTGTGGTTATGAACTAATAATTAGTATTTTCAATTTTCGAAGTAAGATAACTATATCAAAGGTCCTCACTTGTGCATTCTAAAACATATTTTTTATTTATTTTTATGCATCATAGTGTTTGAATAATCGTGGAAAATGTCGAAAAAATACGACTGTAGTAAGTGTAGTACGGAATCCTCGCTGCACGTGCCTGACTCGCACTTGGCCGGTTTTTTTATAGAGTTATTGTTTATTAATGAAGATTTGTATTTACACATAAGAAAAGATGATTATTGTTTACCACACTTATATTAAAGCCTGACGCAACAAGCCTCAATGTTTATGTACCTACCTACTAAGTACTAAATGACACCCACAGTTGCTATTAATTTTATTACTCTCGATGATTGCTGCTCAGTCGTACCTTTCCGTAGTAAGTGGCTATCAGGACATGATGTCATTTGCGAAAATAAATAAAGTTGACTCGCAAATCGACGCCTTGACACGAATTATACTTATATTGTTTACACGGCTGTCTATATATTATGTATGTAGGTATTGAGTGTATGTAACTCATTATCATTTCATTATTTACATACTAGCTGATGCCCGCGACTTCGTATGCGTGGATTTAGGTTTTAAAAATCCCGTGAGAACTCTTTGTATAATTTGACTGAGTAATTTGAAATTGTACTGTTTGACATTATATACGAGTATAATTAAGTGACTAAAGTTTTCGATTTCTATTATAAATGTATAATTATGTTAATATTAAATTCAAGCTAAATATTTGCACACTGTCGGTGACAGTCGATTGTGTAAGGGACTATTGTGTTATTGTTAACTTGTTATGCCCACAATTTTGCAAATAAAACATTTATTTATTTATTTATTTGATTTTCCGGGATAAAAAGTAGCCGATGTCCTAAGCCGATGTCACTCTCCAGGTCTTAAACTATACCCATGTAAAAAATACGTCGCTCCGTTGCTCGGTTGCGACGTGATTGAAGGACAAACCAACAAACAAACACATTTTCGCATTTATAAAATTATGATCTTTGAAGACCAAAGTTTTCGAACAGTGCGTGTTGCCAGTGATGACATATGGATCCGAGACATAGTCGCTAACTATGGGCCTCATAAGAAAGCTCAGAGTCACTCAGCGGGCGATGGAGAGAGCTATGTGCGGAGTTTCTCTACGTGATCAAATCAGAAATGAGAAGATCCGTAGGAGAACTAGAGTAACTGACATAGTTCAACGGGTTGCGAAGCTGAAGTGGCAATGGGCAGGGCACATAGTTCATGAAACCGACAGACGTTGGTCGTTGGGGTCCCAAGACGCTGGATTGGCGACACTCGCACTGGAAGGCACAGTGTTGGAAGAGCCCCCACTATAGGTGGACGGACGACATCAGACGAGTCGCAGGGAGCCGCTGGATTCAGGCGGCGCAAGACCGTGACGTGTGGCACCCTACAAGAGACCTATGTCCAGCTGTGGACGTTTTTGTATGAACAAATTACTATAACTTTCATGTCCATCTTTACAGTTAGCTATACGAAGCGATTGACGAGTATTTCTCGGAGTTTCTGTATCAATTAGCACCTACTTGTGGCCGATGACAATAGCGCTTCGTCACCAGTACCGATGGACGGACGGACAGATATAATATTGTAAACAATAAGACAAGTATGCATTGTAACTTATTACTCATTATAGCGAACCGCCCCGGCTTCGCACGGGTAGCTTTTCACAATTTTCGTAGGGATCTCTAACCAAAACGAATCCGTAAGGAATTTCACCCTCACCACCTGGGTGTCTGGTGCACTTCGACCGTCCGTTGTGCCAGATCCTTCTTTCCACGCACGTGCAAACTGTGGAACCAACTCCCATCGGCGGTGTTCCAACTAGATTATAACATGGGGTTATTCAAGGGGCGGACCAACAAATTCCTAAAAGGCCGGCAACGCATCGGCGGTTCCTCTGGTGCTGCAAATGTTCATGGGCGGCGGTAATCACTTAACATCAGGTGACCCGCCTGCTCGTTTGCTCGCTATATCTATTTAAAAAAAAAGTGTAGCATGCTTCTGGTGAAAGACTTTTCAAAATCGGTTTAGATTTCCACTTTGGAGAGCATAGTCTCTGTCACTGATGCCTATGTGACGTTTTGTCACTCATACTTATGACGTTGGGTCTCAAGGACAGAGACAACACTCTACAAAACCGCTATCTCTATCTAAAGGTCGATGTATGGTTCTCCATAATGTTCTCAAACCTGTGTGAAGTCTGCTAACTGGGCCAGCGTGGTGTACACCCAGCTCATTCTGAGAAGAGACTCGTGCCCAGTATAGTATGAGCTCTCGATGATGAGTATGAAGCGATTTAGCGTTTCCGGTTCCGTTTTCAGTAGTGAGCCGGCGATGGTTTGATCATGATGATGATTACTCCTATGATACAGTGGTCATCCTACAACATAAACACTACACATATACAGGGTGTAACCAGAACGCTAGCAAAATCTTAGCATTATTGTTATACTACATAAACACAATCCAATACCAATAACCATTTGCCTAATTTTGTAGTTTTAGTTTTAGTATTTTTCAAACCCGCAATATAAAGCGTGCAAAACTCAGGTCAATGCCCCGCCTATGACGCGGAATTGACTCCGAGTGGCCTACTTATGGAACGTTCGTTGACCTCTAGCGTCAGTCAGATGTTTTATCCTTTTAATATATTATAAATGTGAAAGTGTGGATGTTTGGATGTTTGTTACTCAACCACGCAAAAATAGCTGAACGGATTTGGATGAAATTTGGAATAGAGATAGATTATATCCTGGATTAACACATAGGCTACTTTTTATCCCGGAAAATCAAAGATTTCCCGCGGGATTCTGAAAAACGTAAATCGACGCGGACGTAGTCGCGGGCATCAGTCTGTTTGCAATATATCGTGAAATTTTACAAAATTTAGTTTTTTGGCGTTTTTTTTTGTGGTATCATAATGACTGATCATCAGTACTGTCTTCGTTTTTGCCAGCGTTATGGTTACACCCTGTATACCTCCTACATACATAATTCCAAAACACACACATAAATCCTACAACATGAACAATACACAGATACATCACCTTAGCAGTTAGTACAAAACAAGATAAGTCAACCGGCCACCTTCCCTTCTCGCGAAGGAGTCGCACACCGTGAAGGCTAGTCCCATTCTGAATAGCTAACTAACCTACTTGTACCTACATAAAACATACGTGTTTTGATCTTTAAGTCTATTATAGGTTTCTCGGTATTTTGAGTCTACCTTATTTTACTTTACCTGGACTTTAGCGCTCTACATTTTCACATATCTGTTATTATCTATAAATTTTGTTCATTATTTTTACTAGATGATGCCCGCGACCTCGTCCTCGTGGATTTAGGTTTGTAAAAATCCCGTGGAAACTCTTTGATTTTCCGGGATAAAAAGTGGCCTATGTCTTAAACTATACCCATGCAAAAAATCTCATCGATCCTTTGTTCCGTTGCGACGTGATTGAATGACCCACCAACAAACCAACAAACCAACAAATCAACAAACCAACAAACAGACACACTTTCGCATTTATGATATTATGGGTATGTATTTTGTTTTATACAAGTCGATAATTTTAAAAATGAACTAAAAAGTTACAATGTTCACATTTGAACATGGCTCCATCAGCCACCATATTATTGATTTTTTTTTCCAAAAAAATGTAGCAAATCTCCCTCTGGAATCGGAATGATGGAAGGATTCCAACGATACACCATAGATCCAAATCTGTTCAAATAAAGAAACTCACATACAAACATATAGTTACACAGTCTACATAAGACCTGAAAAAATTACATTTCTTTTTTGGGCAGTCTTTCCTATTTACTATCTAATGAAGTAAATTTCTATGTTAAATCTATGCACAAAACCTTGGCACACGCAAAGTCACGGGCAATAGCTAGTATTGCATAATTTGCATATTCTAGCAACAACATAGCTTATCGACGCCCGATTTAGGTGAAGTGCCGCCGTTATAGGCTGAATTACAACTATTACAAGACAATAACAACGCCTAGAAATGGACAATTTGTACCGAACTAATGATAACATTTAGATATCTATTCTGAATTGCACAGAAGGGAATAGCTCTCAATGTCTTATTTATTGAAAACTAGTACACGATTTAGGAGTTAGAGATAAACTTGTAAATAAATACGTATCATCATCATCATTATCAACCCATCGCCGCTCACTACAGAACACGGGTCTCCTTTTAGAGTGAGAAGGGTTTTGGCTCCTACCACACGGCCATGTGCGGATTGGTAGACTTCACACATATTTGAGAACATTATGGAGAACTCTCAGGCATGCAGGTTTCCTCACGATGTTTTCCTTCGCCGTTAAAGCAAGTGATATTTAATTACTACTTAAAACGCACATAGCTCCGAAAAGTTAGAGGTGCGTGCCCGGGATCGAACCCCCGACCTTCGAATAGAAGGCGGACATCCTAACCACTATAGGCTATCACAGCTTAAATAAATACGTATAACTAGTGACAAAAATACGTTAGGTTATTTGCGCAGTATAAAAGACTTCAACGCATTCGGTTTTTCTCCAAGGGGTGTTCTTTAACCGACTTCCAAAAAGGAGGTGGTTCTCAACGCAGCCCGTTTTTTAGTTCAATTTTTAAAAAGATCTAATTATATTTATTATTGACGATGACATCCGAATTCGGGGAAAAAATAGAATAGAATAGATTTTTATTCAAATAAATTTCAAATTAAGGATTCAATAAATAATAAATTGTACGATATTTAGTTTACCTAAATAGGGAATTAATAATCATAGGAATGTTACTCGCCAAACTTAACAGCTGTTAGCTGTACCACATTTGAGTCTGTGACTCTAAATAAATGAGGAAAGAAAATCGTCAAGTTTCTTACATTATCATACAAAATCTCAAGTTTCTGGAGTTGAACTGTAAGTTTATACGCCAGTCAGTCAGTTTCTCTTGTAACTTACTGTTTACTTTAGTAAAATACAGGTATTATTCGGTGAGGCATCTTACTAATTTTTCTTACTTTACTTAAAAATATTTTTATAGTGTTGACGAATATCTAAGATGACATTTTTTCCTTTAGTGTGTATTGATGGTTACCTTTTGACATATTTTGTATTAAGTACTATCTTGTTTTTTTATTATTTTGTGACTAAGTATTAAATTTGGCAAATTTTATCAAAACTATGTACACGTTGTTAGGAATATCATAACATATTGCATGCTAATAGGCAGAATTTGGCTGTACCTTTTTGTTTTTGTAACATCTCCACTGTTTACCCAGATTCGCAATAAAGAAATTTGTATTTGTATTTGTATTTGTATTTGTACTTTATTGGTATTACGTATGGTATGGTTCTGGTGTAAGCGAGGCGGTTAGGCATTACGCACGAACCCGCCTGACCGGTCTAGGGCTGAATCATTCATAAAAATATACCTTAGTGCTCATGTAGAACCTACCTTTATACAATGTATGATCACTAATACACCTATACACTTCATCGTATGGATATCACAACTTAAATACAAAAGAAAACTATATATACATGGAGAAAAAAAAATTATCACTAAAAAAAAAATATTTACAAAAATATACGCCGTCCAAATGGTCATTTAAATATATAAACATATACATTTATTATAAAGTCATTTAAATATAAACACTTCATCTAAATATATAAAACGAAAAGGTGACTGACTGACTGACTAACTGATCTATCAACGAACAGCTTAAACTACTGGACGGATCGGGCTGAAATTTGGCATGCAGATAGCTATTATGACGTAGGCATTTGCTAATAAAGCCTCAATAGCTCAACCGGTAAAGGAGTGAACTGAAAACCAAAAGGTCGACGGTTCAAACCCCGCCCGTTGCACTATTGTCGTACCTACTCCTAGCACAAGCCTGACGCTTAGTCGGAGAGGAAAGGGGAATATTAGTCATTTAACATGGCTAATATTCTTTAAAAAAAATGTAGGTAATTGCTATAAAAATGAATGGATGGAAATGGCTGGATTTTTGAAAATTACGGGACGCCGCCTAACCACTAGGCTATCACAGCTTCTTTATTATCCCAAGATAACTCCTGCCATTATGCGATTTATGAAAAGGAGTCACGGCCCTCAGAAATGAGGAATACGACTTTTAAAAAAAAAGGTAGATCTCAAAAACTAAAGTCAAAGTAGGGTATGCAACCCTAACCAGCATCTCCTCGCAAAGGAAACCAGTTTCCATTTTACACTGAGAGGATATATAATATATTATATAAATTGCAATGTTGGTACTTATGGACTGCGGGAGCCAGCGGGTGCCAGACATTCGTCTAAAGGAAAACTGACTGATCTGTCAACGCACAGCTTAAACTACTGGACGGTTCGGGCTGGCATGCAGATAGCTATTATGACGTAGGCATCTGCTAAGAAAGGATTTTTGAAAATTCTACCCCTAAAGGGGTGAAATAGGGGTTTGATATTCGTGTAGTTTACGCGGACGAAGTCGCGAGCATAAGCTAGTCATTTTATAAAAGCTGAAAGTTTATCTCCGTATTGTCCCAAACACAGGGAGGAACGATCAGCGACTATGAAGTTACGTCAATGTGTAAAGTATTGTGTGTGTTTAATATTTTCTTCGGAATAGTATTATAAATCACGTCACGCGTTGCCAGAGTCTTTAGTGTCGTACCAACCTCCTGCCAGACACCCTTAAAGAAAGTTTAAGGGTGCCAAATTTCATAGTCGCGAATTGCACACTTTCAGCTTTTAAAATATAACTAGCGTATGCTCGCGACTTCGTCCGCGTGTACTATATAAATTTAAAACCCCTATTTCACCCCTTTAGGGGTTGAATTTTCAAAAATCCTTTCTTAGCGGATGCCTACGTCATAATAGCTATGCTGAATTTCAGACCAATCCGTGTAGTAGTTTTAGCTGTGCGTTGATAGATCAGTCAGTCACCTTTTCCTTTTATATACTTTTTATATATTTAAGAAGACGAAGGTCTGGCACGCGCTGGCTCTCTGTCTATTAGGTGCTTACAGGCCGGCGCGCCGCGGGGTTGCATTTATGGCGTGTGGCGTACAGGATACAAGCCATAAATAACTGGGATGCGTCATAAATCTCTTGGTGAAATATACTTTTCCATATTTGAGACAGGTTGAAGTGATTAGCGAAACTTATTGCTGGGACAAACGACCTCTCTGGTGTAATGATGTGATGCTTTTTACACGACTGTCCGAAACGACGTTTGTAAAAGCTTTAAGTTACTGAACCAATCATACTAATTTACCACCTTCGGCAGTGTTCCCTCTTGATTTAGATATGGTGTTATTGTTTAGATATGTTATTCATAGATGGCGCTGTCCATGAAATCTATGATATTAACTCGCAGCGATTGACATTAGTCTATGTGACACTGTCAGTGACTTGTACAACGTGATTTTCAGAAAATATAACACACTGTTTTTAAAGGTTATCGTAGTTTTATTGGTTTAACGGTAATAAGTGTGAATCTTAAAGTTAAAACGCAAATACAGAACCGTGAGCTAACAGTTATCAAAAAATTCCTGAAAAGCCGTGGGCAGTTCCTCTGATACTGCAAATGTTCTTCACTTTACTTCACGCGACGGCCTACTCGTTAGCTCGCGATTTGTACAAAAAACGGTCAAGTGCTAGTCAGGCTCGCGCACCCAGGGTTCCGTACTATTTCGACACGTATTTTTTCGACATTTTGCACGATAAACAATAAACTTTTAGGCATAAAAATAAATAAAAATAATTTAACTTTAAAAATAAATAAATGAAATCTGTTTTAGAATGTACAGGTGAAGCCCTTCAATATGATACCCCACTTGGTATAGTTATCTTACTCTGAGAATTTAATAAACTAATTATGTATTTGTTCATGAGCACCTTCCAAATTTCATGATTCTAGGTGAACGGGTTATGAGTTTTCTTGACAGACACGGCGGACAGACGGACAGACAAACAGACATACAGACAACAAAGTGATCCTATAAGGGTTCCTTGTTTTCTTTTAAGGTATGGAAGCCTAAAAAGTCTAGTATCCAAATAGGTAATACAGAACCAGTTTTTATCGATTGATCGTTGATAAATTATAATCGGATTATTTTGTGGTGGGATTAATTAATTAATTACAGTGATTGACCTTTCATTGTTGTGGGATTTGGTTGTAGGAAAAAAATATTAAAAAAAAAATACTTTAGGGTTTAAACTATCGTGAGTCCAGTATACATACTTATGTGACAAACCGGCTTTACTCGCGTGTTTAGTCGACGTTAGGCCGACTAGTTTCGAACCCATCCGGGGTCCTTTTTCACAGGGACTCAGTTTGAGCACGCGATGGGTTCGTAACTATAAAATATTACTACATAATATATTATAGAACCCTTACTTATAAGATAACTTCATTGTCTGTCTGTCTGTCAAGACTCGTCAAGGGAATAAAAACCTATAGGGTCTTTACCTTTACTCCGTGGTACTTCCCCTCAACCAAGAATCATGAGAGGCATGTAGGCACAGGTACAGGTAGATCTTATAGCACAGGTAAAGGGAAAAATCCGAAACCGTGAAATTGTGGGTACATCACAAAAAAAATTAAAAGTTTTATTTCTTGTACGATGGTACGGAAACGGAATGCGTCGTATGTGACTTGCACTTGGCCGTTTTTATAACACTTGGAGCTAGCAACCCTGACATAATGTGTCAGGAAACCAGTAGGGCGATTGTCTAAAACCTGCATCAATCATTATTACAATCTCAATTGTTCTGATTGGCTAAATTTGTGCGATTCTTGTTGCAACAATGCACTGTGGCCAATAGTGAGCGAGCATTAACCAATCAGAGATGATTGCGATCATGACATTGTAGCTGTCAAACAACCGCGGTAGGGCCACAGTCTCAATTTAACAACAACAACATTAAGTAATATAATATTGTTAAGTCTTTGTTCTCTCGGACAAGGTGGTCCCGTAAGCCTGAGGTGAACTTGTGTGATAAGCAAAATATCCGCAATTTTGCTTATCACACAAGTTCATTGTGTTATTTTGCTATAAAAGACGCGAAACTGACGTCAGGCTGACGCCGTAAATGGATAGAAACTATATCATACAGCTTTTTTGGACTAACTATAAAAAAACACTAGTTTTTGTGCATGAAGTCATTGTTTGTATTGGATTTTATCTTAAATGTAGCTCTTTGTTTTTGTACAAATGTTGCCACACTACACACACAGTTTTAGTTTTTAGGGTTCCGTAATTCGTGCCCGAAGGATGCTAACAGGACCCTATTACTAAGCCTCCGCTGTCCGTCCGTCTGTCTGGCTAATAATAGTTAGAGAGTTGAAATTTTGACAGTTTGGTTTAAAGAGTTGAAATTTTTACAGAGTTTGCATTTCTTTTGCCGTTATAACAGCAAACAATAAAAATTACAAAATGGCCGCCATGAAAAAAATATCAAAAAAATGTTATTTCTTGTTCGAAAATACGGAACACTTCTTAAGCAAGTCCGACTTGCACTTGATCGGTTTTATTACATGGATAAAGTCAAAGACCTGGAGAGTGACATACGCTAATTTTTATTACTGAAAATCAAAGAGTTCCCAAGGAATTTTCAAAATTAAACCTAGGCGGACCAAGTCGGAGGCATCACTTAAGTAGTTCTTTGTAATTTTCTTATCATAATATTGTGTAGGTATAATCTCTTTAAATAAACTCGTAATAACCTAGGTACATAGTACATACCTATTATGATTGCGCTAGGATCCATGATCTAGGTAAATCAGTGATATCATTCACTATACTTATTTAATATCATAATCTGTTTGTCTGTCAGAGCTGACGTAACTCTGCAAAGATTTACAGATCCATGTAATAGAATAATATGCTATAGTTGCGCCGTAGGTGTGCACGAGCCATTTTTGTTCCATCCTCAACTCCTGCGCAGAGTCGTAAACTTTAAGTATGATTTATGGGTGATCTTAGATTTTTTCTTGTAAGTTTTGAAGTGGGATGAGACCTAAAAGGACTCAAGGAATTGTTTATAGCATTTCATTCATTTCCTGCTTCCTTACAATATATATTTGTAGAAGTCCCACAAATTGCTATTGCGCTGGAACCATGTCTCATTAACAATCAACATTTTGACGTCAGCCGAAATAAAAATATACCATCAGCTCGAAACTTCAGTTTAGTGCTGACGTCACTAAAATGGCGGCCACACGCATTAGCAATTTGCGGGACGTATACCTAATTTTTAAGATTTTTTTGTAACATGTCATTTGTGTTTTGTGGTGCAATAAAGAATATACATACATACATACATACAAAGTTATGGCGGTGATTGCCTAGTGGTCAAGAGGTTGCGTCGCGTCAGTTTCCTATTCGGGAGATCGTGGGTTCAATCCCGGGCACGTACCTCTTACTTTACGGAGTTATGTGTGTTGACATTGACATTGACAAACAAGACTTGCTCTAATGGCGCGACGATGAAAAACATCGTGAGGAACCTGCATACCTGAGATTTCTCCATAATGTCAGTCAAAACCGCGGCGCGGGCGCGGACGGACTCCCTTGAAAAAGGACCCCGTATGGGTTCGAAACTAGTCGGGCTAACGTCGACTACACACGTGGGTAAGCCGGGACAGATAGTATTTATAATGTTCTCAAAGGTGTGTGAAATACGCACTTGGTCAGCGTGGTAGACTAAAGCCAAACCTTTCTTATTCTGAGAGGCAACACGTGCTCAGTAGTGTGTCGGCGATGGTTTGATCATGATGATGAACATCAAAGTTTTTAGGGTTCTGTTTCTCAAAAGGAAAAAGGAACCCTTATAGGATCACTTTGTTGTCTGTCGTGTCTGTCAAGAAAACCTATAGGGTACTTCCCGTTGACCAAGAATCATGAAATTTGGCAGGTAGTCTTATAGCACAAGTAAAGGAAAAAATCCGAAAACCGTGAATTTGGTCGTTGTTGTATTAAAGCCCCTTAAAAAATCTGATTTAAAAAACAAAAAAAAAGTTAGACTTCGTAGAAAGCGAAAGACAAGATATGGGTAATCATTAGGTTTCTACACGTTTATATGTTTTCCATGGCTGTTCCAAATTCCCATATCCGGAGACCATTCCGCCATCGTGTAAGTACGATCGTGCCTCGAATTGAAGCTTACAGTACGTGCCGGTACGTGTGTTCGGAATGTCAACATTTCATGGTAATAAGTGAGTCTAGAGAAGGGCTTTTTCACAAGTAGCATATGAAAAATCATGTGAAAATCTTTTTCATATGTGACTCTTGCTAACTGAACTTACTTTAAAGTAGCCTGTGAAAATTCACGAAGCGAAATATCTTTATGTTTATAGTAAAATCTCACCAAGTATGATTATTTTATTGTTTAAACTAGCTTATGTTTGCGACTTCGTCTACGTGGACTACACAAATTTCAAACCCCTATTTCAGCCCTTTAGGGGTTGAATTATCAAAAATCCTTTCTAAGCGGATGCCTACGTCATAATAGCTAAATTGCAGCCCGATCCGTCCAGCAGTTTGAGCTGTGCGTTGATAGATCAGTCAGTCAGTCACTTTTTCCTTTTATATATTTAGATTTTGCCGATTAGATAAAATGTTAATATCCCAAATGAAAATCATTTCAAAGTAGTAACCCTAATAAGTATAATGATACCCTCTCTGGTAACCTTGTGCGGAGGATAGTGTAGTGAAAGTGGTCGTGTTTATCATTGATTGGTCATTCACCATAAACTACCATTAGCTTGCTGGAATACAAATTGATTTGAACAGTTTTCTAGTTATCTTTAGGTTTTCAAAATCCCGGGGGAACTGTGTGAAATTCCGGGATAAAAAGTAGCCTATGTCACTCTCCAGGTTAATAACTATACCCTTGCAAAAAACCGGCCAAGTGCAAGTCAGGCTCGCGCAATGAGGGTTACGTACTACAGTCGTATTTTTTCGACATTTTGCAGGATAATTCAAAAACTATGATACATAAAAATTAATAAAAATCTGTTTTAGAATGCACAGATGAAGACCTTTCATATGATACCCCACTTGATATAGTTATCTTATTTATAAAATTAAAAATACTAATTATTAATTTTCATGACCACAATTTAATTTTTTTTGTGTGATGTAACCACAAATTCACAGTTTTCAGATTTTTCCCCATATGTCAGCTATAAGAGCTACCTACCTGCCAAATTTCATGATTCTAGGTCAACGGGAAGTACCCTGTAGGTTTCTTGACGGACAGACAGACAGACAGACAGACAACAGTGTGGTGCCCGGGATCGAACCCCCGACCTCTGATTGGAAGGCGGATGTCCTAACCACTAGGCTACCACACCTTCGGTTACAGCTTATTCGGTTAAAATTAGATAAAACCTACTCAATTTTCGACAGTAACATTTTCAATATATTCCGTAAAATTGAGATTTTAATTGCTGGCAGTTTTACTTAGCAACACTTCATATAAGGGGACAGCGCGCCATTTCACAAGATGGCGGCGTTAGTTCCGATTTCCGTCACGCGCTAAAAGAGCATTGTCGCACTATAGGTAAAATCCAGGACTGGTCTGACCAAACTTGACCACTTGGTCACCCTACACACCTCAGCACTTCTCTGTGACTTGAGTAGGTACACATTACTCGTCGATATATTTATCACGATCCGACCGTGATTTATGGTATTAATGATAAGGTTATTTTTAACCGACATCTGACAACAAGTTAAATACGACGTAATATTTTATTTATCGTCTTTATCAACTCTGTTTATTTATCTTGTCGCATCGCAAAGCAAGTTACAGTGTGACAAGGCTCTCTTAGCACTTGAATGACATTGACAGGGGGGCGCTGTTGGACAACAAAAGCTTAGAATATCCAAACAAGAACAAAGGGAACACTTGACGGCAACGTTAGTTCCGATTTTCGCCACGCGCCAAGATAGCCTTGTCGCACTGTACAACTGCATAATCGGTTTGTCTGATTTTCATTTCATAGGAAGGAAAAAAGTTGTTTGAAGAGTTCCATTCTGATATCAGAATCGAACTCTTCCTTCAAACTACTTTATTCATTTCTCGTTTATTAATTAATACGGTAGGTAAGTAAAAACGAAAATATGCTTTCTAATTAAATGTCGAATGTCTTTTGAAAAAAAATCGAATTATTTAGAGCCTCAATAGCTCAATGGTTACAGGAGCGGAATGGTTGACACTCACTGAGATTTTTGCCTCTATATTTTGTATGGGACTAGCTCATGCCCGCGACTTCGTCCGCGTGGACAACACAAATTTTAAACCCCTATTTACCATTAGGGTTACCATTAGGGTTACCCACCACCAGTCCAGTAGTTTGAGCTGTGCGTTGATAGATCAGTCAGTCAGTCAGTCAGTCAGTCAGTCAGTCAGTCAGTCAGTCAGTCAGTCAGTCAGTCACCTTTTCCTTTTATATAAAAAGATTAGTGTAAATTGCAAAATTTCGCAATTCTAACTTCAAAACTGACAGACTTTCATACAAACTTCAAACCCCTATTTTAACCCTTTAGGGGTTGAATTGAGATAAATCCTTTCTTAGCGGATGCCTACAGCATATTAGCTATCTGCATGCCGAATTTCAGCGCGATCCGTTCAGTAGTTTGAGCTGTGCGTTGATAGATCAGTCAGTCAGTCAGTCAGTCAGTCACCTTTTCCTTTTATATATATAGATTACGTAACAGAGAGAGCGCTATACTTAGTTTTTTCCGCGGATAGGGTATAGGTACAGTCAGCAACAAAGCTAGGTATGCACCTGCCCATAGTCGCTTGTACTGACGTACTTAATACTATTAGTAAAGTAAAAATATTTAAAAGTTAGCACATACCTAATAAGTTGGTCGCTTATTTGGTAGTTAAAAGAATTTTCTTATCAGGTTTCATGCCGGGAGCTATAGGTACCTAGTAAATACTTCCTATGACGCATGCTCCAACATTTATCTTACGACATCCTAATCTCTCCGACATACCCGAGATGTTGATTACTCACACCAAAATCACCCTTATTTGTTATACATTTAAGATTTAAAACTCGATGATAAGTACTGGTTGAAAAGTAGTGACAAAATCTATTCTCGCCATATGTGTGGTCAACCAACTAAGTACTTAAGTAGGTAGGTATGTATAACAGTAGGGCGATTGTCTAAAACCTGCATCAATCATTATTACAATCTCAATTGTTCTGATTGGCTGAATTTGTGCGATCCTTGTTGCAACAATGCATTGTGGCCAATAGTGAGCGAGTATTAACCAATCAGAGATGATTGCGATCGTGACATTGTAGCTGTCAAACAACCGCGGTAGGGCTGCAGTTGGTAATGTATCCTTCATCTTACGTAACGTACCTAACTACTGGGTCATCATAATCAATCTATTACTGGCTCACTTCTGAGCACGGGTCTACTCTCAGAATTCGATGGGTATGGCCATAGTCTACCATGCTGGCTAAGTGCGGATTGGCAGACTTCACACACCTTTGAGAAAGCATTATACTCTCAGGCATGCAGATTTCCTAACTATTTTTTTTTGACATAACTCCGAAAATAAAAGATGCGTGCTCGGGATGCACACAACGGACAAGGTTATCTTTAAAATATTATAACAAGCAACTAGGTCTTAACCAGAAGGCTAATCATCGCTTTAAATAATTACCTCGACAATTAAATATATAATTACCACCAAGAGACTTACGAAATTAAAAGACAGCTGTTCAAAATCCTTGTCTTGGCTCGCACGTCCATACACAAAGATTTGCAAGAACATTGCCATTTAAGGCTCTGTTTACAGGACAAGGGCGGCGGGGTAGCGCCGCCGCTATGGCACGGCCGCCATATGGTCGCCCAATCAACCTAGAAAGGCATAGAATGCGACCTATCAATAAAAGTTTATGGACGCCCTCTTATGGACTGAAAGCGCAAAAAGCGTTCGTAATTTGTGTGTCAAATCATTGCCGTAAGATGTCAAGCTATAAACGTAGTCAACGTGACATCGGAGTTACCCTAGAATAAGATTCCAACATCAATGGGAGTTACCCTAGAATAAGATTCCTACATCAATGGGAGTTACGCTCGAATGTGGAGTTACGTTAATATTGGCGAGTATGGAGTTGACAGATCCACGGCATACAGCAATTTACATGTTGACTTCAAGTTTTTCATAAATTGAAGACTAACGGCCGTACTCAGACTCGCTAATCGTTACTGAAGATTGAGTTAAAACGAGACAGATTTATGTGAGAGATATAGCTCTGTTTCGTTTTAACTAAACTTAAGTAACGATTAAGCGACTCTGAGTGCGGCCCTGATTCTCATACAATAAATAACCGGCCAAGTGCATCGATATAAATGACAAGATATGGTCAAGCGAACAAAATTTTTCACGGGTTAGGAACCAAATAAATCAGCGCCACCTCTTAAATACTAATGAACGACCCGTTTGAAATCCAGACGTCACTGAGGTTGCATTGGTGCTAAAGCACCAATAAGTCGGTGCCATTTTGTTTGTTCACTTACCCTGTCCATACGAAGTAATATAATATATAAGACAATGGCCAAGTGCGAGTCAGACTCGCGCACCGAGGGTTCCGTACTCGGGTATTTTTTTCGTCATTTTGTACGATAAATCAAAAACTATGATGCATAAAAATCTGATTTAGAATGTACAGGTAAAGCTCTTTCATATGATACCCCACTTGGTATAGTTAACTTTCTTTGAAAATTGAAAATACTATTTTATTTAATATTTTTTTTATTCAGATACAAGTTAGCCCTAGACTGCAATCTCACCTGATGGTTAGTGACGATGCAGTCTAAGGTGGGAGCGGGCTAACCTGGAAGGAGTATGGCAGTTTTTATTAAACTCATACACCTTTGGTTTCTACATGGTACTGGAACGCTAAATCGCTTGGCGGCACGGCTTTGCCTGTAAGGTGGTAACTAGCCACGGCCGAGGCCTCCCACCAGACCAGACCAGAAATTTAGAAATTATAAAATTCCAAATCCCTGCCAGGAATCGAACCCGGGACCTCCCACTAATAAGACCACAGCGCTTACCACTGCGCCAGGGAGGTCAACTATTTGTTCATGAATAGGTACATTTTAATTTTTTTTGTGATGTAACCACAAATTCAAGGATTTCTGATTTCTTCCTTCACTTGTGCTATAAGACCTAACTACCTGCCAAATTACCCTATAGGTTTTTTGACAAATTGACAGACAGACAGACAGACAACAAAGTGATCCTATAAGGGTTCCGTTTTTCCTTTTGAGGTACAGTCCTAAAAATGATAAAACAATGCTTTTACTGAGGGTGGCTGCATCGTGCGCAATATTAATTGAGTCTTTATTAACTTCATTGAGAGTAAATCAGTGGCATCTGAGATGACATCGTTTCAATTAAGACATTAACCAGCCGGCGCCACTTGTCACCACGCCTCTCACTCTGTTCTCTCTTCAAGTTACTTAACCAAAATTTACTTTGTAGGGTGCCAATGGGACCATATTATTACTAACTTCCGTTGTCCGTCCGTCCGTCTGTCAGCGGACTGTATCTCGTGAACTGTAATAGGTAGAGAGTTGAAATTTTCATAGAATGTGCATTGTGCATATAGGCGCACAATGCACATTCCCATTGCTATATTCATAATGCTCCCACGAGCATTATGAATATTTAATATTTAGGATTAGTTTTTAATTTAGTAGGATAAGTTGTTAAGTTAAGCCAGTATTGTAGTATAAAATGATGACTTATTCAATAGATTTAGAAGAAATTTAATATTTTTTCTTTCTTTTTCAGTATGTCTGAGGCAGACGTATCACTGATCCGTGACGAGGACGTCCTGCGGCGGATGGTAAGTAATGATGAGCGAAGAATAGATTGAATGATGCATCAGAGGTGCCATGAGAGTTTCAATGTCTACAGACTACATCCCACCTTCATAATCAGAAACTATTTTCATCTAAATCATATTAATATCATCTGCAAAATTTAAAATCACCCTAAAAATCAGTTACCAATTTCAACGGTACGACACTTTACGAATATTAAAAAAGAAGGTGGCGCAAGACCGTGGCGTGTTGAAGTCCCTAAAAGAGACCTATGTGTCTATTAGTTGACTAGTTTATGCTCGCGACTTCGTCCGCCTGGACCACATAATTTTCAAACCCCTATTTCAGCCCCTTAGTGGTTGACTTTTCAAAAATCCTTTCTTAACGGATGCCTACGTCATAATAGCTACTGCATGCCAAATTTCAGCCCGATCCGTCCTGTAGTTTGAGCCGTGCGTTGATAGATCAGTCAGTCAGTCAGTCTCCTTTTCCTTTTATGTATTTAGATAATGATGAAAAAGGAGAAAATGTCAAATATGTAGAGATGGTAAAATCATGTTATTGCTTGGGATTCGAACCCATGAGCTCTACGGCATCTAGTCTTAAATGCCTTACTTATATTCTCATTGTATATTTGTTTGTGCAGTGGCAGCAAACAGAGGACTTCTCGCGAAAGAAAGAGATCCGCACGCACATGTACCGACTGCGCGAGGAGCGCCTGCGCAGCCTCTACTCGCCCGAGCCCGGCGCCGACGCTAAAGGTACTGCTCTACTTTCCTTCCTTATCCTTCGTCCTTACGATTTATGAGCTAGCTGTTTTTCCTGTGAAATATTTCCTGTAAAACTATGTGACCTAGTTTTACTCGAAGATTAGGAGATGCAACAATCTCACAGCTGCATTTTGTGTTCATCTTTTCTTTAAAATCGGTTTAGTGGTGTACCAGATAGATACTTTCACGTGTAATATACATATATAAATGCTGTGAATTTACAAACGAAGAACCTATTTTAATTACATAATAAAAATTATAATATTCCCCAGTAATTTTCTGTAATCTGACGCGACGTAATTATTATGAAATCACGTTAATATAAATTATTTATAGTCATTCCTCTGATATTATATTATGCGGAAACTACACACACGGCACACGATCATAAATTAGGTTCATTATTATCTCCTATTTAGCATAATATTTTATTACCACGTTATGATGTAAACAAGTTTTATGTATTAAAATAGTTAGTTCTATTGACCCCTTTCGACAGGTTGTGAGTTTACTACGCAAGGCCACGTGAAGTCGTTCGCCGACCAGAACTTCCAATCGATGAAAAGCAAGGAGGTTCGGGATGCGAGCTCCCCGACCAAGGAGTTCACGTACCGCGGCCAAGGTGCCTACCGCCACCACGACACTAGTCTAACAACACTAACGCATTAACCAGTAACCTGAAACACTTAATGAAGCTCGCCAGTACATAACTTAAATTATTTTCCAGATCTCAAGGACCTTTCCAACGCTGGATGGAATGTAGAATCAGAGAACAGAACGACAGATGACGGCCGCACGCACGTGAAGGCAGTACATGCTAATATAGAAGGAAAATACGACGTTGATGGTGGCCAAGGTCAATTCGCAGCGGTAGACTACAACAAAAAAGCCACCACCGAATACGACGATGGAAAAACTAGTCTCAAACGGAACGAAAACGTTTCTAACACCGCAGCCCATGAGCAAGTCGTGCGCAAAACTAAAGATGGATTACATTCCTCATCAACAACGAGTTCGTCGACTGCCACGTCCAAATTCGAAAAAGTTTCCACCCGCGAAGCAGTGCCATATCCATCTAACGATGACTACGACCTATCTTCACAAAAGTCCTACAACACTAATCGCAACGATAAATTCAATGAAATCACTTCTCAGAAATTCACAAAACAACAAAATACTAGTGAATATGACCAGAATTTAAGGAATGATTTTAATCAAGGAGAACTAGTGTCGAGGAAAGTTGACTATCCGGATGAGAATACGAAAGTTATAGTGGAAACTAGGTGTTTGCCAGACGGCACTAGAGTGACAAGCACTCGCCGGGAGTTCCGTGCCCCTTCAGTTCAGACTAGTCATTCAGAGCAACACTCTCATCAAACTAGGACTGAGAATAAATCTTATGAAACGTCGCAGAAACGAATTAATGAAACCTCCTCAAAAATTATTCGCGAATCTACTGATGATAGAAATATTGTAGACTCTCAAAAAACTAATGATGGTTACGATTTTAAACGCAATCAAACCTATTCTGAGAACAAAGTCGATGATTACAATCAAAGTACCGACAAATATAAAAACCACCGCAGGGTGGACTCTCATACAACTGTTGATGACTATGATTACAGGAAAAACGAGGATAATCTGGTAAATAAAACTAATAACTTTGAAAAAACGACTGACCAATACATAAAACAACGTAAGCATGAAACCGATGTAGATGATATCACTCGGCGAGATGATATCAATCGTCGTGAGATTATTACTTCAAAAGATGACACAGATGTGAGACACCATGATATCAGTGAGATTTATTTGCAAAAAAATATTGACGAACGTGTACATAATATCACCCGTGAAAATAAAACTGATGACTTTGAAAGAACAACTGACCAATACAGAAAACAACGTAAGCATGAAACCGATGTAGATGATATCACTCGGCGTGATCATGTCACTCGTCGAGATATTATTACTTCAAAAGATGATACGGACGTGCGACACCGTGATACCAGTGAGATTCATTCGCAAAAAAACATTGACGAACGTGTACACAATATCACCCATGAAAATAAAGTCGTAGAGAAGATAACGAGTACTGATCAATATCAGTCAACATATCAGACAGATTATACTCAAAGGAAGATAAGCAATGATTTGAGCCCTGCGCACCAAGCATGGGCGAGTACTCTTCGTTCCGACACTCCAACTAGACCATCGACAAGGGCTTCCTCTCCTGGAAGCAAGACTTTTAAGTCGAGCACATCTTCTTTAAGAAGTAGCATAAGCCCTGACAAGACTTACAGAAAACCACCTAGTCGAGGGGAAAGCCCTGAAAAGACATACAGAAAACCAGCTAGTCGAGGTGAAAGTCCTGAAAAGACTTACAGAACACCGGTGGGTCGAGGTGATAGCCCCGATAAAACTTACAGGAAACCAGCTAGTCGAGGTGAAAGCCCTGAAAAGACTTACAGAACACCGGTGGGTCAAGGTGAAAGTCGCGATAAGACTTACAGGAAACCAGCTAGTCGAGGTGAAAGCCCTGAAAAGACTTATAGAACACCGGGGGGTCGAGGTGAAAGCCTCGACAAGACTTACAGGAAACCAGCTAGTCGAGGTGAAAGCCCTGAAAAGACTTACAGAACACCGGTGAGTCAAGGTGAAACCCCCGATAAGACTTACAGGAAACCAGCTAATCGAGGTGAGAGCCCTGAAAAGACTTACAGAACACCGATGGGCCGAGGTGAAAGTCCTGAAAAGACTTACAGATCACCGGTGGGTCGAGGTGAAAGTCCAGATAAGACTTGCAGGAAACCATCGAGTCGAGGTGAAAGCCCTGAAAATAGCTACAGAACACCTACGGGTCGAGATGACAGCCCTGATAAGACTTACAAAAAACCCTTGAGTCGAGTTGAAAGTGCGAGTGCAACTGATAGACACTCTCCTTCAAGAACTGTATCTTCTGATAAATATTCTACTACTGAATCGACTACCACAGTTCAAGAGACTAAGTTAAACAAATACAGTAGTGCGGAAGAGCGTCTACAAGACAATCACCGGCCAAGATTGAGTACGAGCCCAGAGAAACCATTGCACCTGTCCAGACCCAGCCCTAGTCCAGAAAGAAAACCGGAAAATAAAAATAACGTCTACGAAAGACCAAAGTCTCCCACCAAACACGTTGAAAAAATCACTACTCCTCAGAGATGGAACTCTAGTCCAGTGGACGGAAGACCAACTGATTTTAACTCTACATTACCTAAAAACCACAGTCCCGATCGAGTTAAATCAGATGTACAGCGAGAATTGTTTAGAAAAGACAATGATGTCATTGATAAATTTCCAGAAAATTCAAAGACGAAGCCAACTGATGAACCGCAAAGAATCTCAAGTCATGAAGACAAATATCCTAAATCTTTATCACCAACAAGAAGTTCAACTGAGCCTTTGCAAAGGTATCCTAAGAACCCTACTAGAAATGCAAGCCAAGAACCGGAGGAAATATCTCATAATGAACCAGGTTATATGAGACCAACAGCTACTAGCAAACCGAAACTGAGCGATGATTCTAAATTACCTAGTGCAACATCACCTACAAAAAATGTACCTTCTAAAAGCCCTGAGCGTAAATCTTCTAAACCTTCGATAAATAAAATCTCAGATCAACATTATAAATTTATTGACGAAGAAACGAAAATGTATACTCGCGATAACAATGAAGAACTAGTTCACATGATTCAAAAGCAGACTAAAAACGAGGTTTCTACCGATTATTCTGAAAATGTTAATGATACAACTAAATCACGTCGTTCACCTAGTCCTGATACCTACCCAAAGAAAAGACCATCTTCTCCTTCAAAGCCAAGCCCAGCAAGTCCAGTAAGACAAGCAAATTTAAATGATGACTCACTTACTTCTAAAAAATCACCAACAAGAAACATTTTAACGGATGTTAAAAGTCCTGATATAGTTGATTCTTCACCCAAATCTTATCCACAAAAAAGTCCATCTCCGTCGAGAAATAAATCACCCAATTCAATATACACTAACAGATTCAGCCCAGTCAAAGATAATCACACTATTATAACAGACAATAAAGACAAGCAATTTACAGATTCTTATGACCGCAAAAGGTCCCCAACAAAAGACGCTCCTGAAACATATGAACCTAAGTATTCTTCTGAAAAAGTTGACTCACAACGCAAAAAGGCACCGTCGCCATCTAAGTTTGAGACTTATGATCTAAAGCGTAATACTTATGGAGAAGAAAAAAGACACAGTGTAAAAACCACAGATGAGACTATAGAAAGGTCAAAGCCTGAAGTGCGTCCTGATTCTCCTAAAATAGGGCGTACCCCATCTCGGACACCAACTACTAAATCTCCAAGAAACAGTACTTCACCAGACAAATCTTTGATGAAAGATAGTAAATACAAGCATACGTCTGACTTCATTGGCACAGAGAGAACTACGGAAGAAATTAATAAAACCAAACTAAAAGAACGACCAAGACAACTCATTACCCCGTCTACCAGTCCAACGAGAAAGCCTAAAGATCTTGAGCAGGCTCCTTCATCTGGACAAAGTTCACCAACTACATGCGTGAGTGGTTTTGTCTATTATAAATCACCTAAAGCCGATAAAACAATTGTAACAGACTTAGATGAACAAGATTTTAATACTGAACCAAGGAAGGTAGTGACTCACGCTCCAAAAGATGACAGTACTAAAGATTCACCGTCATCAAAACTTCCATGCAGATCTCCATCTCCAGAAAAACGTCCAACAAAAGAGAGCCTTCCTAGAAAAAGTTCTTTGAAAAAATCTTCAATTACTCAAATATCGCCTACAGAAAAACCTCCAACAAGTTTTGTAATTTCACCGAATGTCGAGATAAAGGAATTTACGGAGCATAAAGTTAAAATTAATGAACATCCTGATAAAGAAAAAGATAAACCAATAAAAACGAAACCGCCATTTGAACGACGTGAAACATACGAAGAAAGATGTCGAAAAATACTAGGCATGATTGATACAGACTCAACTGAAACCGAATCTGTTACAAAGAAAAATATTACTAGTTCAAAAAATTTGGAAGCTAATGTTAGTTCTCCGAGTGTTTCACCTTGTAGAAGTCCTTCACCAAGAGAAGGAGAAAACTTGTTATTCAAAGAAAATGTAAAGAAAACGGAAATAGCAAACACTGAAGAATCTATTATTCAAGAAAGTGAAAATAAAAATAAAACGACAGTTAGTCTGAGTAACATCACCGATACTTCTAAGAAGGCCAAAACTCCATCTAGAGATACGTCGCCTACCAAGCTACAGGACATTATGTCAAATTATGAGCACGAACATACTACCGAAAGCCCGTTAAATAAAACGAAAACTGAAGACTATAAAAAGTCCTCGCCTACGCGTGAAATTAAAAACAAACCTTCTCATGAACCTCATGAGCTTAAGTCACATTTACCTAAAACAAATATTAGTCCTGAAAAAAATAATGTTAAAAATAATTTGACAGAAGGTGAGGTCACAGATCAAACTCCTAAGCAGAAAGAAGAAGATGCTATGACACCCGAATATCCACAAAAAATAGGTCCACATAGACGCCATGATAGTCCAGTAAGACAAACACACGATACTATTGATAAGCCAACTATTGCTTCTCCCAAATCAAATAGGTCCCCTAGTCCCCCTAAAAAGCAAATAAAACCCGAGCTATCTATTACCAAATCTGAAATGCAATATGCCACTGAAACTATAAATGAAGCCTTTGTGAAAAATGTTACAGAAGTTATTGTAGACGAAACCGATTACTTATCGACTGGACCAATTGCAGCAAAACCAACACGCAAAATTCCTGTAGGAAAAACTGCTCCTACAAAAAATATTGATGTAAAAGTTGGTAACAAAACAGTGTCAACTACAAAATCCGCATATAACTCTGAGTTTATTGTTTCTGAAAAGGAGAGAGAAGAATTAGACAGAATACAAAAATTGCCTAAACAACATTCTCCAGACCGCTTTGGAAAATCTCCAACTGATAAAAAGACTCCATTTAAATCAGTGACTTTGACGGATGAAGAAGTAGGGTCAGATAATAATATAGAAAATCAAATGACAATAACAAAAGAAACTACAATTGAGAATGATGATACAACTCATATTGAAAAACAAAAACGTGACAAAGTGAAAGATCAAAAAATTGCAAATAAACCACTATCACGAAACGTGTCGCCAACAAAAAAGATATCCAATGTATCCCCTGCATCAACAAGAAGCATATCTCCCAAAAAGACACAATCACCAGTTGAGAGGCCGCAATCTCCTCAGGTAACCAAAATAAGTGGTATCAAACCGAGAGATCAAGTTCCTTCTCATATACGTAAACCATCACCTAGCGGACCATCACCGACAAAAACAGATAAAACAATTACAACTGATATTAAAAAACTCAACACTACTAAATCATCAACAACTAAAGTTTCAACAAATAAAACTACCCAAAGTACTGTCAATAGGGTTTTGGAACAGGAGCCTAAAAAATCATTTGCACCAAAAGGCACTAAAGATGTTGAAATAAAAGTGACGCGAACGGCTAGTGATACTACATTAAAAACTAAGAAGACTTTGCCTCAAAGAATGAGGTCTAAACCTGAAATTCAAGTTAATGATAAAGTTACCAAACAAACAACTACCACAAACAAATATCAAAAATATTCACCTAAGGACTCGCAGACAAAATTACCAACAAACAAACCTAAATCAGCAACAGCTTTGAATACATCAACAGATGAAGACGATGTAATCATCGATGTTCAACAAGCAAAGTCATCGCGTGAAAACTCCCCAGATCGTATATGTCCAACACCAGTTGGATTTTTAGACGACGTTGGTACACCCAGATTTCCTGATGAAGTGAATGAACCTGATGATGAATACCACAGCAGAACTCATCGTACAATTCATGAAACAGAATCTATAGTAGATGATATTGTCGAAATATGTGAGGATGACGAACTGTTTGTAAAAAAAAACGGACGATCTCAAGAAGAGAGGTGACAGCCTACTTAGCGTGAATGATAAAGTATCGAAGTTTAATACTAAAATGGACAACGTTAATAAAACAAAAGATACTACAACTCGATTTAAAGAAACAGAAAAGAAAGTTCATTCAGATTATGATAAAGAAAATTTAAAATCAGATCAGTGCTTACTGTCAGTTTCTGAAAAAGTTAATAAGTTTGCTAAAGGACCGATTGATTCTAAGGATAGGAGTCCTTCTCGCAATATTATAGAAGAATATGATAACAACACTACTTACCAAGATGACTACACAAAATTAAGCGTAAATGACAAAGCTCATTTGTTTATTGAAACAGCTGAAAATGTTAAAACAACTAAAACAAAACCTGCTCAGAAAATCGAGCGTCCTGATTTAAGTAGTGTAGATGACTCTTTGAAAAGTGATGATTGTTTACTGAGTGTTTCAGATAAAGTAAACAAATTCGTGAAAACTGCAGAACAGTTTTTAAACGAAACGCTTGAAAGTGAAGAGAAAGAACGAAAAATTAGAGAACAACATGAAAAGATAATGAGAAAAATTGTCGAAAATCAAGATGATAGTACAAGAAATGAAAGCCTAAATGAAGATATCAAAGATATATCTGAATCGGAACAAAATAACAACTTAAGACAACCCTCATTTGCAAAAGAGACTGCATCATCCAATGCTAAAGTCAGGGATGTGACCGCCCCTAATGCTAATACATCTGATAAAACTTCTACAGTTAAAATAACTACATTACGTAGTAGTGAAGCAGTTAAGAAGGCCAAAGCATTGTTTGAAAATATAGCTTCTACTACGTCTCCTAAAACAAAGGAAGTACCTCATGCTAAAACTTCGAAAGTACCTGATATCAACTTAACGAAGAAGACTGCACTAACATCTTCAGTAAATGCTCGGCAACCCTCTTTCGATAATGATGTCCCGAAATCGGAAGTTATAAAACACACTACATCGATTTCTGAAAAGGCTCTTTTAAAAGAAACTACTTCGGAGATTCGAGAACCACATGTTACTCACAACGAGAAACCTCGTAGCAGTCCTGCTCGTTTAAGAACACAGTCGCCTGACAGTAATAGACCAAGATCTCCTTCACATAAAATTAAAGAAATCAGTTCAACTACGGTAACTACTACTACTTCTGCAGTTGATCTGCCAGTTCAAAGGCGACCGAGTCATGAAAAATCTGATAAACCTCAAGAAAAGGTTCCAGGTTATCAAAGACCAACCAAAACTAGTCAATTGAAGGAAGAAACAAAAGTTTCAGAGGAAACTGATGTTAGCAGCAGACGTGGTAGCGGAAAGTTTGGAGTTGAACTTCGCAGAACAAGTATTGAGAGAGCAACAGCCAGCACTGAGCGCCGACGCAGTAGTGTCGAGCACCATCAACCCTGCATAGAGGATATCTTTGACCTAGATCTCCTGGAACAAATGGTCAGTACTTGAAAATCTTAATTCAAACGTAGGAGTTTCTTTAAAACATTAAACTTAAAAACTTAACTAACATTGTTTAATTTTTATATTTCAGTTGGAAAAGGTCGTGGGCTACGAGCAGAGGAGACGCATAAGAGCGCAAATGCGTGTGGCAAAGAAGATGGAGAGTGAACAAATAAACACAAACACTGTTACAAGAAATAAACAAACTATAACTAAAGTTACTAAAACTAGGTCACCTGAACGTCAAAGTCAAAACAGATCACCTGAACGCCACGTAAAGCCTGCAATTCAAAAACCACACTCACCTGAAAGACAACCTAAGCATACCCCACTAAGGTCTGCAACTCCTGATCATAGCGGAAAACAATCTCCACAAATGCCTTTGACATCCGAAATTAGTCATCCGAAGGAAAATGACAAGCCAATGTTGAATGGGCATGCTAAAGAACCTACAGAAACATTACCACATAAAGATACCAGATCACGTAGCCCTAACAAGCTAGCTCCAAAAGTCCCCACTAAATCCAAAAGTCCCCTTCGGCAATCTAGTCCTGATAAAAAACTAAGACCAGTTTCACCTACGAAGACTGCTACACCAAAACCTAAATCGACTCGTATTAGCGAATATGCTACTGCTTACATGAAAAAAGTTGGACTTGACGAATCCGAAAAAAACATCACTTCAGATGTAAAAGTAAAGAAAACACCAGTTGTAGAGCAGCAGAAATCTAAAAAGACTGAAATTCATCATGCTGTTGAAACGAAATTTTCGAAAACTACATCTAAAAATATCACCGAACGCACTTCTTCAAAAGATACCATTGAAACAGTTCATACAAACGGTAAGAGGTCACCATCACCACACAAGGGTATGCCTGAAACTCAAAGTCCAACTCCACAAAGAAAGGTTAACTTAGACAACAGGAAAACCAGCCCTGAAAGGAAAATGCACAGTCCTGATAGAAAACCATATATTCCCGATAGTAACACGCACAGGCCAGATCATAAAGCTCATAGTCCTGAGCGAAAACCTCACAGTCCAGATCGTAAAGCTCATATTCCGGATCGCAAAGCTCTAAGTCCAGAACGTAACGTTCAAAGCCCTGCTGGGCCAAGTCACACTGATTGCAGCCCCGATCGACTGACGAACCTTGAACTTAACCGTCAGAAGTCAGACACAACAAAAAGTAAAAAGGAAACCATTATAAAAACAGTGTACGAAATCGAGAAAAAGATACCTCCAAAACAGAAGCAAGAAGAGAAACCCTCTTGGGTTACGAACAGGAACTTAAAGAAGATAACATCAGAAACTCGCACTTTTAGCACTAAGAAAGTGGAATCTGAGAAACCTAAGTATCGCTCGACAAGTCCGTCGAAAGTTATCTCGAAACCTCTTGATGTGATAACATCGAGTTACGGTCCAGGACCTTTGGACGCAGATGGCAGACCTTTGTTCGGTATCAAGGCATTAAGAAATGGGGCTTCAAATTATCAAGGTTTGTACCATCACTAGTTCAAGGTAACGTTTGCCCGCCTGTGCCACTGTCTTGTTTGAATAATCGGTGCTTATCAGATTAAGTTGTATTATCAATGGTTAATTCTTTCAACATAATCTCTAAACTAAAATAAGTAATAACATATGGTAAGTTAAACTAATTCCTAGCTCTTTGGTTCAAAATGTAGGTAAGTTGATATCCATTTTATAATGCTCTCTGTGGAATCGGAGATTTAGATCTGTCAATTTGCTGTAGTTTAGAGATTATGACGTGTATAGCAGAATAAGCCACATTGTTTCTCGGAGAAAGTTCCTCATTTCCAAAGAAGATTTATCCTAATTCCTAATATTGACAATGCAAGCAAAGCCGTGGCGAGACAGCTAAACATTTATATTATGCTATCTTTATAGAGAGAGAGCCAGCGCGTGCCAGACCTTCCTTATTTTATAAAAGCTGAAAGTTTCTCTGCGTATTGTCTGAAACACTGGGAGGAACGTTTGTTTGGATGTTGGGTCATGGTGGCATACGAGTAGATATCCGTAATCTACTCGTGTGATGGTGGCTTTGGAAGATAACAGGTAATAAAGGTGTAAAAAAATCTTACATCAAAGTATAAAGTCTAATTTTTTTTTTCTTCGGAATAATATTAGAAATCACGCCATGCATTGCCAGACAGACACTAAGTGTCGTGGGAACCCCCGCCAGACAACCTTAAACGTGAATAATTTATTAAACTTAGATGTCTGGCAGGGGGTTGCCAGCTGGCAATGCATGACGTGATTTCTTATAGGTACTATTCTGAAGAAAATATAAAAAAATAGACTTTATACTTTGACGTAAGATTTTTTACACCTTTATTACCTGCAGGTATCTCCCAAAACACCATGATTCAAACAAAAATCCGAACAAACGTTCCTCCCAGTATTGGAGACAATACGTAGAGACACTTTCAGCTTTTATAATATAAGGAAGGTCTGGCACGCGCTGGCTGCTAAGCCATTATTATTAAATTCCGTTCTGAATCACACCACATCACTCTTTAAATATTTGTGCAGCAGCTGAACTACAGTTGAGTCATTACTCATTATAAAGCGTTACAACTTACAATTGTCAACTTGTTGGTATACTTACTAATTATTTCTCTATAATTTTTAATTCAGTAAAATCAAAATAGTATATGTTACATCATTAATTTCGTAAGTACGTAAATAAATGTAACCTTTCATAATAAACATTGGAAAAAAACTGTAGTTTGAAGACCGTCACTTGCAGAAGCAATTATTGTTGTTCTGTGAGTATTTAGATAACAATACGTTTTTATACAAACGGTTGGCTAACATTTCGTTACTAATCCGCCAGTGAAAGGTACCGTGGTCCGTCAAGAGTTCCACTCGCGGAACGGAGGCGAGCCAGAAGGCACCGTGTCCGTGACCGCCTACTCCACGGAGCCCCAGGACTTGGAGAACCTCCTCCAGTCCCAGGAACAGAAGCCGTCGAGGTTCCTCCATGGTCTGGCGGCTATAACCACGACGAAGAAGTTCGGCGGCGACACTGGTACCACTTTAAGCGCAGTTAATAACGTAAGTCCCTGTTGTTATTTTCTTAGCAATTAATTGTAAAGTGCATCTTGCCTTATATCTGAACAAAATAAGGAAAGGGGTGTTTTCCCAGGAATGTGCCAAAATGTGTAGCTGCTAGGGGATGGGTGTGAAACCAGCTTCGTTATTATAGCTTAGCTTTTAGTAAAGCTACACATTTAGTACATCTCTGATAGAAAAGTAATCTTGGTCCGATAGGTATACTTGTTTAGGCAGATATGTTAGTACGCGACAGGTCGTGATGGCAATCGGGACATGAGGGGTGGGCTGCCCCGCACACCCGCATGTTACTCGCGCTCGCCCGCACCGGGTTAGCGTGGGGGCTGTGGGGGGTGTGGGCACCCCGATTGCGATCTCGACCTGTCGTGTACTATATGTATGGGAAAAGTAAATGATAAATAATAAGTAGACGCTTTGTCATTACTCTGCATAGGTATCATTTTATTTTTTCTAAAACAAAAATATTTATCAAGAGATGAGATGCACAATAATAGTACTTAATTTTCACTTTTAAAAATGCTAATGGGAAATTGTGACATTTTAAAACTAAACAAACTTAAGAAAAACTTTAGGATTTACGTAAGTGTTTAATTAACGTTGAAACCGCGTCTAGAGTTTTTGAACTTACTCGATGATTCACACTTCACAGTAGGTAAATAATAAGTGTTACAGTAAAACCTCAGAACTCATTGCAATGAGAAGTTAAACTAATTAATATTCTAATGGTGGTCACATGGAATGGTACCAAGTGAACAAGAATGCTATTTAGGTGCATTTCCACGCTCAACCATATAAGTTTCGCTGGACATTTTCCTTAATAAAAATATAAGGATTCTTAAAGGTAAAGATTCATTAAAACAAAAGCCATACTATTAACACCGACCTGAAGGCTAAAACAACATGGCGTCGATTATATATTGTAGTCTGAGTAGTTTTATTTGACTTTCGCGTCGCGTTTTAAAAGTATGTGCTCACCTTTATAATTTGGTATTGTTTTGAACAGAAAGAAGAACGCGCTGCAATAGATCAGTTTACACACAGCGACCGCCGGATAACTGAGAGCAGAATCACTAGCGGAACCAACAGTATAGATAGACGAGAACAGAAGTACACACAGAAGGAAAAAAAAGAAAACATAGACGCTTTTGTCGAAGATAGAAACGTTCAGAATAGAAGGGTACGTGAAGAAGATAGACAAGCCCAAAATATAACCGAACTTATAGAGGATAGACAAGTGCAGAACAGAACAGAGCGTGTAGAAGATAGACAAGTGCAGAACAGAACGGAACGCGTAGAAAACAGATACGTTCAGAACCGAACAGAAAGAATCACGGGTTTAAATGATAAAATAAATGATCGTTTGGACACAGATGGTTACGAGAGACGTGTCGTAAAGGATAGGAAAACTGATACTAAAGATAAAGGAAGAAGAGTGCAGGAGAAAACAGAAAAGAGAGTGGAGATGGAGACTGTAGGGAAGAAAGGGAATGAGAAATCTGAGAAGATGGCGAAAAGAGTGGATGAAAGAAAAACAGTGAGGCAGAGTTCCGTGAAATCACTAACTGAGAAATACATTAAGAGTGCCAGTGAGTATTGAAATTATTTTATTTAATACGTCAATCGATAATTCGCGCCAGATCCTTCCGTTATGGTATATTTAGATGTATAAAAAGAAAAGGTGACTGACTGACTGAGTGACTGAAAATCAAAGAGTTCCCACGGGAACTAAAAAAACCTAAATTCACGCGGACGAAGTCACGGGTATCTTCTAGTCATTTATTATAATCTATCAAAGATTGGCGCAAAATAATTTATTTCATACCTTGTGCTCGGTCTAATTCCCGTAACTGCTATTTTTTGCGTGGTTACCTATTTCGCACTATCGGTTATTCAACACCTTTCATACCGGCAATAGACTTAAAGGTGTAATTGAATTCATAACTCGTAGATCGATGATGCATTACGATTTATTATTGATAAAAGAGATGCTCGAAAATACGACGAAACGCTTCGAGAAAAGGTACGTAGTGCCCCGTCCTTTAGTTTGGCTCGTCTTGGCGAGGGCACTACCGTGCCCCTGCTTTAGTCAATTTATGGCAATTGTGACAACTAATCATGAAATATGTCTATAAATCTTGAAGGTGAAACGTCGAAGTCCGAGCGCACCACATACCCTAAAGCCGGGCTGATTCTGCGCACATCCACCATGAAGGACAGCATCTCCAGCGACTCTTCTACTCATGCTGGTTAGTATTGAAAAGTTATACTATTTTGTTTGTACTGTGGAGTACAAACTCTACCTCCAGTTCGGAATGAAGATTCTACTGAGAAGAGCCAGCAGGAAACTCAGTGCTATGAAGCTATATTTGTTTGTTTACAGGTCTGACCCGCACAGACAGCGAGCACAGCCTCGCGTCAGAAGACGAGGTGGTGACCACCACCACCACGGAGCAGGATGGCGACGGAGTGAGGACTACCACGACCACCACCACCCGGTCGGGGCACGGCCGCATGCAGGAGCGCTCCTTCCTCGACAGCTCCACCAAGGTCACCGGCGTGCAAGACATCCTGACAAGGATGAAGAACGCTGATATAGGTGAGAAACCGATTCTTTACGTTGACATACAAGACTTTCTAGAATTTGTATCTGAATTTACACCGCACACTAAGGTACTGGAATTGGTCCATAAAGAGAAAGAACTCATGTTCACGACCAAGCGAGAAAAGCTCGCTTTCTTTGGGTATCTACA
This sequence comes from Maniola hyperantus, assembly GCF_902806685.2. NCBI lineage: Eukaryota > Metazoa > Arthropoda > Insecta > Lepidoptera > Nymphalidae > Maniola > Maniola hyperantus. The sequence goes on from NC_048550.1 coordinate 393,471, forward strand.
GAGAGGACCTCAATGCTCATTCCCAAGAAGAAGAAAGTTGGAAGGAAGAATTGAAGGCAAAAGGGCTCCAGGTCGCCAAAGATGCAAATGGTTGGACAATATAGGGGGGTGGATAGGGCTTAGTTACTCGAAGTTAAAAGAGGCAACTTTAGATAGAAAAACTTTTCGTATGATGACCGCTAAACTTCACTTCGAAGAAGGCACGCGATGATGATGATGGTGAATTTATGTAACATCTGGTTGTTGTTGTCGTAGTGATCGAGGAGGGGGACAGCAGCGCGGACACGGAGGCGCGTGCTCTGCTGAACAAGTTCCTGGGCGCTACCGTGCTCATGGCCGGCATGCAGAACTACGTCACCGAGAAGCCCACCGGCAAGCTGCTCATCAAACAGGTCAGTGACTAAGTATTTGCTTTTATAATGAGGCGGTTGCCACAATTGCAACTAGATGGCGCTATTCAATCGATAACATTTTATGACGTAGTCCTGAACAAATGTACCGCCGACACTACTCGCACTAACGGAGTTTTCTGCAATCTGGACTATATACTTAAAGAAGTTTCAAGACCCAACCGTCGGCCCAGCTGGCGCTACCGAGCAAACTAACCGCTCGGTGGGAAATTTCCCTTTGGTACGGTCAAGCCTGCACACCGCTCCCATACATTAAATAATATACCTACAAAAGAATTTTAAGGTTTCTGTACTTACCTCAAAAGGGAGTGCTTTGTAGAGTTGTTTGACCACATTCCACCCTCCTTTTTCTACAACCGCACCGCACGCCACCGCAAGCAATGTCACCCTCTCCACCTGTGCCTGGTGCACATCGACCATCCAATGTGCCAGATCCTATTTTCCACGCACATGCAAACTGTGGAATCAACTCCCTTCGGCAGTGTTCCCATTAGATTACAACATGGAATTATTCAAGGGGCGGACCAACAAATTCCTGAAAGGCCAGCAACACATTGGCGGTTCCTCTGGTACTGCAAATGTTCAGGGGCGGCGGTAATCATTTAACATCAGGTGACCCGCCTGCTTGCTTGCTTGCTACTCTTATTTTAAAAAAACATTGTCTCGGATTACCTAACTCATGATTAACAGCTGATGTAGAACCTTGTAGAACCTATCGCCTGAAGGACACAATCGTAGCGGGGAGAACACTCGTTCGCAGAGTCCTAACGTCTTGATCTGTAACGCAAAACTAAAGTCAATGTCCAGACTGAAGTTACCGCTGCAACCGCTATATAAAACTCATTCCGCAAAAACGTTTACATAAATTTTGGCTTTGTGACGACGCAATTAAGTGCAATCTCTTCTCTTTCTATCGCGTAAACTCTTACCTAACTCTCGCTTAGAGATGAGTGCCATCAAGGCGCGTGCCTTCGTAGGTATTCTTGGGTCAAGTGACCAAGTGAAGTGAGCCCATTTGGTACAAAATGAGAACTCACGCGCCATTTTAATATGTCAAAAGTACGGACTACGGTTCACCTTTAAAATATGGACGGAAATCGTAATTTGACATGACAGTTTGGCGAGTGAAATCTCGTTTTCTACGCATTATATTTTTTACTCATGATTGACTGATGTATAATCTGTCGCCTGAAGGACGCACTCGTATCCGGAAGAGCACTCGTTCGTAGAATCTCGTCTCGATCTGCAACGCAATACTAAAGTCAATGTCCAGACTAAAATTACCCGCTGCGCTGCAATGCAACCCACCACCGCCACTTGGCCGCTTTCCCATTCCGCAATCAATCTGTAAAATAAACTAACGCGACCTTTCCAGTCTTCCGCTAAATTTTACTTCGCAGATATCTGTTTAGATTGCTACAATATTAGCATCGTCTTTTCAAAATTAAAAACCGGCCAAGTACCTACGAGTCAGACTCGCGCACCGAATTTTGACGAGTCTCATAGTCATGTGCACTTATAGTTGGCTCGCGTCCAGTGGCGATGTTTCCGACATTTTCAAACAATCCTCTTGTAGCCGACATTACAAACATTAGCTCTGCGCAGTGCATCGAGTCATTATCTTAAAACACAGAGAATTCAACCTCAAGAGTACGCATATACAAGGATTTGCATGAAAACAAAATCGTAAAATGTTGGCGGGGTTAGGGGAGAATGCTTATATTATTATATACGCCATATTATTATTTTGCAAAAAAATTATAGCCAGTGTCTCTCGATATGGTGTAAGAATTCGAACATCCAAATCTGTGCAGGCATTTAGAAGTTATGGTGGGATAAAAAAACTCATACTTATACCCCTGAAAACAATACACTCCATTTTTGGGCAGTCGTGCAAAAATGGACTCCAAATCGGTATATTTTACAAGTTATTGAGGTAGGATATTATTCAGTTTCATTATTTCTTATGAGAGGGCTTCACTTGTGCATTCTAAAACAGATTTTTATTTATTTTTATGCATCATAGTTTTTGAATTATCGTGCAAAATGTTGATAAATTACGACTGTAGTACGGAACCCTCGTTGCGTGACCCTGACTCGCACTTGGCCGGTTTTTTTAGCGTAGTAGCACACATAAAATGCGAAAGAGTGTTTGTTTGTTGGGTGTCCTTTGTTTGTTTGTTGGATCAACGTAATTTTTGGCATGCACATAGTGACCTGAAGAGCGACAAAGACCTGAAGACTAGAATCCCGGAAAATCATATGGTTCCCACGAGATTTTAAACACCTAAATCCACGCGGACGAAGTCATAGGAATCAGCTAGTTAGCTTTTTGTAGCGTATGAACATTTTAATTCAAATAATATGAACTTATTAATTCTTGTTCAATTATCATCATCATCATGATCAACCCTTCACCGGCTCACTACAGAGCGCGGGTCTCCTCTCATAGTGAGAAGGGTTTTTGGCCATAGTCTACCACGCTGGCCATGTGCGGATTGGTAGACTTCACACACCTTTGAGAACATTATGGAGAACTCTCAGGTATGCAGGTTTCCTTACGATGTTTTCCTTCACCGTTAAAGCAAATGAAATTAATTAAAACGCACATAGCTCCGAAAAGTTAGAGGTAGAGTTGCGTGTCCGGGATCGAACTCCCGACCTCCGATTAGAAGGCGGACGTCCTAACCTATCACAGCTTCAATTATACTACAAGATAACTTAATCAAACATTTCACTCGTAATTCACTGTAGTATGTATCTAAGCGATTCGCGCTCTGTAAGGTATGTAGGTTGTATCACTCCCCCGCTAGTGTGCCCGCTGATCAATTGAAGCGTGCCACTACTATGCACAGTATCGCACAACTCATTATTGACCACTCACAATCACTATCGACTCGCGCGCAGCTACAAACAAAAGCTTCCGATCTGCCTTTAGTACGAGTATACTCACATTTCGATAACGTTGATAGATTTTGAATATCGAAATGCTATAATGTCAAATTGCAATGCATTTTAAGCCTCCTTCTTTTGAGGTTTTCATGTACTTTAGGGACCTAAATGTTTCCTTCAATAGAAAGAGTATTTATTCAAATAAAGTTTTATAAGTATTGATTTTGAATTATTTTTAAACTTGTGTAAATGCAAATCTAAGATTAATTTCCGAATTTGTTATAAAAGTGTTTCGAATAATTCGATATTCCGTTGTCAAAGTTGACTTACCTACATGAAATAACCATTTTTTTATTTACAACTTTAAAACTACATTATGAAAAACTAGGTAACAACAGCTAGGCCATTGCGGTGAAATGATAATGTAATGTGACATTATAAAAAAAATATGAGATATTTCTTTAATTTTGACTTAATCGTAGGTTGGAATGTTTTTCAGAAAATACTTACGTTCAATAAACTTTCACTCGAAATCTATCTACGTTGTCGAAACTCGAAATGTGCAAAGTCGTGCTAAGGGCACTGCGCCCGCGCAGCCGCCTTGCCGTTTTAAGACACGCGCGAGAAACGAAGAAAATCGCCGGCAAAAATAACACCGCAACTACTTTTCACAGACCGACACGCTATAAAACGTAAAATAACGTGTGAAACTACACGCGAAATTAAACCTTGTATATCCAAAAAGACGTATAAGGCGAGAGGAAAGTCGCTTGGAAAGCTGCGGAATCTATATTTGGTTCGGTGACGTATAGGAACTGCCCACGCGTAGTCCGTCTTCAGACCCCGTTCACGACGGTTGCTTGTTCGAATGTTAACTAAATTTAAACGCATATAACCATTTTATGGGATGTTAAATTAATTGTTAATAATTAAACAGTGTCGCGACCGTTAATTTAAAAAAAAACTGCCAAAAACTTGTATTTTTTGAAATAACCGCGAAAATAGTGAAGCTTATTTCAGGATTTGAGCTTTTCGTCGGATGCGCTTAGGTAAGCTTGCTTTGATAAAGTAGTTTATAATTAATTATTCTATTATTGTAAATGAGTTGATCTCTACTATATCTTAGCGTAAAGGCACTGCACATTCAAACTACACTATCAGTTTTTAATTTTATAAACATTAAATAAAAATAAGTAGATATGCATTGTAGTTGCTTTTACGTTTTTTTTACATTTAAGTGATGAAAATCGATTGAACGCTTGGGCCGTGAAAAGCTTGCAGACAGACAGACACTCTTCCGCATTTATAATATTAAAAGTATGGATTTTTGCGAATTTAACCTTTTGGCTTTTGTTTTTTTTCGTACACGCAATATACCTAAGTTAATTTCTATCGATTTTTAATTTATGAATTTCAACTATTACAGAGAAAATCTCTGTAAATAAGGAAATGAATGTTATTTATTTTGATTTATGAGCGGTTTCGTACATATGACGTTATTGTATGTAAATAAATAATAAATCATCACCACGTGTGGACAGCGTGGGCGGCAGATAGTTGCGAGTTCAAATGATTTATAGATATTGAGACAGGATTGCCAGATCGTTTGCGTAGAGAGCTCTACGAAAACACATGGTTTTCTATATAAATAAATAAATATTTTTCTTGGAGTACACGAAAGTAGAAAAATCGGTTAAGTACGAGCCGGACTCGCACACGAAGGATTCCGTACCTCCGTACTTCCGTACAAGAAATAACACTTTTTTTTTAAATTACGATTCTTTTTTACGGTTTACGAGACACTTACTATAGCCTACTGACACACAGATGGACTGACGGACGGATGAACGGACAGACGGACGAACGGACGGTAATAGGGTCCCGTTGGCACCCTTGTGAAATATTATTTAAAAACCCGTTTATTATTAAACTTTATTAGCAATTTTATGAAACCCATTCTTGCCCCTAATCGGTTTCTATAATCCCAGAAGATAAAGAATAATCTCAGAAATTAAAAATTCTCAAATTGCCCCTGGGGCGAATCGAACCGCGATACCTCCTACTTATGAGACGCACAGCGCTCGCCACTGCACTAGGGGGGGCCGGCGGTTGAGATCACAGTTTACCTAGTTAACGAGATTAATTGCGAAATACCAGAAACTTTTAGAGCGGAAACTTTTTTCACATTCATTTCTTCAGTTCACATTCTTTATATCTATAGACTCGACTATAGATGTCGACTATTTTTCACTGTTTAGTTTCGTTAGTTTAGTTTCACGGTTTAGTTTTTACTCTTTATCGTAAAAACTAGGGCTCCGTACTACAGTCGTATTTTTTCGACATTATGCAAGATAAATCAAAAATTATTATGCATAAAAATAAATAAAAATCTGCATTATACTGTACAGGTAAAGCCCTTTCATAATATGATACCCCAATTGGTGTAGTTATCTTACTTTGAAAATTGAAAATACTAATAATTTGTTCATAAACTTGTGCTATCAGATCTACTAGAATTTATTATTGTTTCATTAAATTTTTTAACAAAATAATATATATTATGCTAATATACCTACTCAGAGTAATTTCTGTGGAAAAAATATTTTTTATGTTGAAAAATTGAAAAAATATTTATCGTTTACGCCATGCGACGTCATTAATCGCTTTCCGTACAGCGTGACGTTAAAAAAATATTTGTCGTTTACGCCATGCGACGTCATTAATCGCTTTCCGTACAGCGTGACGTTAAAAAAATATTTGTCGTTTACGCCATGCGACGTCATTAATCGCTTTCCGTACAGCGTGACGTTAAAAAAATATTTGTCGTTTACGCCATGCGACGTCATTAATCGCTTTCCGTACAGCGTGACGTTAAAAAATATTTGTCGTTTACGCCATGCGACGTCATTAATCGCTTTCCGTACAGCGTGACGTTAAAAAAATATTTGTCGTTCACGCCATGCGATGTCCGTACAGCGTGACGTTAAAAATTAATTATTTAAAAATGAATAAAAATCATGATTTTTTAAATTAATGGATTCTAGCCACTTAAACTACCGCTATACAAAAATCACGTCATTACTACAGTCCAAGACCCAATTCTCAGTGATTTATTGTGAGTTTTGTCTATACACTTTCGCATTTGAAATTTTCATCATCATCATGATCAACCCATTTCTGCCGCTGGCGGGCATTCTTTAAAATAAAAAAATTTGCAATCGATAACTTACAACCCGGTAAATAAACAGCAGAAAGATTAAGTATATTTTTGTGCAAGAAAACCTGAAGTTTGCCTGTTGTACTGCGTGACAACAATCTCTCTTTTTTCAATAAAATTTATTGCAGTAAGTAGTTCGATACCGGAAAAGCTGCATCAATCATTAATACAATCGCAATGGTTGTGATTGGCTGAATTTATGGTATTATTGTCGCAACAGTGCATTGTAGCCAATAGTGAGCTTTACCTTTTACCCCAGCCCAGTTTCGATTCGTCATCAATAATTTGATGGGTATGTAAGTATTATTTGGAAGTATTTAAAAGGTTGAAGAGAAAGTGTTCATTAAAAAGTTATTGTGGAGTTTTTTTTTTTTTTTTATGGTCTTTTTTTATTATTACAATAAAACTTAAAGCTAGCCTTATCTAATTACTATATAAATCATGACCGCGTGGAATGGTGCCAAGAATACTGGCTGCATTTCCGCGCTGGACAGCCAGGCTGATCCGTTGCGCAAAAAATGAGCCAGCCCTTCTGTCACCAGATGAGGCTATTAATCGCGGTGAAATGTCTCGTAAAATTTTTTTAGCACTTGTGGAGTTATGTAACATGCTCTTACATCGAAAGCACCTACCTATGTGCGCTATGGAATTGATAGGTATCCGTATGCGAGTACCTAGTACCTACCTGGGTAAGTACAAAATATTATGTGGTTGTAGTTTAGAGTTACAAACCACTGGGAACTTGAGATTTTTGCATGTTATAGGTTGCCTTTATAATATAAACCCCATCATGTCGGAGGAAAAGTACAGGACACACGTCATCAAACAAAAACACAAGCCCCCACAAACCTCATATAAGCCTCAATAGCTCAACGAGTAAAGGAGTGGACTCAAAACCGAAAGGTCGACGGTTCAAACCCCGCCCGTTGCACTATTGTCGTACCTACTCCTAGCACAAGCCTGACGCTTAGTTGGAGAGGAAAGGGGAATATTAGTCATTTAACATGACTAATATTTAAAAAAAAAAAAAAAAAAAAACTTGTGGGGGGCCCACAGACGTGTGGGGCGTCCCCCCGCCTCATACCTATACATAGTCAGTCATGAGTAGAGAACGCGAAATGCAGAATATTATATCTACTCGTGTGATATTGGGCCGCTGGCTGATTATGGGATCGACTCAGATGTGCCAAATTGGAGACAAATGTTATGATTAGGTAATTGTGATGATGCCAAATCACTGCAAAATCATATGACTGACAACACGAGGCGAATGTTTATTTTCTCCATGACTTGCTAGTTTATTTTGTGTCTCTCCGCATTGCAAAAGGAGTCTGCGTATTTACCATTAAATGTCATCAATTTCTATAACCTCACCTAGATTCCCCCAGTTCCCACTAGATTTCGGCGATGTTCATACGCATTTTAGCGAAAAGCAAGGTACCTTTTAGAACAATTTTTCAATCGTCAAATAACTTTTATCCGAGGTATAATTTAACTTTTTGACAGATTTCCTGTACAATACCTGCCAAATTTCATGGTTTTAGGTCAACGGGAAGTACCCTGTAGGTTTACGTGACAGACACGGCAGACAGACAGACAACGAAGTGATCCTATAAGGGTTCCTTTTTTCCTTTTGAGGTACGGGACCCTAAAAACTGTTAAACCCTCAAAATTATTCCTCAGATAGTATTAGACGATTGAAAAATCGGCCCTTACCGCCGTACTCACAGTCGCTAATCGTTACTTAAGATTGAGTTAAAACGAGACAGATTTATGTGAGAGATATAGCTCTGTCTCGTTTTAACTAAACTTAAGTAACGATTAAGCGACTCTGCGTACGGCAGTAAGTCAACTAAGGAAAACTACTTAACCAAAACTTTGACCACCCGTGATAAATTGGGTCAAGCAGAAATTCGTAAAATATTCTTTGCATGGAAATCCAGTGTAGGGCGTTCACTTCCGTCTAATTATAGTCCGATAGTGCTAAATATATCATCTGGCAACTAGGTCAATTGTTGTACCTGCGGGAATCTGTCGAACGCTGAATTACCAGAGTCCAGAGTTCATCATCCGCAGCACTCGAGAGGGGAGGAAATAGAAAACGTATTCAGATCGGCCTCCAAATTTTGTTAAACTTATTTAACAAAATTTTAAGATTAAAGTTAATTGTATGTGGCGGGGGGTTGCCACGTTACTATTAAGTGTCTGGCAATGCATGACGGGATTTCTAATACTATTCCGAAGAATAAAAAAATTAGCACACTATAAGCAGGTACTATATGATGTAAGGTTTTACACCTTTGTTACCTGTTATCTCCCAAAGCCACCATGTGGATCATAGTGACAGTGTATTGAAACTTTCAGCTTTTATAAAATAACGAAGGTCTGGCCCTCGCGAGCTCTTCTAAAAATAAGTACATACTTTCATTATCAAAAGACGATCGATAGTAAAAGAATACTTAAAAAAAGCTACGTACCTACCTAATTTTGAACAAATCTTAGCTGAAACAGAACAAATGAATCTAAATATATTAAAGGAAAAGGTGACTGACTGACTGATCTATTAACGCACAGCTCAAACTACTGGACGGATCGGGATTTGTGCAGTTCACGCTGACGAAGTCGCGGGGATAAGCTAGTGAAATATAAACTCTTCTCATCCTGAAATTGTACGGAAAATAGAAATAAGTAGTGCTTTCTTTTTTTACGTTGTTTTTAAAGAAAAGATATTTTCTAAACTGTGCCACAAATCACATCTTATAACTAAGAGCTGGTTATTCTGGCGCTTCTTCCACCTGAGCATTAAGCCCAACGTGCTTCAAGCAAAAGAAGCCGGAACAAACTGTCATGTGTGGCACAACCCGAAAAAGGGTCCCAGCTCAGCATTATGCTGTATGCCTTGTTGTACAAGAACATGCATTGTTTCAAATGACTTTGTTGTGTGTGGCCAACTTTTGTTCGTTATTGTACAAATTCCTGAAAGCGATGACACAATCCGGAATAACAGCAAATCATCGCCGGCTTTTGTCTCGTCAAATGCGGACACAAATACGCACGTGACGTCGAGCGGGAGATTCTTGGCTTGTTGGCTTGGAACTGTAGGAACATACAAGAATTTCTTTTATCTAGGTCCTAGAAACTTTTCCTCAGTAGGTCTAAGACAAAATTTCTAGGACCTAGTATATCATGAAGACATATGGATGCTTGTTGCAAGCTTTTTGGAAAAAATAATAAGCTCTAAAGAGCGAAGAGTGAGTGAAGAAAGACGAAGACAAAAACTAGATAAATAGAAATAATATAGACGACAATTGGGGCCGATTCTCTTGTACACAATCTCTAAACTAAACTAAATTAACAGGTCTAAATCTAGTGCTATCCTTTTCCGCAAGCAACATTGTGAAAGGGATAGCAATAGATTTAGACGTGTCGTTTTAGTTTAGTTTAGAGATTGTGTACCAGAGAATTGGCCCCATTGTTGCCGTGTTTAGGCTGCAAGGCGGGCACCCGGCACACGGCACACGGCCAACAGGGAGACAGAAGGGGTTTTTAGCCGGTAAGAGTCCGGCACTACCCTATTGGGTGGCCATAAGGATTTCCCCTTTCTGTATATTAAATAAATAAATAAAAAGCTGAGCTATGATTTTGATCACGCGATCTTATTACCTATCATCTATTTGTAAACAAATAGGTACTCGTAAATTGGCGTCCAAATGTCTAACACCGACGACGTGATATCATGAGGTGTTCAGATAGTAGGTACCTATTAATATACCTACAGATAACTATTTTTAGGATAATCTACTCGTGGCTTAAGATACTAATAATATTATTAATGTTGGACCTTGGACGATAGGTATCGTCCAAGTGTTGGACATACTAGGTCTCTTGTACGTTGTACCTAGTCTTATAGGTCTTGTGGACTTCATACAGCTCGGTCTTTTGCTGCTTTTAGCAGTTCCCTATATAGCTATATCAAGAAGATACTTTTTCTTCCTAATTGTGTATTTTTGGAATCGATATTAAAACTTTTCTATACACACTACACTGTAGAGTTCTTGCAATTCACGAAGGCTAGTGAACTTTACTTGTGGTAACGTCGTTTACATGATCATTGCGTAAGCGTGCGTGCATGTCGGACCAATCGGTCGCGAGCAAGCGCTGTCAAACGCACACATTTAGTGTACCTTACTATACCGATACGACTTAAACACAAGCATGAGTCAGTGGCCTTCGTGAAATGCAAGAACTATACTACCACAGTATATAAGGAGAGTAAGGGCTAAGGCTGGAATGTAGGTAATAACATTCCATCCTTACTCTGTGGTACTACCGAGATATTTTACAGAGAAAATTTGTCCCAAAATGTATAACCAAAACGATATTGAATGTACTTGTACTGGCGAGCACGAGTTTTGGTGCGATGCCAAGCGACGCGTGCGCCGACTAACGACCCCAGCTTCCCTTCCTCAACTCATCTCTGCACATCTCCCGATTTGGACATGCGCACTTTTACACCAAAAAGGCCAAGGTTGGTCTTCCCGCAAGCTTTCTTGGGCGTTGTAAAGTAAACAAAGACTACGGGAATAGAACTATATGTATGTATAGTCGACGCATTTTAAACTGAGTCGTCGAGTTATCTGTCTGTTTCGCTCGCACTTACAGCTAGTCGACGCATTTTAAACTGAGTCGTCGAGTTATCTGTCTGTTTCGCTCGCACTTACAGCTGTAAGTGCGAGCGAAACAGACAGATAACTCGACGACTCAGTTTAAAATGCGTCGACTATAGTAGCTTGTAAAATGTTGATAGATTAGTGTTGTAACTCGTGGTTTGTCGTTATTTATAGATTGCACTGTAATTAGTGTTGATAGATTTGCGATTAATTGTTATTTGTTGAAATGAATTTGCGCAGAAGTTGTTCTGCGTTGTCTTGAATTGGATACGTTCGATAAGTGAAAAACAATAGGCTACTTGACTCATATCTAATTTCGTCCAATAAATGATTATTTATTATAGTATTTTGCTTAAGACAACGAAATATATCAATAACAATTATTAAAAACGCAGGATGGATATATAAATCCAATTTAAAAAAATACAGTTTTTATTTTTATTTGAAACGCAGAAAACGCTGTCAGCCATGATGTGACGTCATTAAATATGTAAACAAAGAAATGTCATCCCGATGTGACGCGGGGACTAACGTAGTATCCATATATATAAAATTTAGAGTCGTGACTAACTTATATATCAACGCACAGCCTAAACATCTAAACAGCTGATCCTAGATACATGAAATTTGGTGGGTGTGTTCTTTGAAGGTAAAGAGAAGGTATCCACTAGGAAAGGATTTTTTGAAATTCCACCTCTGAGTGGGTTAAATGGAGGTTTGAAATTTATGAAGTCCACGCGGGCGAAGTCACGAGCATAAGCTAGTTTTTATATATTTCTAAAAACTCATAGTAAACGTAAAAAATTATCGTTTTCTCTTTATAAATTGAATAAGTTATTAAGTAAGACTTACAACAAAGTGATCTTTGCAAAAATAAATTTGGGTTGAAGTCATTAGTCATATAGGATCCCTTTAAGCAAGTCTTCGCGTGTTACGTATATTTATTTCACTGGGCACTCTAATCCACAACTTTCCTGTGGTCTTTATCGATGCGTTTTTTACATTCTCGGATGATACAATAACGATAATTACTATATTTTTCATGTAAACTAGTATAATAGAAGTCATGTTTATTAACTTTGGGAGGTTATGCTGTTGTTTACAAATGCATGACGTCAGAGCACAGATAATCTATCGGCCAAACATGGCCGACAGTGTTTTCACCTGTCTAAGAAAAATATATTTTTAAATTAAAGTTTTATGGTTTTTAGGGCGCAAAAAAATATAGTGTTAATTTTTTTGATATAATAGGACAATTAATATTAACCATTTAAGACCAACTTTAAAAAAGTGTCAAGTAGCCTATTATATTGGTTGCGTAGAAGAGACTAAATAATATACGAGTAGTACTTAACTTCGTTGCGACTTGCGTAGAAGAGTAGTTCTACGAATTTCCCCTTTTCAATAATTTGCGTATTTCATAATGGAAAAGTTTGTTCGAATCTAGTTTCCCTATTTTATGCTCTCAGGGTCCTATATCGTCTAAAATCGCTTTATTTGAGTTAGTCTATCTCTAACTCTAACTACGTTAGTACTATATATTCTGTGCTCTAACGCACAAAAAAAATTACGAGACATTTCACCGAGATTTATAGCCTCATCTGTTGTCAGAAGGGTTGGCTCATTTTTTGCGCAAGCGCTGATCCGTGCTGTCCAGCGCGGAAATGCAGCCAGTATTCTTGGCACTACTCCACGAAGGGCATGATTTGAGATAAGGCTACCCTAAGCTAAGTTGTATTGTAATATTTTCATCTACATATTTAAAAACCGGCCAAGTGCGAGTCAGGCTCGCGCAATGAGGGTTCCGTACTACAGTCGTATTTTTTCGACATTTTGCACGATAATTCAAAAACTATGATGCATAAAAATAAATAAAAATCTGTTTTAGAATGTAAAGATGAAGACCTTTCATATGATACCCCACTTAATATAGTCACTCACTTCGAAAGTTGAAAATACTAATTATTAGTTCATGACCACAATTTAATTTTTTTTGTGTGATCTAACCCTAAATTCACGGTTTTCAGATTTTTCCCCAAACGTCAGCTATAAGATCTACCTACCTGCCAAATTTCATGATTCTAGGTCAACGGGAAGTACCCTGTAGGTTTCTTGACAGACAGACGGACAGACAGACAGACAGACAGACAGACAGACAGACAGACAGACAGACAGACAACAAAGTGATCCTATAAGGGTTACATTTTTCCTTTTGAGGTACGGAACCCTAAAAAAAGTAAAAAAAACATATTACTTAATACATAGATACGTAAATCAATAATACAATATAAATAACGTATATCAACGTATAGGTCTGTATATCAGTTTCTAAAATGCTAAAATTCTTCATTTGGGCAAAGTGCTTGCTTAGACCTCAAGTGAAAATGTAAATGTTGTCTTAATAATTAGGCAAGAGGTCTCACGCACAAAGGGTCTGTGTTTATGTAGAAATCGACTTAACAATGCCAGCTTTGAGACATACATGTTTGCACATACTATGAACACGAACGTATGAATGACTGAAGTGAAATACCATGCACATAGGCGTTTCGCGACTTTAACAAAATGACTTCAATAATCTGGCGTACCGAGGGTTCCGTACTACAGTAGGTATAGTACTTTTTCTACATTTTGTACGATAAATCCAAAACTATTATGCGTAAAAATAAATAAAAATCTGTATTAGAATCAGGTTTACAGGCCCTTTCATATGAAACCCCACTTGGTATTGTAATCTTACTTAGAAATAATGATTTAAAAAAAAAATTGAAATTACTTATTATTTGTTCATGAACACATTTTAATTTTTTTATTAATGTAACCACAAATTCACGGTTTTCGGATTTATTCCTTTACTTGTGCTTTAAGACTTGTGATTCTAGGTCAATGGGAAAGTACCCTATAGGTTTTCTTGACAGACAACAGACAGACATACAGACAACAAAGTGATGCTATAAGGGTTCCTTTTTCCTTTAGGGTTACCTAAATGCGTATTTCTCATCATCATAATCAACCCATCGCGGACTCACTACAGAGCACGGGTCTTCTCTCAGACTGAGAAGGGTTTGGCCATAGTCTACCACGCTGGCCATGTGCGGATTGGTAGACGACTTCACAGTTCACACATCTTTGAGAGCATTAACTCCGAAAAGTTAGAGGTGCGTGCCCAGGATCGAACCCCCGACCTCCAATTAGAAGGCGGACGTACTAACTACTAGGCCATCACAGCTTGTGGTATTTCTCTTGTGTTAAAATTAAAATATTTAATGGCTAGTAAGAATGCTACTACGGCTTATACTAATGAGCCTATTCTGCAATGATCGCGCGTGCCATATATACCTACGATACCGTCGCGTGCGCGTGCGCAGCGTTACCGTTATCGTTTCCTTCGTTGTGATTGTTCGGGAAATGTAAGAAAAACTACTTACATTATACACACCATTGTCCATTAAGATTTTCTCTCGGATCACGACATCTATCTTTTTTTAGGATTCCGTACCTCAAAAGGAAAAAGGAACCCTTATAGGGTTCCTTTAGTTAGGGTTAGGGTTGTTGTCTATCTGTCTGTCCGTCTGTCCGTCGTGTCTGTCAAAAAAACCTACAGGGTACTTCCCGTTGAGTGTTGACCTAGAATCATGAAATTTGGCAGGTACGTAGGTCTTATAACAGACATTTGGGGGAAAATCTGAAAACCGTGAATTTGTGGTTACATCACACGAAAAAAATTAACTTGTAGTCATGAACAAATATTGCTATTTTCAACTTTCAAAGTAAGATTACTATACCAAGTGGGGTATCGTATTATGATAAAGCTTTACTTGAACATTCTAAAACAGGTTTTTATTTATTTTTAGGCATAGTTAATAGTTTTTGATTTATCGTGCAAAATGTCGATAAAATACGATTGTAGTACGGAACCCTCAGTGCGCGAGTCTGACTCGCATTTGGCCGGTTTTTTTATTCTGAAAAGAGACCCGTACCCGTACCCCGGTATGAATGATTTATTTTCATAGTTTCCATGAACTTATCATATAACATTAGTCATTTTTGACGTTCGACCTGCTTTACATAAAAAAGCAGTTTACTCTATTGTCTCTGAAATACGTAGTATAGGTCCCAATTCCCAACGACACAGCTGGCCCCGCGCCAGCGTCGTCGTACCCTTTGTTACATCCACCTGCCCAATCCACTTGTCACCTAAATCCCATCGCTTCCTACTCCTAAATGTATATCGAATATTGCTGAAAATGCAATCCGCACTTAAGCTTTTATCAAATATGATATCATCATTGTCAACCGATAGACGTCCACTGCTGGACATAGGTCTTTTGTAGGGACTTCCACACGCCACGGTCTTCGCCGCCGACATTCAGCGGCTCCCTGCGACTCGTGATGTCGTCTGTCCACCTAGTGGGGGTCTTCAACGCTACCCTTACCGGAGATATCCTCATTTCTGATTTGATCTTGTAGAAACCCCCAAGCATAGCTCTCTCCGAGTGACTCTGAGTTTTCTTGAGTTATAATTATAACATTAATTAATTAACATAATATAGAAAATCTTTGTTTTAGAAATAGAATACCTACAACTTAGTAGAAGTTCCAAAACGGTGGTAGAAGTAAAACAAAAATATTGTACAAAGACTGCTAAAAATAGTCTTGCTTAGGCTAGGGACAAATGAAGCGGAAAATGACGCGCGGAAATAATATTTCAATGTGTTGCAGCGGAATTCCGCTAGATTTGTTTTGTCCTTGGCCTTAGTGTATAAAGCCAGCGATGAATTCATTGATAAAGAATTTATGCGATGTTCAAGAGTCAAAGTTTTTATTTTTAACTAGCTTATGCTCGCGACTTCGTCCGCGTGGACTACACAAATTACGAACCCCCATTTCAGCCCTTTTGGGGCTGAATTTTCAAAAATCCTTTCTTAGCGGATGTTTACATCATAATAGCTATCTGCATGCCAAATTTCAGCCCGATCCGTCCAGTAGTTTGAGCTGTGCGTTGATAGATCAGTCAGTCACCTTTTCCTTTTATATATTTAAAGATTGATAAACTCGTGTTTGTTTGATCTCGCGCGTTTGTATCGGCCGATGATCTAAGCTCTTCCTAGTGAGTAGTGAGCGCATTGAACGCCGCTATTTCGAGGCGTCTCGCGTCGTCGTCGATAGCGCAGGTGACCTGCCAACAATGTGCCCCACTGATCTTCTGCGGGAACCGACACCACGCACTCATTCGCTCAGTACTTCCGCCTCTTATCTGATACTTAAAATTTATCATCACACGTTTAACAAAAGCATTTCTTAACTACCCATCGCCGGCTCACTACAGAGAACGGGTCTCCTCTCAGAGTGAGGAGGGTTTTGGCCATAGTCTACCACGCTGGCCATGTGCGGATTAATAGACTTCACACACCTTTGAGAACATTATGGAGAACTCTCAGGCATGCAGGTTTCCTTCACGATGTTTTCCTTCACGGTGAAGGGACGTAAACATACTTTTTCGGAAACAATATTTTCTCTATTTATATAAGTACTTAAACATAGTTTTTAGAGTTTGGTCACGGCAAGTAAACATCAGTTTTTGTCATCTTCCGCAAGACATTATCACAGAAAAAACTGATAAAAACTACGACCGACCGACTGGAATCAACGTTACGACTCGTATTAGCCCGCTAAGTAGGTCACCGAAATTAAGTAATAACATCTACTTTTTACCATTCTCATGTCGTTTTGTTTATTTGTCTGTTCATTTTCTAAACGATTGTTATACATGGGTAACTTACAAGCACAAGTGAAATGTTTTTGTATGTTACTTCTATTCTACCGCAGGTTCATAATTCATAATTCATAATTCATAATTCATAATTTTTTATTGCAAAAAATACACGTGTAGTGGTGTTACAATATTTTTTTGGAAACAGTGTATTACCAAGTATGGCATGCAATGTTATTAAGTAGGTACAATAAATGTCAATAATATATACCTAATTTAAATAAGTCATCAATAATTAGTATTTTAAAAGTTCGGAAAGTAAGTAGATACGAAACGTAGCAGTTACTGTTTTCATAAAGAAACGTGCGAGGTCACCATATTTCAGCACCTTGGGACCCCAACGTCTATCGACTTTTCGACCTACGAGTATGTCCTACCCGTCTTCAGCTTCGCAACCCGTTGTACTGTGTCGGTTACTCTGGTTCTACAGATCTCCTCATTTCTGACTTGGTTACATAAACATGTTACAACTTACAATACTAACTACTTACTCGTGGGTAGTCTTACTTACTTTTAACCGACTTCCAAAAAGGAGGTGGTTCTCAATTCGGCCCGTTTTTTTTCGACTTTTTTTATGTAGGTATGTACATCGATTTTTTATTCTAATAATTTCTAGGTTTAGGAAGGAATTGTTTCGTAATTAATCTAAACGATTGATAATGTCACTAATCACTGTTGCAATTAAAAGACTTAATAAGACTTAACAGTCTGACGACGTTCTAAATTAATATTAATTTAACCCGAAGAATAGTGTATTGACCTAATGTAGCCATTATATTATTACACTAGCGACCGCAGCGGCAGCTTCACTTCCGTGAGAATTTCGAAATATTCAGCCTTATTCCTTGTCAATAATATAAAGGGAACCTCTGTGCAAAATTAAAGCTTTATAGGTCCAAGGGCTTAATAAAAAAAAACTGCCATACCCCTCCCTTTCAGATTAGCCCGCTTCCATCTTAGAATTCATCAGCAATTACCAATAGGTGAGATTGCAGTCAAGAGCTCACTTGTATCGGAATAAAAAAAGATCATTTTCGTATGATGACCGCCACTTCGTTTGGGGCATGATTATGATGATTCATTACCTAAGTGCATTTAAAATTTTATTATTAACTAGCTTATGCCCGCGACTTCGTCCGCGTGGACTACAGAAATTTCAAACCCCTATTTTACCCCTTTAGGGGTTGAATTTTGAAAAATCTTTTCTTAGCGGATGCCTACGTTATAATAGCTATGCCAAATTTCAGCTCGATCCGTCCAGTAGTTTGAGCTGTGCGTTGATAGATCAGTCAGTCAGTCAGTCACCTTTTCCTTTTATGTATTTTGATTCTCATTTTAAATGCAAAAATAAAGAAACGAGTGCATCTTTAAATAGTTTGAGCGAAGGGAGGTCGTGCAATAACGCACCAACTGCGTTGCAATGTTTTTGTGTGAAGACCAACCAAGATGCGTTTCTCCGGAACAACCAACAAAAACAAAACGAGCACGATAACATCCCGTGTCGCGGCGCACGCGCAGACTTATGGGCATGCGGCGAATGCCGACACGGAGGTTTTTTTATCAATGAATTTAAAGAAACAGTTTCTATTATAAGAAATTGGAGAAATGAAGACAAGCGTGACACCTGGTGAGGGAATTCGACTTTTGAAAATGTCTGTGCAGATATTGAAGATAGTCAATGAAATCATTTGCTGCGAAAATATCGTGACAATATTTGCGTCTTTGGCGACCTAAAGCCGTCAATTCTTCTTTCAACACTAATCTTTAAAATACAAATTCTGAAATGAACTCCTCTCTGTGAAAGCGAGCTTCCTCCACATGATGGTGGACATAAAGTTCCCTCTCTTTGTGGAATAATTTACCTTATTGTTTGGTGTATTTAAGCTATTTCAGAACGTCCACGTAATCTTGAGCGTTTTTGTCTGGATTCACAATTCGAAAGCTTGCTTCGAAGACAAAATATTTATAGCACAAAACGCTAAAATGTTATGTTATTACTACCTAAGTCAAATTCTTATGTTATGACTAGCTAAGTCAAATTCATAGCCAAAATACACAGTTTAAAATAATTTAAATAAGTAGTATAAGTCCCGCAAATTGCTAATTCGCGTGGCCGCCACTTTAGTGACGTTAGCACTAGACTGAAGTTTCGAGCTGATTGATAGTATATTTTTGCTTAAAAATATATCAAATGTGACGTCATTTCGATGTTAATGAGACATGGTTCCAGCTCAATAGCAATTTACTAAGATAGAACCATAAATTCAGCCAAAAACACCAAAACTGTTGTGATCGCAACGAAATAATCAAAAGATTTGCTATTTCAGCTGCTGAAATATCTGCCCGGAAGTTAATACACATTTATTTCGATGACTTAGTCCGGAGCTCATAAAAGTTTACAACTAGATACAGCAATAACAATATTGTAGTGCGTATTTCACGCCAAGGCCGGGCGTGAGGCGTGAGGGAACGTCTTAACGGCTTGTTATGACGATACTACAACCCACACAGGCGTTTAAAAGAATGTAGTAAAGTGCTGTAATTCGTGAAACACAATTTTCCTATTAATCTTGGCCTAAATTCTGCGATTTTCCCCATTATATCACTGCTTTGATGACTTTCTTACGTAAGAAAGTTTCCAAATACAAATACAAACTTTGTAATTTGTATTTGTATTTGTATTTGAAAGTTTCCGATTCATTATTGACTAGCTTGGATAATCCACGCGGACGAACTCGTGTTCGTCCGCGTGGATTATACTCAAAACTCAAACTCAAACTCAAATATTATTTATTCAGAATAGGTATAATTTTACGCTTACTGATGGTCAAAATTTTTATTTGTAAGATAATATATGATGATATATATACAAATTTCAAACCCCTATTTTACCCCTTAGGGGTTGAATTTTCAAAAATCCTTTCTTAGCGGATGCCTACGTCATACTAGCTATCTGCATGCCTTTCAGTCCGGTCCGTCCAATAGGCTGTGCGTTGATAGATCTGTCAGTCAGTCGCCGTTTCCTTTTTGTATATTTAGGTGACGTCGCACCGCACACCGTGCAATCTACTAGCAAAAACCCGGCCAAGTGCGAGTCAGGCTCGCGCAACGAGGGTTCCGTATTCCAGTCGTATTTCGTATTTCGTAATTGTCGTAACATTTTGCAGTATAACTCAAAAATTATGATGCATAAAAATAAATAAAAATCAGTTTTAGACTGCACAGGTGGAGCCCTTTCATAATAACTCCACTTGATATAGTTATCTTACTTCGAAAATTGAAAATAGTAATTATTAGTTTATGACCACAATTTAATTCTTTTTGTGTGATGTAACCACAAATTCACGGTTTTCAGATTTTTCCCCTAATACCAGCTATAAGACCCACCTACCTGCCAAATTTCTTGATTTAGGTCAACGGGAAGTACCCTCTAGGTTTCTTGACAACCGACGGACAGACAGACAGACAACAAAGTGATCCTATAAGGGTTCCGTTTTTCCTTTTGAGGTACGGAACCCTAAAAATTCGAGCATTTAATTAATATTTATGCGTGCTAATTACGGCATTCACAGACAGAAATGAACGATTGTTGTCTCTGACAAGTGTTCGAAAGGGGAAGGTTACCAGTAGTTCCCAGCGGTCCAGTTTATTGTACAGTCGACAAAAACTAGCACTGGAAGTGGCCATCGCCTTAAATATATGTCGCTACGTTGCTTTTCAAGGCTTCAGCGAGTTGGACGATCTGGCTGGTTGGTAGCTTTCATAAAATACTCGTACATGTTTCAAAAAAAAAATCAGAACCAAACTACTAGGTACCATTGACAAAGTTCAAGTAAAGCTTTCAAATTCGGTGGGTTTTTGTACTAAGATGTTGACTGAAATTGTATTTTTTTTATTTGTACCAATAACATTCATACTAATATTATAAATGCGAAAGTGTGTCTGTCTGTCTGTCTGCTAGCTTTCTACGGCCCAACAGTTCAACCAATTTGGATGAAATTTGGTACAGAGTTAGCTTACATCCCGGGGAAGGACATAGGCTACTTTTTATCCCGGAAAATTAAAGAGTTCCCACGCACGGGATTTTTAAACACCTAAATCCACGCGGATGAAGTCGCGATTCTAGGTCAACGGGAAGTATCCTCTAGGTTTCTTGACAGACAGACAGACAACAAAGTGACCCTATAAAGGTTCTTTAGAGGTACGGAATCCTAAAAACTAACTAACTAAAAGGTGATGTCAGATTGTACCGTTTTTAAGAGATTTTCATTCATTTTCACCACTGTTAAGTTTTTCACGAAGAGTTAGTTGTGGTTAGAGTTAGTTGTGTTTGTCAATGAGTCATCAAAGAGAAATGGCGGGTTAGAAATAGAGCTGTCAGTCCGAAGGGCAACCTCGTTCACAACACACAAGGTCCCTGCCTCGGAGCATAGGGTTTTTTTTTTCATAAACGCGCTAATATTAACCACTAACACTAGAGTTTACTAGATGATGCCCGCGACTTCGCCCGCGTGGATTTAGCTTGTTAAATCCCGTGGGAACACTTTGATTTTCCGGGATCAAAAGTAGCCTATGTCCTTCCCCGGTATGTAAGCTATCTCTGTACCATTTTCCATTGAAATCGGATAAACGGATGAGTGAAAAGCTAGCAGACAGACAGACACACTTTCGCATTTATAATATTAGTATGGATAGCTTACGGCTTCTTTAGGGGACCATTCAAATGACATCTGTCATATTCAACCTCTAAAATATAATGCGTACAAAATGAGTTCTCACGCGCCATTAAGTCAACTCTAATCTTAATTTTAGAGTCTAGCAACTCTAAACTGAAGCTAAGTTTTATTTTTTGAGGGAATTTAGGAGGAGGAGGGAGGCAAAGCTAGAGCTTGGTTTCATCAGAAGCGGTAAAAACTACTGCTTGTGAGGTTTCAAAGTCTTTGTGTTTTGTTCCAGGAAACTGTCCAGAGCAGCGGCGGCAAGGTGACCAGCAGTCGCCACAGCGAGCAGATCGACATCGAGCAGTGCTGGGACGAGCGCGTCTTGAGGAAATTAGTAAGTTTCCCACTTAGATACCCCCTCCCCCCTCACTTTCCCCCTTTTATTACCTACTTTATTTTATTTTCTTTGGATTCCAGGATTTCTAGGTCAACGCGAGGGATTCTATAGGTTTTGATTCCCTTTTCTTGACAGACACGATGGACAGACAGACAACGAAGTAAGCAGGGTTCCTTTTTCCCTTTTTAAGTACGGAATCCTAGAAACGAGACTTTTGCAAACATAAGACCGTTAGCCCTGTTAAGTCAGACTCACTTTCATGTGGCGTGTCGACTGTCGAGTCACTCAGTGAAAACGAGCGTCCACTCATGATGACTGTCGCGATCTTGGTCGCGATATCGACGATGACTTATTACTTTGTGACTCAAGCAGCTTGGAGACAACTTAATTCATTCTTACCACTGACCTCTACTTATACAAGTACGCTGGAACTGCTCAAACTCAAACCATTTATTCAAATTGTGTACCATTGTACACAATTTGAATAAATGGTTTGAGTCAATCAATCGTGGAATTAGTAAGATGTTTTTGTTTAGTGGTGGCAATTAATTACGTAAACCATAAACTAAAGCTGTTAGGGTTCTAAAGGCATCATTGCCAACCTGTTTTTGAAGCAACTTGATTCTCGTCATTTTTGCGCTGAAAGTAGCATTGAGCGTCATGTGAGTGTACTCGGAACTAAAAGTTAGTGATGAGAAATCTGTCAACACAGTGTCAAGACGAAGTCCATTTGACACAAAATGACATTTTTCATTCCCGATACGCTTGGTGGGGCGCAATTGGCACAAAAAATTACTGTCATTTTGTATGGCACACCTGTTCCAGCGTACCTACTTGTATGAGTCCATTTCAGTTATAGTAACTAACATGAACAACTTTCTGCCCGGGGGCAATTTTGATAAACAATCGTCATTATTGACGTATCGACTTCAATAAGTATTGTAATGAAGGCACTAATGTTATTCTCTCTACTACTTTTAGGTTAGGCACCTGGCGGCCTTTAACTTTTTTTAATTGTTAAAAAGTACCGTAAAACAAAATATAGGTAGGTACCTACTTAGGTACTGAATTATAAAATTTAACAAGTACGGAAATCAACCGCAGATCATATTGACTGATTGACCACTGCGTCAGACTTTGCGTTTTGGTTTTTATTTTACAAAATATATAAAGTTATTACTATAGAGTTTTTCGTCTATTCATCTCACCCAACTAAGAAGACGCTTCCGAAGGTCATTTTATGTTACCTACATAAATCTAATATCACATACTTTGACGAAGAAAGAAACATCGTGAAGAAACTTTCATGCCCTAAGAGGTCTCCATAATGTTCTCGTGATATCTGGTCACTGGTGGACTGCGGTAGCTATGGCTAAACTCTTCTCATTCTGAGAGAGCGGAGGGCTGGTGATGACTTGATGATGCTGATGATGACAGATAAGAAAAATTATACCTACCTATGCATATTTCACAAATTAAAGAAAGCGTTTTTGCACAAGCAGAAGTTATTTTTTCGTTTATATTCAAAAAATAGCTTAAAAAGTTTTAATGACTCGTAACTAGAAAGTTTAAACATCCAAAATTATGGTACCGTGACCATAACCACTAGTAGTAAAGTACAGTAAACATTTGAGTGCATTCCGTGACGCAGGCACACCTGTATAACATATGTACATACATACGAGATGTACCTATCTAGTATCTACACAAAGCAAATCGATCACTTCAGTTCCGGTTTCCGGTAACCGAGCAATTCCTCCTGCACGCGCCTTTGTGTTGACTAGTATAGTACGGAACAGGTCGAAATGGCAATTGTACAGTGACGTGCGGGTGTGCGGGGCGTGCCCCCGCCTCATACCCCGATTGCCATGTCCACCTGTCGCGCATTGGGACACCATACTTTTACGAGATTATTATATTTATTTATTTTATTTAAAGACTAAATGTTAAAATAAAATAAAAATGTATAGGTTTGTGTGAATGTTAGTGTGAATGTTTTGTATAAATGTTTTGTATGAAAGGCTAACTAACACCTAATAAGTAGGTAAGTACCTACAAAAAAATCTATAAATCGTGTGAGGTCGATGACCTTTGTCAGCCCTAGCACAGACTACGGTCTATTTGGGCTGCAAACTGCAAACACGCCAGTCTCAGTTTTCATCTAGTGCTTTGGTCTAAAAGTGTGGTGTAAAATGTTCACTTTTCATTTTGTCGAAATAAATAAATTAAATTAAATTAAATTATACCTAAGTGAAGTAAGAACAGTTCTCACTTCTCAGAGCTGGGCGCGTTTGGAACCCTCATAGCTTTAGTTTAAGACTAAATAATGAAGTAAAAGTTAATATAATAATATAAATAACACAACAAAATAAAATATGATTTCACCGCCAATGTAGAAAGAACTCTCATTTCCTTAAACGGATAAAAGTGTATAACTATGCAATCTGTACAGGCGTTTATAAGCTATAATATTTACTAAACATTACGCATTCACTACTTCTGCCGATAGAACGATTAACTAATATTTATTTTAGTTTAAAAATCCATTTAAAATAATAAAGTAAATAGGTAGAGTCATGCTAAGATTAAGTCAAGTGTTTTATTAGTACGTAGTATACTAGTGTTTGTAGTGGATTTGTACATAATATACCAATTTATTCCTAGTGATTTTTAGGGTTCCGTACCTCAAAAGTAAAAAGAAACTCTTATAGGATCACTTCGTGTCGTGAAGGAAAACATCGCGAGGAATCCTGCATGCCTGAGAGTTCTCCATAATGTTCTCAAAGGTGTGTGAAGTCTACCAATCCGCACATGGCAAGCGTGGTAGGCGTGGTAAGCCAAAACCCTTCTCATTCCGAGAGGAGACCCGTTCTCTGTAGTGAGCCGGTGATGGGTTGATCATGATGATGATGATACATGACGACAATCCACCACCACCTATGGCCCCACCAACCTCGCGGTTATATGGGCCGAAACGCGGGAGGGCGCCCGTTCGGTACTTGCTCGGTGGCTCTTTACCGGGGCGCCTTCTTGACTACCTACAAGTTCTTTCCTTTCTGCTTCCTTGTCCCCATTATGTCACTCTCCCCATTCTGGGGCAGACGTCACAGATACGGGAGATTCCCATCGCCGTTTGTGGTGTCTCCTGTTTCCCACATGCTCTCCTGTCATTGCGTATCTGGATACCTAACTCTCGCTTCCCTCCTCTGAGCTCGTCGCGTCGTCGTCATCCTCCTCGCTTCCTTCCTCTTCGTCTTCCTGCTCTCCGCGTCCTCTTCTCTGTCGTCGCTGCTGATGATACATGACGAGAGTAAATTAATGAATGTTATTATTTGAATGAATTCTAGTTGGACGAGTGCACGGACTACGAGCAGCGGCGTCGCCTGCGCGCGCGCCTCCGCACTCTCATGGCTGAACAAGAAGGTACACAGACACACTACACCCCAAACATTGACAGTTCGATATTACACCTCAATACACTCAATAGCTACTATGTTGATACCTTGATGTGTTTCATCTGCATATTTTATACACACATAAACACACACTCTTCAGGGTTCCTGACACAAATTATTATGAAATTACCTATTTTTAACAACAATAAAATTGTCTATAGGTAAATATAGATAGTAGGCGGTTATTGCAGGAAGTTATTGAAGGAAGGTTATTGAAGAATACCCAGGCACCGTACTCTTGAAAGAATCTCTTGAATAAAAGTAGTATACCTACTTACCGACCGGTATTTCTTTGAGTCCGGTAAAAAATTAAATAATTACACGTTGCCGTATTTATTTGGTTGAAGCGTGTAGATTGTAGGCATTGACTCGTATCAATGGAATTAAAATCACACAGCATAGGGGATCTTCGTTTGAGGGCCAAGAATATCTATACTCTATTTTGTACCATTTTTGATACCTACCTCCCTTTATTTGTTTATTTATAAAATACAACTACCTACTGTTATTTTTATTCTTCATATTTTTTATGGTTTTTGTGCTGCATGATTAAACAACCCGATGTATTTTTATGAAATAAAGTTGCAGAGTTTAAATGTATGCGTGCACTGTCCTCAGCATGCGCGAGCGCAGTGACTGCGGCGCTGGCGGCGGCCGGCGAGCCCGTCGAGACGGAAGACCAGACGGCCGAACGCGGTGAGTCCCTCCTCCTCCCGCTGCTGCAGGGCCTGCTGCAGGGCGGCGGGCAGCGCCTGCTGGCCGGCCTCGGAGCCGCCTCGCACGACGTCGTCGCTGACGTGCGGCGATCGCTACAACGGCTGCGACTCGCTCTCGCGCCCCCCAACGACCACCCCCAAGCGCGCGCGCTTCTAGCCCTCGCCGACAGGCTAGAAGACGCCCTCGACGCCGCTGACAGACTAGACGGCTGCAAGCGCAAGCCGAAACGACGCAGCCGCACCTCCCGCCACACCGTCGGCGTCACCCGCGAGGAACTAGAGGAAGCGCGACGCATGGTAGACCGCGGCCAGCTGCTCCCGGAGTCCACTAAACCCATAACCCCGTGCACCTCCTCGACAGAATCCAATCGGAGCACCGAGGAACCATCCACTCCGGAACGAAAGCAAAGTATCGACGATCAGGTCAGTTACCACACGCCTGTCGAGGCGCGTCACAAATCTGCCCCCATGCCGCATAACGTCACTTACGACGCTCCGAAAATTCATAGAGACGCTTGCGTCGTAGAGAGGCGAGCGCCTGCAACTCGCAAACCTGAGTTTTTCAGGCATTCGATAGCGGACGCAGCGCTCGACCACACTAAAAGTGCAGCCGAACGCTGGCACTCGGACACAAAAAACAGCATCGCAGCTATCGCTAATAAGTTTGATTCTAAAGTACAGAATGAACCTCCTCCCCCGATCAGACGAGCCCCAGTCAACAGACCGGCGCTCGTGCAACAGAAACCCGAAGAGGAACCGAAGCGCACCTCGTATTACAGACCCCCACCACCGGGGTACAACTTCGCAGCCCCACAAGCCGCAGCCGATGATCTATCGAAGCCTTTAAGTCGATTCAACAACAACAAACGCAGTCGCATGAAACGTGCGAACACCATAGACATCGGCCGACCGCTCGGCGGGTACAGGATCGACGACGACACGGACGAGGAGAACGACGTGCAGCGCGCTCCGCAGGTGCCCCCGTTTCAGCCTCAAACTGACAACGACAGGAAATTTTTAGCGTTCATGCAAAAAAATGAGGATAACATAGCACGAAATACCGCCGTCAAGCAAGCCAATTGGAGTAGTAGGTTCGGTAATATTAAAAATAACTTTGAAAATCGCGATCGACAGGAAAACGGAAGATCTTTAAGCGCTTCATCGGCCAAACGCTTTTGGAAAAACGCTAACGACACTTCACAGACAATGGCACCGCGTCCACGGAAATTTTTAGCCGACATCACTCCCGAAATCGTGAAACCTCCGTGGGTGTCGCAACGCAGGGACTCCCTGCGCAGCTACGCGGCGGCGCCGGCGCACCCGCCACCTTCGTCCATCCATCCGCCTATCCTGCAGATGCAGACACCGATTTCACCGGTCAAACAAATAGTTAAACCGTTTATCGCGAAGCCTATACCGGTAAATCAATTTTCTCATGCACCTATGTCCGCATTTAAGCCACTCAAGAAGATCACGTCCCCCACGACGGCACCCCCGAACATTTGGAGTCCGCCTTCTTCCAGCATTCCAGCGTCTCCATCGACCGACTACCCGCTCGTTATAAACGCACTCAGCCCCACTTCGCACGTGCCCCCCTCGCACTCGACGCCCGAGGGCGATAGGACTGTCGGGTTCACTAAATACGATTACAATAAGGTAGAATCGCAAACGGCTCCGCCGCCTAAAGCGTACGGGTACAACCAGCCCACGCCCCCGACTCACGTACGTCCGCAGATGAATTATCCAATCAAACCGATCCCGAGCCAGAACAGCCTGGCAGCGCCGGAGCTTGTTAAAAAACTCGGTGAAACAAAGGTTCTCCCCAGCCCGGAACGATTCCCCCCCAAAGTGGACGCTCAGCAGCTCCAGATAGAATTCTACGAGAGACAAATCAGGGAAAAGTCCCGCAGCAATTCCGCGAACGACGGCCGAGAAGTTCCCGTCCACAAGCCGCCCCCTCCTCCCAACTACACCATAGTGGACTACACGCCGCAGAACGTCACCTCCACCTTCGTACCCCTCCAACAGACACCCGACATAGAGAAGGCGAAGGCGCACAAAGTCGACTACTTGCCGGACGTCGTGATGAACGAGAATAATAACTACGAGTACATCCCCTCGCTGACGAAGCGCGTCGCGCCCGCGAGCCCCTCGAAGCCGAGGGTCCCTCCCGAGCTGCAGAACGGCGCGCACGAGGCGGGTGCGACGACGGAGCACGGGCGCGTGGTGACGCGCGTGATGCGCGGGCCGGTGCGCGGCGCTGCCACCATCACGGCGGGCGTGCGCACGCGCGGCGCCGCCGATGGGCTGCGTGGCGCGCTCGACAAGGTGGCCCCCAGGCGCAACCAGGTACGGCCGGCCCCGCCCCCCGCCCGCCCCGGCCCGTCTCCCCCGCACGCTGCCTCGCCGCCCCGCTCCCCGGCCGCGCTGCGCAGCCCCGCGCTCGCCGCGTCCCGCGAGTCTGTGTTCTCCGGCGACTCGCTCGGCAGCCGCGGGTCCAGCCCCGGCGCGGCGCTCGCCCGCTCCCCCTCGTGGCACAGGATGGCCGACTTCAGCCCGACGTGCTCGCCGCGCAGGGTGGTGGCGCGCACCAGGTCGATGCACCTGCTGGCCGTGCCCAAGCTGTTCGAGGGCGGCATCGCGCGCGAGGAGTTGCCGGAGAAGAAGCGGACGGTGGAGGCGTACTTCGCCGGGCAGCCGGCGGCGAGAACGGCGGTAGCGCTGCGGCGGCCGATGCGCGCGCAGACGCAGTTCGCGCTGGGCCGCAGCCGCACCATGCCGTCGGTGACAGAGCTGCAGTTCCTGGACGAGAGCAACGCCGACGACGCGTTCGAGGACCTGGTGTCGGCGCTCGCGTAGCGAACATTCCATAGTTAGAGGCGGACGAGCGAGACGCGCGTGAGTCGTGTGTGTGTGGGCTGCCTGCTTGTGTCGCGTCGCATGTCCCCCGCCCCCGCCCCGCACCTCCGCGGACCCCCTCACGTCGATGTACATACATATCTGTAACATACGTTTCATTTCACCGAGTCCCGTAACCGTGTTATTTTGACTAATAGCTTTTAAGTATCCTCTGTATTGTCTTGCTGTTGTTTTACAAGTGTGTCCGGTGAGCCATGCGCGCCATCGCCACTGGACTGGCTCGTTATAGCGTGTTGTCTCGTTTGCAGAGGAAGAGGAAGTGACGACTGTAACATCGAGCGTGAGGAGGAACTCCACCGAGAAAACCGTTAGCAGTAGCACCACCATCAAAAATTCTAAAGGTGATATTCGAATAAATTCTCTATCATTCAAATCATTCATAAACTTAAAACTTAGAATAGTTCTAACACACTGGATTACAGAACTTATAGATATAGAGATAGATATTCTCGGCCTAACCTTTGCAATAGCCGCCTACTTTTTCAACTATCGTAACTCGTAATACAGCCATTAAGTTATTTAACATTAATCATTGGTTTGCTTGCCCCACAGTGATTGAGAGCATGACCCGGCCGGCGCCGAAACAAGTGTCGCCGTTCGCCAAATTCCGTCAGCTCGAAAAACAAAATTCTACTAACTCTCCCAAGTAAGTGAACTGTCACAAATCTCCGCCACATCTTACTCAAACATGATATCTGAAACACAGTAGTACAAACTTCAAATACTACTCCAGAAGCCTTAGTGTATCTTTTCAAGTTAGCTGCTTACGGCCAAAACTCTTCAACGTTGTTACAGTATCCGGCAGGAAATATGGCACATCGAACTTTAGAAAGAGATAACGGTTTCGTAGAGCGTTGTCTCTGTCGTTGAGACCGACGAATGACAGGGACGACGCTCTACGAAGCAGAAATCTCTTTCTAAAATTCAATATGCAATATTTACTGCCGGTACCTGTACGTGTCAAACATTATATTATGTCTGTTTAGACAGTTACGTCTGCAAACGTCGCTAGGTAACTTATCCACAGATTAGGGATAGATTGATTTTATTAATTTTGACCGTTAGAGTTAGTCTGTCATTCAGTTTACTATGGAGAGGCAAATGTCGCGAGAAGATAATATCTCACACAAATTTTGCGACAACACTTTCTTGAGGTTTCTGCATCGAACCAGGGCTGCAGATTGCCACGACATTTAGCTTGAAAACTTACAATACGGTTTCTGATTCCAAAACTACCGATATAATAATTACATAGATACATTATAATAATTAGGTAGTCTTCAATAACATCGACGACGCACTACAGTTTGCCGCGCGTATTGCGTATTTTTTTTAATTATAATTAAAAAAAAACGAATGCACTGGCACTTTTTGTCACTATTTAAGTACCTATTTTAAAGACTTGCGGTAACCCGTAGTGCGTGGTAACACAAGATCATAATAATATTAGGTATCTGGTTATTTACTTTCCGTATACTTATTTCTTGCAAACTTTGTAGTTATATAATATACCCAATATTTGCTTGATAGTATATTATATTTAATGCAGCGTATTTATTTTGACAGCCATAACTGGATACGATAAGTATTACGTAAAAATAAATTTTATAAGTTCACAGTAAATTGTATTCATACGTAACATGTATATTTTACATTCATAGCTGCTACTTTTAAATAAATCCTAGAAGTATCATAGCATCGCTTTCCTAAGCACTTACGGAGCGAAGTATTTACTGAAGATTTTTTTTTAATTTGCATTTTGAAATTAAACTCGAGAAAAATATAAGTTTCATAATCCAGTAAACAGTAAACGATTTGCAAGAAAAAAAATTAAAATCCATATTTTTATATTAAAACAACGATCCAAGAACTTATTCAAGGGGCGGATCAACAACAAATCCTTGAAAAGCCGGCAACGCATTGGCGATTCTTCTGGTGCCGCAAATGTTCATGGGCGGCGGTAATCACTCAACACCTGGTGACCCGCCTGCTCGTTTGCTCTCTATTTCTGTTTAAAATAGCCTAGAACCTAATAAGCAAATTTAGACTCAGTAGGATTTAATTCCTGGAAAAAGGCTCCGTGCGTTCTTAGCGATCATACCAAAGGCATTTTAGAATACTTTACATCCACACAAAGTTTAGCCAGATAAACAGTCGCTTACAGACAAACAATCAAGGCACGCGTCATTATTCAAATGTACATAACATGCCTTACCATAAGCCATAACTTGCACTACGAGTGAAGGCACACCATTGCGAGTGGCTGAGTGCGCACCAAACCTCCTTACGCGTAGAAAAGTAAAAAAACCAGTAGTTGTCGTCTCGTCCGCGGGTGTTTTGTGA
The DNA here is from genome assembly GCF_902806685.2 of Maniola hyperantus. NCBI lineage: Eukaryota > Metazoa > Arthropoda > Insecta > Lepidoptera > Nymphalidae > Maniola > Maniola hyperantus. Next base: position 424,924 of record NC_048550.1, read on the forward strand.
GTGGCAACGTCTTCGATGCCTTTACCAATGCGTGTTTTATAAAAACTTTTCATATGACAGCTGCAAACTATCAATACTGGATAATTGAATAAACCATTCTACTTAAAATGGTTAGTCTATTTTATTAAATTATAAATAATACATGGCGCGCATCCGGTAGGATATTTTATCGCCGTAAAAGTGTTTCTAGTCTATGTCAGTTTCCGGATTTCAAGCTATCTATTTCTGGTTCATTATTACGATCAGCTCAGGGGTTTAGGTATGAAACGGTCAAATACAATTTCACATATAACTATAACATTAGTGCAAAATTCCATAATACTCATTTGCTAAATATGTAGAGTGAAAGGGCATATAACAAGACGTTGTCACAACAAAAATAATGTTCACGGAGATTAACGAAGCGGTATTTGCGCGAATCCGCGACGTCGGCGCAGTGAAGTGGAAAGGATTAACCTGAGACCCGGTTGTAGCTCGCCCAAGACCCCGAAGAGCCCGGGCTCTCCATCGCAGCCTTACTTCAAGTTCACGGACCCCGCGCTGCAAGCCAGCGCAGTCACTATTAAAGAGCGCTTGCTGCAGTGGTGTCGCGACAAGACCCGGGATTACGAGGTACTCACAATCCGCCCCCCAACCCTTGACACCCCACTGCGAATATCACAACACACCTTTTATTTAAAAAGCAAACCCTTGAACAAATTCCTTTGTGATACGCTCTAAAAGCCTGGGTATTAATATTATGGTGGCAAGTAATGTTAGATATTGGGTAAAATTAGGACTGTAAGTAACGGTTCGCACTAAACACAGGGTAAATGTGGAAGAACTGACATTGAGTAAAATCAACTGTAACCATGAATAACTTGGGGTACTTTTTTGGATTTGTATACCTAATCCTAGCCTGGGCGCTTATGACGGCTTTCAGGTTACGGTTTTGGGATAAATCAAAGCGTATCACCAAAGAAAGATTTATGGATGGTAAAAATAATATACGCATTGGGGATGTTTTGTTGCGGATTGGATAAGCAGATGCACAAATCTTTCTAGAAAAAACCAAATTAATTAGCAGAGACGTTTCACAAATCCAGATCATCGATTTTGCTGTATTATAAAATTAATGATCTTGAACAACAATTTATGTGGAACACAGCGAGATAACAGGAGTTTCATTACTTCAACACACTAATAGATAATAATAATCACATCTATCCTCAAAATTATTAAAAATCTATAAGCATCTTTTTCCATCGTAGTAAAAGGTGTGCCAATTGCCGGTGTGCTCAGTCTGAGATTTTACATCTACCCAACGTTGATAGAATTATAATTCTATCAACAAATTACATTAATGTTAGAGTAAAATGGACCTGAAGTTCCTTGAATTCAACGTACAAGGCTTTAAAACAAGGGAGTTAAGGTTCATTTCACTTTAACACTGAAATGTTTCGACGTTCGAATTCCATCTACATTGGTGTGATATCATACTAAGTACACTGGTATAAATTACTAAATTGCTCTGGTTCCTATAACTTGTTATTCTTACAATAACTTTACGGGTCTCTCTTAGATTCCTCTAAAATAAGTAAAGGTGAAAAGAAATGTGCACCTGCCGCCAGGGGGTCAGCGGATGTACCAGACTGACGCGTTGACGTTGTCGACACTGTAGCATGCGGACCGCGCACGATAACTGCGTACACACAGCGCCAACGGGGGCCAACGAAAACCTACGTTGGTCCATCACCAAACATTGGATGCCCAACGCTATGCCCCGTCGTTGGCGTTTGTTGTGTACGCATCGTAACACGACGCCACGTCACCTTGCACTTATACACTTCACGCTTATTTGACGCTTTATTACCCCGCTACACCCTGTATATATGCTCAACGGTATACCACATACACTCTAAGTATATATTATTTTACTTTGTCATAGGACCAAATTGTATTACTTTGGTTTATTAGCCTTTATGCTCGAGTGTAAATTATTGAGGTAAATTGAGGAATTTTGAGGTGAAACTGGTCAGGTGCTAACTTATCAGTGTGTATTGACCAAAGTTTTAGAGCCCTTGTTCCTTTTTTCCATTTTTTTCCATTTGTCCAAATTCAGTGACGAGTTATCTCAATAAAATTTTACACACGATGCTCTGTTACCAAACTTTAATGAAATCATTACAATGACTTCAATTGGTTGACAATCTTTTACTCTAGACTAAATCACAATTTTTAGCCAAGAGTAGAAAAACGTCATCCAGAAGACTACGTTTGTTGAATTAGCGTTTGGCAACAAAAGGTCTGATGTGTTTTCTAACTGAACTAAAATGTATATTCAATTATTATCATTCTCAAATATAAGCTCACTAAAATCAGTGATGATTGAATATCCTCCATCAAAGTGAAGTGATTTAAAAAAAAATAACGATTTGACGTGCTTAAATGCTTTAAGGATTATTGTATAATTTTGGAGTCTTATGGATGGTAACAAAAAAGCAAAATTACCATTATTAACATTTTGTTTTATGGGTTTATTATGTTTTGTGTACAGTGCATGATTTGTGTGTTTTCATGTTTCCATTTCAAAGGCAACATAAGCCAAGAATTTTCAGGGATATATTTGTTGAAATGTGGTTTGTAAATAATTGCTATATTAGTTTGGATTTATGAGGTAGACTTATGAGATCCTTAGGTTTAGCATAAAATCACTCAGATAAGAAAAAGCTTACCTACTCTTTGTAAATTTATATTCAATACTTAGATTAGAGTTTAGACCATGTGTTTCCAACTCTTTCAATCTTTAACTAAAAGTGGTCACTAAAAATCAGATCTAACAGAACCACAGAATACTGACAGACCAAAATCTATTCAATTCTATACACGACAGTCAATCTCAAAAATCTCTTCTACAATAAAATTTAGCCCAAAATAAAGAATACTAAATTTACCAAAGCTCATGGCTTTGTATGGCAAAGTGATCGTCCAAATAAGCCTTGATATTAATCATTTAACCTCATATTGTGCCATCCTAATGAGGTTGAATGATCGGAATAGAGATCGAAAACAACACAATCAATTTGTGTGATCGTTCTTGTAACCATTTTGATGACATATGGAATCAAGCAGAGGTCAAGGGTCTACTTGGAATACTTCGCCTATCAAGTTGTTGGAGCACCGTGCCAAAATACATAGCACCACCCAAGAATACAGTAATTTATCTGCATCTTTATACGCCCAGTCTCTATCTATAGGCTGTTAGGAGGCTGTTGCGTTTCCTATCACTTTGGGAGGACGTATGACGAGGTGTCGACCTTTTGGCATATTCATGGAGGACCGATGATTTCCGGGAATGTTTAGGTTTCAGCCGTTTCTGGACCGGAATGGACTTTGTCGTTTCTGGAGCAATATGTCTAGAGTTAGCTAAGTGGGTACGCCACATCTGTAAAAGGAAATGTTGGAGTGTCATCGTTTCTGGAGCATGCATTTTGAGATAGGTGTTTATGGCAAATCGGTACGGGGATTTCGGGGTTGTCGTTTTTAGAGCGTATATTTTGAGCTGCGCTGTTGTGTCGGCAGAATGTGAAGCTGGAGAACTTCTCGACGAGCTGGGCGGACGGGATGGCGTTCTGCGCGTTGCTGCACCACTTCCTGCCGGACGCGTTCGACTACGCGGCGCTCTCGCCGGACAAGCGCCGACACAATTTTACGCTCGCCTTCAAAATTGCCGAGTAAGTTCACCGTTATGTAACAACGTAATGCTACATCGACAATGCTGATAAAGGCTTTGGGGAACCGAATTTATTAAATTAGGCATGAGTTTCAGAGGTCAAGAACCGCTTTGCGTCACTGAGCCTGTCATGTGTCAGTATCCATATTCATCAAAAAGTCCATCTTATTTTCCAATTAAAGTCTCAATAACTTAACGGTTAATGAACGGACTGAGATCCGAAAGGTCGGCGGGTCAACCCTCACCCGTTGTACTATGTCGTAAACTCCTAGCAAAAGCTTTACGTTTAGTTGGAGGGGAAAGGGGATTATTAGTAGCTAATATAATTTTAAAAAAATGTTGGAAATTAAGTTGGTCTGCTGGGAGCCACTGCATCACACACGGTCCTCTATCTCCAGTATACAAGATACCAACTGATTTTTTGATTTAGAATCTGACCAGCTTTATTGTACTTTCCAGTGAGAAGGCGGGCATCTACCCACTGCTGGACGTGGACGACATGGTGGCGATGCGCAAGCCGGACTGGAAGTGCGTATTCACGTACGTGCAGTCCATCTACCGCCGCTTCAAAGACGAGCGCTGAATGTCGCTCTGTTGCCCCGCAGTGGAACGGGAACATGCTACTTTTTACCCCTTTATTACCAAACTTTGGTTCAATCACACCTTTAGACCTTGGTGAAGACAATAGCCCGCTTCTACCTTAGACTGTATCAGCACTTTCTACCAGATTGAGTTCTTCAGGCCTCAGATCGGGCCCACATAAGATGGCTATGTGTTTGTAAAAAAGTTTTCTACCGACACATCTCGATCAAGTGGGATATGTTTCCTTAATCATTCCTTATCAAGTTATGGTTACTTAATTAATTGTTGTCTGGCTCATTACTCGTTTATTGCATTAACAGTTCTTGCAATGATAGCAGTACAACAACAGTCAACAAGTTTGGTAATACAGAGGCAATTTATGCAAACATTAGAATTTTGTTATATTGAGATTTTGCTTGAATCTTGTCGTCTTGAAAAAACTTGCCAAAAATTATTTGTTTTTTAAAGAAAATACTTAATATAACACAGTTCGAAAGTTATCCTTTGTAAAGTTATTGTTAGTTTAGTATCCCGTGTCTCGATACTATTATCTACTTAGTAGAATTTAGAGTAGCAAAGTAGCATTTTCCCGTTTAGTAATGTTTAGTAGCTAGAGCGTTAAGAAGTCGAACGTTTAGGTCACAAATATGTATCGTGGAAGATTAGCGAGTCCAAAGAGTGTCTGTGACACAGACTAAGCGAAAAATAGACGGACCTCTCGCAAACGATTTCATAAAAATGTCCCTGATTCTCTATGACATAAGCATCGTAGTCATATTGTAACAATATGCGGAAATGAACGAAATGTAAAAGAGTGTGTTACAAAATAAAATATGTTTACGAAATTCTAATTTAGTTTTTTACACATATACACATAGTGTCCATTTGTGCCACACGCTTTGCATCGTACAAGCTACGCGTTATGGGCTTCTACAGAAGCGTTTTTACGTTTCCGTTGCTTGGTTTCCCGTCTATTTGTCGTTCGGTGTGTGTGTTGTTATTGTTTGTGTTATGTTGTCAGATGTTTATCAAGTTCGCCCAACTCGCCGTTTCTCCAAGCGCAGTCTCGTATACACTCCTATTTATTTTTAATCTCAAGATGTATGTGATTTTTTATATTTAGCCCGTAAGTTTCACTAACAATTTTCACCGTAAACTAAGAAATCTATAGGCGAATTGCCGTGCCTTTATGATAAAAATGATGATGGACAGGATAAACTTCAGGAATTTGTGTTCTTTTCTTATTCAAACATTTCTATAAATACTTCTTTCTCATGGAAGTTAAGTTTATAGTTTTCTCTGTCTACGGTTTATATTTCGAGCGATGTATTTAGTATTTGTAGGTCATAGCCGTTAATTTGGTATTGTATTCGCTATAAATACTTATGTCTTAACACGACGCACTGTAGGCTTCGAAGCGAGAATCTTCTTCACTTATTTATCTACATAAGCAAGATGCATCCTCAAATCACTCTGTGCAGATCCCTAGTCTATGACATTAAATTCGTAAGTACCCACAAAAAGATTTTGTAAGGTCAAATTTGACACTTCTTCGTACAATAACTGTCAAGTTTGAATTTAAAAAGTGCATTATGATTTGAATGTCATAGCGATTCAATTACGAATTACTAATCTAACAAATATTCTATTACAATGTTGACGTACTAGTTTTATTTAATTGCTTGAAATAATAATTGTCTCTATTACTGAAATAATTTTATATAATTGACTATAATAATTTAAAAGCCTAATTTATACCGATAATAATATTATTATAATGAAATAAAATATTATGATTAACAATTTTTAATCGGTGTTTCATTTCCAGTTTTAAGAAACATTTGTAATAGTTAACAGAATGATGGAACAGTAATGTGTTGCATAAATACAAGTGCAAAAAGTAATATTATGAAGGCACATGTGGATATGACCAGATATGCAAACATTTGCGACATTTTTGAATCTTACCTACTTGTTGCTACTCGTAAAACCACTGTCAAAGGCCAAATTGTCTCATCTATGGTTCTTCTATCTTGGTTAAAACTGAATACTCAGAATATAGAACCTAAACAATCTGGCAACCAAATTCTAGGAGAGTATAAAACTTTAGAAAAATTCTATAATTAGGTGGTTTTGATTGTTTGTCAAGGTTCCGGTAAGGTATAAGGTAGTGCAACCATAAAAGGATCGGCAATGTTAGTCGCCCGGTCCACCGTGGCGTCAGGGGAGTCCCCGACCACGGTGGCCATGGACGCCGTGCTTTGCGTGGGCGTCGTATCCCCGAGGGCCACGTGCACGTGCAGCGTGCTGTCGCGCCACGCACGCCACGACAGCTGGTGCTCTTGGATCTTGAGGAGCATCCAGGTGGTGAGCAAGCCGTTGAGAGCGCCTGGAAAATGTTTAGGTACAAGAAGCTTGCTGCGACATTTGTTTTTTATAAGTTGGTATAGTCTGAACAGAAATATAAAAATCTTGCTCTGGGGGCGCCACTGTGGTCTTCAGTGGTCTTGTATTTAAATTAGTTCCACGGGTTTTCCGCAACATGGCGAGGTATTTTATTTTTCTGGTCAGGCACAGCGAGAACTCTTCGTCAAGTCTTCGTCATTTAGGAACTACAGCCACTAAAACTTAAAGTTCTTTAAAACATGATGATTATAAAGAAACACAAGTATTATAAGTAGTCGCATAACTTGCCAGGAACATCCATAACAATAATATTATCTCATGATGACTTTTCTGAAATCTACTTAATGAGATAAAAATTCTTCAAATAGGTCTTAGCAGACTTTTACCTAACAGATTTTGTTGCTATCAGTGCCACTGAAATCATACGATATCGTGTACTTACTCAGAAAATGGCTAGAAACTGCTAGAACTTATGTGATACTCACCAATAATACCAATGAGCAGCGATGAGAAGAGGTTAGCAGCCAGCGCGACGCCTCCTCCCCGCCTGGCTCCCGCCTGCAAGGCCGCGTCACACGCGTGCAGCGCGCGCGCCGTGCCCAGCACTGACGCGGCTCCCAGCGCCGCGCCCCGCCACGCGTCGGCAGCCAGCGCGCGCCCCCTGCCCGAGCGCGCCCACTCTAGCAGCGACCGCGCCCACGACCACCTGAGTGAATGAGAGTGAGTGAGCGCTGCATTATTCGTCTGAGCTCTCAGCTAAATGTGGCTTGTTTGTGCGTGGCGTGGCGTGCAACTAATTATTTTGGACCCGGATACAGTTTTCCAAAAGTGGCTGGGATTCCATCGAACTATTAATTTCTGATATATTTTTACCGCAGAAACACATAGATAAGTAGGTACATATCTGCCGATGTTATTGGGGCTTAGCTAGGACCTATCAACTGTCAAGATTTCTCCAAACACAAAAGAACATCCTTTCCCAAATTTTCTATCAAGAAAGTTAGATCCCTTGAGAAACCGATTTGGCCTGAGGCAAATCTCCAGTTAAGTAAATATATATATATATATCTCGACTCTAGTATCATAAGGTCGGATGTGGATTTTTGCTACTTTTCAGGAGAGCCAAAACAAAAATGCTAGGGAAATCGGGTCATAATTTCTTAACTACTAGAGATACAATTTCAGTTGTTTTTGTAATATTTAACACTTAACTGTACCTATCATTAACCATTACTAGAAATACTTTATCATTAATAAATAAAATATAAACTCACAATTTCTTCAAAATGGACGATATGCGACTTTATGCTGGTAATATTCGTAACTGTGCTAAAAAATTGTGTGCACAAGTTGTAAACCGACTTTATGGCTGCAATTTTTACTATTACAAATTTGAAATAAAAGTCGGATCTATTACTTAATATTTCATAATACGTCTTAACTGATTATACATAAGTAATATTCGGACAAAAGATCACAGTAGTTATCTCACAAAAATCATTTAGGAGTTTTTTGAGATAGCAACAATTTACCTATCTGATTTTTCTGAAACTAATTAGTTAGATCTGAAACATAGTAATTGCATTCGCCCGATAGTCTGACCATTGCATCCGTGTAAACCTTGTGACTTCTGAATGAATGAAAATAACATTTACAAATTCACAAATAAAGCCCATTAATTAAAAACAACGGCCAAAAATTGGAAAAAAAAAATTACAAAGTAATTAGAAACCTACAGTGGGCCAAACATTTTTTGTGTAATTGCATACATGACGGTTACATCAATATAGAAATCTAAAACATGCCAACATAGCCTGATTTTCCTTATAATGATTAGGTACGAAAAGTAAGAATGGAGGTCAGCAGGTGCCTACTGCAAAAGTTGGTTATATTTTACAGTGGATAATGGTTTCTCATTATGTCGTATATTGGGCGAAAGCTGGGAAGAATTTTAAGTTTATATGTACCTATAACATACTAATGAAATACAAAAAAGTCTTCTTTAAAGTAGTTTTTATAAAATAATAACACCCAGCATTATTGCGTTAGTTGTAGCCAGGTAATATATTCCGAAATCTGAAAATCCCCGCCGTTCTTATTTTTTTTTTGATATAACAAACGGTCCTGATATATCACCTTTGTAAAGGGATGTGTCTTTAAAAATATGTTGTAGTGCCAAATCAAACTTATCAAAAAGTTTTGTTTCCTTCGCATGTTCTTGTAAACTGTGACCAATCTCTTAGTTTAGTAATCTGCATTGTTTTTAGCTGTTCCCTTTTTTTCTATTTGTGCATGGATTACATCTTACTCCACGTAGGTACATGTTGCATTTTAGCATAAAGCTTGTGATTTATCACCTTTTAGTGTGGTAATCCTTATAATAATCATAAGTAAGCCATAACGATTATCATGCTCCGATTATGACCGACACAATTATCAAACCACAAAGTCAATTCTTCAACAATTTCGAGAATACTTTGTTTCTTCTCTAGTAGATTAATGAAATAAGACAAGATACTGTTTTATTCTTTCCGCTGCAGCTGATGTTTTCAGACCACATTAAAGTAGCAACACTGCTGGTAGCATCATGAATCGTTTTTGAGGTGCAGAAACTACGCAGGTATAAGGATTTACTGTTGGTCAAATCCGGCATTGCCACTTTTGTAATAAAAAAATACTTTCTGCTTTCTTGAAACTTCCATTGCTTCTGTTTCGACTGTTCTTTTTAACAGATACTTATTTAAACTGTTTCTTTCGTGTTTTAGTTAAGTTTTTTTATTTTTTTACTTTCACTTTTATTAGTTGTTTAATTAATAAATTAATTTATACTACATTTATATTTAAATTAACATAATCTAAAGCTTCCTATAATTAGGTATGTTTTGTTAGAATCACTATCATCACATATTGTAGGTGCCTTATAATTTCTGCTCTCGATTAATATCAAATTCGGTCGATTATAAGACGGGTAAAGAAGAAAAAAATTGATTAGGAACTCTAATTTTTTAAGGCTACCTTAAAAACTAGGGCAATAAATTTTTGAACTGATGATTTGAACTGTGATTCATAAAAAACACCATAAATGCACGGTTTTTTGCTTAGTGGGGTTTTATTATACTATATATAGCTCAATTACCACTCACTCACTCACTCACTGACTGACTCATTGACATAATTGTTCTCCTAGAAAGAGACAGAAAATGATATAATAATGTATGGGAGATATGTTCAGAAGTGGGATTCGACTAGGGAAAAATTATGACATTTCAGAAAAACAAGATGGCGGCCGACCTGACTTTTGTAACTTTTTTGTTTTCCAACCGATTTTGTTTAAACTTGCAGTAATTTTAGATGTTATCAAACGATTTTTAGAAAAAGTGAAAAAAATACGAAAAACAAGATGGCGGCCGAGATATTAAAAAAATTTGCTCCTGTAAAATTTTGTATGAAACTTTTTTTTTTCACTAATACTTTCGTATAGAAGGCAAAGATTCCTTTAGGGCAACATATGGAGGGAGCTGATGATTGAGGATTTTGGAGACGGGTGAAGGGCACGCTTAAGGTATCGAAGATAGGTGGGAGGTGCTCGAGCAAATGTCATTCGAAACCTCATCCAATTGCCAAAAATTTAAAAAAAAATTCAAAATTCCGAAAAAAAGATGGCCGCCATACAAATTTCATCCGAGTCCATCTCGGAGGGTATGAAAGATGGAAGAGTGGTTTCTTGGCAAAAGATGATCAAGATCTAAAGGTCTATTTGATGACTTGAAAAAAAATTCAAAATGGCGGAATTTATTTTTTCCGCCGACTCACTCATTGACATAATTGTTCTCCTAGAAAGAGACAGAAAATGATATAATAATGTATGGGTGATATGTTCAGAAGTGGGATTCGAGTAGGGAAAAATTATGACATTTCAGAAAAACAAGATGGCGGCCGACGTGACTTTTGTAACTTTTTTGTTTTTCAACCGACTTTGTTACAACTTGCAGTTATTTTAGACATTAGCAAACGATGTTTAGAAAAAGTGAAAAAAATTGGAAAAACAAGATGGCGGCCGAGATTTTCAAAAAATTTCCTCCTGTAAAATTTTGTATGAAACTTTTTTTTTTCACCAATACTTTCGTACAGAAGACAAAGATTCCTTTAGGGCAACATATGGAGGGAGCTGATGATTGAGGATTTCGGAGACGGGTGAAGGGCACGCTCGAGGTATTGAAGATAGGTGGGAGGTGCTCGACCAAATGTCATTCGAAACCTCATCCAATTGCCAAAAATTTGAAAAAAAATTCAAAATTGTGAAAAAAAGATGGCCGCCATACAAATTTCATCGGCGTCCATCTCGGAGGGTATGACAGATGGAAGAGTGGTTTCTTGGCAAGAGATGATCAGGATCCGAAGGTCTACTCGATGACTTGAAAAAAAATTCAAAATGGCGGAATTTATTTTTTCATACAAAATTTAAAACTTTTTTTATTTATTCAAAATGGCGATTATAGACCTCGAGAGCTGCTTTAGCAGCTCGAGCAGCGAGCAAAATACTAGTTATACTATATATAGCTCAATTACCACTGACTGACTCATTGACATAATTGTTCTCCTAGAAAGAGATAGAAAATGATATAATAATGTATGGGAGATATGTTCAGAAGTGGGATTTGAGTAGGGAAAAATTATGACATTTCAGAAAAACAAGATGGCGGCCGACCTGACTTTTGTAACTTTTTTGTTTTCCAACCGATTTTGTTTAAACTTGCAGTTGTTTTAGATATTAGCAAACGATTTTTAGAAAAAGTGAAAAATATTGAAAAAACAAGATGGCGGCCGAGATTTTCAAAAAATTTCCTCCTGTAAAATTTTGTATGAAACTTTTTTTTTTCACTTATAGTTTCATATAGAAGACAAAGATTCCTTTAGGGCAACATATGGAGGGAGCTGATGATTGAGGATTTCGGAGACGGGTGAAGGGCACGCTTAGGGTATTGAAGATAGGTGGGAGGTGCTCGACCAAATGTCATTCGAAACCTCATCCAATTGCCAAAAATTTGGAAAAAAATTCAAAATTCCGAAAAAAAGATGGCCGCCATACAAATTTCATCGGCGTCCATCTCGGAGGGTATGAAAGATGGAAGAGTGGTTTCTTGGCAAAAGATGATCAGGATCTAAAGGTCTATTTGATGACTTGAAAAAAAAATCAAAATGGCGGAATTTTTTTTTTTCATACAAAATTAAAAACTTTTTTTATTTATTCTAAATGGCGATTATAGACCTCGAGAGCTGCTTTAGCAGCTCGAGCAGCGAGCAAAATACTAGTTATACTATATATAGCTCAATTACCACTCACTCACTGATTGACATAATTGTTCTCCTAGAAAGAGATAGAAAATGATATAATAATGTATGGGAGATATGTTCAGAAGTGGGATTCGACTAGGGAAAAATTATGACATTTCAGAAAAACAAGATGGCGGCCGACCTGACTTTTGTAACTTTTTTGTTTTCCAACCGATTTTGTTACAACTTGCAGTTATTTTAAATATTAACAAACGATTTTTAGAAAATGTGAAAAAAATTGGAAAAACAAGATGGCGGCCGAGATTTTCAAAAAATTTCCTCCTGTAAAATTTTGTATGAAACTTTTTTTTTTCACTTGTGGTTTCATATAGAAGACAATGATTCCTTAAGGGCAACATATGGAGGGAGCTGATGATTGAGGATTTCGGAGGCGGGTGAAGGGCACGCTCAAGGTATTGAAGATAGATGGGAGGTGCTCGACCAAATGTCATTCGAAACCTCATCCAATTGCCAAAAATTTGGAAAAAAATTTAAAATTCCGAAAAAAAGATGGCCGCCATACAAATTTCATCGGCGTCCATCTCGGAGGGTATCAAAGATGGAAGAGTGGTTTCTTGGCAAGAGATGATCAGGATCCGAAGGTCTACTCGATGGATGGAAAAAAAATTCAAAATGGCGGAATTTTTTTTTTCATACAAAAAATTTTATTATTCAAAATGGCCATTATAGACCTCGAGAGCTGCTTTAGCAGCTCGAGCAGCGAGCAAAATACTAGTTATACTATATATAGCTCAATTACCACTCACTCACTGATTGACATAATTGTTCTCCTAGAAAGAGATAGAAAATGATATAATAATGTATGGGAGATATGTTCAGAAGTGGGATTCGACTAGGGAAAAATTATGACATTTCAGAAAAACAAGATGGCGGCCGACCTGACTTTTGTAACTTTTTTGTTTTCCAACCGATTTTGTTACAACTTGCAACAATTGAAGATATTAGTAAACGATTTTTAGAAAAAGTGTAAAAAATTGGAAAAACAAGATGGCGGCCGAGATATTCCCAAAATTTTCTCCTGTAAAATTTTGTATGAAACTTTTTTTTTTTCACTTACGGTTTCATATAGAAGACAAAGATTCCTTTTGGGCAACATATGGAGAGAGCTGATGATTGAGGGTTTCGGAGACGGGTGAAGGGCACGCTCAAGGTATTGAAGATAGGTGGGAGGTGCTCGACCAAATGTCATTCGAAACCTCATCCAATTGCCAAAAATTTGAAAAAAAATTTAAAATTGGGAAAAAAAGATGGCCGCCATACAAATTTCATCGGCGTCCATCTCGAAGGGTATGAAAGATGGAAGAGTAGTTTCTTGGCAAGAGATGATCAGGATCCGAAGGTCTACTCGATGACTTGAAAAAAAATTCAAAATGGCGGAATTTATTTTTTCATACAAAATTTAAAACTTTTTTTATTTATTCAAAATGGCGATTATAGACCTCGAGAGCTGCTTTAGCAGCTCGAGCCGCGAGCAAAATACTAGTTATAATATATGTTTAGATTTCCATGGTGTGATTTTCGTGGTCCTAAAAGAATTTCTAGTCTACATTTTCAAAATGTCTTCAGCTTTATTCTGGCTCTTTACTTTTTTCCCGCAGTTTAGTCCAAAATTTTGGTGAAATAGGATGGATCTCTCACCTATTAATCACACCAACTTTAATGTAGTCACAAACAAAAAGCTTTATTTCAACTTACTTCCATGAATTTTATTGCAAAATTATTTATATTACAAGGCAAAAAGTCTTAAATGATTCACAGTCCAAATATTAATACAAAAAATTCGAAGCATAACATCTGTTGTGATTTTACCTAACAAAATTATTACATATTTTAGAAGCAGAAGTGCGTAACTGCAGTACCAGCTAGTATTACAAATAAACTTATTTCGTAGCATAATGGTCGAACTCAAAATACATCAATCATTTTTCTATATTGCTTTGGTGCATACATACGCAAGTCAAAAAATATAATTATGGTTCTCCAAATTTTTAGAATGTGTTCAGATACGACATTATGCATGTATTTATCTTTGCAACGAAAAGAGATAGAAATACTGGTGTCAGCTTGGCAGAAAGAGCCCGAAATGCTCATTACCTTTATGTAAAAAAGTGAGTTTGGTCGGAAGTACACATCCGACCTTATGATACTAGAGTCGAGATATATTTATTTATTTTTAAAGAATATTAGCCATATTAAATGACTAATATTCCCCTTTCCTCTCCAATTAAGCGTCAGGCTTGTGCTAGGAGTAGGTACGACAATAGTGCAACGGGCGGGATTTGAACCGTCGACCTTTCGGTTTTCAGTCCACTCCTATACCGGTTGAGCTATTGAGGCTCTGTATAACTTTATTAATATAACTTTATTCTAAAGATGTAATGAAAGTGTCTAGATAGTCCATACTGTTCTTCACATACTTGTGACTGCGGGTGACGACGTAGTGATGGCGACAGAGCTCGCAGTAGGAAGTGGCAGCCTGCAGCAGCCAGCGCTCCAAGCACGAGCGATGCACCGCCGCAATAGTGCCGCGGCAGGAGCACGGTCGCACCAGCCGCTCCGCAGACTCGCCGCCGAAGCAGATGCGGCAGATGTTGTCCAAGCGCTGGCTGCCGGTCACGCTGGGCGCATCTTTGGCGACTGAAGCCTGAGCGTTCGTGTCGTTAGAGCAGCCCGCAGCAGTCAGCGCTCAGGCACGAGCGATGCACCATAGCGTTGCAGATAATTGGAAATTAAATTGTGATTGAATTAGCAATGGCTAACATGACATATGGATCCGAGACATGGTTGCTAACTATGAGCCTCATAAGAAAGCTCAGAGTCACTCAGTGGGCGATGGAGGGAGCTATGCTTGGAATCGCTCTACGTGATCAAATCTGAAATGAGGAGATCCGTAGGAGAGACAACCAGAGTAAGCGACATAGCTCAGTGGGTTGCGAAGCTGAAGTGGCAATGGGCAGCTAGAGGTTGGAGTCCCAAGGTGCTAGAATGGCGACCTTACCCCGAAAAGCGTCATCAAAAGAGTTGCAAAGAACCAGAAAGATGAAAATCTAGATACCTAATTTAAATTTTCACCTCTTTGGTCCCCTGCGACTCTTGTCTTGAATAGTGTATTGTTTCTTTCTAATTTCTAACATCAGAAGTGGGATTTTACTAGGGTATTAATTTAGTAAGGGCAAACCTGCTTCTTAAGCAGCAGAGCACAAACAGATCCAAGTATGGACACGGAGCGGCGGGTCGGCGGCAGCAGAGAAGAGGCAGGCGAGGAGAACGTCAGGGAATCTGCCACGCGCTCGCGGATCAAACGCTGCTCCTCGCTTTCTGTCAGGTTTACTGCAACAGACATCTTTATCTGCCTTAAACAAAAACACTATCTCTGTCAATCTCGAGAGACAATAAAAAAAAATTGTGAACTACAATTTTTTTTTGATTGTCTCTCGAGATTGACAGAGATAGTGTTTTTGTGAATTAAGAAATTCCTCCTCTTTGTAATTTGGTAAAAAAAATTTGAACTACAATTTTTTTTACCAAATTACAAAGAGGGGGAATTTCTCAATTCGACGTGTATTTTCTTAACTAAGAGTAAATGTTGGTTTCACTTAAAGATCAAATATTTCAAGGTATCTCACTAAACTATTTAAGTCATAAAAATATACTTACTTACTTAGAGGAATTAAAATATAATAAATAAACCTGGTGGTCCTATTTCCGGAGAGCGACAGCTGATTTCGGTCTGTTGGGCGGTAGAGCGCAAATCCTTGTCGCCATGAATAGCGGAATTTGGAACATGCGCGCTAGGCTGGAAAATAAAGCGATAGTGGAACACGCAAAGAGAGCTAGTACGTCTGCGGTGCTCGAGGTGATAAGTAGCCAGTAGGTAGGTACCTACTTTGGAAGTAAATAGCAAAGTACCAATTCTAGCCGTTGCCTGTCCTGTGATAAGCCAAAGGTTGTCATTTTGCTTATCATAGTTATGTGTTTGCCTGTTGGTAATTAAGTAAGTGACTAGGTAGGTACTTTCATAGCGATACAGATATAAAGCACACATTTTGAGAACTCGTCATATTTCCGCCGTATGTGTCAACTGACATATAAAAAGTGCGGTTCACCCATCATCCTTACAGTACAAGGCTATCTCGGCACTTCAATGACATTGCCAGGGGGCGCTGTTGGAGAACAAGGCTTAGAAATCCTTAGAATATTCAAACAAGAACAAAGGGAATTCATCGCGACCTCAAGACGCCCACCGTGGAGGAGTACGTCCGTACACTTGCGCGGCGCATGTTTGCGCGCGCGGACTACGGACCTTACACACACCTTCACGGCATCGCTCCGCTGACCATTCGACCACCGACCGGGCGTCCTCTGCCTCGGGAACTCCTACGATCGCCACCACTAGCGTGGCACGCAGGCAATCCTAGCGATGATGATGACGACGCGAGACCCACCGGATTTGACACTATCTCCGCGCGCGATGGCCAGCCTATCGTCCGCAACGCGGAGATCACGACCAGACCAGACACCACCCCCGCGCGCGACGGCGACTCTATCGCCCGCAGCGCGGGGAACACAACCAGCCACGAGGCCCCAAGCCAAGATGGCGGGCCCTAGCCGGTGAAATTCCGGCTAGAAGACCAACACCGGGGTAATTGAATACCCCGCGCCTTGCCCGGGTAAGGAGGCTACGCCTCGAGGCCCGTACCCCCGCTTGGCCTTCGGCCAACCGGAGAAGACCCTGTCGTCGTCGAAGAACAAAGGGGACACTTGACGGCAACGTTAATTCTGATTTTCGCCACGCGCCAAGATAGCCTTGTCGTACTGTAAATTAAGGACTAAAATCACACTAAAATCGTACTTTTGGCATGAAAGTTGACACATAAAGCAAATAATGGCAAGGAGATTGCAGAATGTATTCACTATAACTAATCAAGAACTAATCGCCAACACACAGTAGGTACCTGTACTTCTCTACATAAAACTAATGAAGCAATGTAAGACGAGCAAGTAAGCTTACGGGCATGTGAAGTGACGAGCAGCTAGACGCAGACATGCTTACAGTGAGCCTGCTGTCCGAACTCCTCGAGCCCCAGAATATGAGCAGCGTCTGACCTTCCGCTACATTACATTCCTGGCCAAGTCAATAAATTATATTAATGCCTAATTCCATCTACCCGTACCAATATTATATTAATGCGAAAGTTGTTGACTGTTACAATTCTGCTGCAGCTTGAACACACGCCTGCTGTAGAGGGAATTTAGGGATTTTACCCTAAATTGTCTCCTCCATATGTTATTACGGACAACCATTATTGTCAGTTATAACATATGGATTATGGATCCGCGACATGGTTGCTAATACTATGGGCCTCATACGAAAACTCAGAGTCACTCAGCCGGCGTGGAGAGAGCAATGCTTGGAGTTCCTCTACGTGATCAAATCAGCCACCACCGACGTCTGAAATAACGTTTTGTTTAAGTCATCGAATTTATGAAGCTCTTGATAAATTACCCGTATTAAATTATAAAAGCTGCAAGTTCTGTGGAATCTAAAGTTTATTCTTTGCAAGGTTTGTGGGATATTTGGCCTATAAAAAACCGGCGCAAGAATTGCTCGTCTCAAGTTTTGAACTCTATCGCTTGGAAATGTTGGTATCTCATTAGCTTTTACTAGATAATTCAGGTTTGCCAGGCTATGCATTGCACCACCTACACCGATCCGGAAACATTTTAATTATTTATTGAAACTAGAAAATTTACCCAATTATTTCACACATATTTTTAAAAATGATTGAAATATGACAACCGTCAATAACGAAAATTCATTTAAAATTGTTTTAGTATAGATTCGTGTGTCTTACACATGCAATTATACACGGATTATACCTGCTGTGTAATTTTGTTTCATCACTAACTTGAACGCTTACGATTGCGCAACATAGTGAAATAAGAGTTGACAGATTGACAGCTCACAATTTTAAGTTCAAACTTCAAAGTGACATTGACAAGTTACAAGCATTGATCGAGTTCCCTTCTGTTTTTTCTCTCCACGTGAAATCCAAAATAACTTGTGAAATATCTTGAAATTGCACATTACTTGTGAAGAAATTTAATAATCATGGCGGTCCGTGTACAATTCGAGAATAATAACGAAGTGGGAGTGTTTAGTAAACTGACAAACTCGTACTGCCTCGTCGCTATCGGCGGCTCGGAGAACTTCTACAGCGTGTTCGAAGCGGAACTCGCGGATACGATTCCAGTGGTGCATATTAGTATAGCTGGGTGCAGGATCATCGGGAGGATGACCGTGGCGAACAAGAACGGGCTGCTCGTTCCCTCGTCGACCACAGACACAGAGCTGCAGCATATACGGAATAGCTTGCCGGATTCAGTCAAAGTACAAAGAGTTGAGGAGCGCTTAAGTGCGCTCGGTAATGTTATCGCTTGCAACGACTACGTAGCCCTCGTACACCCTGACTTAGACAAGGACACAGAAGAAATCCTCGCAGACACATTAAACGTCGAGGTCTTCAGACAGACGGTGGCGGGAAATGTGTTGGTAGGCTCATACACAGCGCTAACTAACAGAGGGGGCTTGGTGCACCCTAAAACGACTATTCAGGACCAGGACGAGCTATCGTCTTTACTACAAGTACCATTAGTAGCTGGGACAGTCAATAGAGGTATTATTTCAAATCAAGTACATAATTTTTTTATTAAGTTCTATCAGTCTTTTACAACTGTTGTGTGTATACATCACACATAAATTACTGGATTAATCTAAATGGGACTTTGTCAGATCAAAAGCATAATATGCTGTAACTTTGAGCTTAAAATATTTTGTTTTATATAACCTGAAACTCCTAAACATAATATAATATTTTATAACAAGGTCAGCTACTCAATATAATGTTTTCTAAACTGATTACCATCAGTCCCAAAGTAAGAGTCCCAAATGTAACTAAAGACGCACTTGAAATAATCTACATGAAATAAATTTTGTTTTTTATCAAATATTTTGTAGCACTTCACTGCAAACTCACCTAATGGTAACTGAGAATGCTGTCAAAGATAAAAAACAGGCTAATTTGGAACGAGTATAACTGTTTAAAAAGGCCATACTCTTAATTATTTTTTTACTAGCTGAAACCCACAATTTCGTCCATGTGGAATTAGGTTTTTTAAAAATCCCGTGGTAACTCTTTGATTTTCCGGGATAAAAAGCCTATGTCACTCTCTAGGTCTTTATCTATATGCATGCAAAATATCACGTCAATCCGATGCACCATTGGGATGTGATTGAAGGACACAACCACCACTTTCGCATTTATAATAAGGGTAGGTACTGATTCTTAATACATTTCTTCTTTTTTAGGTAGCGAAGTTGTTGCCGCTGGATTGGTTGTCAATGATTGGTGCGCATTCTGTGGTATGGACACTACGTCAACTGAAATCTCTGTGATAGAGAGTGTGTTCAAACTCAACGATGCTAAGCCGACTGCCATAACTTCCACGATGCGCGCCTCCCTCATCGACAGCATGTCATAACACCAGTGTAGTCCGGACGGGCTGTATCTACCTGCAATTTTTATTATAATATTGTTTTATATGTAAAATTTCTGTTGTTCAGATTACCAAACTGTCTGTGACCTGTATTTTACACTAATTAAGTACGTAATAAAAAATAAAAAATGTTATAGCTTTTTTTAATCTAATGATATTTTGGTTGGTCAACATGGTACATTTTTTTTATCAGATACCCTTGACTGCAATGTCACCTGATGATAAGTGATATTATGCAGTCTAAGACGGAAGGGGGCTTACCTGGTAGTGATATTCAGTGGTACACTAAACTTATAATACATTATAAATTTACTGCCTTTTTCTATAGAAACTCTTAATTAGTTTAATTGAAGATTTTCTGTAACACTGTATTTTTCGTCAAATATTGAAAAATCAATGTTGTCATATTATGAAATCTAATTTCAGACCTACAAGTACCATTGTGTAATCATTGTGTTATCTGAATTCTGATAGTGATCATTATTTTAGTGAATAGTGTTTATAGTTACCACTTTAACTGAACTGGCATATTAAGTTTAATAGCTGTACAATTTTGGTTACTGACTGAAATCCATGAGATTGTAGGTTCTAATCTCATGGCTATAGGCATTTTCTTATTAATAATAATATACAGAGTGCTTATTCTAACAAAAGCCACATTATGCTTTGTATATTGGCGTCTCCAAAGAATCTGGATTCTATACAGATGCTATGAAATGATTATTAGAACGCTCAAGTGCAAGGCATTCTGCTTGTGAATGTATCACTCGGCCTTTAACATCCTTTGGGTACTAAAGGCGTGATGGTTAAAATAACTGCGATCTCACGTCATGATTGTAAGTGGTGACGTGTAATGTTCGCAGTCAGGAGAGGCTTTGCAGTACGCGGCAGAAAGTAATGTACAATCTTTAGAAGGAGATAGCAGATTTGTAGAGCATTGTCTCGTCGTTGAGACCGACAAAACGTCATATAATATGAGTGACAGAGACTAACACTACAAAGCTGAAACGTCATTCTTAAGGCCGATGCTTACTTTCTGCCGCGTATAGGTTACCCATTTTCGGATAGGGCACAACGAAAACTTTCTCTAGGGGTAACAATAAAACCAGGCCTATAATTTAATAATACATTTTATTTATTATCAATAGTAAAATTATTAGATCAAACAGGACATCCTATCTACATTGACACAACAGTTCCATCGGAAGCCTACATCAACTCTCAACCACACACTAGGAACAAAAGTAAACTATAGGTATTATGCCACTTTATGATATGATATTCCATTCTTATGATGTTTCAGTGTCATCATGATCAAACCATCGCCGGCTCATTACAGAGCACGGGTCTCCTCTCAGAGAAAGAAGGGTTTTAGCCATAGTCTACCATGCTGGCCATGTGCACATTGGTAGACTTCACACACCTTTGAGAACGTTATGGAAAACTCTCAGGTATGCAGGTTTCCTCACGATGTTTCCTTCACCGTTAAAGCAAGTGATATTTAATTACTTAAAACGCACATAACTCCGAAAAGTTGTGCGTGCCCGGGATCGAACACCCGACCTCCGCCGATTAGAAGGCGGACGTCCTAACCACTAGGCTATCACAGCTTCAGCTTCACTGTTTCAGTGTAGGATTGGCTTATTGACGACGCTACGACGTTTTTATTTGTGACGAGAACGAAATTTCGAATAAAAGAATCGGTCAAGTGTCAGTCGGACTCGCACACGAAGGGTTCCGTACCTACAAGAACTTTCATGGCGGATATTAAAATTTTTATTATTTGTTACAGCGGCAATAGAAATACACGTTCTGTGTAAATTTCAACCCTCTACTTGTAATAGACCCGTTGGCATCCTTCAGGTACGGAATCCTAAAAATCGTCGCGCCGAGAATGTAAACCAACCTTAAATGGAATCGGTATCTAAAAAATAACAAAGCTGCCTATAAATAATTTAATTAAAGTAACTTACCAAATAAAACAATATTACATTAGAAAAAATAAACAAGAAAATATTATTATTTACAACAAAATCCTACAAAACATAAAAAAATTGGACGAAACATGATAGTGAATATTGGACGAAACATAAAAATTGTAGGTAGAAAAATCCAGTGCATGCAATTTTTATAACAATAATATATTATGTTATTCGTCCTAAAAATTATTAATGTTATGTTAATGTAAAAACTGTTAATGTTTAATAAGTAACTACATATACCTAACACAAACTGTATTATAATGCAAATGCAGCAGAAATTAAATATACAGAATTCATTATAAAAACCTATGTAGTTAGGCCTACCAAATTTCTTTTTACAAAGGATCATATTATTTTAAAGTTCAAGTCTAAATGAGTGCTCTTAAGGGCCAAAAGTGAGCATAGTTTAGAATTTTAGAAATACTTAATTCAACGATTGATAAAATTCAATATCAGACTCCCTATCTATAATAAGCAGACATAATCTTAATCACAATAATTATCATTTGTTACAAAACAGCCTCTTTTATGGCCACTTACAGATAGCAATTTTTATGTTATGTTTTCAGTGATTTTACACAACATGCGGTTTACCAAAAGAAATATGTTCAGATAATGGTACGACTTTTAGACGTACGAAGAATCATGCCATTCTTCTCTAAAGAAAATATTATGTAAAGAATTGCACTACTTTTAGTCCTGCCAGTTTAAAAATAAGAGTTAACTAGTCACCCACACTAAGCACAATTCTTTTTCCTTCCACAGTAGGTAGTGGATTTTAAGGTATCAATAATATTTTAAGGTAATAGATTTAAGGAGGCACTTAAAGCGATTATTCCTTAGGATTATACCTACCTCTAACTTATATATTAACAGCCAATTTTTTCAACATTCATGACATTATACCAGAGTAATGTTTGACGTGCCTAAAGTCCTAAACACAACAATAATAATGTATTATATATAAAAACTATATAAGCATTAAAAAGTTAGTAAAAGCAAAGTTAGCTATATACTAACCTAACATCTTAGTATTATTAAGGAGAATCAAGGACGCCAAAGTTTTTAGACATTAAACGTAGAAAAATGTATAAATCGGTATATCGACAGATTCATTTTAAAATGCAATAGATATAACAATTAAAATATAATAATTAATAAATAGTTTAAGTAAGTACACATAGTTTATATGATAACTCTAATATTCACACCAAAAATACAAAATTATTAGAGTGTGTTAAGATAGTGATAATTAGGCTTGTTGGTTTACAAATTTATTTATTTTTGAACTATACTTGACTAAATTATCAGTTCTTAAAGTTTAATATCATGCCATCCTTTTCTAAAGAGTTTAGATCTGCCGATACAAGTATAGGTACTTTTATTTTTACAAAATGGCTTCCCAAAGTTTTAGAATAATAATTAAGCAGGATTAGCTCATTATAGATTGAAAAACGTTTCATAAAAAATTCACGAGAGATATATTTCTAGCGACTCCTAAAATGCAATAGGAAAATATAAGTCGATTCAAATGCTAGTGGAGGTATCCATGTTAAGTTAAAAGTCCATAAAATGTAAAACCTCTTCAGTTCGTAAGATAAGTTGAGCATATAACCCTTTTTTTAAATTTGCGACTCAATACGTCTAGGATAAAAGGACGCTCTTTGACTTATCTTCGTTTTTTATTTGGTTTGGTATTTAAGGTGAAATAATATTGTGGCGTCGATTTAAACTATTCCTTTTTAATATTGCTAAGAAAAAAGGACGGAAAAGTACTGGCACCTAAAGTAACGATATTTGTCAGTTTTAAATTTAAAAAAAAATTGTCTGTCGTTTTCTTATTACATTAGTAATACTCTTGAATTCAGTTGCCCTTTGATACCATACCAATACCAAAATAAGTGATAAAAGTTTATTCAAAGCAATATGTACAAATATGGCTATTCTAAGGGTTATATGCTCGATGGTAAACTATCACTACCCATATTGTAATGCGAAATTGTGTTTGTTTGTTGGTTTATTGGTTTGTCCTTCAATTACGTCGCAACAAATTGACGTGATTTTTTGCACGAGTATAGTTGAAGACCTGGAGAGTGACATAGGCTACTTTTTATCCCGGAGATTTCTAAAAACTAATCGAAGTTCCGGGCATCAGCTAGTAAGGTCTATACAGAAGTGACTAGTTTTAGTCAAAGTAAAGTAGATCTTAACAGTGTGACCGCAGCCTAATCTACAAGTATGGCTTGCAGTTTGCTATTTACAGAAAAAATGCTTCAGTCAATATTAAAACTAATAATATTATCTAGAATGTAAACAATAATAGAATTACAAATTTCCATTTTAACAAATTCTTCGCTACTATAGTTACCATAATTGTAAAATATACAAATATCTAATGATCCAAGATCCCACTGACTTCCTTATTTTCTGAGAAATTTTCTAACAAACTTTACTCACTTTTCTTAATGTCTGAGAGCTGATTTTTATGTATATTTTCCGAGTATCACTACCCATATTATAATGCGAAAGTGTGTTTGTTTGTTGGTTTGTACTTTAATCACGTCGCAACGGAGCAACGGATCGACCTGATTTTTTGCATGGATATAGTTAAAGACCTGGACAGTGACATAGGCTACTTTTTATCCCGGAAAATTAAAGGGTTCCCACGGAATTTTCAAAAACCTAAATCTACGCGGACGAAATCGCGGGCATCAGCTAGTCATAATATAAAATTACAACTCAGACTACAAGTAAGATAAACTGTGTTATTTTTTGCGAGCTTTAAAGCGTCTGTGGAAATTACCGCCGACAGGAAGTGTCTAGCAGTATTGAATATTAATTTTGAACAATATTCTGTAAAACATATTATGTCGGTCGCGCTGTCTTTAGTTGTAAACCAAAGAGTATATAATCACTACGTGTTGTAAACAGATTGCTTATTGAACATCACGTCATCGTCCCCACCGTCGTTGTGAGACTATAAAACCGGACACGCAGTGCGTCACAGGGGATTATTCATGTGGCTCTTGCCAAGGGCACTTCTCATTAGACACTGTGTGTCGTACTGTGGGTTTTATTATTATTTGTTACCTGTGTGGTGCCTGTTGTTTGAGGTTATAGTACTAGGTGAGGTGTGCTAGGTTAGATGGTTGGTCTGGGACCGGTATGGGGATGGAGGAGCCGGTGTAGGTAGGGACCTATGTAGGGTTAGTTACAGTTGTCTAGTCATAGGAGACGTTGTTGTCATGACTCAAATGAGGGTTGCTATAGTTATTGTTGAGGTTAGTTTGTGTTGTCTCTCGTAGTGCGAGAATATTGTTAGTACGCCCACGAAGGCTCGGTTAATCTAATATGTTGTAATCCTGACTTATACGGTTAATCATCAATCGTCATCATCTTCATGAAGGCAGGCCTATCCCGACACATACATGAAAATCAGCAGTCAGACTAAGAAAAGTAAGTAAATTGGTACTTTCAGTAGCTGATACCCAAATTGGCCCACGGCGCAAGCCAGCAGATATGCGTAATATGTTAACAGTACACACTAACAGTAGTCTATCCCTCACATTTTGTTTCTCAGAAGATAAGGAAGTCTGACGGCAATGGGATCTTGCTCTATAATAGGTACATATTCCATGGTCAAACTATAAGTTCATTTTAGAATAACCATATTCAGTCGTGTTTATTCCATACATACAACTCATATAACATCATGTATATCAAAGCTACTAAATGATATTAATTTCATAAGTAACAAATATTTAAAATCAGTCGAGTAAGGAGACTCGATATATACAAATGTAATTATTTTTAAGATTCAGACTGTCAATAAATATCGCGAAACTTGTTTCAATGTCTATGCAAAAAGAAAATTGAAGTTTCTGTCTATGATTTCAATATTCTCTTTGTAAAGATCATATTACAATTTTCGGGTAGTTAAACACACCCGTTGATAAAGTCTGTCGGTTTATCCGAACCACTCTTTAGAACGTGGGAGGAACTAGAGTAACCAACATAGCTCAACGGGTTGCGAAGCTGAAGTGGCAATGGACAGAGCACATAGTTCGTAAAACCGATAGACGTCGGGGTCTTGAGGTACTGGAATGGCGACCTCGCACCGGAAGATGCGGTGTTGGAAGAGCCCCCACTAGGTGGACGACGACATCAGACGAGGCGCAGGGAGCCGCTGGATTCAGGCGGCGCAAGACCGTGGCGTGTGGAAATCCCTACAAGAGACCTATGTCCAGCTGTGGACGTCTAACGGTTGATGATGATGATGATGATGATTTTTATTCCGAAATTTCTAGATGAAATGTTTTGTATGGACTTAAGTTTATCAAAATAACGCTGTTACCATATACACATTCAATAAAATTATTGAAACGAATAATGTTACTGAATATTTATTGACGGTCTGAAGCCTGTCCTAGGGTAGTGCACCATTAAGGAAAGTCGTGACGCTATTAGGAATACTTTCAATTTTGAAGGGATTAGGATCATAAAGATCAAAACCGGCCATGTGCGAGTCAGGCTCGCGCACCGAGGGTTCCGTACTACAGTCGTATTTTTTACACATTTTGCACGATAATTCAAAACTACTAATTATTAGTTCATGACCACACTTAAATTTTTTTTGTGTGATGTAACCACAAATTCGCGGTTTTTAGATTTTTTCCCCCCTGACAGTCAGACAACAAAGTGGTCCGTTTAATATGGGTTCCGATTTTCCTTTTGAGGTACGGAACCCTAAAAACGTTAAGAAGTGCGAGACACTTGCGTTTTAA
The DNA here is from genome assembly GCF_902806685.2 of Maniola hyperantus. NCBI lineage: Eukaryota > Metazoa > Arthropoda > Insecta > Lepidoptera > Nymphalidae > Maniola > Maniola hyperantus. Next base: position 451,302 of record NC_048550.1, read on the forward strand.
GACATTATTCGAAAAACGCAAGTTTTTTCTTTTGAGGTACGGGACCCTAAAAATGGAAACTTCTCCATTGCAATTGTAAAGTGATAAACACAATTTTCGTGATAAGGGGTTCAACCCACATACTGCCCATTAACTGGCAACTCTTTCAACATTGGTCGCTCTAGCTCCGTAGCTTAGAAGTGCGTAGTGATGGGCGGCGGGGGGTCGATCAGCCTCTCATAGAACAGCATGTACGCGGCGCAGCGCAGGACCTCGTGCAGCGACACCTCGTGTACCAGCGTGTCCGACGTGTACCACCATCTATAGGGGGTTCGGGAGGTTATGAAATAGGTACTCTTCGACACTATTTGTTTTTACTAGATGTAATGTGGCAACACATGTTGCCAGTGACATATGGATCCGAGATATGGTCGCTAACTATGGGTCTGATAACAAAGCTCGGAGTCACTCAACGGGCGATAGAGAGAGCTATGTGCGGAGTTTCTCTACGTGATCGAATCAGAAATGAGGAGAACCGTACGAGAACCAGAGTAACCGACATAGCTCAACGGGTTGCACAGCTGAAGTGGCAATGGGCAGGGTACATGTTGGACTAGGTGGACGGAGGACATCAGACGAGTCACAGGGAGCCGCTGCATTCAGGCGTGGCGTGTGGAAGCCAATCTTCTGAAGAGATATTATGCCAGTAAAGATAGGTGGGAAAGAGATACACATACCGTTTGCTCTCAAACCCGTTCCCGCGTCGGTAGGTAGCGAAGTGGCCGGACTTGGGTCCGCCCACGTGCACCACCACGGCCGTGAGGCGGTACAGCGCACGGTCGTCCGCTGCGCTGGTCGCTGAGGCGTTGAGGACTGAGAGACTACTTCGCAGGCGACCTTCGCCCATGAGGGATACCAGGTCTGGCTGTAATCATTTCAATTTGCAGTGGTATGTGGTGAACGTTCAGAACCAAAATTCGCCGACTTTTGCGTCGGTGTCATGAAGGCAGTGGCAAAAACCAATAAAATAATAATTTAAAGTGGATAGGTACCCTCTTAATCTCTCTTTTTAAATCTGGTTGCAGAAGTGATCCAAATAATTACAGGCCAATTTCAATTCTGCCAACACTGAGCAAGATATTTGAGAAAATCATGCTCAACCAACTGCTTCGGCATTTTAATCTAAATAAGCTACTCCATTCTGAGCAGTATGGTTTCACTAAAGGTCGATCAACAACCGACGCGGCCGCAATGCTGTTAAAGCATATATTCAGTGCATGGGAAGGCTCACAGAATGCCATTGGTATTTTTTGTGACTTATCCAAGGCATTTGATTGCGTTGAGCACGAGACTCTCCTGGTTAAATTGAGCCACTACGGAATCAAAGACACTGCGCTTGGTCTCATTGCGTCTTATCTTGGTAATCGTATTCAAACAGTGTGTGTTAACGATGTAAAGTCATCCGGATCAGCCTCACTAATGGGTGTTCCTCAAGGCTCTATTCTAGGTCCTTTCATGTTCTTGGTATACATAAACGATTTACCATATTTTGTCCAAAATACTTGCGATATTGTACTATTTGCTGATGATACGTCTTTGATTTTTAAAGTTGATAGAAATAAAGACAATTTTGACGATGTGAGTAGTGCCATATCTCAGGTAACTCACTGGTTTACCGTAAATAATTTACTTTTAAATTCAAAAAAAACTAAGTGTGTTGAATTCGCACTGCACAATACCAAGAACACAAGTAACATTAATTTAATGATAAATAACGATACATTACAAATAGAAGAGACTACAACATTTTTGGGGATAACCTTAGATGCGAAGCTTCAATGGGGCACCCATATATCAACTCTTGCTAGCAAATTAAGCTCTGCCGCTTACGCTGTTAGAAAGATTCGGCAGTTAACTGACGTGGAAACCGCAAAGATAGTATATTTTGCTTACTTCCATAGTATTATGTCTTATGGAATCTTAATATGGGGTAAAGCGGCAGATATTGGGAGAATTTTGTATTACAAAAAGGGCAATACGCGCAATTTATAACTTAAGACCACGCGATTCCCTTCGAGAGAAATTTAAGGAAATAGATATCCTTACTGTAGCCTCTCAATATATTTATAATAACATAATTTTTGTAAGACAAAATATTCTTAGTTACAAGAAAATTGGTGATCTACACAATAGGCTAACTAGAAACAGAGACAAACTTGCAGCTCCTGCCTTCCGCCTCAGGAAAGTCCAAAAGTCATTTGTGGGTATTGGTATTACCTTTTATAATAAAATCCCGCAAACTATTTTGGACTTACCTTTGCACAAGTTTAAAAAATCTATTAAAACTATGCTCCTGAAAAAAGCATATTACACAATTGAAGATTATCTAAATGATAAAAGAGCGTGGATTTGACCTGCAGCTCGTTCCAGCAACGCACAAGACTGCAAATACTATTTTATATATGGCATAATTTTGTACCTATATCAAATATTTGAAAAGAGCAACCGCCGAGTTTCTTGCTGGTTCTTCTCGGCAGGAAAGGCATTCCGAACCAGTGGTAGATGCATCCGACTATTCGTAAGCACTTGTAAAAGTTTATACGAATAAAAAAGATTTTCATTTCATTTCAATCATCAATTTTCAAAATTCATACTCCACACTCATATTATAGATGCGAAAGTGTGTTTGTCTGTCTGTCCATCCATCTGTCTGTCTGCTAGCTTTTCACGGCCCATCCGTTTAACTGATTTGGATGAAATTCGGTACACAGATAGCTTGCATCCCGGGGAAAGACCTAAATCGACGCTAACAAAGTCGCGGGTATCATCTAGTAAAAAATAAAACAAGGATATTCGAGGATCCTGAATAATAAACATCAGAGGGTTTCCAGAGAAAAACGAGTACCTGTGGGCGTTGCTGCGCGGCGTAGGGCGCCATGCACAAGGTTTCCGGGAAGGCGACATGCTCGCCGCGCTTGCTCGGCCCCCCGCCGCGCCACTCCACGCGCGCTATCTGCAGCACCAGGCAGCGCGGCAACTGACCGACCAAACACTTATACAATATTCTATCTAATTTTAAAGGTCGATATTTTGTGCCGCATACTATAAATCAGTTGGAGTTCATCTTGGAGTTTCTCTACGTGAACAAATCAGAAATGAGAAGATCCGTCGGAGAACTAGAGTAACCGACATAGCTCAACGGGCTGCGAAGCTGGTGGCAATGGGCAGGGTGCATAGTTCGTACAACCGATAGACGTTGGGGTCCCAAGGTGCTGGAATGGCGACCTCGCACCTGAAGACCCCCACTCGGTGGACGGACGACATCAGACGTGTCGCAGGGAACCGCTGGATTCAGGCGGCGCAAATGACCTATGTCCAGCAGTGGACGTGTATCGGTTGCAGATGATGAGTGTAAATGAGATGGGTAAAGGTGCTTGTATTGGAGGATAGCTGCTGACCTTGCCGAAGTTGACGGTGCGTATGTGCTTGGTGTAGGCGTGCTCGCTGCTGGAGGGCGCGGCGGCGTCCTCGGGACAGCACTTGGTGCAGCGCACGCCTTTCACCATCTCCGGCGCGGTAAACGCGCGCAGCAAAGCTAAAACACACATTATGTTAAAGGCCTTGTTCGCTGCCAAGTCACATGAGGCTCCGTTTGCAGGTTGCGCCATGTTTCCTATATAGGTACGCCACGCGTTTATCTTAGGTCGTCTTTACCTTAATATAATTAATTATTAGTAAAGAGTAGGTATCTACTAAGGATTTTTCGAAATTTCACCCCTAAGTGGGTTAAATGGGGGTTTGAAATTTATGTAGTCCACGCGGACGAAGTCGCGAGCATAAGTTAGTCTGTATTTATAAAGAAAATCACTCACTGTCAAGCACGGGCGCATCAAGCTCCCATCAAGCAAAACAAATCTACGTGCCCGTGTGTGAACTCGACCGTACCAAAGGGAGATCTCCCACTGAGCGGTTGTCATTGGGTAGCGCCAGCTGGGCCGACGGTGATATCTTCTATATATAGTGCAGATTGCAGAAAACTCCGTTAGTGCGATTTGCGTGTTCTCCTTTCACTTTCGAGGATGGTACCCGTGCCATCTAGTGAGAGCGATATAAGTAAGGCTTGGGTTCATATCCAACGGCTGCTGATAGATTTCTTTGTATGAGTGAGAAGCGCCATCAGTGAGTGAGAACTATGGTGACTGCCACGTCAAGCCAAGTGACCGTCTTTGAAGCTTGTTAACGGATACTTACCGGATAAACTGAAGGTGCCCGAGAGTCCCGTGCTAGCGTTCGCCATCGACAGCGTGATGCTGTCGAACTTGTCGTAGCGGACAGGACTCTGGAACAAATATTTAAACTTCCTAGAGTACTGGTAGTAAGTTTTAAGGAACTATTATAAGTTACGTCCATGTACCTGCGCAGAAATCTTATTTTTAAGGCACCATCCTCCACGAACGAGAGAATCGCGGCGATAGTCTCGCCAAAGTGACAAAATTCGATACAACCTCTTTGGGCCAATCTCCGCATGGCGATACTATCGCGGCGATACGACGAGTGACTCTGGACGAGTATAACGTGACGGACTCTACCATTACTATACCACCGGCGTTACCATTGAGTCTCGCGACGATACAGTCGAGTCTCGCGCCACAGTTGAGAGGCGCACTGAGGCGTTGCGGTCACAGCTTTACTCTTTACTCACGTCACTTGCTTTAACGGTGAAGGAAACCTATGAAGCATACCTAAGAGAGTTCTCCGGAAAGTTCTCAAAGGTGTGTGAAGTCTACCAATCTGCACTTGGCCATGGTACACTTCTCCATTCTGAGAGGAGACCTGTACCGTGCGATGGTTGGAAAGTTGATGAAAAACTCAGGTGTACCTTGGTGGAGCATACAGTGCAATGCGTCCGCGACGCCAAGGTGCCGCGGGTGGGCGGCTGCGCGGGCGGACGCGCGGGGGCGGCGGCCCAGCGTCTGCCGACGGAGCTGAGGTGGCAGAACGAGCGCGACACGCCCTTCTTCAGCTGCATCGGCTCCGGGGCCGGCTCGTCTGACAAACAACAGCTCCTCAGACTAGAGTTTGTAAGTTATAGACTAGGATTTGCCAAGTTATTGATCCACCATGCAGCTAAGTTAATTTTATATTTCACACTAAACTACTGGACTGATTTGGCTAAAATTTGGAATGGAGATAACTTACACCCTTAACACAGGTTACTCTTTATCCCGGAAAATTAGACAGTTCTCCGGGATTAAAAAACTATAGCGGCCGAAGTCGCGGGTTTTATCTAGTCAGGAATAATAAAATAAATGTCTGTCAGAAAAATTTGACGCCAGAAGGTAAAGATAAAAAAGTGAAAAAAATATGTGTGTTTTAAGCATTAGTCATTCGCAATTAATTTTATTACTAACAAAATGGATGTAATATCTGAAATAAAGATGATTATTATTATTATTATAAGCAATTTAATATCACTTGCTTTAAACAGTAAAGTAAAGGAAAACATTGTGAGGAAATCTGCATGCTTGAGAGTTCTCCATAATGTTCTCAAAGGTGTTTGAAGACTGCAGCCACATGTCCACATTGCCATGGACTAGTATGGTGGGCTATGGCATTAAACTCTTCTTATACCGAGGGGCTCAGTAGCAAGTAGGGCGGTGATAGGTTACTGATGAAGATGATGATGAGCATGTACAGCCTTAATCGGAAACTTGGATTTACCAGGATCAGCCGAGTCTGGTTCGCCCGGCGGCGCGGCGGACGCGGGACGGGCGGGGCGCGCCGGACCCTCGCCCCGCAGCGACAGCGGCGCGGCGGGCGGCGACGCGGGCGATGCCAGTGCCGACCATGCGCGCGCGCCGCCCAGCCCCAGCGCGTCCGACAGGCAGCCCGGCTGCAGGCATATCATTACTCCATGCAAATATGCTATACTATGTGAATTACTAAGTGCTTGGTCGAATAATATATTCCCTCCAAAAAAACAACAAGTCGCTGAAGCAATGACGCTGTGACCACAAAACCCGATAGTGTAGCAACAAACCTTCTTAGCCATAGCAGCAGTCTCCTCCTCAATGCAGGACAGCAGCACATGCAGCAGCTCGTGAGCGTCCTGCTGGTCCGCGGGCACTACCCACCCCGCAGCTCGGAGGGACTGCAGCACTCCTAGGGGACACACTGGCGTGCCGCGTGCTGACTCGTGTGTGCCATTTACCACTGCAAATAAACATAAAAGCATGTTTGAATGTAATTTTAAAGGCAAGATAGAAGAAAGGCATGGAAAACGAATTTAGGGAAGATTTATACAGGGAGGTGAAAACAAGTGTTGTATCAGAATATGCATCAGGATTGTTGCGGATGCCAATATCTTGACATCCGCGGATGTGAATGTGGATTATTAGAAGTTCGCAACCGCGGCCGCGGATGCGGATTCGAATATCCGTAACAGCCTGTTGAGTACCATGGTATACATTTTGATTGGTCAGTTTACGAAGATATCAACGAGCAAACACGCACGAAGCACGCGCCACTCTGACCCCGTGCAATTTCACGCGCTTGTGTACTGTGTACGGATGTAGCACTCACACTAATGCAGATGGCAACCGTGGGGTGCTCAGCTCTCCCGCGTCGCGCGCTTCACTGACGCCTAATAAATGCAATTGCGACGCGTCTTGCGGTTAAGTTCAAGAACGACAATTTAACTGTCGCGGACAATACATATAGAGTTGATAGAAACTATTACAGATTTCCTTTTTCAAAATTTAAAATTGCCACTATGTGGAATAGGTTTCTATAACTGCTAAATTTCAACTTTACAACTCTTATAGTTTATTTTTAAAATGGATGTGACACAAGATGGACCGAGAGATTGGATGAAATTATAAGGATTCCTTGTTTTACTTGTCAACTCTTATTTATAAAAGGTCTACTTTATATTTAAGACAGAATATTGGAAGAAAATAGTATAGTTTAGTAATGATAAGTTATTTAAATAATATCCTTTTAGAATGCGCTTTAGAAAAGTGACTCTACCCTGTACTACCTCTACCCTAATATTGATTTTAGACTGATTTTTATTTTTTTGTGATTCATTATACAACATACCTACCTACAGAATATTAATTATCATTAATTAGCACATTGTGAACGTGCTGTTGGTGTATCGAAATATAATAAACTACTAGCGACTTTGTCCATGGTTAGGTTTTTTAAAAATCCAGTGAGGACTCTTTGATTTTCCGGGATAAAATGTAGCCTATGTCACTCTCCAGGTCTTTATCTATACCCATGCAAAAATCACGTCAATCCATTGCACGGTTGCTACATGATTGAAGGACAAACCAACAAACAAACACACTTTCGCATTTATAAGAAGGGTAGTGATTAAAATTAAAATCAATTAAAATTGTACACTCTGGTACATTAAGCACATCATATTCATGTTATTATAATAATTCCATTATATAATATGCCATAAATTAATATTTATAAGTAGGTATTTAATATGCAATAAGGGTGATGAGTGATGACTACACCTAACCCGCAATAAGTAATTCCATAATGTTCCATTGTTTACAAACCTTCAATAACAGTATACAGTGTTGTAATCATACTATTATGGGCATTAGCTTTAGCGTACTTCTTCAGCCACTCTATAAATGTAGGGCACGCTGCGAGCGCCTGTAGTAAGGTGTTCAAGAAGCAGGTCCTGCCCAAGTTCTGGAGCCCTGCTATCTGCCCTCGACGCTTGCGAACTCTAGGAGCTCCTCCGGGCCCCCAAAGCACAAAGGCCCCTACGACCACCGCCGCGGTGAGCCCTGCGGCCACTAAAATCCTGTCACCACCATCCATACTAACACTTTAGTCAATCAGTATTTCTCACACATTTTTTTTAGATATACAATTCAATTATTTTACAAGGATAATAGGTATTATGAGAATAATCCATAATTATTGCGATTTCTCTGCAGAAAAATAATAATTATAGTAAAGTGACAATGACAACTGACAATTGTGATTGTGAGTTGTGACATAAGTCTGTGGTTGTGACTGACAGTCGTTTGACGTTTTAATTGAAACTTTCATTACACGCGAAAATTACTATAAGTTAACGTTTTTTTTCTGTCTTTAATTATTTAATTTTATCAATTACGTATCCGTCAATATGGTACTTCTTATACCTTGAAAGTTCACATTTGCAAAAAAATTATCTGCAAAGACTTTCAGTAGTTAGAAATGTAGGAAAAGCGTATTCAAATCCTTGGAGCAGCGTAAAATGTAACGTGTCCATATTTTGACAATGACATTTAACAGCTGACATAAAGTTGAAACCAAACCACCAAACAAAACGTGCTTTGCTTAGTTTGTGCCGCAAGATTTAATGTAAATAGTAAATACATACTATTCATCCAAGCATACTATAATAAATCTACTAGTAAAGTGATAATACTATTATTAATTGAAGCTCTATTCTGTTACTTCCTACTAGTGTTACCGCTTTGCGGTCGTGCGGGAGGTATTCTAATCAGAAACGATGCAATGCAAGTCGAACTCTACAAAATCTTATTATTTACGAATAATAATAATTAATCGCCTATAAAATTAACAATGATACCCTCAAACACTATCTGCGTGTCCCAGGAAGGTCCTGCGAATGCATTGGCTTTGAATAAGGACTGTACACAAGTAGTAATCGCCGGGAGAAATGGTAATAAACAAAATAATTATTACAAATTAAATACCTTTTTCTCTACTATTAATTTTGGTAAAATGTATAATATTAATTTTTTCGCAGTGTTCAAGGTGTTCTCGATCGGTGAAAATGATTTTTCGGAAGTGTGCAATTTGCGTGTGGGGAAAAATTTAAATTTAAATTTCTCATCTATTGATGTTGCTTGGAGTACTATTGAAGGTGAGTTTTCTACTTTATATCAGTTGCTATCACAACTTCGTCCGCGTTCATTTAGATTTTCAAAAAATCATGTGGGAAGTCTTTCAATTTCTGGGATAAAAAGTGTCGTATCTCCAGGATCTCTTTCAAGATCAGTTCAGCAGGTAAAGCTAACAGACAGACAGACACACTATTTATATTTATAATATTAGTATGGACAAGGATGGATAAATATCTATATTTTTTTTATGCAGATACACTTGTGTATTCTATTCTATTCTGGAGACATTAGCCTGCTGTCCTAAACTTCTATGTACAGTACGTGGCAGAAAGTAACATACATTTGCCTTTAGAATGACATTCCCGCTTTGTAGAGCGTTGTCTCTGTCACTCATACTTACATATATGACACTAGCTGATACCCGTGACTTTGTCCACGTGGAATTAGGTTTTTAAAAAATCCTGTGGGAACTCTTTGATTTTCCGGAATAAAAAGTAGCCTATGTCATTTTCCAGGTCTTTACCTATGCCCATGCGAAAAATCACGTCAATCCATTGCACCGTTGCGCCGTGATTGAAGGACAAACCAATAAACCAACAAACAAACACACTTTCGCATTTATAATAAGGTTACTGATTTTGTCGGTCCCAACACAGGGACAACACTACGCTATCTCCTTCTAAAGATCGATGTACATTACTTTCGGCCGCGTACTGCATGTAATAGTGATACAAATTTTTACACAAATCTTTCTCTATCTTTCAACTTGCTGATGCTGATGTTGCTTAAATTGGAGTTACATTCTGCTTCCTGCTATGTTAGCAAATATCAAGTACAGGTAGTACAACCTTTTCTTTCTTTCTTCTTTCTTCGCTCTGGGCTGGTTTCCGCACTTAAACGTTTCCGTCTGTTGTGCGTGCATCGCCCCTCCCCGCCGAAGTCTTCACTCCAGCCATCCAAGCTCGCTCCAGAAGCCAAACAGACCGCCCAGGTTGCCGAGGGCTTCATGGAGTGAGGTCGGGGAACCTAAATGGCGCTCGCGTTGATCTGCTACGCCCGTACACTCTAGGAGTACGTGCGTCGGTGTTTCATCAACCTCCATGCAGGCCCTGCACAGAGGACTGTCGGTGACACCTATAACGAAAAGGTGTTTGTTTAGTGGGCTGTGCCCTGTTATGAGTCCCACCACCTTCCTAAGTTTACCTCTGTCCAGGCGGAGTAGTATGTTAGTTTGTCGTTTGTCTATGTTGGGGAAAGCCTCTTTGGCTTGCCTGCAGTCTGTTGTGTTAGCCCATAGTTTAGAATGTTCTTTTAGTGTTAGTTCATGCAACCAGGTTTTATACTCACTGAAGGGTATGGGTACGATAGGTTCTGGCCCTGTCACCTTCAGTGAAGCCTTTGAAAACTGTGTAAGTATTTTTTTGTTGTTGTAGAGAACACTCTAGCCACTGCAGCTACCAATGGGGCAGTGGTCGTGTGGAACCTCGGCCGCTCGGGGCGCTCCAAGCAGGAGCATGTGTTCTCTGACCATAAGAGAACTGTTAACAAGGTAAACCCAAACCAACCTTTACCCTTTACCTAAATAAATCTGGTCTTCTACACGGACCTCGTCTCATCGGCGGGGAACTACAACCGGCTACGGGAATTCGCGCACCATTGGCATAAGAGGCGAAGCAGCTCGGAGCGTACAGGTGCCAGGTCGGCACCACGGAGGAACAGCAGCGGAGATCACAGCTGTATTAGTGACGTCTAGCCCCCAAGGGGGGAGAGTGAGCATAAGGGACAAGGAAGAGACAAAATAATTTGTAGGGAGTCAAGAAGGCGCCCCGGGAAAATGCCAAGAGCAAGTACCGAACGGGTGCCCTCCCGCGATTCGGCCCATATAACCGAGAGGTTGGTGGGGCCATGGGAGGTGGAGGGTTGTTACCTAAATAAATGACTGGATAAGTGATCTATTTTAGAATTTTAAGTTTGGCAGTTTCATTTCTCATAAATTTCAAGACCTTTTGTTTAGCTACAGTGGTAACTCGATTAACCAGATTAGTTGTGAGGGATTCGGATAATCGAAAATCCGGATAATCGAATGTATGAAGAAAAGCGGGTTTTGTGCATATGTAGTTGACTATCTTATTCTACCTCAAATGGAAAAAGGAACCCTAGATAGGTAGGTCTTATAGTACAAGTAAAGAAAAAAATCCGAAAACTGTGAATTTGTGGTTACATCATGTTAAAAAAAATGTGTTTATGAACAAATAATTAGCATTTTCAATTTTTAAACTAAGATAGTTATACCAAGTGGGATATCATATGAAAGGGCTTTCCCTATACATTCTAAAACAGATTTTTATTTATTTTTACACACAATAGTTTTTGATTTATCATGCAAAATGGCGAAAAAATACTACTGTACGGAACCCTCGGTGCGCGAGTCTGATTCGCACTCGGTTTTTTAAGCTCTTGTGGCTGTTGTTTATATTATCAAATTAAAAAGGAAGAAATTTCTTGTAACCAGGTCAGTTTCCACCTGACAGAGCCAGCACTGCTCATCTCAGGATCTCAGGATGGGATGATGAAATGCTTCGATCTTCGCATGAAGGAAGTTGCAAGAACCTTTATCAGGCAAGTACCTACTTCATTTTGCATCTTAATTGTTTAGTGGATATTTTCACTGATATTCCCGCGATTTCATCCGGGTGGACTACACAAATTTTGACCCCCTATGTTACCCCCTCAAGGGTTGAATTTTTTAAAATCCTTTCTTTTCGGATGCCTGCATTATAGTAGCTAACTGTATGCAAAATTTCCGCCCGATCCATCCAGTGCCAGTGGTTTGAACTGTGTGTTGATAGATCAGTCATTAAGTCACCTTGTCCTTTTATATACGAGTATATAGATTAAAACATACAAGTCAGGAAACATTTTAGTTTACAAAACAATTTGAGCTTGTTCTAGATATTGTTATTCATAGGCTTGATTCTAATTCCTCATTTCTGAAAAATTAGGAACACCCCAAATCCTGCAGCACCATAATGTTGGTCACTTGTATTGTAATTGCAAACCTTTACAGGTTTACAATTATACTGAATTTCTTGGTTGTACGACATTTTACAGAATGTATTTTTCACTTTGGTCAGACTTTATTAAGAGTTAACTGTGTTTTAAGTCTGAGCTAAGTCAAAATCCATACTAATATTATCAATGTGAAAGTGTGTCTGTCTGTCTGTCTGCTAGCTTTTCACGGCCCAACAGTTTAACCGATTTCGATGAAATTTGGTACAGAGTTAGCTTACATCCCGGGAAAGGACATACGCTACTTTTTGTCCCGGAAAATTAAAGAGTTCCCACGGGATTTTTAAAAAACCTAAGTCCACGCGGACGAAGCCGCGGGCATCAGCTAGTATACTATAAATCTCAGCCTTACACCAAGCTATATTATGTCCATCCAGCAACACGGAATCAATCCGCGACGTCCAATTCAGTCCGCACCAAGCGCATGTTTTCGCGGCCGTGTCAGAAAACGGCACTGTCCAGCTGTGGGACGCGAGACGTCACGAAAGAGCCCTACATCAGTTCACCGCACACTCCGGCCCTGTGTTCGCTTGTGACTGGCATCCTGACGTGCCATGGCTGGCCACAGCGTCGCGGGACAAGACTATAAAGGTATTACAGCCACAGCAAGCGGCACCGTCCACTGTGGATTTGAGTATTGGGTGGTTGCTGCTCCGGCAAAAAGTTTTACTATTATTTTACTCAAGCTTTACTCAAGTCAAAGTCAAATAAAACAGATTTTCAATCTGTTTTATTTGACTTTGACTTGTTTTATTTACTGATTTCCGATACCATTAGCCTTGCACTTATAAAAACTCTGCAAGTAACTAAAATGTTCTCTGATCATTATTTTACGGGTAACATTTTCTAATCAATATTAATTTAATGACTTGTTTTGTACAAATGCATAAATTAAGACTGATCAAATATAATTGTGCCTAATGCCTCTTTTTTGTTAATGTTATCTCTAATATAAACAGATTAGCATACTGACTGAGTCTGTGGGTTTGTTAGTTTGTCCTTCAATCATGCCGCAGCGGAGCAACGAATCGACGTGATTTTTTGTATGGACATAGTTAAAACCTAGAGAGTGAAATAGGCTATCTATGTGATTTATTTATTTATTTTATATCTTATTAGAACGGCAGTGCCACTTACACTAACTAGATGATTAATAATAAATTTAAATACAAATAAAGGTACAAGAAAAAAGACATAAAATACAAAACGATAAAAGATCAAAGAATTTTGAATATGTACGCTGAGAACATTGAATAATCAAAGAGTTCTCAAGGGATTCGTAAAAATCGGTCAAGTGCGAGTCGGACTCGCTCACGAAGGGTTCCGTACCATCGTACAAGAAATAACACTTTAATTTTAATGGTAGCCATTTTGAATTTTTCATTATTTGTTGTTATAGCGACATAGACTTTACACATTCTATGAAAATGTCAACTCTACCTACGCGAGATATACAGCCCACTGACAGACAGACGGACGGACGGACAGCGGAGGCTTAGTAATAGGGCTCCGTTGGCACCGTTCGGGTACGGAACGCTACAAATCTAAATCCACGCAGACAAAGTCGCGGGCAACATCTAGTAATCAATGTTAACCATCAATAGAACATCACTTAAACACACACCATTATGGCAGCAATGGGCAGGGCACATAGTTCGAAAAACCGATAAACGTTAGGTTCCCAGGGTGCTGGAATGGCGACCTTGCATCGGAAAGCGCATCATTGGAAGACCCTCGCTAGGTGGACGGACGACATCAGGCAAGTCGCAGGGAACCACTGCAGCACGAGAGACCGGAGGAACAGGAGACCTATGTCCACCAGTGGACGTGAATCGGTTGATGATGATGATGATGACGTGCCATACTGATAGAGAGTAGAGACCCCGTGTGGAGCATACAAAGTAGCCAAGTTGTATAGCCTTAGGGGTGTGATCGACTGCTCTGAACTACACAACAAGCTCTGCTGCGTTTATGCACCCTCTAATTACAGCTATCTCCGCCACCGCTCCAAATTTTTCGTAAGTCCGTTTAGTCGCACGGTAGCGCGCTCCGGTCAGTGGTCACCCATACCGCGCACTTTGGCTGCGCTCAACGCACTGCTGAAGGAGTCCCCTCGCTGTGACATATTTGCTGACAAATGGGCTGACCTCATGGGTCAGATCTTGCACTTTTGTAAAAATTTATAATTTTGCTTTTTAAAATTTATAATTTTAACAATTTTTGTAAGTATGTTTATGTTAGTTTGTACTCGTAGTTTAATTAGTGTAATTGGCTTTATGGCCGTTCTAATTAAATAATAAATAATAATAATAATAATAATAATAATAGCCACACGTGTCGGTCGTACTCGTAACGTAACTCGTATCTATTGTGCTATTGTAGCGAAGTAGGTCGACAGATAACGTCGTCTGCGGCACGGCGCGGCGATGCACGAGCCGTAGGCATGCTAGTGTAGGCCCGGAGGTGGCCGGGAGATCTATGCATCTTATTGGATATTTCACTACATCAAAAATAAATTATTTCTCAGTGATCCATACTAATATTATAAATCTGAATTCTTTAAATTTAGTTTAGAGAAAGACAACGGAATCGGTGCCACTGCTTACAATTACAGTAATGATATTTTAGGGTTCCATACCTCAAAAGGAAAAAGGAACCCTTATAGGATCACTTCGTTGTCTATCTGTCTGCCACGAAACCTATAGGGTACTTCCCGTTGACCTAGAGTCATGAAAATTGGCAGGTAGGTAGGTCTTATAGCACACGTAAAGGGAAGAATCCAAAAACCGTGATTTTATGGTTACATCACAAAAAAAATTAAAATGTGTTCATGAACAACTAATTAGTATTTTAAACTTTCAAAGTAATTACTATACCAAGTGGGGTATCATATGAAAGAGCTTAACCTGTACATTCTAGAACGGATTTATTTTTATGCATAATAATTTTTGAATTATCGTGCAAAATGTCGAAAAAATAGGACTGTAGTAGGGAAACCTCGGTGCGCGAGCCTGACTCGCGCTTGGCCGGTTTTTTGGTTCACGGGGATCGTGCATCTATCTCTTAGTGTGTAATGACGCAATGTGTTTATCTTCCCAGGTTCAATGATGCTATTAGTGCCAAAAATATACTGCTGTTTATTCTAATATCTATCGAAAATAGCTATGCTATAGTATGACTTTAGATACTTGAAATTTTATATGTTAGGGTTTAATTTAATTTAATTTTATTTTATTTATTATAGGAAAATCAACAGCGAAATCCATACTAATATTATAAATGCGAAAGTGTGTCTGTCTGTCTGTCTGCTAGCACAGCCCATCCGTTCAACCGATTTTGACGAAATTTGGTATAGAGATAGCTTGGATCCCGGGGCCTTAAGGACATAGGCACTTTTTATCCCGGAAAATCAAAGAGTTCCCATAGGGTTTTTAAAAGCCTAAATCCACACGGACGAAGTCGCGGGCATCATCTAGTATAACAATAAGTTTCTTAGATGCTAATTACAGAAATATGGCCAATTACAGATTTTCTCGAAAAAATTAACAAGATTGTGAGTGTGAGTTAAAATTATTTCATAGTTAGGATACAGAGGAAAAAAACAAGTATTGATTAAGTACCTGACATATCAAAACTAGATGAAGAAAATAAAAACATAGTATCCTTGGAAGCTTAGAATAAAAATAAATAGGGTTTTTCTTAAGAAGAATGTTCAGAAATTCCATTCGGCGAAACCGGAGCATGTTAGCGAGTTCCGCATCAGTTTTCACTAATGATTAACCAAAAACCGGGCAAGTGCGAATCAGACTCGCGCACTGAGGGTTCCGTAGTACAATCGTATTTTATCGACATTTTGCAACGATAAATCAAAAACTACTTACTAGATCTCGTTCAAACCAACTTTCGGTGGAAGTTTGCATGGTAATGTACCTACATCATATATTTTTTTTAGTTTTATCACTCTCTTATTTTAGAAGTTACAGGGGGGAGGACACACATTTTACCACTTTGGAAGTGTCTCTCGCGCAAACTATTTAGTTTAGAAAAAAAATGATATTAGAAACCTCAATATTATTTTTGAAGACCTATCCATAGATATGGGTTTGGTAAAAAAAAATTTGAGTTTCAGTTCTAAGTATGGGGAACCCCAAAATTTATTGTTTCTTTTCTATTTTTGTGTAAAAATCTTAATGCGGTTCACAGAATACATCTACTTACCAAGTTTCAACAGTATAGCTCTTATAGTTTCGGAAAAAAGTGACTGTGACATACACACAGACAGACAGACAGACATGACGAATCTATAAGGGTTCCGTTTTTTGACATTCGGCTACGGAACCCTAAAAACGTATAACAAATGACCATTGCACCAAAATTTATATTTTATATTATTACAGAATGTAAGATGTGAAGATCATAATTTGTTGCAGGTGTGGGACATCCACGCGAGGCCTAATTTAGAGCACACCATTTATACGATAGCATCCGTTGGACATGTAAAATGGCGACCTCACAAGAAGTAAGGATAATATTTACAAATTAAATAATATTTACAAAGTTGATGTGACCTATAACGCGTAAATTTTACTCCTCACGCGCCATTATAACTTTTTGTGTCAAATTTCATGTCAAAAGTACGATTTTAGTCCTTATTTTAAAAGTGAACCGTACTTTTGAAATGACAGTAGACCCATAGAGATAAAATGGCGCGTGAGGGAGTACGGTCTATACATTTCTTAGCTACAGTGCGATTCAAACTTAAATGCGCCCCTGAAGTTTGCGCATTACACACATTTTGAATCGTACTGTAGATAAGTTTAAAACAGCTATTCAAGATGGTGGATATAACATCAGTTCAACCTGCGACGTAAGACTGAAGAGATCGACGCCGAAAATCTGGATATTTTTTATATTTTCTTCAGCTGCATTCGATTTCAATAGACATCATTTCCGTAACGGAAGGGCCCCACTGCGCGAATGTTTTGAGTTTAGGAGAGTTTGGCGAAAGATCGCCAATCGGCAAGTATTCTAGACAGTTGCTAGTGGAGCCACCACATTCGGGATTCGGCGAATGTTTGGCGAATTTACCTACAACGAATTTCCTTTATGCGAGCAAAACTGCCGCCTATTTCCTTTGATGCGGGTTAAATTAATGCCTCAACACGAAAGTTTGGCGAATGTCAAATTTGACTATTGACGCCGCGGCCCCACCAACAAATGTTTGTCGAAGCTTTGCTGAATGTTCGCCAATGGAGCCACTCCATAATTAGCGACCCAGTGAACCACGAAAACGTCCTACATTTTAAAGAATATGTCAACCATCTCTGATTTGAAAATGAACGTTAATTTCGTAGACATATTATGGACGTAGATAATGAAATAGCGACCCGTACCGAACGCCTTATGTTCAATGATCGTCGTGATCGTCATTTAACACAACATCAAAGGCGTCTGGCTACCGTATCTCTATTTAGACTGTGCTCAACTGAGCGCAGATGGAGCGGTTTTGTTGGGGATCTTGGATGTGTGGTGATGGGATGTTTAAATACAACACTTGGAACTTTTCATAATTTTTGCGGTCGGACTGTTACATAATGAAAACGTGTTCTCCACACGGCCGCTTGGTAGAGACTGACTACGCATCCGAGCTCACGAGTTACACGTCGATGCTTAGGCAGCCCCTACAGTTTTAAGCAAGTTCGCTCTGTTTGTCCAAGGTTCCAAGTGGCGTCGTGCGCGCTCGTGCTGGACTGCGCGGTGCACGTGTGGGACGTGCGGCGGCCGCACGTGCCGCTCGCCACGTTCGCGGAGCACCGTGACGTCACCACCGCCATCGCGTGGCAGGCCTCGCCGCACGCCTTCCTCTCCACCAGCCGGGTAAGCCATCACTAAATTATTCCGAATACATATTTCCTAGAAAATATTTATTTCCCAGTCCAGAGCGCATTTGAAACCTTCGTATCTTTACTTTAAAGTTGACATAGAAAATAGAAATCCGTGCATTTGACTTCAAAAAGGTTCAAAAAGGCACACACAATTTTTTCAACGACAGGATTGCAGTTTATACCGGCACAAGTTCAACGAGGCAGCGCACCCAGTGTTGTGGGCCAACCCGCAGAGCGTGTGCGTGTCGGCCCGCGGGGAGTTGGCTCATGCGGTGCCCGAGTGTCCTCTGCCCGCCCACACTCCTCAACCTGCTGAGCGACATGTTCCTGGCTTGGGGTAAGTGAGGTCATGTCAGCTCTGGGATAATTTAACTCGTCAATCATCATCTACCATATCTGTTCAATAGTTGCCAAGTCTAGTAAAGAATTTCCCTTTCATTTGAAAGTTGACACCTGCCCATGTTAAGCGAGGAAAGATTTTGCAAAGCTTTCATTGGTTGTTAGGGAATTTCAAATTCTGGCACACATAATTAATTGCCACTAAAAGTTGTCAAGAGGCAGTTATTGAACATAATGTATTAAAAATATGTCGCATTCCTTCACGATTATTTGCTCTTACTTCACGAGTAATGATTGAGACTTTAATAACTTAAATAACATACTTCTTCGTAGGTATCATCTTAACTGATAAACGTTCGTACTCGCTGAAGGGACCTACACTTACAAGAATTTCCACAGAAAAACTCTTGCGCCGTTGTCTCTAGCGACTTTCAACGATTCGCTCAAGATCATCCGTACTCCAAATTTAGGATCTCCCAACGCTAACTTTTCCGTGCTAGATCGCCATTCGAGGTTGGGACCCCAATTCGTTATTTTGCCCTTTTTTCAGTCGGAAACAACCCACAGCAGGTTCCCTAAGTGCAGCAGCGCAAGCAGCTCTAGAAAGGGCCTTCCCCGGCGGAGCATCCTCTTCACTTGCAAGGCACACCCCGGTCTCCCTCGACAGTGCAGTGCTGGCCTGCGCCAAGGAGTACCGCATCAGGGGACATCCCCCTCATGTGCTGGCGGAACACAACGCGAAAGTGGCGAGGGAACATCAGCGGTATATGGTGAGTTGTATATTGGGAAGATGCGAGACTCTTGGACTCCCCAGACAGTGTAGTGCGTCAAAAAATACTGCATCAGGGCACATCTCTTACACGTTGTGGTGAAATATAACGCAAGAATGGTGAGGAAATATTAACGATGGCGAGGGGGAAACTATGTCGAATAGTTTCTTTGCACACCTATCGTAATATATCCTGTATAATACCGACAGACAGGCAAGCCTGCGCCGATGCTCTAAAGTTTGAAGTTTACAATTTGTTACATTGCTGCGGAGTGAGGAATTTTCGCTACAAGTGGAAATTAAATTTTTGACAACCCACCACCTCCCATGGCCTCGCCGACCGGTTATATGGGCTGAAACACGGGAGGGCTCCTTGGCGTCTTTCCCGCGGCGCCTTCTTGACCCCCTACAAGTTCTTTTCTTTCTGCTTCCTTGTCCCTATGTGTCATTTCCCTTTCTGGGGCAGACGTAACAGTTACAGGAGATTCCCATCGCCGTGTGTCTCCTATTATCTACTTTCTGTTCTGCTTACTCCAAACTGTTTTTGCTCCCGCTCTCGCTTTTTTTGATAAATGCCATTAACTCATAGGTGAGTCACGTGTGGGAGGTGGTCCGCAGCGTGTACAGCGCGCGTGCCGTGCGCAACGCGCCCGCACCGCCGCCGCCGCGCGCGCCGCCGCCCCGCGCCGACCCCGCACCACCCCTACCGCCGTACAGGTACGTTACATGAATCTATGTGCCTGGATTGGGGCTCTCGTAATGTAGTACGTACATTTTGAGAACTGTTATGTTAAAAGTACGATTTTAGTCCTTAAACTGGGTGAATCGTACTTTTGAGATGATAGTTGAGTAGCCAAAGAAGAGCGAGAGGTCGAACACCACTAGGGTCGGATTTCTCGCTCTAATGTGTTCGTCGAAGTAGGATAGCGATAAGTAAGTATTTGCTTCAAGCAGATATTGGAAGTTTTTTTTTAAATTCATTATAGGTATAGGTACGCTTGACCACAATCACACCTGATGGGAAGTGATGATGTGGCCTAAGATGGGACGCGTTTACCTAGAAGATGCCTATTCACTCTTGTTTTAAAGATACCCGGGTTGTAATTGGTAGTAAAACCTCCACTTACTTCGTGGTATTCAATAACGTTCACGCAAAACTCCATTCGGTTTTAAGACTTGATTCTTGATTATTACCAACTTCAGATACTTTCAAAAATATTTCTAAAGCAAGCTTTTTTACTATTAACTATCGATATTACAAAAGACAAGAGCCTCAATAGCTCAACTGGTAAAGGAGTGGACTCAAAACCGAAAGGTCGACGGTTCAATCAAACGGCACTATTGTCATACCTACTCCTAGCACAAGCCTGACGCTTAGTTGGAGAGGAAAGGGGCATATTAGTCATTTTACATGACTGATATTCTTTAAAAAAAACAACACCAAACCTCCTTATCTTACCTTCAGTGCGGTGGAAGAAGAGCCAATGGAGGAAGTAGAGGAGTGGGAGAACCGCTCGCACAAGAACAGCGGGGTACTGGGGCTGCCCACGCACAGCATCTACATCCCGCCCGCCAAGTTCGCCAAACGGGACGATGGTGAGCATTATAGCATCGCCCACGAATTCATATTGGTTCTTAGTTAGTCTAATTTAATTTTATTTTATTGGTTTGTCAAAAATACACATATGAATGGAATACCGATTGGTATGATTAGTAAATCATTTTTATTCGGTCAAAATGATTTAATTTGTATTCACATTAATTTCACAAGCGATTTTTACGGAATGTCATTTATCAATTTTCGCACTCACAATCGTTTGTGACGTACAATTGAACTAGAGATCAATTCGATAGCGCTGATATTTCGTGAGCAAACGATTGTTTGATTCACTAATTGAACTCGATGTTTTCCTCTTTCTAAAACGCAGGGATGCGGTGTTCTCGCTCGCGCGCTCTTTAACTCGGGTCGATGATCTTGCGCGCGTGAATTTCAAACTGAGATATATTCGTGAATATTCACAGGCTACTTTAAGTAGAGTATAGCAAATGTTGTATATTAAAAGGCTTTTCATGTAACTTTGATCCGCCAGAGTGCGGCGGCTGGGTGTCGGCCGCATCGGCGCACTACGTGGACGTGGACGCGGCCGACTGGACGCTGCCCGACGAGGCCTTCCCGCTGCGCGCGCCGCCCGCGCCCCTCGCGCCGCTCGCTGCGCACGCGCCACATCCGCACACCCACGATCAGGACATAGAGGGGAATGGTACGTCCACTGCTGAACATCGATCTCTTATACAGATTTCCATACGCTACGGTCTTGCCCCGCCTGAATCCTACGACTACTTAGTTTGACGTCGTTTGTTTGAAAAAACATTTACTTAAATTTGACCGATCTCTGCTGTCATACATTTGCATACAATGAAATGATCTTTACACAAAACTGAGTCGATCCGCATTAAAAAAAATTAGTCAATTTCATTTGTTTTTATGGATAGGCAACTCACGCTTGACCAAAAAATTGACTGTAACAAATTCACAAAAGAAGACCTAAAGGTTCCTAAGAATGTTTCCCTATATTGCCTATAGTTTTGGATGGACCGATATCCCAGTTAAACAAGATACAGTACCCGTAGTACAAGATTTTACGTCTCACCAAACGAAACCAAATTCGAGAGTCGAAATACTTCCGCGTTACAGTAAAATGGACCTAAACAGCCTTGAATTGAAGTCAAATATTCAATGCCACTGATTTTAATTTCGCAATGTTTCCGCTTGGAGCGCTGGCTGTAGAAGTGTAGACAAACTTGAGCTTTAAAACAAGGCATGTAAGATCCAGTTTACTGTAACGCGGAAGTATTTCGACTCTCGAATTTGGTTTGGTTTGGTGAGACGTAAAATCTTGTACTACGGGTACTGTACGCGGCCGATAGTGATGAACATCGGCCTTTACAATGACATTTCATTTTTGTACAGCGTTGTCTCTGTCACTCATACCCATATGACGCTTTGTCGGTCTCAACGACGGAGACAGAGCTTTACAAATCTGAGCTGTCTCCTTCTAAAGATCGATGTTCATCACTTTTGGCCGCGTACTGTACAATTGTATAGTTAAAAAAATGGACAAATTCTTTCATCTTTCAGATGCATCCACGGCGCGTAATTCGACGACGCAAGCAGGCGCGTCGTCGCCCGACGGCTCGTCGGGCTCCGGCTCGGGCTCGGGCTACGCCCCGCCGCCCATCTCGCCCACTCTGAGGAGGTCCAGCAGCCAGAATTGTAGTTCGGTAAGTCATTCTGTTCGAAGACTTTTCAGGCAGTTTAGAACATCGGCGCTGTCTATCGGTATTCTACAGAATATATTTCGAAGAGTGTGCTAAGGAACTATTTGATCTAATCCCCCGTCGCTATTTTACTATCGGCCAGCGAGGCATCGCAAAGATCTGCCACCCCTAGAGTACGCGACAGGTCGAGATGGCAATCGAGGTATGAGACGCCTCATATCCAGATGCCAACTCACCCTGTCACTATAGATAGCTATTAGCTATTATCATGAAGACGTCCGCTACGAACGGATTTTTGAAAATTCAACCCCTTTTGTGTAGTCCACGCGCAGAGATATGGTTATGGTTTAATTTAATTTGATTAATGATTCAAAGAGTTCAGAGTAACCCCTGGCGTTTTAACCAGTTTGCTTTAACAGCAGTTTTAACCAGTTTGCTGTTAAAGCAAACTGAAACATTGTGAGGAAACCAGCATACCTGAGAGTTCTCCATAATGTTTTCAAAAGTGTGATGGCTTCGTAGCCTCAATAGCTCAACGGTGAGAGGAGCGGACTATAATCCGAATGGTCGCCGGTTCAAACCCCACCCGTTGCACTATTGTCGTACCTACTCCTAGCACAAGCTTTGCGCTTAGTTGGAGAGGAAAGGGGAATATTAGTCATCTTTGGATAATGTTCTTTAAAAAAACACGTTTTCATACGCAGGCAGATGGAGAAGGCGTGGAATCAGCGGAGGTGGGCGAGGGGGGTTCGCTGTGCGTGCGAGAGGGCGCAACGAAGGGGTCGCGAAATGCTCTGGACGCGGCGCCGCTGCTGGCCGCGGCGTTAAAGAGCCACGCGGATCTGGGAGACGTGCAGACCGCGGCTGTTGTGTGTCTGGCATTACAGGACCATAGGTAAGCTAAGGTAGAACTGAAGTTTTTTTACTATAGTTGAGCCATTACGAACGTGCGAAATATGTCTAAATCATTACAATCACGGCTATGAGAATGCAGCAGAAGTCTTTATCGATAAAGGGATGCAGGACGCAGGTAGCTAACCTCTCCCTCGCTCTTTATACCCTGTTATCGACTATCGACAAATACTTTTTTACTGTTACACACAACATCAGAGTATCAGAGGTTCCAGTTCCACAAAGCCTGTAAGTGTGAGCGAGAGGTCTGATAAAAATGATAAATGACCCAGTTCGCACGTTCGTAATGGCTCAACTATAGAATGATACTGGAAAGAATTGAAGTCGTGAAGCTCCTCATCGGAAAATAGTTGTCTGGACGGAAATCCCTTAAGATTAAATTTATTTATTTATTTATTTATTGACACTTTATTGCACACAACACAAAGTAAACATTGAAAAAACACAATACAGGATCTTATTCTAATAGATGTAGCATGCAAAGGCGGCCTTATCGCTAAAGCGATCTCTTCCAGGCAACCTTTGACGAAAGGAATCACGAAAGCACGGGTTGGTGCGGCAGCCGAAAATGGCCCTAGGTATTATTATAAATTAGACTACATACACAGTACATTCTAATAATACACAAATATATATAATTATATATACCCATATACATATATCTATAATATACTACATAATTCTGTTTACATAGATAAATAATAGTTCTTCAAACGATTTTTGAAGGTGTTTAAGGATTTCGCCTGACGTATTCCAGCTGGGAGTGAATTCCAGAGTTTGACACTGTTACTGGTGAAAGAGTTACCATAGTATACCGTGCAGCTGTGTGGAGTCATAAGCTTATTGTCGGTGCTGGAGCGGAGGGAGAACTGATGGTTCTCACCAAGATAGGAAAACCGTTCTTTTAAGTATGATGGTGTTTGAGGGTAGTACAGAATACGATATAGCTTAGTTGAAGGAGTTTTCAATGCGCGTCATGTTTCTTGCTTCTCTCTCCTTTTGCTAAGATGTTTTGGCGTTTGTTTGTTTCCCAGGAACGATCTGTTCCCGTACATCGACGAGAGCCTGCAAGAGCAGTGGCTGCTGGGGTACATCGAGCTGCTGCAGCGACACAAACTGTGGAACGTTGCTACTGAAGTCAGTCCCGAAATACATCACTTTTCATCTAAATAGTAGCAAAACACTGAAATTCATTAAGTACATCATAAACGCTGCACGAGCAGTACAGCTATTGAACGCAGATAGACAGTCACACAATTATTAGGTTTTATATAGCTAGACGTCGCGGGTCGAACAATGTAAACGTTGAAAGCTGAAAGAATTTTTCAAATAGACAGTTGTTCCAGAGATCTCGAGACATACAAAGTTCGCACTTTTTCTTTATATAACATTAGTAGAGTCCCATGTTGACTTTTCAGTCGGAAAAGTTTCGCCTCATTTTTAATTTGAACCGCTAACTGCTAGGTAAAGTACGCCCTTTCAGCATCAGTTATCCCCTCCAATTTTAATATGAAAACCTTCAAGTCAAGAGTGAATAGGCATCTTGTAGGCAAGCGCGCTCCATCTTAGGAGCATCCATCTGCCAGCAGGTCTAATTGCAGCCAAGTGCAAAAAAAACCGGCCAAATGCGAGTTAGGCTCGCGCAATGAGGGTTCCGTACTACAGTCGTATTTTTTCGACATTTTGCACGATAATTCAAAAACTATGATGCATAAAAATAAATAAAAATCTGTTTTAGAATGTACAGGTGAAGACCTTTCATATGATACCCCACTTGATATAGTCACTCACTTCGAAAGTTAAAAATACTAATTATTAGTTCATGACCACAATTTAATTTGTTTTTGTGTGATCTAACCCTAAATTCACGGTTTTCTGATTTTTCCCCAAATGTCAGCTAGAAGACCCACCTTCCTGCCAAATTTCATGATTCTAGGTCAACGGGAAGTAACCTGTAGGTTTCTTGACAGACAGACGGACAGACAGGCAGACAGACAGACAACAAAGTGATCCTTAATTAAATAAGGGTTCCGTTTTTCCTTTTGAAGTACGGAACCCTAAAAAACAACAACATGTTAGTGGATTTTTTTGACATTCAGGTGATCCGCTGCGCGTGGCTGAACAGCGTGTGGAGTTTGTCCCAGCAGTCCACCACAGTGACCGCGTGCTGCGGACGCTGCGGGCGTCGCACGCGCCCGCGCGCCGCGTGCGACGCGTGCAGCCCGCGCGCTCCCCCCGACCTCTGTGCCGTGTGCCATCAGGTAAGCTGGAGTTTCAACGAGCTGATTCGCTAACATAGCCATCAAACTCATTTGACATTAGTTTGTTATACATTGGTGCTTCACTGAGTGATAATAAAATAATTTTTCGAAGAAAACCAAACCTTCATGGATTTAAAATGAATGTCAAATTTTTTTTTTTTTTTTTTTTTTTATTTTTTTTTTATTTGACTAACCAACAACATTTACACATACACAAGTATTTACATACAAAAGGATTTATAACTAAAGGACACATAGCATAAACGTTAACAACTGGCTAGTACAAAAGATTTAGGTACAATGATGTTATGACTTTAAAAGGCAGTAAAGTAAAGCAAAATGTAATAAGGAATTAGCAAATGAGCTTGGTAGCTGTCATTCAGTGATGCACCACTGCACTGGAGCCCTTTTGCCTTCGATTCTTTCTTCCAACACTAATCTTGGGAATGAGAGTTAGGCTCCTCTCTGTAAATGTCCCAAGAAAGTCAGCTTCCTCTACATGAGAGAAAGAGAGAACTCATGTCCACCATACATGAGTTCTCTCTTTGTGAACCAATCCCAATAGGTACCTAAGTATTCGATGTAAAATCGTTCCAAATGATTTTGAACATGTTCCTGTAGAGAAGCTATTCGTATGATAACTCCAAACTTCGTTTCGAAAAGGACATGCTATGATAACGATGTATATGACCATATCATATCTATATATATATATATAAAAGGAAAAGGTGACTGACTGACTGACTGACTGACTGACTGATCTATCAACGCACAGCTCAAACTACTGGACGGATCGGGCTGAAATTTGGCATACAGATAGCTATTATGACGTAGGCATCCGCTAAGAAAGGATTTTTGAAAATTCACCTCCTAAGGGGGTGAAATAGGGTTTTGAAATTTTGTAGTCCACGCGAACGAAGTCGCGAGCATAAGCTAGTGATTTATATATTTAGTAATTTTTTTAAATTACACAGTGATTTTTCATATTTGTATTTTTAGCTTTAAGTTAACTGGTAATTCCGCACTTGCGCCCTTTTAAAAATGCATGCCGGTTTGCCAGTAATTGGTTGTACACTCTAATTTTTTCTCTGTGCATTGTAATTTTTATTTTATATGTGTGTTATCTGTTGGCAAACCAATAAAAATAAATATCTGTGTACAAGTGAATTAGGTCAAAGAGCCTCTTGGTTCGGGTCCCTGAGCACGTAATGTTTTGTCGTCCGCAGGCGGTGCGCGGCCTGTACGCGTGGTGCCAGGGCTGCGCGCACGGCGGACACTTGCAGCACATGCGCGCGTGGGCGGACAAGCACCACCTCTGCCCCGCGGGCTGCGGACACGCCTGCCAGCTCGGCTGAGACCTCCCGTCCGTTCTCACTGACCCCGCCACATAACAGGCAGGACTTTACTCCACAAACAATCACAAACCAAATGTTACAATGATGACTTCCAACGTTACAAAGATGACTTCAAACACTATCTGTCCCGGCTTACTTACGTGTGTAGTCGACGTTAGCCCGACTAGTTTCGAACCCATCCGGGGTCCTTTTTCAAGGGAGTCCGTCCGCGCACGCGGGTTCGAAACTAGTCGGGCTAACGTCGACTACACACGTGAGTAAGCCGGGACAGATAGTATTTATAATGGAAATCACTCACGGTAGTTTAAACGCTAAAATGACTTCAAACGTTACAACTTACAAAGATTACTTCAAACGTTACAAAGATTACTTCAAACTTTACAAAGATGACTTCGAACGTTACAACGACGAATTTAAACGATTCAAAGATGACTTCGAACGTTACAAAGATGACTTGCATTGCTCCTCGTGACAAACCTGGGATAAGTACTTTACATCCCGGTGCAACGAAGGGTTCCTTGGGATTCAAAAACCTAAATCCACGCAGGCGACGACGGCGCGGATGAAAGGTCGTTTAATATGACTTGAGATACCGTGATATTATTTTAAGAATCTTATTACTATAAATGTAAGGAAAAATTGTATATTTTACTAATTTATGACTGAATAATAATTTAATAATTTGTTGCATACCTTTATTGAATTTTTATAAATAAAAACAAAATACTATAATTTTCAGGCGTTTTTATTAACTCTTAAATTAAGCATTAAATTATTAAAACGGTCAATAGCTATCATTATAATACTGATACAATTTTAATAGCTAGTTTTATAAATAAGTTACCTATAAAGGTGCAAAAACTAAGGATATGTAGATACATAATAATATACATTTTACATACTATTTGCAGCTTATATTTAGCACCCTCAGTCAGTTATATAAAAATAAAATAGTAGTAAATTTTGTACATTTGACGCAGGTAGTCCTATTTTTCTATGATTTCACGTCACCATAGCCAAATATTTGACATATAACCGACAGTTCCCACACTCTAGTTCACTCTGACGATACTCTATCATGAATGTCCTTTTGAGATATACAATTGTATATGAAGGTAGAAAATGGCAGTGAATTTCTGTGCAGTGAATATAGTCTGTCAAACAACCAATGCAGAGCAAAATTTAATAGTACCACCTAAGTATTTAAAATTGAGTTTTAGGACATTGGAATGGTTTATTCCGGCTGTTTGCATGATCTTTCGAGCTACGGCTGTCGACCGACTCTGGTCTACTCGTACGTGAAAAAAATTCTCCGATTCTGTCCAGGCCCGTCTGTCTGAACGAGCCTTTAGGCTGAGATCTATTTTGATTTTGCTCAGACCACAGAGACTTTGTTGTGATTGGAAGACTCCAGTCACGTAATGAAGACAATGTGCGGAATGAGGGTACCGAACGGGCGTGGGCCGACTGTTATGCTAAGCAACTGCCTAAGCTTGGCGATCGGGGGTGTCCGGCTATTAGGCGTCTATAAGTGGTGGTTCTGTGGCTCAGACTTAAGACATAGTTAACAAAACGAGACAGCGTTATATCACTGACATAAATCTGTCTCGTTTTAACTAAAACTTCAGTCTGAGCAAAATCAAAGTGCGCTCTATAGATCTCATCCTTAGAGCAGAGTTTTGTTAAGGTAACTAGTTGGAGTAGACTATTGTAATTGGAATAAAAGAGATAAAATGAAGTCGTTTTATCTCTTTTATTCCAACTGAAAGGAAAAACACAGTAGGTGCACGTATAGCAGTAAATACTTGCTATGAGAGGTAAGTACCTATAAAAATAAAATTAGTAATATCAATAGTACCTATTTAACTTTTATACATAACTAATCGACCTAAAAAATAATTGCCATTTTGGAATCATAGCCCTGCTGAAGAATTCAGATTAACAAACTTGGAAATAGGTACCCTTTCAAAGTTTCATTCACGCCAGAACAAGATGGAGCGATATTGCGGCATCATACCACAGGGCCGCATGGTATGCCTAGTACGCTTAAATATAAATGTAGCAGGGATCGTCAGTATAGTTAAATATTCCTCCAAAATGCGAGGCATAAGGAGGATTAAAATACCAAATTATAGTCGAATATTCCTCCAAAATGCGAGGCGTAAGGAGTATTAAAATACCAAATTATAGTCGAATATTCCTCCAAAATTCGAGGCGTAAGGAGACTTTAAATCTTTTTCTTTAAAGTTTACTTAGATATTTATTTAAAAGGGATTGATTGGGTTTGCAGAAACGTATAAAGCACAGCGTGTGTCAGTGGTCAGAGTCTGAGTAGATATTCGTATGTATAAAACTTATACCGTATTGTTCCAATGTTGTCTCACATAAAAATAGACTGACGCATGCTGCAAAATTAATGTTTCCATTTGTAGCATGACGCATGTTGTGCTCCAGCGTAAAACAACCGTTAAACTTAAAAATATCTCTACATAGGTATATTCGTCTAAAGTTGTAATCATATGGGACTAGTAACAACCAGTCCCATTGGCCATTGCTGTAGCAATTTCAACTCTAGGCCGTTAAGCACAAGTTACGCAATCGCACAGCAGGGGATCTTGCATTTGTTGGCGTCGTCTGCTGCATCGTCAGGAGCCGGCTGGCCGCGCTTCTGCGCCGACATCGCGCGGATCAGCGTCAAGAACGCCTGTCAACCCACACCATCAACAAAAGTCAATTAATTATAGTCCGTACAATATGACTTTTCACGCGCCATTTTAACTCTATGGGTCAGTACTACTACACCTACATTCATCTATAACGCGTAAAATTTAACTCCTCACGCGCCAAATCAACTTTTTGTGTCAAATTTCATGTCAAAAGTACGATTTTTGCCCTTATTTTAAAGGTGAACCGTACTTTTGACATGACAGTTGACCCATAGAGTTAAAATGGCGCGTGAGGAGTCATCTTTTATGGACTATATGTCCAGTTATAATTTGATTGAGAACCTACACAGAGTTCATGCGCAGGTTGCGGGAGAGTGACTATTGGGATGATGTATATGTCAAAAATAAATTATTTCTTAGGGATTATCAGTCTTTCAAAATTCTTACATCCGGGTCCGCTGTTAAAGTTTGCTAGCCATTTTAAATTCTCGATTTAACTTAAAAAGTACATCAAATGTTTAAATGACGTCACATATTTCATACAAAGCTCCCATACTAAGCAAGCGTTTTGATGTTTGTTTTTAAAAGTCGCAGATTTGGCTACCTATTCACGTAAAAATCAAGGCTCTAAGGGTGAGATCTATAGAGCGCACTCTGACTTTGCTTAGACTTAAGACAGTTAAAACGAGACAAAGCTATATCTCTCACATAAATCTGTCTCATTAAGTCTGAGCAAAGTCAGAGTGCGCTCTATAGATCTCACCCTGAATCTCCTCTTCATGTCGCTGTCTCTCTCCCAAAACCCGCACCCCACAAGCCATCTCAGTCAAGCGATACACCTATACCTAGTTTGAAGTGGTAGTAAATAAGACACGATCATTTTGCAAATCAGTATAATTTTTGCTTGTCTTTTCATTTCATTATTAACTTTTATCCGTGGGAGCTGATATACATTGCGTACATACATACAGACACTTAGACGATATATCTAATTACATTATTATATGTGTATAGGATATCTAGCGATGCGATCGTAATGCTGCATCTAGATTGACCTCCGACCGATTTCGCATTAGTGTCCATTCAATCGGACCACAACACCTTTATATTATGTATAGGCCCTTACTACAAGCACATTACAATTTACAGCGGCAAAAATGTCATTAGGTCTACAAGACATTAATTAAACACGTAGTTCTATTCACACCTAACACAATTTTGCAGTTGAAAACACGTCGAGACCATTCACACACAATCACTGCCCGGCGACACTTTTACACGACTGCCCAAAAAAATTGAGTGTACATTAATGCTTTCAGGGTTCATGTATGTGAGTTTCTTTATTCCACCATTACTTCTAAATGCTAGGACAAATTTGGATGTTTGGAGTATCGTTAGAATCCTTACATCATCTCGAGTAACACTGGTTATAAGTTTTTTGAAAAAAAAAATGGCGGCTGTATGGCATCATTATTCAAATGTTGAATTTTTAACTTTTTGGTTAGTTTATTGGCAGGGCAGTCGTATATTTTTTCTAATACGACTCGTTGTCGCGGTGGTACGGTGTGGTCCGCCTGAATAGAAACTTAAGCGTTTTTAATATTGGATACCAGGCTTTATAACGCTTAAAATTAAACTCCTAACGCCCATTTTAACTTTGTGTCAAATTTCATGTCAAAAGTACAATTTTAGTCCTTATTTTAAAGGTAAACCGTACTTTTGACATGAGTTGACCCATAGAGTTAAAATGGCGCGTGAGGAGTCATTTTGTATGGACTATACACAATTTGTAATTATTATTTATAGCTGGATTACAGAAGGCTACTATTATGAAATGTGAAGAGACATTGAGCAACATTAATTTAATAGTTATGGACAAAAGCACAGCACGTTTAAGGTGGGAACATACTTATAACAAGCGATTTTGATTCTCGACTCGATGAGACATGATGTCGCGGTGTACATTTGTAGAGTGATTCTGGAATCTGGTTACAGAAAATACTAATAAAATGATTTCGCTTGGCATAGAACTGCGTGTTTTAAGTATGTTTCTGCCTCGTAAAGGTGCATACACACTATTGTGTTGTGGAGTGTTGTGTTGTAAAGCGACAGAAGGCGATATGGGTCGTAGAATTTATAAGAAGAGGTGCACAGTCTGTTATGGCGAGTTTTGGTCGCACTAGTTTGCGTTGTAACCATGGAACTCTAAATAATTAACAGAAATGGTGTTCTTAATACGGGAACCGCAAAGGTCTGCGTTTATGTGCTTACATTAACAACACTACAGTGTGTCTGCAGCCTTAGACTGGCCAGTATAATAATATGTAGTTATCTATATACGACGCACCACCATATTACAACTATTTCATAAATTATGTCATATGTTTTGAGATATACTTATATATTATACATACTTAGTTCTGTAACTTTCTATACAAGTTTTTTCTATATTACGATTTAACGAAATCTTTTGCATTATTTTAGTACTTTTGGCAGTTTTATGAGTTACCCCCTTCGGAGTTTTTATTTCATTGGTTATAAACACTGTATCACTACTAATATTACAAATGCGAGAGTGTGCTTATTTGTTGATTGGTCTTTCAATCACGTCGCAACGGAACAACGGATTGACATGATTTTTTTGCATGGATATAGTTAGGGATCTGTAGAGTGTTTGATTTCCCGGGATAATTTTTTTGCATGGATATAGTTAGGGATCTGTAGAGTGTTTGATTTCCCGGGATAATTTTTTTGCATGGATATAGTTAGGGATCTGTAGAGTGTTTGATTTCCCGGGATAATTTTTTTGCATGGGTATATTTAGACTTGCAGAGTGACATAGGCTAGATTTATTATCCCGGAAAACCAAAGAGTCCCCACGTGATTTTTAAAAACCTAAATCCATGCAGACGAAGTCGCGGGCATCAGCTAGTTGAGAATAAATAAAAGCCGGAAAATAGACAAAAAAGCGTACAATTCGCGTACATTGCAGCAATATTTATATCACTTATAAAGAAAATAGAAAATATTGCATTTTGTGATTATAGTATATAGATATAGCGCATATCTGAGGAGGCTCCTGCGGTAGGGGAGCGGTGCGGGAGGGTGACAGCTGTCACAAGTTGACGAATCACTGAGCTCTCGCGTCACGTCATCAAGCCCTCCCGCACCGCTTCACTACCGCGGGAACCTACCCAGTTAAACGTTACTCCTGTAGTAAAATAGCTACAGTAAGCGGCCGAAAGTAATGAACATCGGCCTTTTTTTTTTAAGAATATTAGCCATGTTAAATGTCTAATATTCCCCTTTCCCCCCCAACTAAGCGTAAAGCTTGTGCTAGGAGTAGGTACGACAATAGTGGAACGGGCGGGGTTTGAACCGTCGACCTTTCGGTTTTCAGCCCACTCCTTTACCTGTTGAGCTGTTGAGGCTCATTAGAATGACATTTCAGCTTTGTAAAGCGTTGTCTCTGTCACTCATACCCATATGACGTTTTGTCGAACTAAACGACCGAGACAGTGCTCTACAAATCTGCTATCTCCTTCTAAAGATCGATGTTCATCATTTTTGGCCGCGTCCTGTAAAATTTTATTATGTCGTACAAAAATTTATCAACTAGCTTTGATGCATGATTCGAATACAGTCTTCCACACAACCGCGTACTATAACTCCGATGTCAATTTTTAGGGTTCCGTAATAATATACAATAAATAATAAGGAACCTTTTTTAGTTTCATTCAGTTTATCTATATGTTTGTATCACAGCCATTTTCAAAATAAACTATAAAAGCTGTCAGGTTGAAATTCATCACAGGTACATAATTCTGTAAGTGAAAGAATTTAAATTTTGATAAAAAAATCAGCGTAAAACCTATGAGTAAAACATGAAAGCGAGAGCTAAAAATAATTTTTGGGTTACGCCCTCGAGTAAAACGTGAGTAGGTAGTTTAAAATCATTTTGAGGTTTCTTTTTTTGGGGGGAAAACTAACTTTTACTAAATAATGACTGGTCAAAGTTTCTAGCGACTATACGGAACCCTGACTTATGCATGTGCTGATCACTTGACCAGTTTTTTAATCTGAAATTTACAGTTATGCCAGAATAAGGGCCAGCTAGCTATTGCACGGTTGTGTGTAAAGAGCTTCAGAAATCGTGGAATGAAATCGATATTCTGATCATTTACGTATGCCAAACTGTACATAGAATCGGCGCAACAGCTTATTATTAATTTGTTAAAGCATATACAGACAATCCAACTTAGGTCGGCTGCCGTCTTATTCACACGTATGCATGGCCTTTTATGGTTTGTCTTGTTAACTCGACTGGAGGCAAAAACTTACTGCAAACGACAGACTGAAATATGGTCGACTAACATTTTCTCTCACCACAAAAACTTCTTTTTTTCAATAGACCTTAAATATTTTTTTATTATTGAAACCTGTCGGCACGTCTGTATATGCTTTATAGAAAAGTCGCACTCGATTTATTACTCTAGCTACTACGCAATAGGTTTCAAAATCACTTAACATACAAATTGTACATTTACAACATTCATTAGAATCTATACTATAGTCGTAAGCGATGTTACGTGTTATGCTTGAAACTAAATAAAATTAGAGATACTTTTGGAGACTAAATTCGAAAAATAAAGCGAAAAAATTTAAAATAATTAATTTATAATCATTCCGTGAGCAGTTCTTTCACTTACACAGCAGTTAGTATTTATAAAAACCGGAATAAACCAGGATAAACTTTTTTGATTCAATGTGGCTAGTCTAAAATGACAGGTCTAAATCAAGTGCCATCCTTTTCTGCAGGGAGTATTATGAAAGGTATAGCAATATATCCGGGCAAATCGTTCGGCGCCAGATAAGAAAATATCTCTAAAGCTGGCTCTACCGGGATTCGAGCCCGGAACTTCCTATTGCGAAAACGCTGCACGAGAGGTCGTATTTTAGCTTAAACAATTTGAAAATCCAATTTACGAAAGTTTATCCGGTTCGAAGGACCATTTCTATGAACACTAAAATCCATACATTTCCGCACAACACATTTATTTAGCACTTAAATTCTAAAATAAATATAGAAAACTATCTTAAAATGTTTGTTTGCGACTTAAACACGTAATTTGCTTGGCATTTCGATATCGTATTCGAGGAATAAAGCTGAATGCAGATATTTTATTTTATAGCACGCGCCTTACGTCGCGCAAACTTATTCAGTATTTATGTAACTAGATATGCAATCAGCTTAGAATAATGTGTGATTCTTAATTCAAACTTTACATATAGTAGAAATCGCTACTAATAGAAAATCACGTTAAAACTTCATTATATCACCGCAGACTAATAGGAAAAAGATAGACAAAACGCCAGTCTTTAACTGCCAAAAGCCAGTGACGGCTTCTAATAAAATTTATACCACCGATGTCAGAACATTATACATACGTCAAACGGTTTTAGCGCCTGGACCTGACGTCTCAGTGATGCCACCTCGTATCCGACATTTCTGAAAACCCTCATTGAAAACAGGCCATGTTGAAATTACGTACAACTGGCTTGGTCTTAATAAATTTGTTCAAACTCAAAATTAACTTCAGTTCAGAATTATTTTCCTAAAGAGAGTTTGCCAGAGCTCTGTCGTTCTTTTTCCTTAAATCTATTAAATATACAAGTTTCAGCAATATCATGCAATATTGAGCTCCTTTACAAAATTTTATTTATAAGTAGATTTTATTAAAAGGAGATCATTTTCTATTAGCCGTGTATTACTCTAAAACTTATCTTGCGACATGAACACTGCGAATCCGAAATATAAAAATAACATGCAAGCGCGATGCTTTATTAATAACAAAATAATTTATTGATAGAATTCTGTTCATGATATACCCTTATATCGCGTTTTCGTACGAATTTGACTCGTGCGAACACGTACGAAAAATCTCGATCTTCCGAACACTACGGGAGCACGTAGACTGGGTGCACGTAAATCGTATTTACACCCAGTCAGCGCTCTCTCATAGTACTTGGAAGTTCGCGTTTGTTCGTACGTGTTCGCACGAATCAATTCGTACGAAAACGCATCCAAAGTGCTGCTAGTCTTAAGCTAAGGGTTCCTGACATTATAAGCACTTCTTATAAAAATGCAATGCAGTAATCACATTACTGAAATGATGCTTTCTATTTTAAACGAGTCTCAAATATAAAAACGGTTTTTGTAATTTTGACAAAATCGTAAAGATTGTCATCATGAACAGTATTCCAGCGTAACACCAGCACCATACAGGGCGAATAGTGACACATTACATAGCCTTACTGCTCCACAGTTAATACTAGACAATATCAGTGCCAGCCACACACTGTGACAAACTCCACGCAACGTTGAATCAGAAATCGAGATTATCAGTCTACTTTCATTGGCCACGACGTATAATGTAAATGACTTAAAGAAAAACAAACAAGCAGACAAGAATTAAAATCTACAGAAAACGATTTAAAAAATAAGTTGATGTTTGCAATTAAGACACATTTATTCGCGAGTGATCCATCTATCTTTTTTCTTAAGTTTGTAGTCAGGTTTTATTTTGTAAAAAATAAAATTCATGCTACACAAGTTAATTTTATTTGTGTAGAATTTATTTACTTTACTTATTTTGCCCCACGCAGAGTTCCCGAAATATTATCTATTATGCAAAATGTCAAAGTACCCGACTTTTATATATAGGTAATATCGACTATCTTTTATATGTATTCAATTTCATGATACTCCAAAGTCACTGGTACATTGAAAGATAACATCTCATATTATGTTACCGAATAGCGCATACAATAAAAACTACTATTGAAATATGCATCTTATTTTTTACAAAATAAAGTTCATATTAGACCGTTCAACACATAACTCCTCGCACAGTTGCGTCGCCAATGAAAATAGACTCGTAATCGCACAGACACAACACGACACGGCGTCCGCACTAGCCGCACTAACCGCACTAAGCACTAGCGGAGTCCTTTAGACCGTAACACTGCCGAGGTCCCGTCAGAGCGCGCACACTCCGCGACAGTCGCGTCGGGACCTACAAAATGGCGCATTTGATTTTCCTGCGCGGCTTCCTCTTCACGTCGCCGTTAGTCGCGCGACTGTCGTCCGACTTGCGCGAGCGGATCTCGCGCATCAGGTCAAAGAACACCTTGACAAACAAAAGTAGCATCAGCGCCCGACAACACAGGAAACACACCGGCGACCCGACAAGCTAACATATAAACAAATCTCGCAAGGAACCATCACCTTAATTTGTGGGCAAAGTCAACGAATTACCTACATAGTGTAAATTTGAACACATTATTTTGTAAGTTTAATAATTTCAATTTGGATTTTGGTTACAAAAAAATACTCCCCAGCACCATAATATCGCGATAATCATAAATTATTACCAAACAATTATCACATTAATTGCCGTCAGAGCAAACTCTGTGATAGTTGCCAAATTGCACCGAAGTAATGATTTTATTGCACCCAAGTGCTAGGGAGCAGGGCTTTTAATTTTTTTCAGTATTCAAATGTTGCGTGACTTTTGTCAATCTTAAGGGTCAACGCAAACAGACGGAGTGAAGCAAAACCGAGCCATTTTGATTACAACAAACTCAGTTTTATACACTTTGACATACCGTTGAAATTCGTACACTGAAAACGAAATACGGTGGCTTGCCACAAACCACTTTTATGTCAAAGTAAATATTATGCGTACAAAGTGACTTTCACGCGCCATATTAATTTTATGTATCAATTGTCATGTCATAAGTACGATTTTAGTCCTTATTTTAAAAGTGAACCGTAGGTCGATTTCGTAAAACCTGCATCAATCATTATTACAATCTCAATTGTTCTGATTGGCTTTTGTGCGGTTCTTGTTGCAACAATGCATTGTATTGTAACCAATAGCGAACGAGCGTCAACCAATTAGGTGATTGCATAGTGACATTGTAGCTGTCATTCTACCGCAATCGCGCAGAACCCATAGAGTTAAAATGGCGCGTGAAACGTCATTTTGTACAGACTATAAAGCTTTAAAAAGTTGTTATCAAGACGCCGCCTCAGCTCGGTCAGTGTGCGCTGCGCCTAACGCTACAAGAAAAGAATGTGAAGCATAGCGCTGCCTGGCTGGAAGTGAGCAGACAGGTTTTAAGCCAAGACAGCCAAGCAGAGCTGTGCAAAAGCCCGTGAAACTACGTGAAATAGGTTAAGTTAATTTTGTGTGTGAGATATTATTTTTGTTTAGATTTTAATCTTATTTTTTTAGTTGATTGGTTCAACTGTCCTATTCGTAATAAAACAATATCGTGTCTGGCGTCTGGATGCAATCGAGAATTCTTAATATTTTCCCACATTTTTGACAGCAAAAGTTCAGTTCCAAGTGTCAGGAAGTGGCTAGAGTGCTAGACTCCAGACGATCACAACTCACAAGCGGTCATTCGAAAAAATATTCAGCCATTTTTATTCATTCGGTGCCAAAACGCAAACTATTAAGGTTAAATTTTTAATGGAATAACTTCAGTTGTGGCCGTATAGGTTTTGAAATCAAACGACCGTTTGGTGGCTTTCTAGACCTTCCATTTTTTTTTGGGGTTGGGGTATGAGGCGAGGGGATGCCCCGCACACGACACCCGCGCTATCACCCGCCTGGTTAGCCTGGGGGCTGTGCGAGTGGGCGAGGCGTTCTCACCCCGCTTGCCAGCTCTACCTTTCGCGTACTATAGGTGTATGCTGTAAATGTTATAATGGATATAGGTATGAGGTTACCTTGTCGACGTTGTCCCTCGTCTTGGCGGAGGTCTCCACGTAGGGCACCTGCCAGTGCGCGGCACGCTCGCGGCACGCGTCGAGCGGCACGCGCCGCTTGTCCCCCAAATCCGACTTGTTCCCCACCAGGAGGAATGGAATGTTCTCGTCGTTCTTCACGCGTAGGATCTGTTCTCTGGAAGAGGGAACGAAGAGTAAAAAACCCGCCAAGTACGAATCGGGGCTGAGTCTAGAAGCAATCTGCTTTAACACTGAATTTACTGGGTAAAGTGTAGATATCAAACAAGAGCCAGATCGAGTCAGCTCATTAATAAAATATTCAAACGACGCTGACATATAGGTACCAGAATATAAAAAAGTCGTGATAGTCTGGTGAATACAACGCGCGACGTCCGCCTCCCATTCGAGATATCGGGGGTTCGATTCCGTGCACGCACCTCTAACTTTTCGGAGTAATGTGCGTTTTGAAAAATATCACTTTCTTTAACGGTGAAGGAAAACATCGTGAGGAAACCTGCATGCCTAAGAGTTCTCCATAATGTTCTCGCGAGAAGTGAGAACATTAACGTTGTGTGAAGTCTAACAATCTGCACATGGCCAAGCCCTTCCCACTATGAGAGGAGACCCGTGTCTGCAGGGAGCCAGCTATGGGTTGATCATGATGATACCTGAATTCTTGCGTGGCATCGAAGCTCTCGGGCTCCGTGATAGAGAACACACAGAGGAAGCCCTCCCCGGAGCGGAAGTAGTTGTCCCGGATGGCCGCGTAGTCCTCTTGACCCGCCGTATCCAGGATATCTATTTGAACTTCCTCGCCATCTAACACCACCTGAAATCAGCACCCTTATTATAAATGCGAAAGTGTGTTTGTTTGTTGGTTTGTCCTTCAATCATGTCGCAACGGTGCAACGGATTGACGTGTTTTTTTGCATGAGTATAGATAAAGACCTGGAGAGTGACATAGGCTACTTTTTATCCCGGAAAATCAAAGAGTTCCCACGGGATTTTTACACGCATGCCTATTCACTCTTCGTTTTAGATTATAATTGGTAAGAAATCACGAATGTGTTTCTGCCGTTCACGAAAATGTTTTGCAGATATGATGACACGAATCCGTCAGCTATTGCGCATCAAAAACCTTTATCTATAGTCCGCGACAGCTGGAGATGACCATCGGGGTATGAGGCGGGGGGTACGTCCCGCAGTACCACAATTTCCCTCCCTGATTACCATTTCGACCTGTCGCGTACTATACATTTCAATGGGTAATTCTAATCGTATGGCTTACAAGTTGACAGTAGCTCTTACAGGCGTCCACAATACTGTCAGTATCAGATGACAGATAACGGAGACGCTCGAGGCCGCATTGCGCGTATCACTTACTGATTGCAACTGTTTACACTTATCGATTTACCACTTGTATTGTACGTTGCGAAACAACACATGAGATGATTTTATGTTAGAATGTGTTAAGAAGGCGGCCATAATGGAAGGTAGGGTCAGCACAGACTTGCCGACGCCGCCCGACCCCACCATGATCACTTTGTGCAGCGTGGGCTGCGCCGCCGGCTTCTTGCACACAGCAATGAAACATACCTTCTTCCTGTAGCTGTCCGCCTTCGTGGGCTCGTAGTCTTCCACGAACTCGTCGTACATGAACTGCAGGGTCAGCGCAGACTTGCCGACGCCGCCCGACCCCACCATGATCACTTTGTGCAGCGTGGGCTGCGCCGCCGGCTTCTTGCACACAGCAATGAAACATACCTTCTTCCTGTAGCTGTCCGCCTTCGTGGGCTCGTAGTCTTCCACGAACTCGTCGTACATGAACTGCAGGGTCAGCGCAGACTTGCCGACGCCGCCCGACCCCACCATGATCACTTTGTGCAGCGTGGGCTGCGCCGCCGGCTTCTTGCACACAGCAATGAAACATACCTTCTTCCTGTAGCTGTCCGCCTTCGTGGGCTCGTAGTCTTCCACGAACTCGTCGTACATGAACTGCAGGGTCAGCGCAGACTTGCCGACGCCGCCCGACCCCACCATGATCACTTTGTGCAGCGTGGGCTGCGCCGCCGGCTTCTTGCACACAGCAATGAAACATACCTTCTTCCTGTAGCTGTCCGCCTTCGTGGGCTCGTAGTCTTCCACGAACTCGTCGTACATGAACTGCAGGGTCAGCGCAGACTTGCCGACGCCGCCCGACCCCACCATGATCACTTTGTGCAGCGTGGGCTGCGCCGCCGGCTTCTTGCACACAGCAATGAAACATACCTTCTTCCTGTAGCTGTCCGCCTTCGTGGGCTCGTAGTCTTCCACGAACTCGTCGTACATGAACTGCAGGGTCAGCGCAGACTTGCCGACGCCGCCCGACCCCACCATGATCACTTTGTGCAGCGTGGGCTGCGCCGCCGGCTTCTTGCACACAGCAATGAAACATACCTTCTTCCTGTAGCTGTCCGCCTTCGTGGGCTCGTAGTCTTCCACGAACTCGTCGTACATGAACTGCAGGGTCAGCGCAGACTTGCCGACGCCGCCCGACCCCACCATGATCACTTTGTGCAGCGTGGGCTGCGCCGCCGGCTTCTTGCACACAGCAATGAAACATACCTTCTTCCTGTAGCTGTCCGCCTTCGTGGGCTCGTAGTCTTCCACGAACTCGTCGTACATGAACTGCAGGGTCAGCGCAGACTTGCCGACGCCGCCCGACCCCACCATGATCACTTTGTGCAGCGTGGGCTGCGCCGCCGGCTTCTTGCACACAGCAATGAAACATACCTTCTTCCTGTAGCTGTCCGCCTTCGTGGGCTCGTAGTCTTCCACGAACTCGTCGTACATGAACTGCAGGGTCAG
This sequence comes from Maniola hyperantus, assembly GCF_902806685.2. Taxonomy (NCBI): domain Eukaryota; kingdom Metazoa; phylum Arthropoda; class Insecta; order Lepidoptera; family Nymphalidae; genus Maniola; species Maniola hyperantus. Next base: position 492,351 of record NC_048550.1, read on the forward strand.
CGCAGACTTGCCGACGCCGCCCGACCCCACCATGATCACTTTGTGCAGCGTGGGCTGCGCCGCCGGCTTCTTGCACACAGCAATGAAACATACCTTCTTCCTGTAGCTGTCCGCCTTCGTGGGCTCGTAGTCTTCCACGAACTCGTCGTACATGAACTGCAGGGTCAGCGCAGACTTGCCGACGCCGCCCGACCCCACCATGATCACTTTGTGCAGCGTGGGCTGCGCCGCCGGCTTCTTGCACACAGCAATGAAACATACCTTCTTCCTGTAGCTGTCCGCCTTCGTGGGCTCGTAGTCTTCCACGAACTCGTCGTACATGAACTGCAGGGTCAGCGCAGACTTGCCGACGCCGCCCGACCCCACCATGATCACTTTGTGCAGCGTGGGCTGCGCCGCCGGCTTCTTGCACACAGCAATGAAACATACCTTCTTCCTGTAGCTGTCCGCCTTCGTGGGCTCGTAGTCTTCCACGAACTCGTCGTACATGAACTGCAGGGTCAGCGCAGACTTGCCGACGCCGCCCGACCCCACCATGATCACTTTGTGCAGCGTGGGCTGCGCCGCCGGCTTCTTCGACATAGTTATGGTGGCGGGGCACCGCGAATACAACTGGAAGAATCACAAAAAATACGATTGTACTACGGAACCCTCAGTGCGCGAGTCTGATTCGCACTTGGCCGGTTTTTTTAGTCTCTCTCACCCTGAATCAATCACAATATTTTTTTATTCATTACTGCGTTTCATCTATGAATAATATTAGAAAAAAAATATTAGCTAAATAATATGTTGGCATTATCAATCAACGAATTGATAAAATAGCTATAAAACTTTGAAGTGTTAAGAGATTTAAAGCATTAGTTAGATAAACACTCGTTTTACATAAAAAGCCACAATAAAGATAAATAGTAATCGAAGGCAACATAACTAACTTTATATTTATTACAGTCTATCCAACGATCTCTATGTATACTACGCACTGGACTGGGCGTTCCAAACAAAAGTTTTGTTTTTAGAGTATCTACATGTATTTCTTTTTAATATTGCTAAAATACCTACATACTACATCAGTACCCTTATTGTAAATGCGAAAGTGTGTTTGTTTGCTGGTTTGTTGGTTTATTGATTTGTTGGTTTGTCCTTCAATCACGTCGCAACGGTGCAACGGATTGACGTGATTTTTTGCATGGGTATAGATAAAGACCTGGAGAGTGACATAGGCTACTTTTTATCCCGGAAAATCAAAGACTTCCCACGGGATTTTTAAAAACCTAATTCCACGCAGACGAAGTCGCGGGCATCAGCTAGTACCACAATATTTGAACGCCGCTACGGCTAATGTGTTGAACTTTTGTAATAATTATCACCTTTTTTCTATTTCTATTTCAAAAAGGTCGGGAAATGAATTTTAAATTAAAAGAATTAAGACACGAGGTTTACATGTTTTAAATTATGTACATATGACTTAAATTAAGTTTATCTGTTCTTTTCTTATTAAGTGTAATAAGAAAAACTCACTGTGGCACCAAATAAACACTTTTTCTTTCTTTCTTTCAAAAAGATGCGAATGCTCTAAAATTGAGTTGCCATCAGAATCAGTACCAGTGTCGTGATTGATTTAACAGCTTTGTGGACCACAATTTTTGGTCGGAACAACCATTCTATACATTTGATTCAATGGTTCTATCCGTCTATTCCACTTCTGATGTCTGAGACTTGGAGACAACTAAAAAGGGAACATTTGTTGTTCGGAACAACTATTCTAATCTAAATATATAAAAGGAAAAAGTGACTGACTGATCTATCAACGCACTGCTCAAACTACTGGACAGATCGGGCTGAAATTTGGCATGCAGATAGCTATTGTAAGATTTTTGAAAATTCATCCCCTAAGGGAGTGAAATAGGGGTTTGAAATTTGTGTAGTCCACGCGGACGAAGTCGCGAGCATAAGCTAGTAATTCTATACATTTGATTCAATGGTTCTATCCATCTATTCCACTTCTGATGTCTGAGACTAGAGACAACTCAAAAGGAAACATGTGGATCTAATACAATGAGCATGTTGATGGCTTGTTGCTAAGGCAACCATTATGACTTTATAATGAGGTCAGTGAACATCTGTCACAGTCTACCAAACTACCTGACAGATGCAGACAGATCCGGACCTTTTTTAGGGTTCCGTACCTCAAAAGGAAAAACGGAACCCTAATAGGATCACTTTGTTGTCTGTCTGTCAAGAAACCTACAAGGTACTTCCCGTTGACCTAGAACTATGAAATTTGGCAGGTAGGTAGGTCTTATAGCAGACATTAGGGGAAAAATCTGAAAACCGTGAATTTGTGGTCACATTACAAAAAAAATGTGTTTTGAACAAATAATTAGTATTTTCAACTTTTAAAGTACGATTACTATATCAAGTGGGGTATCATATGAAATGGCTTTACCTGTACATTCTAAAACAGATTTTTATTTAGTTTTATGCATAATAGTTTTTGAATTATGACTGAATTTGATGAATTTTGATGAATGACGAAAAAATGTAGTACGGAACCCACGGTGCGCGAGACTGTCTCGCACTTGACCGGGTTTTTGTCACCCATACCAATTGCCATAAAATAACAATGGGAAAGTATGGATCACCTTGGAATTATATCGATTTTCAAGGCCTAACCCTGGACCTAGGTAGTGCGTGTTTAATATCATAGATACCTTGGATAGATACCATAAATAGACGACATTGAGGATGACATCATTTGACTTTCACTTCGACTACAAACTATCTATTCAGGCGAGTCAAGACTGTAGACAGAGTGAACTAGAGTGAGGGAACTCAGTTTGACCCTGAATCGACGATATGTACAATATTACGCTATGGGGACGTAAAATCAAAGAAAAATAGGACTAAGTACTTTAGAACTACTTGCGTCAAATGTTGACATTTGACGCCTGCCAGTGACGTCGAAGCCTCGACATTTTGTTAGAAGTTCCCTAACTATCGTGAACTTTTTTTCGGATACAAAGTTAGCCCTTGACTGCAATCTGACCTGGTGGTAAGTGACGACGCAATCTAAGATGGATGCGGGCTAACCTTCTTCCAGTTTAGCTATGGCAGTTTTTATTAAACCCATATCAATTTGTTTTCTACGCGGCATCGTACCGGAACGCTAAATCACTTGGCAGCACGGCTTTGCCGGTAGGGTGGTACCTAGCCACTGCCCAAGCCACCCACCAGAAAACTGTCGTGAACTGTGCTGCAGATCCACGATCTATTCAGACCGAAAACAACTTAAGGGTTAACTTAACTTGATTCGCTATCGTTGGCTATTATATGCCGGGAATCGAATCCGGATCCATTTATAATACAACAGCACTCACCAGTTACCACTGCGCCGCGGAGGTCATTAAAACAATACAATAAAGCAGAGAAAGTCAAAATTTGAGATTCCGTTTTGTCTAGGTATCAAATAATCTAGATATTTAAACACAGGCACATATTCGCACGATCCAGCCGCGATTGTTATGCCGCGAGCAGCTGATAAGCGCTGTTCAAACCAATTTCACTTTTTTATACGCGTTAACTGGTTTCTATAGAGAGCGCGACACTGGGAATCTCCGAAATGATAATAATGATAATGTATAAGGGTAGCGACACACCTGCTGAACGTACGGCGCCGATACTTCAGCGACTCAACTATCGGTCAAAGTATTCGGTTGGCGTGACACACCAAACGCGCCGAACAGCCGGACGGGGCCGGGCGGCGGCGCCGGGCGTTTAGTTCAGCGCTTTACGCGATGAAAAATTACGTACGGCGGCACGTGGCATCGTCGTCAGCCCAAGGGCGGATCCAGCTTTGGTGCCAGGGGGGGGTCACATAGTCGTGGTCAAGTCACAACATCTCGACCTCTTGCGACAGGTCGAGTTGGTAATCGGGGTATGACGAGCGGGGGTTGGGGGGGGGACGCCCCGCACACCCGCACGCAGGGCCGTCTTTAACCTATTGGAGGCCCTGGGCACATTAGAATAACGGGGCCCCTATGATCTTAACAGAGTAGGTACTATTTTCTTGGAATAGGCAAAGAAAGCAGATAAGTCACGTTCAAGACGTATTATAAATGCGAATGTTTCTATCTATCTGTTACCTTTTCAAAGTCCATATTCTAAATCAAAATTTGGTACTATTCAGAGATAGTTTACACTCGGAAACGGCTTTTTATCCTGGAAAATTAAAGGGTTCTCACGGAAATTTTAAAAAACTAAATCTATGTGGACGAAGTTGCGGGCATTAACCAATATAAAGTAAAAGCGCGAAATTTTTCATATATTTACGAATAAAATCATAAGGTAGCTACTAATATTATAAATGAGAAAGCGTGTCTATCTACTTATCTGTTACCATTTGACGGTCTATCTTTTTGACCAGGTACTACACAGAGAAAGCTTTCGTCCCGGAAACCTGCATACACTTTTTATGCGGAAAATCAAAGAGTTCCTACGGTTTTTTGAAAACCTAAATCAATGCGGACAAGGTTGCGGGCGGGCAACAACTAATACAGAGCAAAAGCGCGAGCGAAGCGAGCGCGAAATTTTCTGTCTGTCTATCATCTTGTTAGGTACTTTTTCACGGCCAAATGTAGGTAGGTAGGTACTACTCAGTGATAGCTTGCATCTCGGAAGGGATTTTTAATCGTAGTGAACCATACGTGCGAGCGAAGCGAGCGCAAAATTTATGACATTATTTACAAAAAAGAAAAGATAAATGTCAGAAATATTGTATTACGATATAGATAAATGCCAAAAATTTTGTACTAAAAACTATAAAGTCATCTGTTGTATAAAGAATAGTTCTATTATCTTTAGGGGTCCCCAGATGCAACGAGCGCTTGGATAATAAAAACTTTACTATAAATAATAAACGTAAAGGACCAATCCGACCAATACATTATAGGTATATAATACATATTATTTTTTACTTTTAGAGGTTTTTACTGTCGGGAATTTTTTAAAAAGTGTGAAAAAGAATGAAATATTCTATCATTTGCGTAAAGGCAATAAAGATCGGATATAAGACTATTTAACAATCTCTACGGTCCTTTGTTTGAGATGGCTTTTTTGACCGTTGATTTTATCGAAATAAATATGTTTTTGGGTATTAAAATATCGGTTGGTCTGTTATAGTTTGGTGATCTGGCAGGGACTACTGGGCCCCAATCGATCGTGGGCCCTGGGCAAGTGCCGTGTGATGTTCTTCAATAATTGAAGAACGACACACGAAATGTGACATCTCGATGAAAGGTAGCGGTGGCGCGGTAAAATTCAAATTTTGGATGCGTTTGTTCGCAAGAACATAATGTTTTTGCCATCATACAAAATATTATATTAAATTGATTAAGTATTGAAGGAACTTACATAAAATCTAGGTATATAAAAATATAAAAAACATTATGTTTAACAATTTTAATTAGTGGTCCACCTAGGTCCTGGACGCAGCCCAGGGGGGGGTCATGACCCCCGTGACCCCCCCCTTGGATCCGCCCTTGCGTCAGCCGGTGTCTTAGTGATGTGCAGTTGGGACGTGTTGAATTGCCCAGAAAGATGGATTTTTGGATGGAAGAAAATCTGCGTGCCCGAGAATTCTCGATAATGTTCTCAAAGGTGTGTGACGTCTGCCAATCCGCACTTGGCCGGCGTGGTAGATTATGAAACATTGATCGGACAAAAATTCTAAATGGAAAATTCCTTCCTTCTTTCAATCGCATTGATTTGCTGGGCAAATCGAATGCACATCAGCTGTTTAATGGCTGAGTTATAACAGTTTTAAGTTCGCACGTCTATTGAAGCTTAATGAATATTAGTCACACCATAGTCATCCGCATCAGGCATCAGACATGCCCAATTCCCATGCTAATTACTAACAACAAAGAACTGGCATATACTACCAACACGAGATAAAATTATTTTAAATTCTACTACCATTGCGATAAAGTTCGAAATTCCTTGTACAAAAGTTAATAGTTCCAACAGTTAACGCATTTGTCATTCTGCACATTATCTCAATGGGTAGTTGTCGGTGAAACTGTGCCAGCAATACTGAAGTGATGAGTACAAAGGATTATGTTGATACCGGTAGGTAGCATTGTTTCCAAAGGTCGTTCCGGATAGGGAAACAGCAGCAAAGGTTTTGATCGCGATAAAAATGCTAAAATAGCGATCATAGGCTGTTGTTTTTTTTTTAAATAGAGATAGCGAGTAAACGAGCAGGCGGGTCACCTGATGTTAAGTGATTACCGCCGCCCATGAACATTTGCAGCACTAGAGGAACCGCCGATGCGTTGCCGCCTTTTTAGGAATTTGTTACCGGTATGTCCATCAATCCAAAATCGTTGCAATGTGCCATCACATTATGCCTTCACTATGGCTCAAACTGAATATAATTAACTAGCTTATGTTCGCGACTTCGTCCGCGTGGATTTCATTAATCTTCAACCCCCAATTTTACTCCCTTAAGGATTGAAGTTTAAAAAATCCCTTCTTAGCGGATGCCTACGTCATAATAGCTATCTGCATGTCTTCAGCCCAATCCGCCGTCCAGTAGTTTCAGTTGTGCGTTGATAGATTGGACAGTCAGTCAGTCACCTTTTCCTTTTATATATTTAGATAAACACAGGAAGTCATTAGGAAGTAGAAAGTTATAAGGAAAAATAATTACTTATCTAATTTATCTGAAAAAAATTAATAGGATTTAATAACGATGAAGTAGATTATTTTTTTCAAAATTAGCCTTTTCAAATTTTCCTTATTTACTAGTTTAGAAAAAACGTGATATCCTTTAATGGAGTTTCTGTGCGTTTCCATCATACTATTAATGTGTGGAAACATTTTTTTATAGAGTTAGCGAGCAAACAAGCAGGCGGGTCACCTGATGTTAAGTGATTACCGCCGCCCATGAACATTTGCAGCACCAGAGGAACCGCCGATGCGTTGCCGGCCTTTCAGGAATTTGTTGGTCCGCCCCTTGAACAACCCCATGTTGTAATCTAAAGGGAACACCGCGTATGGGAGTAGATTCCACAGTTTGCATGTGTGTGGAAAATAGGATCTGGCACAACGGGCGGTCGAAGTGCTCCAGATACCCATGTGGTGGAGGTTGGAATTTTTGCGGTGGCGTGCGGTGCGGTTGTAGTAAAGGGGAGGGTGGAAGAGATCAAGCAACTCTACAGAGCATTACTTTTGACGAATGGTACATAGGCCCATCCAGGGAGGAAGAAGGGAGAGAGGGAGGGTTCCGTTTGCACCTTTCGGGTACGGAACCCTAAAGGTAGGTAACAGATAACAGCGATTGATAACGGCCTGCATTCCTCACTAGTCATTACTTCTCTCTGTCTAATGCATTTGTATGGTTTAAACCTATTTAGCGTGTGACGTTCATCAATACCCATTACTGTTATCTAGGATTCATTTAAACTCCACCATGATAGTGTAGCACCTAATATAAACCTATGCATTTGAGGAGTGCTGTAAAAACCCTTATTAGGGTTCCGTATCCGTATAGGGTGCCTACGAGAATTACTTTTGCCTCCGTCCGTCCGACTTTCACCGAATTCTCAGATCTTAATTTAATATATTAAATAGTCTACTACTACCTAACTGGTAAGTCTAGTATAAGTCCTGCAAATTGCTAATGCGCGTGGCCGCCATTATAGTGACCTCAGCACTAGACTGAAGTGTCGATCAACCAGTACCGTTGACAAAACTGTTGGTAGAGTACGCGTATTGTGTATTGAATAATTGCAAATTCACACATTTTGTTTGTTATTGTTGTTAAGTTTTTTGTTAATTTTTTTTAGTTGTTGTTTCCTTTTTGGGTTAAATATGAGTAGGAAAATAATTTATAGTCGTGCCCGTGAGATTATTATTAAAGTAGATAATTATTTTACAAAAGAGAAGGAGAATTCAAAAATATTACTTCAGAATATCACTCAATCGCTTAAAAATGCCTCTGACACCCAAGACGTGGTTATTTCGAAGCAAATTTGAATTGAAATGTTACAACTACTTCAAAATTAAACCAAGGTCACAGAGAGTGTACTCATTAAATACAAAGGTACACAAATATTTACTACTTAATATAAAGTATTTTAAAAGGAAATTATGATAAAACTAATATATACATATCAAAAATAAGTAATAACTGATAGGTTTATAAATTATTATAATATATAATTATTCTAAAAAAAAATTTTTTTGCCGACGGTATATTTTTCCAACGCAATAGCAATTTGCGTGACTTATTCTTCAATTCTGTGATTCAGTCACAGTTCAAAGTTATTCTTATCACTGACCTTGCGTAGATTTGACTCACTGTAGTGAATCATTCGCGAGACAAATTACAGCACTATTAAAACAATCGTCTATTGCAATAATCGGGGGATTTGTATGATAATGAGATAATTAATTATAATAACCGGAAACACGGCACTGCCGTGTACCTTTGTGACAAATGTGTAATGATTTGTATAGATTTTGTCATAGTTAAAACGATTCAAGTTGCCTAAGTAACTAATTATTAAGCTAAGCTGTTTCAGAGCTCCCTGGTAACCAATCTAATCTAATTTATGACCTTACTATATGACGTACAGAGTTAGCTTAAATCCCGTGGGCGGTGCATAGGATATTTTTTACTCCGGAAAATCAATTAAAGGTATTAAAGGCCCATCGGTTTAACTGATTTATATGAAGTTTTGTACAAAGGTAGCTTACGTCCCAGAAATTGAAATAGACAAATTTTTATCCCGGAAAATCAAAGGCTGACGAACTCGCAGGCATCATCTAGTATATTACACTAGCTTATGCTCGCGACTTCGTCCGCGTGGACTACACAAATTTCAAACCTTTATTTCACCCTGTTAGGGTTTGAATTTTCAAAAATCCTTTCTTAGCGGATGCCTACGTCATAATAGCTATCTGTATGCCAAATTTCAGCTAGATCCGTCCAGTAGTTTGAGCCGTGCGTTAGTAGATCGATCAGTCAGTCACCTTTTCCTTTTATATATTTGTAGATTAAAGTAGTCAGGTTTTTGAACTTTATCTTAAGTTTTAAGAAGATACTTATATAAGGACATTAAACTGTTAGGCTATGTACATTTGGATTTCTAATTAATCATATAGCATGACAGTTAATGCCTGGCAGACATGTAACAATGAGAATTACAAGCAAAAACAGCTGCATATTTCATTGGAACAACAAATACATTCTAGTTACACTGGCGCAAAAGTGAAACTGGAGGCAATGCACTTTTGGACTGTACTAAATAAGTATATAGACTGTACAAAATAACTTCTCAATCGCCATTTTAACTCTATGGGTCTACTGTCATGCCAAAAGTACGGTTTACCTTTAAAATAAGGACTAAAATCGTACTTTTGACATGACAATTGACACATAAAGTTAAAATGGCGCGTGAAAAGTCATTTTGTACACTAAATCTAAATACATAAAAGGAAAAGGTGACTGACGATCTATCAACGCACAGCTCAAACTACTGGAGGAATTGGATTGAAATTTGGCATGCAGAGCTATTTTATGACGTAGACATTCGCTAAGAAAGGATTTTTGAAAATTCAACACCTAAAGGGGTGAAATGGGGGTTTGAAATTTGTGTAGTCCACGCGGACGAAGTCGCGAGCATAAGCTAGTTGACACAAAGTTAAAATAGCGCGCGAGAAGTCATTTTGTACGCATAATATACATAATGATTGGTGCTTGCTGAAATCACAACATTTCATTTAAAAATGTAAACTAAAGCCAGACTATTCTTATCATAAAAAAATAATACATTTATGCTGGTAACTATAAAATTTAGTGATTCAATTGAATAATTTAACTATTCAGCGTGGCAATGCTGCTAGTTTGATGGGCACCTTTGGCCCAGCCACCACTTTGGCCCAGCCACCACTTTGGCCCAGCCACCACTTTGGCCCAGCCACCACTTTGGGGCAACCACGGACTTTTTGACGACGATTGTCACCAAATCATAATTTATATTAAGAATTTTTGACATCGTTTATTGTAATTTAAAAAAAAACAGCCAAGTACGAGTCAGGCTTGCGCAATGAGGGTTCCCTACTACAGTCGTATTTTTTGACATTTTACATGATAATTCAAAAACAATGATGCATAAAAATAAATAAAAATCTGTTTCAGAATGCACAGGTGATGATGCCCTTTCATGAGGTACCCCACTTGATATAGCTATCTTACTTCGGAACTGCCAAATTTCATGATTCTAGGTCAACGGGAAGTACCCTGTAGGTTTTTTGACAGACAGACAGAGAACCAAGTTATCCTATAAGGGTTTCGTTTTTCCTTTTGAGGTACGGAACCCTAAAAATAACTATTTATTAATATTAACTATATTAACCATACTAATAATGTCCTTCCAACTGAGTTTCAGCTGCCTTCTCCATAAACATGACACTGGCGATATGTGACACCTAAAAGCCAATAATTGAGAATTGAATTGAATTTCAGACACAGTTGTCAATCTCCATAGATATTAGGTAAATACTGCATGGGAGATAATATTATAGTGTACAAGTGTGTGGGCCAACACAGCTGCACTCTCTACTATTCCGTCTCATAGCCCGTTGGGACCACCATGAAAAAACTACTACACTTGGGACTCGAAAAAATTAAGAATACTTTATTTCATATTGACCAACTTATTTTTGTTTTTTTTTTATAAAGAATATTAGCCATGTTAAATTATTGATGGCCAATATTTTGTAAATTTACAGCAGGTAAGTGAATTTAAAAGGTTAGTCGACCTCACAGGAGACCGAAGAGCTGGCAGCTACCTCGGAAAAAGAATTAGCCTAGCAATTCAAAGGGGGAACGCTGCCAGTATCTTCGGAACCTTGCCTAAAGGGACTCCTTTTAATAATATCTATATTTTAATTATAATATCATATTTTTTTAAGGTTTTAGATTTAGTTTTAGTTTTATTGTTTAAGTAAATTTTTAAGATGTTCAATTAAAAATGTATTAAGTACATGATCTGTTTAAAATTTTGTTTAGCTACTTAAATGCAAATAAATATTATTGAAAAAATAACAATCAACTTTTATTTTTCATTTCTGAAATATTTGCTTAATAAATTAATCAAACTAATAAAAATGAATATTATTCAGTCAATTGTTACTTAGCAATGGTATCACTGTTACTACATAATTATTGCTAGTAAAACAATTTCAAATTGAGTACCTATTGGAAACCCCATTACATTAGATGTGTTACTCTTGTAACACTTGCTATTTTCAGGGGTTTGGATTATTTGATGCTGTCACTTTTTATTCCTTGAACATAAATTACTAAACCATCAAAAAATTACTAATGTGGTGTTGGAACTTAAGCTACAAAATATTGGCATATATTGTACAGTAAAAAAACTGTATTCCTTACCTTCTGTTCCTTCAAAAAAGTTGTTGACAGTTGATATGCGATCGCTGAGAACATTACTGAAGTGTTGGCACTGACTTCTGAGCGCTGGAGGCGATCAAATATCCTACTAATCCCATTTTATGCTAGCACTTTACAAAATGAGCACCACCTTAAGTTACTTTAATCAATACAACTGGTTTATAATTATTCAGGAAATATTTTACGGTAAAAGGAATCGCTGTAAACGAACATTCACCGAAAATCTACCAAGTGCAAGTCACAGGCTGTTGTGCTGTTGGAACTGTACAACCATCGATCTAACAGTAACTATAGTGGTTAGTGGCTCAAACGGGTCGAGGAGAGCGTTTACGCGTGAGAACTGCGAGACAATGCGCGAGAAATTGTGGGAAAACGAGAGGCGTTGCCTCTGTAGTTTGTAGTAAACAATCATCGAATCACGTCACTCGCCAACTAAATATGGTATGCCGCTAGTAACTAGATAATTTTTTTCTCACTCACCGATTATGCTGGAAGGCTTCAGGGGTGTTTTTACTGTCTTAAAAGCTTTTTAAATCATTCGATTACACACAAATTGCCACAAATTCGTAAAAGTCCAAAAAGTACAATAGGCTCATAAATGAATCTGTCAATTGACGTCACAGCATGGTCTGTGCGCCACAGAGTCGTTCCGAGTCAGAGTCAGCGAATAGCCAAAGAGAATATAATCACTACGTTTTACGAATAGCACGTAGGTAGTGATTAGGTACATCCATGGTACATCCATAGATTATCTACTGTACATCTTAGAGATATTTTATTCATCGAAGGATTACAATCGTGATTACAATATACTCTTTGGTGAATAGTCTTTCATAGTGATTATTGGCCATTGGCGTGCCATTGGCACGGCCATTGGCCAAAAGAGAGCCCTCTCGTTCTTCAAACTAAATATATTCGTCTGTGATTGTCAAAAAAGTCAAAAGGGCAAGAACCCAGAGCCGTAAAACCAGTTAAGAAAGTCATCATGAATATGTCAAAACAACGCAAAATCAAAATATTTTTGTACACAGACCAATAACATATTGTTTTTGTAAATTTGCCGTAAATAAAAACCATGTTTTCGAAAAGTAAATAAGTTCTGAAATCTGTTGTTTTCACACCCAAGTATTTCATTGAATGGAAATAATGTCGGGCGGCAAACTAGATGTGATTTGGTCACCTGTGCATCAAGATAAGTTCATTGTATGGGGTCAGGACATAACCCTATACGAGGTCTCTCGGCTTCAAGATATCGAAAAGAAGACTACATGTATGAGTCTAAGTTTTATTATTCACTTACTTCGTTTTAGTTATAACGACGAGAATGATGACCTCCCTGAAGCATTGGTAAGCACTGTGGTCTTATTAGTGGGAGGTCCCGGGTTCGTTTCCTGGCAGGGGTCTGGAATTTTATAATTTCTAAATTTCTGGTCTGGTCTGGTAGGAGGCTTCGGCCATGGCTAGTTACTACCTTATCGGCGAAGCCGTGCTGCCATGTAGAGACCAAAGGGCTGGCTTAGTAAAAATTGGCATACCCCTTCCAGGTTAGCCTGCTTCCATCTTAGACTGCATCATTACGTATCAGCAGGTGAGATTGCAGTCAAGGGCTAGCTTGTATCTGATACTGTATCTTCACTCACTTGTACTTCTGACACTTGTATCTGAACTTGTATTGATAAACAAGCTGATGCCTGCGACTTCGTCCACGTGGATTTAGGTTTTTTAAATCCAGTGGGAGGAACTCTTTGATTTTCCGAGATAAAAAGAAGTTATGTCATTCTCCAGGTATTTGATTATACCCATGCAAAAATCACATCAATCTGCTGTGCTGCTGATTGAAGGACAAACAAACATACTTTAGCATTTATAATATGGGTATTGATATCTTAAAGTACTTACCTACTACATTTAAAGTTATAAATGTCTATGGACAATGGACTTTTGGAAGAGTTAAGTTAGGCTCACTACTTGTGGTGACTTGTGGAATATACCTATGCATAATGTTATGCTGAGTATGCACATCTTAGGCTTTAGATCAACCCTTAGATTTCCTGTATGCATGATAGATGAGTGCCTAGACTAGAAGACATCAATCTTCGTAATTAGGCTGCCTTTACACTTTTTGTATTGTAATGATTGTTATTTCTGTGTAATTAAGGGTTCTTTTCTCTCTAGTTACTCAATTATCTTCAACCCGAGGTGCAGTAGTGGTGGCGTCACAGAGTGGGAGTGGGGTGCGCTGTGTGGACGTCAGTGCGATAGCGGACCACCCTGACCCTCTGCTAGCACTGGGCCATGCCAGCGGCAGAGTCACACTGACTAGCCTTAAACAGACCTATGACCCCCTTGGACTAGTTGGAAGGGAATTTGGTAATCAAAATATTTAAAAAAAAATATATTTTACACAATATTGTGTGTTGTTGTTGGTTGTTTGGTGTCGAGCCACACAACACAATTTACTCCGCAATGACACATTGCTTAGAGAAAACAAAGGAGGTTAGGTTGTCTTTGTGTTTAAATCAAAAACTTAGTGTTGTAGATTTAACTTTAAAGAAAAGTAAAATTGGATTTCATATTCATAAAATCACTTAAAGGTGAAAGTCTTTGTAAAATCTATATATATATAAAAAAGGAAAAGGTGACGGACTGACTGACTGATCTATCAACGCACAGCTCAAACTACTGGATGGATCAGGCTGAAATTTGGCATGCAGATAGCTATTGTGACATAAGCATCTGCTAAGAAAGGATTTTCGAAAATTCAACCCTTGAGGGGATAATATAGGGGTTTGAAATTTATGTAGTCCAAGCGCACGAAGTCGCGAGCATAAGCTAGTACCACAGTTTAACGAAATACTACCAGTTGTTCGACGCCTTTGAAGTCGAGCGATGCCGCCGCTCGTGTAGGTATATACGTGTTCCTACGCAAATATGCAAGGGTTGTCACAAAATTGGGATTAAAATCGCGGGGAAATCGGTGAAATTTTAGACCCTTGTTCTGTTTAGAATTCGCATAGACACAACAGTAATGCACCATTTTATGATAGAACTTACTAAACGACACTTAAAATATTTAAAACCACGCTCACAAAAACCCTCGTCCATCAAACGCGCAGACTACGCGAATACTCCCCAACCCACCCCACCGTTGCTCTGTACAAGTACATTCGTAATTGGACTGTATATTTCAAGGCTATGCTAGTACTTTATAAAAATACTAACCCTAATATAATGTTAGATTTGTTATTTAATGTTTTTTTACATGTGCTAGTGGCGCGGTACCCTCGTCCTTGCAACTCGGTTTCGTGGAACCGCAGGGAACACAACCTGCTGGCCGTGGGGCTGGAGAAGCACCGCAGCGACAACTGCATACTGCTGTGGGACGTGCACACTTGCAGTACAGATGACTTTATAGGTAACTGTACGATGCTCAACGCTTCCCTGTGTAGATTTAGGTTTTTCACTAACCACCACTATCTATCTATCAATATCTCATCGAAGAGATCTCTTTGGCACTAAAAAGGTTCTAAAATCCCCGTAGAGAGCTCGTCCCCCACTGCGCCGGAGCCGCCGCGGCCCGTGGCGGAGGTGGCGACGGGGGAGACTGCTCACACCGTGTCGTGGTGCGCCTTCGCGCCGCGCACGCTCGTCGCCTCCATGAACCTGAAGCATCTCAAGATTTACGATCTACGTGGTGAGTTGGGATTTTTCGTTTTAATATTCTCCAGAAGACATCTTGGAGATGTCTCTCAACAAGTTCACAGTTTTTATAAAACGTGAACTTATTGAAAAATCATCAGGGCCCTCTTTCCCACTGGGCACTCTGGGCACGTGCCCAGGGCCCACGATCGATAGGGACCTACTAGTCTCTGCCAGATTACCGGATCGACCGACCGATATTTTATTACCGAAAAACATTTATTTCGATAAAATCAATGGTCAAAACGGCTCAAAGCTCAAACAAAGGACCATATAAATTGTTAACTATACTCGAATTTTTAATTAAACACCAGTTTTTCACGTTTCCAGACAATCCTATTACAAAGTTAAGGATTTAGGCTGAGATCTATACAGGGTACTTTGACTTTGCTCAGACTTAAGTTTCAGTTAAAATGAGACGGATTTATGTCAGCGATATAACACTGTCACGTTTTAACGTCTTACGTCTAAGCAAAGTCAAAGTTCGCTTTATAGATCTCACAATTAGTACTGCTGATGATGGTGATGATATTGATCCATTACGAGCAGAAAGCGGCGGCAAAGCGTGCGGGGTGGCCAACACGCGGCAGTGCTTCGGCGCGAGCGCGGCGCCGCAGGGCTGGCACGTGGCGTCGCGCGGCGAGGGCGGCGTGGCGGTGTGGGACGCGCGCTCGTTGGCGCAGCCCTTGCTCTCTCTACAGCTGCCCAAGCCACCGCGCAAGATTCAGTGGAGCCCTACCAGGTAAGCGTAACAGATCTCGCAATCTGGTGCTGAATTCCGCTAAGCAATCCTCCACAAAATTTGTCTTAACTCTAGAGCCACGAAATTTGCGTCTTAACACTTTTCCCTATACCTTGTTCATTGAATTGAGCTAGCATATTGCGCTCTCTTCTGCACAATTGTACAAAAGTGAACAGGACGCACTATGATTGTGATTGGTCAGGTGTGACCATTCTGCAAAAATGTAAGGGTGCTTTTCTATTGCTCATTACAAAACACCTTGAAGATTAATAGCTTTTTTAATACAGTTGCTCAAAAAGTGGCGTATTGCAGGGACGTATAGCGTGCGGGATGTGGGCTATTACATACTCGTGGTTTTTTTTTTACCTTTCCCGAACTCGTGCGTTCTCTTTCCCAACTGTCAAAATAATTTCTATTAAAAAGAAAAACCAACCATGAAGTTTTTACTAAAAAAAATCATAGAAGTTTTTATGATTCATGCAAATACGTATATTTCTAAAAAGAAGCTACTAATTTGTTTCAATATCAGATTTAATGATTTGATTGAATGAGTTTGGTTAGGTTTCATTTCATTTCATCTCATTAAATTTCATTTTCATTTCATATCAATAAAAAACTTCTACTGAAGACTTGGCTGTATGGGCATAGTTCCCTTTGCGTACCAGAATGGGTGAAGAAAAAAAAACTGCTTATATTCTACGGTTGGCGCCATGTTTCAGGAATTTTCTTTGCGAGTTTAGTTGTTTAAAAACTGTACCAATTTCAATGTATATGTGGATTATAACTTTTATAAGAAATAAATGTTAAGTTAGTTGAGTTTATTGTGTTTTTATTATTTTATTAAATTGCCTCATTTTTTCGCAACTGTATTAAAAATAGTCGTTCAGTACACGTGCGGAACCGTCATTGCAACTTGTTCCGGCTGTCAACTTTGTCGGAACTCTTTGCAATGACAGCCTTTCCACACTTGTAATGAAATATACTATTGCCCGTCAAGCCAAAGTAAAATCCAAAACTGAGAACCAAAAGCACCAAATGACACGACGCGACGGTAGCACCGCACGAGAGACAGTTAAGACCATTGATAAAAAGACTTGCAACGTGAACATGCCTTATATCCATTATCTGCGACCAATGACGTGCAGTTTCTCACTTCTCTATTAGCTCGTTTTCCTGAGCAGGGGAATGTGCCTGGTGTAGTTTATGGGAAATCTTGGTAAGATTTCCCATAAACAGCAATAACACTAGCTAATTGGCTAATGCCTATTATGGTCCCAACACCGCGATGCAAATGCATTTGGACCTTAAAGCGGATTGCTCTTTGCAGACGAAACCTGCTCATCTCGCTGCAGCGCGACTCCAACTCGCTGCGCCTGCACGACATCCAGCAGGCGCACGAGTATAAAGCTCAGAACTCATTCGACAGTGTGGTGAGATATATCTTATTCTGAATTCATTTCTTTTTAAAGTTTTGTTTTTTCTTTTGTTTAAATTGAGAGTTGTAAGGTTCTTTAAGTTTGTGTTTTAAATAGTTTGAGGTTATAAAAAGTTATTAATAATTATTTAAATTAAAATGTACAATTGGAGGTTCTCGTTCCAAACAAATTTGTGTACAATTGGGAGTTCTTGTTCCAAACAAAGTTTACAATTGGGGGTTCCCGTTCCGAACGAATTTATGGGAACTCGGCGCATTGCTTGGAGGGACGGGGGAAACCACTGAGCGCAAACCAATATCGTGCATCATTGGAAGCAGGTGTCAGCTGCGGCGGCGTTGGAAGAGTCCGAAGCCGAGGCCGAAGAGGGATCCGCAGTGGAGCGGGACATAACCATCTGCGGGGCTCCGCTGGCGGCTTTCGCCTGCCACCCCACGCAGTGCGCGCGACTATTGGCTCTCTCACTATCTGGTAATATTGTAGTCTTTGAGTTTTTTAACCCTTTATTCATACTGATTCTGAACACAACCTAATTTTAGAGTACTCGCATACTCTTCTTACTGATGTAATATGAAAAGGACAGACACAGTTTGACTGTATTAAATTTAATTTTTTGATGGTAAAACCCGTGATTTTAGCGCACAGTCGCGAGCCTACTGTTTAAATTTGTAGCGTGCACTAAAATTTAGAGTCTTTAAATGTAAAGTTCATGTTCTGTCCTTTTTTAGCATTGTTAAAAAAAAAAGGAAGCAGATACTTTAAATTTAGTTTAGAGAAAGACAACGGAATTGTGCCATTGTTTCTGAGATAAAACTTATACAAAGGCAAGTTTAAAATTGACTGCGTAATTTTGTTATACTTACTAAGAGATCACACTTCTTCCCATTCCCACAAACGACTTTCGTAGTTTCTTGAGGCGGAGCGCAGGGGTCGCAAGCCTATTTACGGTTTCTAGTTCATCAGAGATCATCAATTTCTTGCCCTTTTTGTAATACAAAAATTCTCGCAATACCTACCCAATATCGAGATACCATAAGACATAATAATACTGTGAAAATAAGCAAAATATTATACTATCTTTGCAGTTTCCACGTCAGTTAACAAATAGTTAGTTAGGCGAATCTTTGTAACAGCGTAAGCAAGAGAGCTCAGTTTCCTAGCAAGAGTTGATATTGCAGTAATGAACGATGGTGAGTACGGAACGAACCACTAGGACTCTACCAGTTCCTTATGTTTTGTGTGTAGGGTCCCTGAGTGAGTACACGGTGTGCGAGCGCGTGACGCTGTCGTGGGGGGCCACGGGCACGCTGGCGTGGGCGGGCGCGGGCGCGCTGCGCCGCATGCACGCGGCGTTCTACACGCACGTGCCGGACATCTCGCACGTGGCGCGCACGCGGGCCTCTACCGACTACGGGCTCAAGGTGAGCTCTCGCGCTATTCCTAGTTATTCTATCCGCGTTTTTGTGCATTTTATGTACAACTGCTAGTAATATAAAAAACCGCCCAACTCGCACACGAAGGGTTCCGTACAATGAACAAGAAATCTCAAACCAGTATAGTAAAAGCTAGCTTATGCTGGCGACTTCGTCCGCATGGACTACACTAATTTTAAACCCCTATTTCACCACTTAGGGGTTGAATTTTCAAAAATCCTTTATTAGCGGATGTCTACGTCATAATAGCTATATGCAATCTGAATGTCAAATTTCAGCTCGATCCTTCCAGTAGTTTGAGCTGTGCGTTGATAGATCAGGCAGTCAGTCAGTCAGTCAGTCGCATTTTCCCTTTATATATTTAGACTAGCTAATGCTCGCGACTTCGTCCGCGTGGACTACACACATTTCAAACCCCTGTTTCACCCGTTTAGGGGTTGAATTTTCAAAAATCCTTTCTTAGCGGATGCCTCCGTCATAATAGCTATCTGCATGCCAAATTTGAGCCCGATCTGTCCAGTAGTTTGAGCTGTGCGTTGATAGATCAGTCAGTCAGTCAGTCAGTCATTCAGTCAGTCAGTCAGTCAGTCACCTTTTTCTTTTATATTATATTTAGATTTATTGCTCCAACACCGTACAACGTTGCTCCAATAAAACTGGAAACTTCTCTATTATTAAATTGACAGTGGGGCCGATTCTCTTGTACACAATCTCTAAACTAAACTAAATTAACAGGTCTAAATCTAGTGCTCTCCTTTTCCGCAAGCAACATTATGAAAGGGATAGTAATAGATTTAGATGTACCATTTTAGTTTAGTTTAGAGATTGTGTACAACGGAATTAGCCACACTATTGTAAAAGACATCTTTTATGACTTTCAAAATAAAATGATATGTAAAAGTGTATATTTTCAGCCGGACCTCTGGCAGAACGCAGACCTCGCTGATGACGAGGCACTGAGTGGACTGTGGCATTTTTTGGCCCTCAGCAAGTCGCTCGTCGAAGATGGTAATCGTCCGTTACTAGCTGACCTTTTTTTTTTATCGCTGAGAAATGCGTTTACGCATCCCCCCCGGAAACCAGCCAGACAGCCAATCAGCCAGGGAAGGTATTTGGGACTCGCCGGCTGACAGACGGCCGGAATACCTGGGTTGTACCCAGCGGGGCTCCTGTGTGGGTCACGGGAACACCGAACAGCAGCGAATCAGCGACGTGCGCCGATGTGGACCCTCCACCAGGGACACACTCACGAGGTCCCCCACCGTTTAATTAATTAAAGTTGTACTTCTTAAGCGCATCTCCATACACACGTATTACACCTGTCATGAAATTTATATTTATATTTATATTTATTTATTCAAAAATGTTATACACGACAAAGACTCCTTAAAACAAGTACACATAAAAAAGGTAGAAACAATAAAAATATAAGAACCTGAAGGAGTGCTTTGGCGTCCGTGCTAGGTAAACCTGTGTTACGGGCGCCGCAGCCATCCCTTTGTGACGTTGTAAATTTTGAACTACTAATTAGCGTTTCGCTTTTAATTAAAATCTATTTTGTTCAAAGTATGTTGGTGCCACCTAGCATCAAGGTGCAGAACTACGCGTGGGTCGATGTTCAGAGTTCATTCGAGCCACAATAGATGGCGTTTGCTTCGTTGTCAATTGTCGTAAAAATAAAACAAAATAATTAAATAAAACCATAATATCATTTGTTTATTGTTAAGTCATTAACAAAACGGTTCTTATAATATATCCTTAGGTTCCGCAAATATTCAAAAATGAATTGGCTTTATGATCAAACTAACTGAGAGCGGCCACACTCGGGTTGCGTCTGGCAACACCGATTGCTGAGATTTAGAATTTTCCTGGAGTCAACATGTGAAGACGAATTTTTTTCGTTCCAGGAAAATCTCACTTCTTTTCGCCCATGGCTTCGCCTGGAAAAATACAATAGTCATAAATTTTAGTCATCCTAACGTATTTTCAATGTTTCATCAATTATGTTCCAGTTATTTTATCTTCCCAAATGGCGCCCGAACGTTTTTTTATATAGTTATTTCAGTATATTTTGAGAAATTTTGTGAATTTTATGAAATGTACTCCGCTGATTGTACAATTTTCTAAGTAGTGACACATTGCAAAGAGCACTAAGCTGTTTTTTATGGTTAACTAACTAAATAATAACTAATAGTTAGAAATTTTGTTTGATAGTTTAAGTAATTTTCTGAGTATAGTCCAACATTGGTTTTTTTTCTTATTTAATTAACACATTATAAATGGTGTTTATGCCGTTCAATTATGTTATTTGACTTACCTTGGAGGTGTATAAGTGAATGTTTGCCTTCAGTTTAGTAATAAACATTGCTTAACTGAGTTGTTGTTGGGTATTGCTTTCAATAGTAAGTACATCTTATGTTTGAAAATTCCGGTAACTTAGTATAATTAAAGTTTTGAAACGCTATGTGCTGTTAACTAGTTACACACATACATTTATAAATACTAAGAGTTACAACTTGTGAAACTAAATATATAAACTATATTCAGAGATTACATTAAGTTCAAGTATGAAGTTATGAACAATTTTTTTTTTCAGTGACTTGATACTTCATTATTTTGTTGAAATTTTGTTTAGAGCTGTGTTAAGGTTATGATAAAAGCTACTTCACACACAAAACATGTTAAGTTTAAGTGAATGCTGGTAGTTTAAAGTGACATTTAGAAACAGATTTTGTTGTATTTTAGGTTATGTGTTAAAAGTGTAAAGTAACAGTCATCAAACCATTGCACAATCTCTTTGTTTTTTTTTTTGAAAGATAATATGCTAGTCAGAGTTCATTGCAACTTTGTTGCCTGTTTACTTTTGTAATTGTAAAGGTTGTAACACACTGTGTACTCATAAAGGTGATACTGCACCTTACAATCATTTATTCAATTTTGGGAAGTTTTATTTTGTTATATTTTGTTTACTATAGTAATAATATGTGCTTGTATTATTAACAATATTTTGGAATAGGAACATAATTGATAAAATAGTTAGGATAGACTTAAGAATATTGTTTTTGTTGTGTATTTTGCTTGTGTATATTTAATAGTTTAAATAACTTCTTTTGTGTTTGTGTTTAACCAATTTGTATAAGGCTAAACATAGACAGTTACACAAGCTCGATATTTTGTTAAATGTGTTTTGACTTAACACAATGGAACAGACTTTTGCCCAGTTTCATTCACTTTTGAAGGACGAATTGTGTTATGAGGTATCCATTCGTTCCGAAACTCCAGCACCTACAGTGCTAGGTTTAAAGAAACAGTTAAAACAATTAATTCAGGAAATTCCTTCTGAATCAATTTTAGAGACGGATTTCACTTCTGAAAGTGAGTTAGGGGTTATTACTAAAAAACTTCAAGACTTAGAAGATTTATTAAAAAAGTGTTCTGACACTAAAGATAGACATGCCCTCTGTAGGTCTAAAGCTTTAGCTTCACATTTGTACTTTAGAATTTTGAGAATACAGTGTTCCGAACTCAGCTTAATAAGTAGGAAGAGTGAATTACATACAAAGTTGCAGAGTTTGATTTCCAGATTAGATGCTGACAATGAGTCGTCTCACGACGAATCACTGGATTCCGAGAGTACCGCCGTTGACTGCACTGGTGATAAAAATGTTGCCAAGTGGAAGTTAAATTTCAACGGACAGGGTGATCCCCGCAGTTTCATCGAACGCGTTGAGGAATATAAAAGATCTTATGGCGTTTCAGATGGAAAATTATTTGTTTCTGCATTTCATCTTTTTACAGGCCGAGCATTGTTATGGTACAGAGGCAACAAATGTCAAGTTTCGTCTTGGTCAGAATTGAAAACTTTATTTTTAGAGGAATTTGATGCAGTAGATTATGACTACAGGTTGCTAGGTGAAATTCGAGCAAGAACACAAGGCTCTGAAGAACCTGTGTCTATCTATTTCGCTATAATGTTTTGCATGTTTTCAAGGTTGTCAACACCACTTTCCGAAGAACAAAAGTTACAAATTTTATTACATAATATTCGCCCTTTTTACTCAGAACAATTAGCTCTTGTTGACATTAAGTCTGTCGCAATGTTGAAGGAAAAGTGTCGCAAACTAGAGGCTGCGAGGCAGCGTTCCGCCTTATTTTCTGAGCCTACTAACAGTAAGGCAACTTTAAGTTCAGAGTTTGCTTACAAACAAGTGACAAAACAGATAAACACACTTTCAGTCACACCTGCACCTAAGGTTGATACAAGTAAAGGCACTGATTTTACGAAAACAAATAAACAACTATGTTACAAGTGCGGCAAGGGTAACCATTCCTTTAAATTTTGCAGGACAGTTCCGAAATTTATTAGATGTTTTTCGTGTGGACGTCAGAACTTTACAGTAAAGACATGTCCAAGTTGTAGTAAAAGGCGATTAGTAAACCCGCTCCGGACAAAAATTCAAAAAACTAATTAGTAAGAACTGTGCAGAGACACAAGTAAAGAACTTGGTCATTAACAACAAAACATCCCTTTTACCTGACACAGTTCTGTATTCAGTGGATAAACGAGACTTTAGGCCACATTTAAAGGTTTTTGTTGACGGTTTTGAGATTACAGGTTTACTAGATTCCGGTGCTTGCGCGTCAATTTTGGGTAACCAGGCGCACAAGGTTTTTTTGAAATTCGGTTATAAATTGCATAGCAGTATTGATACCACATTTTCAGTGGCAAATGGAGACAAACTTGATTGCATGGGTTATATGTTTATTCCGATTACTTATAATTCCGTAACTCACATAATAAAATTTTTTGTAGTACCCTCTATAATAGCGGATGTTATTTTTGGCTGTGACTTTGGAAAACATTTCAGTTAGCCCCTGGCATTTTGATAATTTAGAATTAATTAAGGCACCTTCTCAATTTTACAATATTTGTGCGATTGATAATAAACAAATTCATACCATCACTTCTTTTGAAAACTTATCATCTCAACAGAAAGAATTAGCCCAGTCTGTAGTAAATAAATTTTTAGATATTTCTTCAGAGAAAATTGGATTGGGTAGAACAAAATTAATTGAACATGTTATTGACACCGGTGATGCCTTGCCAATAAAAATAAAACAATATCCACTTTCTCCCGAAAAGAAGGAAGCTTTAAGTAAAGAGTTAGATAGGATGCTGGAAATGGACGTAGTTACTCCGAGTGAAAGCCCTTGGAATAATCCAGCAATTTTAGTGAAAAAGGCAAATGGAGACTGGAGATTTTGCCTAGATTGCAGGAAATTAAATTCAGTGACAAAGGGGGATTCATACTCAATACCGTACATTCCACAAATTCTAGATAGCTTGAAAGAGGCAAGGTTTTTATCATCGATTGATTTAAGTTCAAGTTTCTGGCAAATTCCGTTAGCTAACGACTCTCAGGAAAAAACCAGTTTTACAGTTCCTGGTAGAGGGTTATTCAAATTTAAAGTCATGCCGTTTGGCCTATGCGGTGCACCAGCACGACAGCAGAGGTTAATGGACCAGTTATTTAATCAAAATTTTTGTAGTGATATTGAAAATGGAATAGTATTTTGTTATATAGATGATATTGTTATTTGTTCTGCTGATTTTGAAACCCATTTAATTTTATTAAACAGAGTTCTGGATAAACTAAAAATGGCTCAACTATCCATAAATTTTGATAAATGTAATTTTTTTCGAAACTCTTTGAAATATTTAGGGTATATAGTGGATGAATTTGGTTTACGCACAGATCCTGGAAAAGTTGCCGCAGTTTTGAACTTTCCGACCCCAAAAACTGCACAGGAGGTAAAGATTTTCCTAGGCACTTGTTCTTGGTACAGGCGCTTATTAGGAATTTTTCAACCATCGCTGCACCACTCAATAGACTAACGAGTAAAGGAAAGAACGCACCTAAATTTGAGTGGAGCGAACAGGCAGAGGTAGCATTTAATACATTGAAGAATGCGTTGGTAACCGCACCTGTTCTTGCGGTACCGAATTTTGAAAAACCATTCAAAATACATTGTGATGCTTCTGCATATGGTGTTGGCGGTATGCTAACGCAAGAAACCGATGGTTGCGATCATCCCATTGCGTATGTCAGTAGGAGCCTAAATAAAAACGAAAGGAATTACAGCGCGACGGAACGCGAGGCTCTAGCTGTGATTTTTGCAGTGGAGAAATTTCAGGCTTATTTTGGTTCCAAGCCAGTCACAATTATCACAGACCATGCATCCCTAAAGTGGTTCTTAAATTTAGAAAATCCCTCAGGACGACTCGCCAGATGGGGTTGTAGATTATCACAGTATAATTTTGTTATCGAACATAGGAAGGGTTGTGATAATGTAGTTCCGGATACCTTGTCGAGACTCATACACGTAGATGTAGTTGGTGATCGTAATGATAACTCTAGTCAACAAGTTTTGGTAGATGACTGGTATGACAAAACATTTAATGGCTGTAAAATCAATCCAGCAAATTTTCCGAATTTTAGTATTTTGAACGATAAACTATATCGTTACAGTAAATGTAAATACCAGCTTCTCAGTGAGTTCGACTGGAAAGAGGTAGTCCACAAGAACGACATCCTTAGAATTATGCAACAAAACCATGCAGACGCAACTGCAGGTCATTTTGGTGTGTTCAAAACTCATCGCAGATTATCCCTCAGATATTTTTGGCGTGGTATGTATAAGGACGTGGTTGAGTACGTTAAGAATTGTGATACTTGCTCTGCGTATAAACACACGACATCAGCCACTCCAGGTCTGCTAGGGAAGCCTAAAGTCTGCGAGAGACCTTTTCAGGTCATTTCGGCTGATTTAGTCGGACCTTTGCCTAGGTCTAAATCAGGATTTACATTTCTTTTTGTGGTGACGTGTTGTTTTTCGAAATATACAATGTTGTTTCCGTTACGGCGTGCCACAGGTGCCGCTGTTGTTAAAGCGCTAGAGAATTTTGTATTTTTGAACCATAGTGTTCCAGAGACTGTGATTGTGGACAATGGGTCCCAATTTACAGGATCTGAATTCCGTAATCTCATTAAGCGTTATAATATTCCGAAATTACACTACACACCACTGTACACTCCGCAAGTTAACCTTGTTGAGAGGTACAATAAGGTTGTTATGACTGCTGTAGCCGCTTTTGTGAAAGATAACCACAGGTCCTGGGACGAAAACCTGTACAAGGTCCAGTTCGCCATAAACAGTGCGGTTAATGAATCCACTGGATTCTCCCCGTTCTTCCTTGTCCACGCTAGAGAACCGGTTTTAAATGGTTCCTTCTATAAGGACACGGATAAGGAGTACGAGGCCGGAATTCCAAGGGAGGAATACGCAGGAAAGTTTGGAACTTTGGAGGACATATTTGGTCAGGTTAGGAGAAATTTGTTTCAGGCTCATGCAGAGTATGCAACGCATTACAACTTAAGGCGTAGGTCTGCAAGCTATTCTGTTGGGGATATAGTGTGGAAAAAGACCTATCCACAAAGCGACGCTACAAATTTTTCGCAGCTAAGCTGGCACCTAAGTATGAAAAGTGCAGGGTTGTCAAGGTTTTGTCACCTTTGGTTTACGAACTAGTTAGAGTAGCTGACAACCACCCAATAGGCACTTGGCATATTAAGGATATTAAGAAGTAGATATTTGCCATTACTTAGTTTGGTCTAAACTGTTTGAATATTTAAGTTATCAATATTCAATTAGGAATTTGAATGAGTGTAGTGATGTTCTGAGTTAACAGTTACATTACCATGGTTCAGTTGAGGAGGAATGTAGTGGATGTATGTAGGGATGAATATGTGATGATTGGAATGCTTGTGGTAGACCAACCGGTTGAGAAAGTAAAAATGCAAATATCGTACTTTGGGGATAACGAAAAGGGGGGGGTTTTGTGTTTTGTTTTCGTTTTCCTTCTAGATAATGGATCATTTCTGTTATTTTTCCGATTCTGTTCCGAGATCTATTTTCTAGGAGAGTTATTTTTTTTTTCTCATATTCCGATTTTGATTCGGTTTTATTTTTCCGAATGGGATAGAGAACGGTTACCATATCAGATGGACCCGTTCACAACCAGATTTTCCGTATTTGTTGAGTAACAAATATTACGATGGTAGTTTAAAAGAGTGAACCACCGTAGGCCTAGACGCATTCTATCAGTCAGCTGAAGAATGATGCCAAGATGTTTCCACTCAAGTGTCTTAGACACCATGAAGTTTTTTTGTATATATTCTTTTTAGAAGTTAGGGTTGTGTAGTTAAGTATAATGTATAAAACCTTACACTGTTTTCAGTATATTTATTTTGTTAGACAATTTTCCTTGTTAGTAGTAGATGTGCGTTCACGCGTAACTTCTGTGTTTTTTTGTTTGTTTGTTTCAGGCAAATTGTTAGTAGTTGTTGGATGACGCTGAGGGCAGCGTGGTTCAACCTGTTGAACCTTTTCGTAGGAGGGGAAGTATTGTGACGTTGTAAATTTTGAACTACTAATTAGCGTTTCGCTTTTAATTAAAATCTATTTTGTTCAAAGTATGTTGGTGCCACCTAGCATCAAGGTGCAGAACTACGCGTGGGTCGATGTTCAGAGTTCATTCGAGCCACAATAGATGGCGTTTGCTTCGTTGTCAATTGTCGTAAAAATAAAACAAAATAATTAAATAAAACCATAATATCATTTGTTTATTGTTAAGTCATTAACAAAACGGTTCTTATAATATATCCTTAGGTTCCGCAAATATTCAAAAATGAATTGGCTTTATGATCAAACTAACTGAGAGCGGCCACACTCGGGTTGCGTCTGGCAACACCGATTGCTGAGATTTAGAATTTTCCTGGAGTCAACATGTGAAGACGAATTTTTTTCGTTCCAGGAAAATCTCACTTCTTTTCGCCCATGGCTTCGCCTGGAAAAATACAATAGTCATAAATTTTAGTCATCCTAACGTATTTTCAATGTTTCATCAGTTATGGTGAGTGAAAAATCAAGTAATGTGGATTCGACAAAATGGCGGTTTGGTTAGAGAAAATCCTAATCTCATGATTTCTTTCAGTTCCAGTTATTTTAACTTCCCAAATAAATGAGGATAATGGGTTGTGGGTGGACTTCTGAAAACCATTGGTGGCCAGGAGTTCAATAGGTGAGTTGTGTTTGATCGGGAAAATTCCACGTGTCGAAATTTTCACACAGCACAAATTATAATCTTGTTTTTCTTTGTTACAGGGTTTACGTTTACGTTTTACGTTTAGCTTCAGTTTTCCGTTTTAGTTTTCCGTTTGCGTTTTCGGTTTTCGTATTTATTTCTTTTGCACATTCACGTTGACAACTTAATTGCTATGGATAAGACTTGGTGAAAATCTTTGTAATGAAACATTTCGGTTGTGAAGAATCAAATAAATTGAGTTTTGGATCTTGGCCGATGCCGTCCAGCTACCTTGCAGTCTTCGCACCTACAAGTAAGCAAATGTTTGTATCCTGCAACAGTTTAGTGAACCTTCTTAGTGTATGTGTACAGTAAGAACCCTGTCTTTACTACTGAGCTTTTATTTTGAAACAATTTTATGAATTTTACTGTGTCATTGTCTATTCCATGCCAATGGCATCTTAAATTTAAAACATAGATCTTATGTACTATCTACCTAAGTCATTCTAATGTATCTAAATTAAGTCTTGGCATTAAGCTAGAATAACTAAGCATTATTAGCCATCATTCTGTATTAAGCGACCCCGGTAAAAGTTACATTAAAAACAATTTTGCCTAACATCTAGCAAATTTCATTTATAACACCTCATATGCATTACAAGGGAGTCGACGGCTAGCTTCTATTCTTTACTAGGTAGATAGATCAAGTAAAGTAAATTAAAATTATTTTTTTTTTTCCTCTAATCTTTGTAAGGTGGTAGATTATTCCGTATCCGGGTATATTTCTATTCCGCCCAATTTACCACCCTTACACCTTGGATCCATCGATTAATATGGAGTACAAATTTAAATTTAAATTAGGCTATTTTAGTAACAATATTGTGTGTGTGTGTGTGCGCGTGTGTGTGTGTGTGTGTGTGTGTGTGCGTGTGTGTGTGTGGGTGTGTGTGTGTGTGTGTGTGTGTGTGTGTGTGACTGAGGTCAATCATAGCTAGCTGTTATTTAACTTAGTCTTAACTAAGTCTTAACCACTATGAAGTTGAGAAATTGTTCGCTTCAGCGAACAATTTCTCAACCCCACAGTAGTCAAGACTCCTTAGCCAAGCGTATATTGTTTTTTTTAAATTTAGTTTGTTGAGCTTAGATATATTTAGCGTGTCATTTATTTTATTATAAAGTTTAGAACTAAGGAAGAAGTATTGTCGACCGGCAAGTGCGGTTCTACGGCAAAATTTTGAATATTTTTTGTTTGCAACTTTGTAGGATATTAGCATTTACTTCAGATTGAGCATTTGTGTCTGAGTGTTTGCGTAAAATTACCTGGGAGATAAAGAGCTGCCGAACAGTCAGCACGTCCCACTCTTGGTAGAGTGCCAACGTAGGATACCTGCGAGGTCTGCTTCCCAGGACCTTAAGAATACCTCTTTGGGCGCGCTCTAATCGTAACATATCTTTTTTACTGGATCCACCCCAAACCGTGATACAGTACGAAAGTATGGACTGCACTAGTGCAAAGTACACAGTTTTTAATAATTTTTGGTCGCAGACCGTTCTCAGTTTTCTCAAGATAAACATAAGCTTTCGAGTACGATTAACCAAAACGTTTATATATTTATTGTGAAATAAAATAGTTTACTTGTATGAATATGGGATAATAAGGTGCTTACAATAGTGTTGCCAACATTTCCAGTCAGGAAACCCTGACATACAAACTTTTTGACAAAGTAGGTACCTAGTACATTTTTCATAAAGCTGATAGATTAGATAGTTCATTCTATTATTTGTTGTTCTAGATCTAAAACTAGCCAGATATCAATTTATCTCACGATTATCTATGCCCTAAAACAATAAATTTACTAATATTAATTTTGAAACTTATGACTTTCTATGAAACTTTCAACCATCTCATTTTTATTCGTGCATAAATAAACCATGTAAGAAACTGCATTTTTGTCTACATTATGTACTATACAGATTCGTCTATTTGGGCGGATTATAGCGAACTAGCTTATGCTCGCGACTTCGTTCGCGTGGACGACACAACTTTCAAACCCCTATTTCATCCCTTTAGTGCTTGAATTTTCAAAAATCCTTTCTTAGTGAATGCCCACGTCATAATAGCTATCTGCATGCGCAATTTCAGCCCGATCCGTCCAGTAGTTTGAGCCGTGCGTTGATAGATCAGTCAGTCAGTCACCTTTTCCTTTTATAGGTATACTAGCTTATGCCCGCGACTTCGTCCGCGTGGACTACACAAATTTTAAACCCCTATTTTACACCCTTATGTTTGATCTTTAACTATGAGATTTTAACATACTGCTAATTGTAAAAATATTAACTATAAAACTTCTTTATAGACACTTCAAAACTGTCAAACTTCAAACCCCTATTATACCTAGCTATCTGCATGCCGAATTTCAGCGTGATCCATCCAGTAGTTTGAGCTGTGCGTTGATAGATCAGTCAGTCAGTCACCTTTTCCTTTTTAACCGACTTCAAAAAAAGGAGGAGGTTCTCAATTCGTCGCAATCTTTTTTTTTTTTTTTTATGTATGTTCCCCGATTACTCGAAGACGCCTGGACCGATTTTGAAAATTCTTTTTTTGTTTGAAAGGGTATACTTCAAAGTTTTGGGGTCGGTGCCAATGAGGTGCCATTGTGGAGTCTCATAAAAATATGAAGTCTAGACGATTCGCGCAGCTAAAGCTAATTGGCACCGGCACCAAAAAGTATTATTATGGAACTATATTAACTCTTGTATACATAATATATTCAGTAATAAATTAAATTATTTTTCAATTTTTAGTGTTTGTGTATCGAAGTCGGTTTTTATTTTTTTTGTAATATATATATAGATTTAGATGAAGGTTTTAGGTTTTTTGTATTTCTGTAACTGTAATGAAATGATCTAACAATCCAAAGTGTAAGCAAAGCTCTGATTACAGGATGTATTCGCAACAGCCCGTGGAAGCACCCCGGAGTGCGGAGCGTGCTGCGCTCGCCCGGGGAGGGGTACCGGTCCGAGGTAGTGGCCGCCTTGCTGCCCGATCTGCCCAACCGGAAAGTTACTATTTACAGGTCAGTAAAGTTTTCAGTTGGCGATCAGCGGTCAAATCCGAAAGTCGCAGAAGAACAAAAGCGACCGACATAGCTCAAAGAAACAGTAAAGAATATTGAAAATTCCCTCAAGAACTTCTTTCCGAAATGTTGTAAATAAATTATTTTATTGAATACTGTTTTTATTATTATTAGCCTTGATTTTATTGACTCGTGAGGTGTGAAAAGTAGAGTATTCAACGCAGGAGTAAAACGTTTTGGGCGCCCCTAAACCCCGTGCTTCATTCAGGATTCTATCGAGGGTTTTACTCTGGTATACTTGGGATTTGTCCCGGCGCGGCGCCCGGAACATGCGTGAAACATTGCATTATCCTCATGTTGAATAGTCTAATATAATTGTAATAAATAAAATAATCTACCTACTGTATAGTAAGAAATGTATAGGTTTGCTAGGTTTGTTAGGTGGTAGGTGAATGTTAGTATGAATGTTTTGTATATAAATGTTTTGTATGAAAGGTTAACTAACATCTAATAAGTTATTACCTATTTGATTAAGAAGTCCAAAATCTATAAGTTGTGTGAGGTCGATGATCTTTGTCAGCCCTAGCACAGACTACGGTCTATTTGGGCTGCAAACTGCAATCACCAGTCTCAGTTTTTATCTAGTGGTTTGGTCTAAAAGTGTGGTGTAAAATGTTCACTTTTCATTTTGTCGAAATAAAATAAAAATAAAATAAAATTGTCAGGAGTGCGGAGCGAACGCGCGCGCTGCAGCTGTGCGGCTGGGGCTGGGGCTGGGAGAACGCGGGCGCGGGCGTGGAGCGCGCCGAGGCCGCCGGCACGCCGTGCCGCGCCGCCGCGCTCGCAGCCTTCCATCTGCGCCTGAGGACCGCGCTAGACGTGCTCGCGCGCGCGCAGGAGCCGCGGTAAGGGACGAGGGCGCTGCCGGCTGGCCGACTGGCTTGTACTAGGGAACTAAAGCTGAGCATGTCACAGGTTGCGTGTCGCCGCGCTCGCGCTGGCCCCGGGCGACGACCGCTTGTGGCGCGAGGCGCTGGCCGCCGCCGCGCCCGCGCTGCCCGACCCCTACCTGCGCGCGCTGCTGCACTTTCTCGCCGCCGCCAACGCGCCCGCGCCCGACCCGCTGCCCGACTACACTGCCGTGCTCGTGAGTATACCACACTGAGCCCACACACACACAAGTCGACACAAAAGATACGTTTTCAACGCTGACACAACCGATCGCATTGACACATACAAATGATTTTTTTATTTTTATTTGGGACCATAGCGCTGACACAGTATACAGTACAAAACATAAAACCATACTAAAAAGATCACAAATACTTGTCCTAAAAGTACGGCTTTCCATGCATACATTGTTTTTTATTGTACAGAATATTGCTTTCTTCTTAGTTGCTAGTACAAAAGTAGTATCTTTAATTTCATTCTTTGTAATCTCTACATACACCACTAGAGTCGACGCATTTTAAACTGAGTCGTCGAGTTATCAGTCTGTTTCGTTCGCACTTACAGGTCGTAGGTAAGTGCGAGCGAAACAGACAGATAACTCGACGACTCAGTTTAAAATGCGTCGATTATAGTTCAAGCAATTTCGATTTTTTAAAAATCACTATTTCACAGAACGAAACAGAAATGCGCCTGGAAGACCGGGTGGCGTTCGCGTGCATATTCCTCTCCGACACCAAACTGCACGACTACGTGACGCGGATCTGCGACGAGCTGCGCGCGCGCGGCGACCTGGCCGCCTTGCTGCTCACCGGCATCAGCAACGACGGCATCGCTGTGCTGCAGACCTGGCTGGAGAACACCGGGGACGTGCAGTCTGCCGCGTTGGTTGCTGCGCGATGTTGCCCGCCGGAGCTGCTGCGAGACGCGCGAGTGCGGGCGTGGTTGGCGGAGTACAGGCAGCTGCTGGACGCGTGGAGGCTGTGGTGGCCGCGCTGCTTGCTGGACACGTGGGTGGCGGCGGCGGGCGCGGGCGAGCTGAGCGGCGCGGGGAGTGCGAGCGCGGGCGTCGCGTGCACCTACTGCGGCAAGCCGGTGGCGGCGGCCGCGCACGCGCGCCCCCGCCCGGCCTTCGCGAGGCTGCCCCCGCCTGCCGCTAAGATGAAGGTCAGTTTGTACCATTTTATCGTCGTGTAAATAAGTTTCCAGGATCGCGTAACGTTTGAGAGCAAACTCATCATCGACGCATGCGATTGTTTTATTGCAAAGATAGTGATTGATCTATCCATGAAAGACGGTATAAAACCATGTAACGTGCAGGATTAGTTCAGGTTTGAGTTAAAATTTTAACTTTTAGACATATAAATTTAGTTTGATAACCTTTGACATTGATCTTGACGAATTTAGGCCATAGAGGTCAATCTCTACAATACTTGCCAACACGGGAGATATTATAGTGCGCAAACACAGCAGAGCCTCAATAGCTCAACGGTTGAGGAGCGGACTGAGTTCAAACTCCTACAAACTTCACGCTTAGTTGGAGGGGAAAGGGGAATATTAAAAAAAACTACTTCCTTTCATAATCTGCAGAGCTGGCAATCCAATGTGTTTGGTCAGGGTTCAGGCGCAGGACCAACGGCTTGTGGTGTTCTTCGAGATAGGAGGTTATGTTACTGCAAACTGCCCAACTGCTAAGAGTTTCTTGACTGGAAACCCTACTGACTTTATTAACCAGAACCGTCATGTCACTTAAACCCAAGACCACAAAATCGGCAGTCGGACAAGCCACTGTATGGCAGCCCAGCTAGTCAAGCGTCGTACCTTCTTCCTGCGTCTCTCCCTCAGCTTTGAGAATCGTGGCTCCCCTTTGGTGCGATCTTTGCTCCGATGCTTTTCCATTTCCTGCCGCGTGGATTGCATCGCAGATAGATGTGTCAACCGTTTAGGGTTTGGTGTTTGGGGTTTATTAGTGTTACCAGTTTACCTGTTATGTGGCTTCACCTTACCACTAGATAGCGCCGTGTTCTTGCTCAGTCTATCAGGTTCAAATAACACCAAGTTCACCAATTCATTAGGGATTTATTGCAGTTACATAAAATAGATTAAATACTGTGACAACTGATAAGGAAGGACTTAACACTACGGCGGGCCGGGAGCAACTGAACTATTGACGCTATTTCTTACAATATATGCCCGAGTGGCTAGATGCTAGCGTAAGCAGTTCCCCTACAGCGGCATCCTTTATTTGGTCTGACCGACGTCTCAGGCTACGTACGTATCTCGCCAGTGACCATGAGTCGGTCGTATGTGGTTGCAGCAAATCTCGTCGTGTCCGAACTGCCGCAAGCCGCTGCCGCGCTGCGGCGTGTGCTCGCTGCACCTGGGCACGGGCGCGGGCGGCGTGGCCGCGCTGCCCGCCGCGCCGCCCGCGCCGCCCGCCGCGCCCGCGCCCGCCGCCACCTTCGGCGGCTGGTTCAGCTGGTGCGTGGCGTGCCGGCACGGCGGCCACGCCGCGCATCTGCTGCAGTGGTTTAGGTGACGTGTACATCATCTTGCATTTTTGTTGAAGCAGGTTAGAAATAATGCGTAATGGTATGCTAACACTTAGGAAGACAAATAGCTCCTATTGAGTAATTTTTTTTGATAACATCGCTAAAATATTTTTGATTTTTGAAGTATACTAGCTTATGCTCGCGACTTCGTCCGCGTGAACTACACAAATTTCAAACCTCTATTTCACTCCCTTAGGGGTTGAATTTTCAAAAATCCTTTCTTAGCGGATGCCTACGTCATAAATCATAATAGCTATCTGCATGCCAAATTTCAGCCCGATCCGTCCAGTAGTTTGAGCTGTGCGTTGATAGATCAGTCAGTCAGTCAGTCAGTCACCTTTTCCTTTTATATATTTAGATTAGTAACTATATTTTTAAAATTAACCTTAGATGATGTTGATCATACATAATCAATAGATGAATACGTATTCTTCAGTTTTATAAAATGTAAATGTCGTTTGTATTGCAGTGAACATTCGGAGTGCCCGGTCAGCTCGTGCAGCTGTCGCTGCTCCGCGCTCGACCCCCCGGACCCCGCGCCGCGACCCCCGCACACGCCCTCCTAGCGACACCGACCCCCCACATGCCATTTTATTCTCCAAGGGTCAAACTGCCACACTTCCTCAAAAACATAATCAATACGTATTACATAGTGAAATACTCACGGCTCGACACTTGCCACTAACTTCACTCACAAATGTAACAAACTCGATAACATTACGAAGTTAGCAGAAAGTGCACGTCCGAGCTTGTAAGTTGTAAACAGATATTCAAAAAGTAATACAAATAATTTACTTTCAATACCTACTAGCCACTCTATCCGCGGATAGGCTAGTGATTATCTCTGGTTACCTCGATTGCGTTCCTAATAAGTGCTATATTTTAAAGTTTAAATTATCGTGAGTGATTTCCATTATATGGCTATACTCACGTGTTTAGTCGACGTTAGCCCGATTAGTTTCGAACCCATCCGGGGTCCTTTTTCAAGGGAGTCAGTTCGCGCACGCGTCGCGGTTAAGACTGCGCGCCGCTGCCCGCACAGCCCGTTGCGAGGGTGGCTGAGGTGGAGGGGGAGACAGCTGCAGATCGTCTCCTGACAGTTTTTGCTGATCTTCATCGCTGGAGCTGTCACCGCAATTAAGGCAAGCGGAGCTAACAGTGTCCTGTCCCACGACTGATGCCCTTGTCTTAGCGTCAGACAGCGGTTTCCACGCTGAGGGTAGCATCCATCCATTGTCACGAACCCCGACACACACATTGGACCCCGGATGGGCTCGCAACTAGTCGGGCGAACGTCGACTAAACACGTGAGTATAGCCGAGTGAGAGATATTATATATAAGTGCATTATTCATTAAGGAAATGGTGCTGTGGGTTGTAATAATTGGAATATCTTCATGTACATTATGTATGTATTTGTGTATAGACTAATTAATATGGGTTAATTAAAAAACTACAGTACGTGGTAAAAAGTAATGTACATCGGCCTTTAGAATGACATTACGAATTTGTAGAGCGTTGTCTCTGTCACTCATACCTATATGACGTTATGTCGGTCTACGACAGAAACTGCGCTCTACAAATCTGCTATCTCATTCTAAAGGTACATCACTTTCTTTTGCGTACTGGAATGACCTCTTAAGGGTCACTTCTTTACATAACAACTCATACTAATGTTACGATAGACGCGTTGTATATTTTGTACGCATTTTACATACTTATTTATAGGTACTATAGAACTTTTGTGAGTTCTATACTACAGTAGCCGGCAGGAAATACTGTACATCGGCCTTTAGAAAGAGATAGCGGTTTCGTAGAGCGTTGGCTCTGTCGTTGAGACCGACAAAACGTCACATAGGTATGAGTGACAGAGACGACGGTCTTCGAAGCCGAAGTCTCGTTCTCGGTCGATGTACAATATTTCAACGTCAAAGCCGAATGATTTATTCAACATAGGTACCTAATAAATTACACTTTTTGATGGTCGGATGTTGCATTTGTAAGATGATGACATTATAGTGGTGACAATTTTTACGCCAACTTAAAACTATAGCTACGAGGGTACCAAACGCGCCCACGTCTGAGAAGAGCCCATTACAAACTCAGTTTTCTTACTGGCTACTGTAATTATTTTGTTTGATATGTATTATGTAGTAGGTTTACGTATTGACTTCTCATTTACTAGTCTTGTTGTTATATTCGTGTTTAAATTATTATAAATAAAACTATTATGTACATAAAATAAATGTAGCCTTTATGTTTGAATAAGTTACTCGTGTTCAATATTAGTCAATATATTTAATATTTTATTTTGAAGACTAGTTTTGGATGTTCAATTACTCATACGATATCATGTAATATACAAATATTTTATTGGAAGTTTAGCATGACTTTGGCACCGATTCTGTTGTCTTTCTCTAAACCAAATTTAGAGTATCTGCATCCTTTTTTTTAACGATGCTAAAAAGGGACAGAACATGAACTTTACATTTAAAGACTATTAATTTTAGTGCACGCTACTTAAACAGTAGGCTCGCGACTGTGCGCTAAAATCACGGGTTTACCATCAAAAATTAAATTTAAAACTGTCAAACTGTGTGTCCTTTTCATATTACATTAGTAAGAAGAGGATGCGAATACTCTAAAATAAGGTTGTGCTCAGAATCAGTACCATTGTATACCTATCTGAACTTTTATCGGTTGAATGTTGAAACACTAGAATATTGGTGAAAAATATCTAGTTGTACATTCAGTATGGTTCACTCACCAAGGCAGTTAAGTTAATCATCAGGTTGATATATGTGTTTTAAATTAAAATACTCCAAATCTATCATCGCTATCGAGATGTGCAAACTCGTGCTAAGCCTACAAATAAAATTGCATTGTGCATCTTCCCACAATGTAAGTATAAGTATTTTGTTTTATATTTAAAGCGCTCTATTTTTGTACTTAGTGCATAAGGGTTAAAATGGCGAGAATCAAAAGGCAATAAAAATGAAATGCTGGTATATTTCCAAATATATATAATATATACATTTATTAAATAATTATTTCATCTGTATTCCAATTTAACAATAAAACTCTCAAAGATACAACATTGTTTAAATCTGTTTATCGTACAAAGATCGCATCCCCCGGCGTACGAGCGCGGCGCCTCGACTCGGTCGATGACGTCACAACACAGGCCGGCGCCCGCGGCTTCCACTACAGACACCCATCGTACAAAAATATATCTCACGCGCCGCCCGTGAAACGCTATTGTGGAGAAACTATTGCACGCGACCCGAGCCAATACATCCCTATACAGTACTACCACTTATATATTACGCCGATGTACCTGCGCAGAAATCTTATTTTCAATGGCGCCAAAATATATCGGCCAATCATAGCGCGCGTCTGTTCGTCTTGTATCTAAAATCTTTAAGGTGGTTTGATACTTCAAACCACCTTAATGTCAAGCAATAAGGTCTGTACAGTGCGACAAGGCTATCTCGGCGCGTGGCGACAATTGGAACTAACGTTGCTGTCAAGTGTCCCCTTTGTCCTTGTTTGAATAGTCTAAGCCTTTGTTCTCCAGCAGCGCCCCCCTGTCAATGTCATTCAAGGGCCAAGAGAGCCTTGTCGCACTGTATTTTATTACGTATGTAGGTTACACATTTCTGCGCAAACGCATTCAGCCGATGTGACTTAAAACTGGTAGTACTGTAGCTGCCTCAATAAATTAAACAAAAACACTACAGAGTACATTTCGCCGCAATTGCGTTTCACATGACCGTGCAAGCTTCGGGCGGACGACTCTGCCGCAACACCGTTAAAATATAATCTACATTTCCCAACGAACATTTATTATCCGTGACGTTAAACATTAAATCGTAGGTTATAAAATACACTATCTGGAAAACGGTCATTAGTTTATATATTATTCGTAATTAGAATAGGAAATATCCATTTATTGAAATCTACTAAAATCGTTCCGTTGAACACCTCGTCGACTCTACGGACCGGACAGGCCATAACAAATTAACTAGATACGTCCAGAGCTATCGAGGAACGAACATGCGACACGACACCCATAGTTATTTTATTCATCGAATTAAAATCGATCAAAGATAATATCGTAGTATAATTTATCTGTTTCTCAAAAAAGACTATCAACACCGATTCAATAAGTTAAAACGAAACGACTACTCCTTGTAAACTCTTCCTTATACAAAAATAACAATATTTAGTGGGCTACTAGGTTCGCTCTATCTAGACTTTGCTATAAAATCGCAACAATACAACACAACGCATTATTCAATAGTATTACACTTTGCGAGTTTCTACAAGGACGTCCATTTAACGAATACAATATACAAATTGCGATAAACATATTTTTCAAATCTGAAGTCTTTGGTATAGACAAAGATAATATACAACGCCTTCGTGGCGGAATGTTGAAACACTTTTTCCGACAAAATTTAAATAGAAATCTGCGTCGAGCGATAACATCCAGTAAAAATATTTTAGCGTTTAAACTATCGTGAGTGATTTCCATTATATACGGTATATTTTTACGACTATACTCACGTATCCAGTCGACGTTAGCCCGACTAGTTTCGACCCCATCCGGGGTCCTTTATCCGAACTAATCCCCCTTGATAAAGGACCCCAGATGGGTTCGAAAATAGTCGGGTTAATGTCGACTGGATATATGAGTATAGTCGTAGAAATATACTATATACAATAAATCATTTCGTTGAAACGAGCGACGGCGTGAAAGGTAGCCGTCCCGGAGCCCTGCGACGCTCCACATGACACGGGCTGCGGCGTCGGCCGCGGAGGTACCACAGTAAGCTCCACATGACACGGGCTGCGGCGTCGGCCGCGGAGGTACCACAGTAAGCTCCACATGACACGGGCTGCGGCGTCGGCCGCGGAGGTACCACAGTAAGCTCCACATGACACGGGCTGCGGCGTCGGCCGCGGAGGTACCACAGTAAGCTCCACATGACACGGGCTGCGGCGTCGGCCGCGGAGGTACCACAGTAAGCTCCACATGACACGGGCTGCGGCGTCGGCCGCGGAGGTACCACAGTAAGCTCCACATGACACGGGCTGCGGCGTCGGCCGCGGAGGTACCACAGTAAGCTCCACATGACACGGGCTGCGGCGTCGGCCGCGGAGGTACCACAGTAAGCTCCACATGACACGGGCTGCGGCGTCGGCCGCGGAGGTACCACAGTAAGCTCCACATGACACGGGCTGCGGCGTCGGCCGCGGAGGTACCACAGTAAGCTCCACATGACACGGGCTGCGGCGTCGGCCGCGGAGGTACCACAGTAAGCTCCACATGACACGGGCTGCGGCGTCGGCC
The DNA here is from genome assembly GCF_902806685.2 of Maniola hyperantus. Taxonomy (NCBI): domain Eukaryota; kingdom Metazoa; phylum Arthropoda; class Insecta; order Lepidoptera; family Nymphalidae; genus Maniola; species Maniola hyperantus. The sequence goes on from NC_048550.1 coordinate 532,214, forward strand.
GCGGAGGTACCACAGTAAGCTCCACATGACACGGGCTGCGGCGTCGGCCGCGGAGGTACCACAGTAAGCTCCACATGACACGGGCTGCGGCGTCGGCCGCGGAGGTACCACAGTAAGCTCCACATGACACGGGCTGCGGCGTCGGCCGCGGAGGTACCACAGTAAGCTCCACATGACACGGGCTGCGGCGTCGGCCGCGGAGGTACCACAGTAAGCTCCACATGACACGGGCTGCGGCGTCGGCCGCGGAGGTACCACAGTAAGCTCCACATGACACGGGCTGCGGCGTCGGCCGCGGAGGTACCACAGTAAGCTCCACATGACACGGGCTGCGGCGTCGGCCGCGGAGGTACCACAGTAATCTACTTCTACACGATAATACACTTCTTAGTCATACTTAAAAGCATATCCAAATATATAATTATAACATCATTTTGTACACTTACAATTTTACTACGTTAAAGCTTTCAAATTAAGATTTGTCTTAATTTTACCATCTACACACACGATCGCCTCACCGAGACTAATTCATTATGAATCACATCGAATACACATTTTTATGTAATATACATATAACACATCTCGCTTCGCGGAAACAGGCGCCCTAGCACTGAACGTTGATAGCGACGATTTGAAAATCACAATCCTTTACTCGTGACAAAGTACAACACGGTTGTAGCGAGTGTCCTTAACTCTGGCAACTATAACATTTGTGATGATCACGAGTTCGACGCTAGGGTTTGTCGGGCGAGGGGCGAGGGGCGAGGGGCGAGCGGCCCTGCGCGCGGCTCACAATATACAGCTTTAGTTCGCTCGGCAATGCTCGCCGGCGGCTGTCGGCTCGCGGGGAGCGCGGAATGTGTCACAGCGGGGAGAGTGAGGCTTCACTTGCCCTCGTCCTGCTCCATGGGCTCCTCCGATACCGAGCGAGAACTCTCCGCCGACCTGCTGTGAATAACAAATAAAAATAAATCATAAAACTTTCGAGTTATCTAAAGGATTCAGTGAAAAAGTTGAGGAAACAATTAAAACAACTGAAATAAAAGGTGATTTGTCAAAATTTCTAATTTCTAAGTCCGGCGTTATAGGCTGTGCGTTGATAGTTGATAGTCGATCAGAATAAGTATTTTCATGTATAGATTATCTAAATATATAAAAGGAAAGGGTGACTGACTGACTGACTGACTGACTGACTGACTGACTGACTGACTGATCTATCAACGCACAGCTCAAACTACTGGACGGATCGGGCTGAAATTTGGCATGTAGATAGCTATTATGACGTAGCCATCCGCTAAGAAAGGATTTTTGAAAATTCAACCCCTAAGGGGGTGAAATAGGGGTTTGAAATTTGTGAAGTCCACGCGGACGAAGTCGCGAGCATAAGCTAGTACAATATAGTATTGCAGTGGTGACGTACCTGAGCGCAAGCGGTTGCGTCTGCGGCGGGAGCAGCGGCTGAGCGGGCGGCAGCTGGTGCACGGACAGCGTGGCCATGGCCGCGGCGGTGTCGGCCGCGTCGCGCTCGCTCTGCAGGCGCCCCAGCCGCGCCGCCGCCGCCGCGCCGCCCGCCTCTAGTGCGGACAGGCCCACCAGCGAGCTGTAGCGTTTCATCTGCGGACGAACAATTGCGCGGTCAAAGCAAAATGATCAAATTCTTGCTGATTAGCTATCGAAAGGAATCATTTTAAAAGTTTCCTGTTATAAGAAAAACAATAGAAAGAGCAAAAGATATTTGGTGTTACCTGCGGCCAGTGCGGCGCCTGCGCGGCGATGGCGACTCGCAGCGCGGCCTGCGCGTGCGGCGCGGGTGAGCGAGCCAGCTCAGCGAGCGCGGGAGCGGCGGCGCGCTCGCCGAGCAGCGCGCGCACGCACTCCTGCGCGCAGTCGCACATGGCCGCCAAATCGTAGCCGCCCTCCAGCGACAGCACCACCTACCCACACACACACACACAATCGTGAGTTACTATTCCCCACTACAAAATGATCCAACACAAGATTGTTAAGTTTAGAAAGATTATTTTTCATTTATAAAAAACATGTTTCATAAAAAAAAATCAGAAGATAACAACACAACAAATAACAAAAGATACAAGTGTAAAAGTCTTGGTCGACACTTAGCGCTGCTGATTACCAACTACCACCCAATAACAAATACACGGCCGACGATGATAGTTCTGAATGTAATATATGAAAACATGTGTTACTTTTCCATTGGCGAGCTGCATGAGGTCGCGCGTCATCTGCGCGAAGCACGCGGCGGACACGTGGTAGCCGCCGAGCGGCGCGGGGTGGCCGCCCGCCGCGTCGAACCCGCACGATACTAAAACTATTTCAGGGTCGTATTCCTGTTGATACAAAATAATAAAATGGTAGTTCAATTGACATTTTTTTAGGTACTACGAACCGGACTGAACAGTCGGAATACTTTGGTAATTTAACTCGTAAATTTTTTTGGTCTTAGGAGCCGGAATGGCATATTTTAGTAATATTTACTAGTCATTTTTTTGGTCCTTCGAGCCGGACTTGCATACCGTGGCAGTATAACTGGTAAATTTTTTGGTCCTGCGAAATGGACTTGCATACATACTATGGGAATTTTACTCATCATTTTAGTATCAGAATTGTACTCATCATTTTATTGGTCCTTCGAACAGGAGGCACTAACCTTGGCAATAGGCATGATGATGGACCGGAAGGCGGCAAGGTACTCCGCATCGCCGAGGGGCGGCGCGCCGGGCCACGCGATGTTGACGGTGTACCCTAAGCCGGGCCCGGCTCCGCATTCCGAGGCGGCGCCGGTGCCCGGGAAGAAATTGCCGTCGTCGTGTCGATGTAAACTCATGTACAGCACGTGAGGGTCCTCGTAGAAGATCTGTTGCGTGCCGTTGCCGTGGTGCACGTCCTGACAGACAAAATATGGACACGTAAACACGTTGTCGGTAACAATAAAATTAACAGTATTTTTTTTTATTTTTTTATTTCACATTACTGCCACTACCAATATATAAAAGGTAGAAAGTGTAATTCAAAATATAAATTAGACAACTATTATCTAAAGTATGATTCGAAGGAACGATATTCGTTGTTTTTTAGAAATGGTGTTCTGATGTGAACCGTTAATTAAACTCATAAACCTTTTGTGCAGCTGTACAAATTGAGATATTTCTACGAGTGTAAGATTTCAAGTCAAGTGTGCAAAAATGTGTATTATTGTATTCAGTTTGGACAGAAAAGGGATTAAAAAAATTATGTCCCTTACTTACACTTGTGGCAAATACGAATCTAAGACGGAAAGCAACTCACAACGATCTCACTAGATGGCACCACAAGTATCTTCAAACACTCACTATGAAGCCTGAATCGCGCTAACGAAGTTTTAATCCCAGAAGACTATCTTACAATTAATTTCCAAGATACAGCGGTCGTCACAGCTGGGCCCCGACTTACCCAATCGACGATAAGTATCCTCTGCAAGCCGAGGCGCGTGTTGAGGATGCGCGCGGCGATGGCCACGTTGTTGAAGAAGCAGAAGCCCATGGCCTGGTTGGGCTCGGCGTGGTGGCCCGGCGGCCGGACTATCGCGAAACTGCACACAACACCAAAACTTATACAACCTGCTGGAGTAACAACCAGGATAATGAGACCCAGCTGACGGGGACTTTAATTTCTTATTTCAGATCTGGCAAAACGATTAAAAGATTATAATCTCATACACCATATTTTTGCTATTTCATGCATACCAATAACTATGAAATAAAATTTTTATGATTTAAAATTACCTACATTTACAGAGATACATTATTTAAAATACTATAGATAGGTTTTTTTAGAACATGTCGTATAATAAAATTGCGTTTGTTACATGCTTTCCAGCTCTTTTTAACCGACTTCATTTACCGACTTGTAACATTTTTAAAGCATATTTTATAACAAAATTTTGCTTTTATCTGTCTGACTTTACACTCACCCATTCCTCAGTTCGTTCCTGGCGGTCCTGGTGGCGAGATCCAACAAGGCGCCCGCGGCGAGGCGCGCGGCGGCCGGCGTGTGCGCGTCGCTGAACGCCGTGTCCGCGTCCACGCCGAGCCCGCCGCACGCCAGCCGCACCAGCCGCACCGACCGGCTCTCACCCTTGCCGCCCGTCACACCTGACGGGAATATTTTTTTAGTCCTTCGAGCCGGATTAAACGAAAATGGACACTAGTGTGTTAAAAAATGTTAACGGCACATGGCAATTACTGATTTTTCCATGATGTGTGTGTACCCATGTTGCGATTTTTAGTGCAAGGATAATACAACTCTCTTTTCTACGTACCTACTCTTAATATGGAGAGTATTTGTGTTTGTTACCTGCCGGGGTCGCGCGGCCCGCCCACGCGGCAACGTGCGCTTCCGTGTGCACGCTCTGCAACTCCTCCAGCGTGGCCTTGCGCGCGCGCGTGCGCTCCGTGCGCGCGGCCAGGCCGGTCTCGCACAGGCGCGCCCATACCGACTGCAGCCGCCCGCCGTGCTCCGGGTGCGTGGGGGCGTGCGCGCCGCATGCGCAACTGCATAACAAAAACTACAAGATTAATTTGATATATTGATGATTGGTATATCAATATTCTTGTGCGTTATAATTTAGGACTAACTTTTCAATCGTTACATAACCTGAGGAATAATTTTTTAAATCTTCAGTTGTAGATTTATTTGACTATAGAAAAATCGGCCCTTAAAGAAAATAAAATACTGAATTTGTGGGAAAATGTAATGTGGCTATGTTTGTCTAGTGTGCAACTAATGTGGCCATCTCCTGTTGCCATGTTCGGCGATACAAAAATTGGAACTGAGTAGTAATCATTGCAAAGTATCAGAGTTTTTAGCTCGTTATCTTTCCACCTATCTTAGTATCGTTACCCACGATAAGTTTTGTAGCGCGTCGAATACTGTGCCAAAAATTATAAAAAAAATATGTTATATGTGTTGTAATCGTTCTTGTAAAACTGTATACATGATCTGATCATGTACTGTATTGATGATGATGACAGTGTCAGGATTCATGATTTAAAATTAAAACAAAAGTGGATAAAATAAATAATATAAAAGTGTAAATATACATGGAAGGTTTACCCATGTTTGAGCATGAGCGCGTCGTACGCGAGCCCCGTGGCGGGCGCGCGCGCGCCCACCAGCGGCGACGACAGCGCGCGCGCGAGCGGCGCCGCGCCCACCGCCGGGCACGCGCCCGCCAGCACCGGCGCGCCCGCAGGCACGGGGGGCCCCTCGGTGGCCGGTCGTCGCGACGTCAGGTCTATGACTTCGCCTTCTTCCTCGCGCAGCTGCGCGGCGGCGGCGTCGTGCGCGCGGGTTAGTACCTGTGGATTGACAAACGAATGTGCTAAACGATTTGTTTTCCTTTTTGTGACGTGAGACCTCGCTTCTTGCCATATATTAAGACTTATGATTTAAGTCAACGGGAAGTATTCTATAGGTTTTGATTTATTTGCAAGTGTCAAAATATGCATGCCACTCCAGAACACGTCTCCCATCAATCATCGGTTTTGCGATAGATATGGTCTCAGGTCTGCCCCCTGCACTTAAGCTTGCTAATCCTCTGAAAAAGGAGTGTTAATGTGGGATAGTGTAAGGCGTCAACTCACAGTCTTGCGTATCTGGTCGCGCAGGTAGTGGTGCGCGGAGGGCGGCTGCAGCGCGGGGTCGCCCAGCGGGAGCGGCGCGGAGTGCGTGCGCCCCAGCGGCCGCTTGCTGAGCAATGTGGGATAGTGTAAGGCGTCAACTCACAGTCTTGCGTATCTGGTCGCGCAGGTAGTGGTGCGCGGAGGGCGGCTGCAGCGCGGGGTCGCCCAGCGGGAGCGGCGCGGAGTGCGTGCGCCCCAGCGGCCGCTTGCTGAGCCGCGCGCCCAGCGCTGCGGCGCCCATGTACGCCTCCGCTTCTGATACGGGAGGTAACGCCACCGTCACCTGCACACAACAACTATTTATTGCAGTGAAAACTATACGCGCGTTGGGCGAGTTTAGTAAAAAGAACGGTGATAGCCTAGTGGTTAAAACGTAAGACTTCTATTCGGGAGGTCAGGAATTCGAGCCGGACCTCTAACCTGATACGGTCATGATGATAGTAAATATCTCCAAAGTCGCGTCAACAACATGCAAGTTTCTACAACCAAAATTATACTCTAAAACAAACGTTATAACCGCTAAGCAAGTGTTACATTTTTTTGTGGGAAATGTTTTATTTCTGGCAACACCAATGAAAGGGCAGAATTGTACGGAATTAAAAGAGCAATGAAATGACTTACGGGCGGCGCGGGCGGCACATGCCTGGGCGGCGCGTGCGGCCGGCCCAGCGAGATGTTGGGCAGCGACGGCGAAGAGAACAGCAGCTCGGGCGCGCGGCCGCCCTCCTCCTCCTCGCGGATGGGCGCCGCCACCGCGCCCGGCGGCGAGCCGCGCGGCGACGACCCGTCGCAATCTATGAACCACACGATATGCCTTTTCACACGCGCTTCTCCATACAAACGGTATTAAATAAATAAACAAACGCCTATTCAACTACAACACAACGAGGAAAAACAAATACAAAAAATGTTAGAGACTATAAAATTAAAACTAAACTTAAAACTAAAAGTTTGACTACACAAAGAAAACAAAGAGGATTTCGTTAATCAGCAAAGGGGGCGTATTACGCCGACTATTCTATGTTGTTGTTCTACATCTAAAACTGCTAACTATCGATTTTTGTCTTCATTGTTTATGTCCCACAACAATAATTATAATAAAATATTGAAAATTTTGAAAGTTATGCCCCATGAAATTTTATTTCTTTTTTATCTCTTTATTTTAGGCCAAGTGATTTCTCGAACTATGTGGGTTACTTTAGAAAATGAATATTGAGGTCCCCAAGGTGCTAGAATGACAACCGCGCGCGGGAAAGCGCTGCATTGGAAGACTATCCACTAGGTGGACAGACGACATCATGAATGGTGGTCGATGATGATGATGTGTATACTCACTGCGATGCTTGATCCTGGTCTTGAGCGGGCGGCGCGCGAGCGGCGACGCGCGGCGCTCGATGACGCGCGCCTTGAGCCGCACCTTCAGCATGTTGGGCTCCGACGCTGGCACACACATGCGGTTACACTAGCTACCACACACACACACACTCGCGCCGAGTCAAAGGGATCAACCACTCTTTATGGATGAAAATAGTTCAATTTCAATTTCAATTTTTATTTATTGCATTTCCATAACTCATTACATCATATTAAGCATGTACAAAGTATTATGGATACCCAGTTTGGGTGTCGCAATTTGGTCCTTAGACCTTGGTAGGGAGACCGATATTATTATTTATTTTTATGTTCGTCGTTTAGGAAATCATTTACGGCATAGTAGCCCTTTTCTAATAAAAAGTTTTTTAATATTTTGTTGAATTTATTTTCATTGTTTATGTTACGAATTTTGTCTGGTAAATTATTATATAAGTAGTATTATATAATAGTTCAAGCCAGACTCCCCACCAAAATACACGCTCGACGAGCTAACTTCATATTATATAGACTATACATTAGAATTTGTTTGAATGAACTTAAAAACGTCGAGCTAGAGATCTGGCATAAATTATTCAATGTTGCCCCACGTTGGGCGCCAAGCTATGAGTATATCAATATACGGTTAACTTCCCGTTAATCATCAATTTAATATGTATAATAGCTTTCCAATGAAAATTTTTGGATTAAAAATTGTCCATAAGACATTGGCAACTTCACGGATGCTCCAGATTTTTGTTGATATTTCTTTAAAATTGGTTGGTCCCTTTATCTTAAGCTGTTCGTTAAATTCGGCGCACATTGTTAATTCAACTAGGTATATTACATATTATGACGTCAGACACTCTTACATTCATCATGCTTCGCTCTCATAATACTAATTCCGAGCGCTTAAAAATATTAATTAAAAAAAAATCTAGTTAGTAATCTGCTGCACCAGCAGCAAAAGTTAATATGAAATATCGGACGAACATTTCACTCAATTCACTAATTTTATTATTGCCGAGTATAAAAACGAACGTACGCACTTAGTTAGTCCTAGTTTAAGGGGCTATTACACCTTCCTAAATTTAGACGACTAAATGATTTTGTTACTAACATCAGAGCAGTGTAACACACACATAACACTGCTCTGAAGTTAGTAACTAAATCATTTAGTCGTTTAATTTAGGAACGTGTAATAACCCCTCTAGTCGCTAATACCGAGCGATTCCGATAAATGACAGCTCCTAAAACGATATCTCACAAAGTTCATATTAAGGAGTTAGTCCACTCAAAGACAACAACAGTATCACAATTGAGTTAGGAGTTATTTCACTGTATGGTACATACCAGTTTTCCTGAGCGGGAAGTCGGCGGGCGAGGGCTGCGGGGGCGCGGCGTTGAGCGTGAGCGGGAGCGGCGCGGTGAGGCGGTAGGGGTGCGCCGTGGCCGTCGCGCCCGTCGACGTTATCGACTCCCCGGATGACGACTTCACTATACCCCTTTGACAGAGAAGACAGCACTCATGACAATAGGAACACCATAAACTGTATTCACAATAGCCACCTTCTAGTCAGGAGTCCGGGGTTCGATCCCGGGCAAGAACCTCTAACTTTTTGGAGTTGTGTGCTTTTAAGCAAATTAATATCACTTGCTTTAACGGTGAAAAAAACATCGTGCGCAAACCTGCGTGCTTGGGACGTCTTCATAATGTTTTCAAAGACGTTTAAATAAATAGTGAATCTTGTAACTACGTAATAAGGTTCAATTTACATCGCATAGCGCTACGGCCGAAAAATAACAAACGCCTCTATAGCGTTGGCTTGACTCTCTCTCTTATGAGATAAGGCTTACGCGGGAGCCGTTGAAGGGACTTGTCTTGTATATGTCTCACATGGCCATGATCCCACTGGGCAAGCGCACTCCTCCCTAGATCATTGCTTTTTAGTAGACATGTTCGTCTTATTATCTTATTTCTTATTTATCTTGATTTCTTAAAATAGATTTTTATTCAAACAAACTTTTACCAAGTGTTATTGGACCGTCAAAATTTACACCTGATTCGGAATGCTATATTAATGCGTATAATATAATATTACTAATAATAATAGATAAATTAATATTATTTCTTAAATATATATTGGCAATATGAAGTGAACATACCAATTTCTGTAGGGTGAATTGTTTACTGTTCCGTTTGCATTTGCTGCCGCTTGTTTCTTCTTTAGGAACTCCTGAAATTCAATTGGAATTTTTGAGAAAAAAATTTTTTTTCATAAAGATTTTTCTCTAAATTCTTTTCTACTAATTGCTGAGGGTCTATTTTATAGTCATAAATAAATCTGCGAGAATTTAGATTTTTTAAATACTCTGTACAAAATAGATGATGCCCACGATTTCAGACACATAAAGTTTTTGAAAATCCCGTGGCAACTCTTTGATTTTTGGGCCAAAAAGTAGCTTATATCCTTCACCGAGATGCAACTATATGCCTACCAAAATTCGTCAAAATTGGATTAACGGATAGGCTGTGAAACTCTATCAGACAGACATACAGACAGACACACTTTCGCATAAATAATAATATTAGTATCACAGTAGTATGGATATGGATGAGATGAGGTAGACTTTTGAGTGAAGTATCTTTAAAAGTCCAGCTTAAAACGTAGTCCCAAATTAATTTTCTGGACATAGGAATCTGATGAACCTCGGTTGTACTTGGGGTTGTGCAGGTCCTTGAGATCTATGCCGTATCACTTCGTCCGTCTTCAATCCGTTGTGATTGCCAGATACAGCAACACTTTCCTGAATGGAAATTACAGTAACTTCCTCTCGGTGTACGGCAGTGGCGTGCAACTCATAGAGGCATAAAAGCGCTGCTTACCCAAGAAATAGTTAACTCGGTTGAAATTGCTCAATGCTCATTATTCTTTGACTTGCTTACCTAACTACTGCTTACCCTGGCTTTAAACCCTATGCACGCCACTGGTGTACGGTGTGTTTGCCTTGGTGGATTTTACGTTGCATTAGCGCGGCAGTAGCAGATTATATGCATCGAAGTCTCGTAATACCTCCTCATAATCATACACCTGCCAAACACCGAACCCTTGTAAAAACTGTAATGGCAGCACTTTCTCACCTGTAGTTTCTGTTTGACCTGCGTGGACGCGTTCGCACTGGGCTCGTGCTTGTCCTTCTTCCGCAGCAGCTCCACGCGGTCCCTCTCGTGCCTCTCGCGCGCCTCCCTCGCCTCCCGCGCCTCCTTCGCCTCCCGCAGCGCCGCCTCTTCCATCGCTTTCTGTTGCTCCCATAGCTAAAATAATATAAGTACACCAATACATTACGAAAATGAAGCAGCCATTGATTGTTTGTGAAAAGGGACCGAATTACTGCAATATTTTTGTAATATTACCGAACTATGGTGGTGAACTAACGTGGAAAATACCATGACAGTAAATTGTTTTTTTTTTTTAAAGAATATTAGCCATGGTAAATGTTTAATATTCCCCTTTCCTCTCCAACTAAGCGTCAAGCTTGTGCTAGGAGTAGGTACGACAATAGTGCAACGGGCGGGGTTTGAACCGTCGACCTTTCGGTTTTCAGTCCACTCCTTTACCGGTTGAGCTATTGAGGCTTTTAAGGCTATCTTGGCCTAGGTTTCAAAGTTTTGCGAATTTGCTTACTGGGCAAAGTATCGTTGAGTGGCAAAGTTGGCTAGTTAACGGTAACTATACCATTTAGGACGTCTTATTTAGGAAGGTGGAATGGGCCCTTAATTCTCATTCTCATATTTAGGTCACAGCAGCTGCCATAACTGTGTCAACATGGATATACTAATGCAAAGTACAGCCAATGTTCATTAAGACAAAATTACACCAATGGCAATTTACTATGGTAAATGAAACGTTACAATCACTTGCACAACATTTATTGTATCAAGACTGATTCAAAATAAAGTGAAAACTCCGTGGTAGGTACTTTATTTAGTCAATAGATTATAAGTCCCGCAAATTGCTATTGCGCTGGAACCATGTCTCATTAACATCGAAATGACGTCATTTTGACGTCAGCTGAAATAAAAATATACCATCAGCTCGAAACTTCAGTCTAGTGCTGACGTCACTAAAATGGCGGCCACGCGCATTAGCAATTTGCGGTACTAATACCTACATGATTATGATCGATATCATTTGTACAACTTTCGTATCTTTTAATCGATACTGTAATGATGATGTCAGTGATCATTATCAATTGAGATATTAATGTCATATGATTAATTATAAAGTGCTGAATACAATGGTAATTGGTAGCACACACATTACACAGATTTCTAGCATAAAGTCAAACTATATTAGTACAGGAGTTGTAGCCAAATCTAAATCCCGAAAAATAACAATATGTTTAAAATTTAAATAAGACTAGCTGACCCGCCCCGGCTTCGCCCGGGTGAAATTTGAAGAATCGAGGTGGGGGTTAAATTTTAAAAAATCCTGGAATACGTATTTCTTAATTTGTGACCCAAACCCAATTTTCATGCAAACTTAAAAAAATGACAGACTTTCATACAAACTTTCATCCCCTTTATAACCCACTTAGGTGTGGAATCTCGTAAAATCCTTTATTAGTGGTTACTAACACGCCCTCAAAATTTCATGTCTCTCTCTAGGGCCAGTGGTTTATGCTATGCGTTGATATAAGAGTGATGATAAGTCAGTCAGTCAGTCAGTCAGTCAGTCAGTCATAGCTTTGAATTTTATATATAAAGAAGATTAGTTGGTATTTCTGATATTAAAAACAGTTCTATACGATGCGTTAGTAAGTACTTGTAGCCAAATCTGAATTTCAAAAAATCGCAACATGATTGAATATTTTTTTTGGTATTTGTGATAATATTAATAAAAACAGTTTCATGCGATGCGTCACACACAACTCACAGATTAAACACTAGTATATAAATGATACAAAAATTTGGATACTGTCCACATACCACGCATAAATTCCTATGTTTAAACGGATATTTCCTTGAAAAACGTGAATCATTGGGTGATAAATGATAACAATAATAAAATGGTTTTGGAAAGTGATTTAACACAAAATATTAGCATATTTTTGTGGATTAAATTCTACTCTTTTCAATAGATAACAACGTTATCAATTCTACAGCATTCCAATTTATTCATGAAAACCACTTTATTTGTACACGACAGCCTAAAAAGAACGCATTTAATGTTTCCAGGGTTCATGTATGTATGTGAGTTTCTTTATTCCACCGAACTTTTAATTGCGTGAACAGATTTGGATGTACTCGTAGGCAAAGGTATAGGGTATTAGAATCCTTACATCATCCCATGTGATACTGCCTATATTATTTTTTGTAAAAAAAAATTCAATAAGTAATTAGTTTAGTACTTCTAGCGCCATTTCTGTGTTTTTTTTTGCTTTTTAGTTATATAGTTGTTTTTTTTTAATTTGTTTAGTTGCAATTTCTATAACGTATGATTCATAGTACTATAAGTGAACATTATACAAGCTAGAGATTTCCCAGATGAAGAGTAAAACCAGAGTAAACTAGAGTGAGGGAACTCGCGGTTTGATCCAATCGACGATATGTCAAATATTAGGCTACGGTGACGTGAAATAAAAGCAAAATAGGGCTACTTTAGGGCTAACTGCGTCAAATGCACTAACTTGACGCCTGCCAGTGATATCCAAGTGATGACATGTGGATCCGAGACATGGTCGTTAAATATTGGGCCTCATAAGAAAGCTCAGAGTCACTCAGCGGGCGATGGAGAGAGCTATGCTTGGAGTTTCACTACGTGATCAATTTAGAAATGAGGAGATCCGTAGGAGAACTAGAGTAACCGACATAGCTCAACGGGTTGCGAAGCTGAGGTGGCAATGGGCAGGGCACATAGTTCGTACAACCGATAGACGTTGGGGTCTCAAGGTGCTGGAATGGCGCTCACACCGGAAGACGCAGCGTTGGAAAACGCCCCACTAAGTGAGCGGACGACATCAGACGAGTCGCAGGGAGTAGCTGGATTCAGGTGGCGCAAGACCGTGGCGTGTGGAAGTCCCTACAAGAGACCTATGTCCAGCAGTGGACGTCTATCGGATGATGATGAGTGACGTCAAAGCGTCGACGTTTTCTTAGAAGTTCCCTAACTTTCGTGAAGTATCGTAAAACTCTGTAGCAAAAGTTTGTAGTTAAGAAAGAAAGAAAGAAAAAACGTTTATTTTTTAAAGCTGTGCCACACATTACCAGTTAGACCTGCCCCCCAATTGTGTAAGAATAACCATTTCATGGCTATCGCAATCGTCAAGAAATTGGCTGCTTAGGCTGCTAAGCTGGTTAGGTCATCCCGGCGCCTCTAATACTTGAGCAGTAAAGTCAAAGACCTCAAGCACAAGAAGCGCCGGAATAGACTATGTCATGTGTGGCACAATCCGAAAAAAAAGGTCCCGACTCAGCATAAATGCTATATGTCTATAAGACACCCTTTACCTTACGTCTTACTATATCTCAAACCGTGTCATCGCGCTTAGCATTTTCCCAATTCCCACCCGCTAATTGGGGTCACGCTAGGTTAACACGGTCGGCAGAGCGCATTATGAGTGATGTAATACAGAATACGGGCTAGGCCATTCACGTCTATTTATACCCGGCGTGACATCCGCGGCGACGTGCTGCGACCCGCGACTCGCGCCAACCACGAAACGTATGGAATGTTATTGTGCTATTTTTATAATTTGCCGTTGAAATATTAGATTATTTAAAGCTTATTTAAAGTTCATCTTTTTTAAACTGGTTTTACGTCTCTGGAGTCTAGCCCTTTTTAGGGTTCCGTACCTCAAAAGGAAAAACGGAACCCTTATAGGATCACTTTGCTGTCGGTCTGTCAAGAAACCTACAGGGTTACCTACATTTCCCGTTGACCTAGAAACATGAAATTTGGCAGATAGGTAGATCTTATAGCAGACATTCGGGAACAAATCTGAAAACCGTTTTGTGGTTACATCACAAAAAAAATTAAATTGTGGTCATGAACTAATAATTAGCATTTTCAATTTTCGAAGTAACATAACTATATCAAGTGGGTACCTATCATATGAAAGGTCTTCACCTGTGCGTTCTAAAGCAAATTTTTATTTATTTTTATGCAACATAGTTTTTGAATTATCGTGCGAAATGTTGAAAAAATACGACTATAGTATGGAACCCTCATTGCGCGAGCCTGACTCGCACTTGGCCGTTTTTTTCTTCTAATAATAAATTATATATTCTCTCTTCCATATCTCATCATCATCACTATGGTCAAATGACACAGAGTCTATGTAATTTTTTTAATTTTTGGGAATTCTACCGGGATCTTTAAGAAACTTTAATCGACGCGGACGACGCAAAAATCTATTAAAGTATAGAAGTAGTGTATGACGTTAGTAGATTAAACACAGGAAGTATGATAACCCAATTAATATAAGTATGTATTTTATCACGTCTAATTTATATTGAGTCATAATTTTGTTGATACAGCTTAATAATATCGAGGGTGATGCACTGATTGACATCGTTGGCATTTTCCGTTGACGTATGCACTTAGCTGTGATAGCCTAATCAGGAGGTCGGGAGTTCGATCCCTGGCACGCACTTCTAACTTTTTGGAGTACATAACTCCGAAGTTCGACTCGCGTTTTAAGTGTAAGTCCGGCAAATTGCTAATGCGCGTGGCCGCCATTTTAGTGTCGTCAGCACTAGACCGAAGTTTCGAGCTGATGGTATATTTTTATTTCGGCTGACGTCAAAATGACGTCATTTCGATGTTAATGAGACATGGTTCCAACCCAATAGCAATTTGCGGGACTTTTGTTAAATATCAATTGCTTTAACGGTGAAGGAAAACATCGTGAGGAAAAATCCGCATGCCTGAGAGTTCTCCATAATGTTCTCCAAAACCCTTCTCACTCTGAGAAGAGACCCGTGTTCTGTAGTGAGCCTTCGATAGGTTGATCATGATGGCTCTTACAAAGAAGATTGATTTCATCCAAATTACCTTTAAATGCTGTCGGATTTGCTGCTGGTGCTGCTCAGCCAGCTGCTGCCGCTGCTGCTGGAAGTGCTGCAACAAGATCTCCTGTTGCAACTGTTGCTGCTTCTTCAGCTGTAACGTAAACCGTCACGTCAAACATCCTAGTAGCGCTTTACTAAGTGTCTACTCAAACAAAACTGGGTCGATTTTTCAATCGCCATATATAGGTAATCCTAATAATAATCGCTAAAGGAATAAAAACGTTTTGACACTATAGATAAGAAATCTGCGGTCTGCCAAAATTCTTGGGTTAGGTTATCAGACGATTGAATAATCAGCCCATTAAATACTGGTGATCTATCGGCTGTCTACAAAAAAACTAAATTGAGTCGACTTGGCCCTTTTCCCAAAGGTGAAAGGTTCTGTGCACATAATTGTGCACCGCGCACGACGGTGCGGTGAGTAGCGGTGCATTTTAAAATTCACTAAATTTTAATCTATCAAAATCCGGTACAGAAATTTTCCGTGGTGCGCGCTAGCTCTAATGGTAATATCACAAAAAAAACGGACCGAATTGAGAACCACCTCCTTTTTGGAAGTCGGTTAAAAAACGAAAGAAACAAATGCGTCACTAAGTTCAAGTTTTATATACAGCCGATAAGTCTCACTTATATTCGTTTCGTATGGACATAGATCATAGTTCGTACAGCTTTAACGTGTTGCCACATCCATCTGGCGATTATCTACGCCGCTCGATCGGTTAACAGTTGATCCATTATCAATCAATAAAAAATCTACGATCGATCCACCACTGATCTAAGATCAGTCAATTATTTTATCGACGTCGGTCGAATAGATGTGGCAACACCCTAACACTTGTATTTATATGTGGTGTGTAATCTACGATACGATTCTATATTCTGTTAGTCTCTACATTTCGTTGGTCAAAGACAATAGGCAGCTCTATAGGCTATCTATTATCTATCGTAGATTTGACGAACGACAATTGCCATGCGATGTTATCAAACAATAGCAGCTTCTCTACAGGAGTCTCCGATTCCTATCTTATCCATAAAATTATAGTGATACTGGCAATACCCGTAAAGATCAAGCTGTGTTTGGTTTATCAGCACAGCATATTCTCTACATGTTAAAGTAGTTTTTTTTAATTACAGAAAGAAAACATACAGCATAAACATAAAACTAAAGTTAATGCATGAGATTATTACATGGGCCAGTAAAGTTTTCACCGTTAAGTTAGTTGCTGCGATCAGCCCCCCAATTGTGGAAGAAATCCGTATTCATCGTTATCGTAATCGTCAACAAATTCTGCCCTTTGATTGGTTAGTTCGCTGTTTACATTTTTCCACAGCCAATCAAAGGGCAGAATTTGTTGACGATTACGATAACGAAGAATACGTTTTTCTTACACAATTGAGGGTCAGGTATGCCTCCTTTTCTTGCCATGTAGCGGAAATATAGTTTAATTGTGTACAGTCCACTTCCGGTGTGAGCACTAAACACTAAACAGTAGATGATCGATGGGTACATGAATGAAATGTTGTTGGAAGGGCAGCCGCCAAGTGGAGCGCAGCCAAATCTCTACCTACGGCTTTTATATGCCAGAAATTAATAATATAACACATTCCAACTATTTATTTTCTCTCAATTTTATTTAATACTAACTTTTTCGCGACTTCATCCACGTAATATAATTTATAGCCTAAAGGCTACAGGTTTATAGGCTACAAATTATTATAATACTAGCTGACGCTCGTGCGACTGCGATTTAGTTTTTTAAAAATCCTGTGGGAACTCTTTGATTTTTCAGGATAAAAGTAGCTATGTCACTCTCCAGGTCTTTAAAAACAACCATGCAAAAAATCACGCTGCCCCGTTGCTCCGTTGCGGCGTGATTGAAGGACAAACAACAAATAAACACTCTCATTTATATGGGTAGTGATAGACCTATAATTTCATAGCCTGTAGTCTATAATAATGTATCTACTATCAGTGAAAGAATTTTCAGAATCAGATCCGGAGATTACCCTCTACATTGTAAACTGACTAGCTCTATAATATTACTGCAAACCATTTTGTACCTATCAGATGTAAGTGTACATATATTATGTATTTTAAACATAAAATATGCATTGTCCGTTTATAATTATTAATTGTTTTTAATGGAATAAAACATGAAAAAGCAATATAAGTGCAAAACAATAGGGTTTTGGACTGTTGTGATAAAATGAAGTGATTTTTTGTATAGCGATAGTTTAAGAGAATAATTTTAAAAAATCCTATTTTTTTTAACATGAACGTCATGCTGTAGGGAAAGTGCATGGTGCATTATTTCAATTTTTTAACATAAAAATTTCTGCGGGAATATATTTTTACGTTAAAAAAATTAAAAATATTTGTCTTTTACGCCATGTGATGTCGTTTGTCGCTTTCCGCAGCGTGACGTTAATAATTAATTATATTAAAAATCATGTTTTTTAATTCTAGCCCCATAAACTACCGCGATACAAAAAGTCGCGTCATTTTATTTCTACAGTCCAAGACCCTATTAGTACATAAATACTGAATATGATTAAAATAAAGCACAAATTGTAAAAGTCACATCACACAGTTATGTCACACACAGATTCAGTACAAAAATAACATATAAACGAGTGTCATATTCAAACAAAGACAAAGTGTTATGTAAAAACAAGAAAATAATCAGAATAGGAAATAAAATGCCTTATCAGAGAGATAGGACGAATGTTTAGATGTTGCCGTAACTATACTGATAATAGAACATTACGAAAATCATCTGAAACTATTAAAAGATTAAGATAAAAATAAGATACTCGCGATTCAAAACAAAATAGAAAGGTAAAGAAGTGTAGTAAAGTTTGTAGTGAATACCTACTGGCGTCGATGCTAATGGGGCCGATTCTCTGGTACACAATTTCTAAACTAAACTTAATTAACAGGTCTAAATCTAGTGCTATCCTTTTCCGCAAGCAACATTATGAAAGGAATAGCAATAGATTTAGACGTGTCATTTTAGTTTAGAGTTTGTGAACAACGGAATTATTTAAATTTAGAGTAAGAGCGATCACGCACTCATCTGATCCGAATCCGTGACAATGTAAATTATATAAAAGGAAAAGGTGACTGACTGACTGGTCTATCAACGCACATCTCAAACTACTGGACAGATCGGGCTGAAAATTGGCCTGCAGATAGCTATAATATTATGACGAAGACATCCGCTAAGAAAGGATCTTTGAAAATTCAACCCCTAAGGAGGTAAAATAGGGATTTGTCTAGTCTTTTGAATAGTCGCGAGCATAATCTAGTAGGCTAGTACGGATATAAAACATCTACGTCATATGTCGCAAGCTCCCATACGAATAGTTCTATGACAACTTCGGAACGTATTTTCACGGGCTCGGATCGGATGAGTGCGTAAATACCGTATCTGCAACTTTTTCTTTTTAATACTGCTAAAAACAATTTAAAATTTTAATGCCTCTCAACTATGCCAGAGACAGGCACCACAAGTCTCGAGTTTTTATAGTTTTAATTAAATTAAGTTTGTCTGTGCTTTTCTTATTACATTGGTAAGAAAAAGATGCGAATACTCTTAAATCTAGTTGCCATCTGAATCAGTACCACTGAAAACTGACCTAAGACAGAACTGATCTGACCTGATGTACTGACACGGAGCAAGAAAGTAACTTTGTAACGAGTAGGTACACAACTGTTACGAGAAGCAAAAATAAAACTTTCAGTGATAAATCAATTACCATTTCTATTAGCAGTGTTTGCCACATGGCACATGGCACATGGTACATACCTACTACATTTATTGTCAAACCAGTTAATTTAGAAAACGACGTAGAGCTCGCGAGTCTATCATTAAAACTCGCTTTATATAGCTCATGGGATGTTGCCAAGACTTGAAATTACTCTCATTGTATTAAAGTTACGAGATGAATATTATTGGATCCCTGCGCGGGAACTTAGCAAGTTGAAACAAATGAATGAAGTTAATTTCATGAATTAAATTTGCGCATTTTGCTGCAATTGCTCTTTTCGAACATAGCTACAGTAGCCGGCAAGAAATAGTGGTACTGATTCTGAATACAACTAAATTTTAGAGTATTCGCATCCTATTCTTACTAATGTAATATGAAAAGGACAGATACAGTTTGATAGTTTTAAACTTAATTGTCATCTCGACCTATCGAGTATTATCTATACGTTTGGAGCGCACTACCTACGAACACCTACATTTATGACATTTTATAAATTCTTGTAATGGTTCCAGAATAACAATGATCAATTAGTGAATTCGTTGAATTTGACACGGTCTTTTATACATATGTACCTATAATTCGTAATTTTTGAGAAAGGGCACACCATATTTGCTGTGTAAAAATGACTCCTCACGTGCCATTTTAACTCTATGTCAACTGTCATGTCAAAAGTACGGTTCACCTTTAAATTAAGGACTAAAATCGTACTTTAGACATGAAATTTGACACCAAAAGTTAAAATGGTGTGAGGAGTTAAATTTTAAGCGTCATACCTACTAAACCGTAGTTTTGAGATGACAGTTGGCGCACAGAACAAACGTGGCGAGTCCTTTTTCAATATGTAGGCACTGTACGCGGCTTGGCGCGTATGTATAGTAAAGGACTGACTCACTTGCATCAGGAAATTATTGTCTAAAGACTGTTTGGCCCTCTCCGCGATATGGTTCTGTCTCGGGCTCTGACTCTGACAAGGAGAGGAAACACGTCAACATATACCACTAACCGACTTACCACATGAGTAGCCATTGGAGTCGCCATATTATATAACAAACATTTCAAAAATATTAAACAAGAATATAACAAAATTCATTTTTAATAAAAGAGCGTAGGAAATTACTAATTGCTATGCTTATTTTTTTAGTAGAACTAGCTGCCCTGGCAAACTTCGTTCCGCCTAATAGTCGATTCAAATTTTTCTCTCCGTAAGAACCATCCCCGCACTTCAAGGAATATTATAAAAAAAGAATTAGTGACACGGAACAGAAAAAACAGTCTGTTCCGTGATTAGCGAAATCGGTTCAGCTGTTCTCGAGATTTGCGATGAGCAACACATTGAGCGATTCATTTTATAAAATAGACTAGCTGATGCCCGCGACTTCGTTCGCGTGGATTTAGGTTTTTAAGCCTCTTTGATATTATTTTTAAATAAAAATGGCGTGCAAACGAGCAGGCGGGTCATTTGATGTTAAGTGATTACCGCCACCCATGAACATTTGCAGTACCACAGGAACCATCAATGCGTTGCCGGCCTTACAGGAATTTGTTGGTCCGCCCCTTGAATAACCTCATGTTGTAATTTCCGAGATAATAAGCCTATCGTCATCATCATCAACCGATAGACGGCCACAGCTGGACATAGGTCTCTTATAGGGACTTCCACGCGCCACATTCTAGCGCCACCTGCAGTCTTAAAAGCTATATGCATGCAAAAAATCACGCCAATCCATTACTCCGTTGTGGCGTGATTGAAGGACGAACCAACAAACAAGCACACTTTCGCATTTATAATATGGATATAGTGATTTAAACTAATTCACAATGAAGGTAGACGTAGATACTTTTTGACGCACGAATATTTTTTTTTTGCAAACTATACAAACGTTGAAATCTTTTGTACTGCACAAAAACCGTGACAAAAGATTTCAACGATTCCGTAGTTTTTACCCGACTAAAGCGAAACTCAAAAAGAGGGTTATGTTTTTGACCTGTATGTATGTATGTATGTCCGTTCCTATGTCCGCTAACCGATTTTGATAAATGATACGTCATTAGATACGTCGTGATGGCAATGGCGCCATTGTGGCCAATTCCGTTTTACACAATCTCTAAACTAAACTAAAATGGCACGTCTAAATCTATTGCTATCCCTTTCATAATGTTGCTTGCGGAAAAGGATAGCACTAGATTTAGACCTGTTAATTTAGTTTAGTTTAGAGATTGTGTACAAGAGAATCGGTTACATTGTGTGGGCAACACAGAAAACCTGGCATCTGTCACCCGTCAGTGGAGGTGTGACAGCGCGCGGGAGTAAAAAGAGGGACGATATAAAAGTAATTAAGGGAGATATAAGTACTAGGTGATTAATTAAGCTAGATATAAACTAAGTGGATGTGACAAGTGTACCTGAATATAAGACTGTGGACATTGGAACTGCGTTTGATTCATATTAGGGTCATCCCAAGACTAATAAACCCGGATTGGAGGTTAAGTTGTTTATATCAGAAGATTGGATGTGATTCATGCCCAAAAATGCGGGTCTATCCTGGAAGATGTTAAAAGTGCCTGTACAAGACGCATAGCAACATATTTATTAGGTACTTATATCGGAAATTATATGAAGAAACCTACCTGAACGAATAACAAAGTGAATATGAAAAACATACAAACTGCAATGGTGCTACACTATTACTTTGGGAGTACTTGAGTAGACCTGTGTCGAGTTGGAGGACTTGTCTCCAACGCAACTACTCAAGAGATTGGTTTGAGGAAAGCACCTTATACTGTCTGGAACAAGCAGAAGTACGTAGGTCGATGGGTCCAATGCATCCATAGGTTGTATTGAAAGCGGTGAATCTGTGTACTTACCTTCTTACAGTGGATGTTCATTAAAGCATGGGTGAATATTAAGAGTGCCTAATGTAAGATTACTGCATCAAAATACCTAAGTAGGTATTGATAAGTCACAATATTACCAATTGATACTTTTAGAACAGAGTAAGTGAAGGCTATAATTATTAATAGTAAGTAGATATCAGCATTATGACTTATTTGAAAGTTCAAAGTAAGGGATTATAGTTTTATTCTGACCGCTTTAATGGATTATTATGTAGGAACATACCTAGCCCAAGATTTGATCTATGAAGTTATAAGTAGTATTAGTATTAATTTCAAGACTGGATGCAACGCACCGTAGTACTAACACCTTGTATTTTAAAATCGAAATAAGGTAATAAGTGATATCAAATACTTTAAACCAAATAGGCACCTACCTATATTAAAGTAGAATCAAGAAAACAATTAGATTATTATGTAGGTAAGTACTTGATACATGAGCTAATGTAGAAATAAAAAAGTAGAGTTTATTTGCTAGAATCTGGTACAATTTGGTCGTAAATCTGTTTTGATCTAACACATTCAACCAATAACTGAGTGTGCAAATTATTACCTATAGTACATTATCATAGCATAATAAAATGTGAAAATTTAGAATGAATAATATCTACTTAACTCATTTATATATAACTTTATCTATCTAGGAAGTAATGTTGACAATATAATTTTATTCAAGTCTTAATTTAAATCATTCAACAATCATTTTAAAAAAGAAATATGTACATGTGCTTTAGTTAAAAATAGAAATAATAATCTTACAATAACAACGGTCATATCTACATCAATGGGTCAATCAATGGTTTTAGTGCAAAATTTGGGTTATATACAGGGGTCTGATATAATCAAGTAGGTATGTACTTGATACTGGTGTCACTTAAATGCAATATTTTCGAGATTATTCAACTGTTACCATTTTTTTCATGTTCGACAACTTTTCTGATGATGTCCACGACCATGTGACCCCGACTTGACGATGAGGTCGACGAATGTGAGATGAACAAGTGGTTTTGGCCGGCATCTGTGGTGGAGAAGTGCACATAACCTTCAAGTTGTGATTAGAAGCAGTCATGTACCTGCATGGATCGGATAAGAACACAGTAACTCTTGGTGTGAGGCCTGTTATAATGATACAAAAGAAAAAAAAAGCCATCCCTGCCTGCCTCATTATGATGGAGGGTGTAACCTCAAGGTATTGTTATGTAATACAGTAATAAGAAGGTAAGAAACATCTGAATACTACTATGGTTAATTGAAGCAAATCTAGTTTACCTAGTAACTAAAATAAAGTCTTAAAACTTTGAATTGAATAGTCTCAATATGAGTAGTTACTCTTGTTTAATTAAATAATTACATACTTAACTATACACATAGTAATATTTTAGTACAATTTAAGGATAGAATGCCTGAAATATGTGTCAGGTGCATGTGTTTTCATAACCTACCATTTAATGTAAGATTTTTGGATTTGGGTCTATGGTAGGCATGGTATGGTTGTGAGAATGATAGACAGTGATAGGGAGACTAATAGAGTCGATTGCTAGATGCACCCATTTAATACCTATCTACCGACTGAATAGTCTGTATTATGTACTGACAGACATAGATCAACCCGCAGGCCCTGCATAATCAAATATGATTTGAGTTCTCTACTAAGCTACTACTGGACACAAAGAAAAGATTTTGGAAAATTCTACCTGGGGTGGATCAGCTAATAAATAATTAATTGGTCCACTAGATAAAGTAGGTAACATTGAACCTATTTTGAATCTGTAGGTTTACTTATTCGACCAAATTAGAGTTATTAGATTACTTTGAATACCTAGTAGGTATAGGGTATGAAATATCAGGTTTGAATTAATCTAACTATGTACATACCAGAAACAGAAAGACATACAACACTCATGCTCACGAAAGTAGCCATGTGGATGTTGGAATTTTATTTGATTCTTATACCAATAAAATTTATATTAAGTGCTAGTATGTACTTTTGTTCCGCTTGCTCACCCTTGTGAAAATTATAAATTACATTGGCTGCAACTACCATTTAAGGAGAGGTGAGGTTATGAAAGGAAAATGAATTGAATCATTATTATATTAACCTAAAGTGAATTTAACTGATCAGATCAGATGAAAATAAATAAATGGAATTGAATTAAAATATTTATTTATCAGCATAACAGTGGTTCTTTCAAATGTTCTTAGAGTTTTATAATTAAAAAGGTAAAATTATATGGGCTATCACATTCATATAAAGTCACTAGTGGCTGGCATCCTCTTATACTAATAGATGACATGCATTCGTGATTTTTAGAATTCGGAAAATAACAATAATAATAAAATAAAAATACGTTTCCACTTCTCATGCTCGTAAGGTTCTATTTTACGCTGGCTATAAGAGGACTAAAGTGCGTTTCATGCTGTTATGCACAAGGTATTTATAGGTAAACAACAGTCTCTCTGAATGACATATGGATGAGAAAGAATGTATGTAATTTCTATGGTGCCAGTGAACTTTTGCACTTGTATTGAGGTTGCGACCTATACCTACAAACTCATTACAGCACCCTCATTTAATCCCTACTCTTTTCGATCAATCTATAGATATGCACTTATAGTAATATTATTGTTACATTTCCTCGCAATCGAAGTGAAAAGCAGTGTTTATAACTCTGCTCAAGTGGCTTGTTTGGTGCCCTTGTTGTACAATCTGCTATCATAAATCAAAGCCTTTAGGTACTTACTACCTCGGAAAAACACGCACTGAACAACAGGTTAACTACCAAGTACATCATATTTACTGTTGTTATTATTGGATTGGCTTACCAACTTAATAGATGATACTATCTGCTGTAATAATAGAAATTCGAAAGAAATACTAAGTTACGAAGTTCAATTTTTATGTACGAGTAAAGGAAACTTTGAAACATGTGTCTCTAATAACAAAAGAGAGTTACGAAGGTGTTATTAAATGAAGTGGCAATGACTGTGGCAATCAGTGGCGTGCAATTCATAGAGGCATAAAAGTACTGCTTACCCTAGTTGAAATGACCAGTGCCCATTTTTCTTTATGACCTGCCATTCAGTAGGTCTATATAAGGTGTATCTAAGGCCTATCTTACTAATGCTTACCCTGGCTTCGAACTCTGTGCACGCCACTGGTGGCAATGTTATGTATTACAGGGTCTGGACTGTTGTATTTCTTTATATAGCCTACTAACACATAATTTTATCATATCGTTGTTTATCGGGTATAAATAATACACGAATAATTCGATCTCTGACTTAGGTTTAGATCTGAAATAAGAAATGAAATTGTCAGTATACAGAGAAGTGTAAATCTTAACCTTGCAAGCCCCATCGGATAAATAGTGGAGAAACGGATTCCCTACTTTTACTGCCCAAATTTTGACTAGCTATTTGACTTTGGAAAAAGGAGCTTATGAGATGCATATTTTTACTAAATAAATAAATTATTAATAATTATTATAAACAAAAGACGGATTGCTCTCTTGTGTGTGTGCCCTTAAATTATATTAAAATTTCAAACGAGTTGCACAATTATTATCACTTGCAGACATTACACGTAGGGCGATTGTCTAAAACCTGCATCAATCATTATTGTTCTGATTGGCTGAATTTGTGCGATTCTTGTTGCAACAATGCATTGTGGCCAATAGTGAGCGAGCATTAACCAATCAGAGATGATTGCGATCGTGACATTGTAGCTGTCAAACAACCGCGGTAGAGCCCACGGTGAACTAAAGGTGTTTACTACTGTAGATACTCCACAAATCGTTGAGAATATCGATTTGAGTATTGAGTTCAGTAGTCTCGATAACTAGTCTTTCAAATCATTAATCAAATTACTAAAAGCCATAAAGCAAATTAAGAAGAAGATTAATCAAATGAGGTATTAAGGGAACAAACACTTAGCGGGTTTGCCATAACCGTTGACACTATAATATTCATTCTATTGACTGTACACAAATAATCGCTTCTGGTGGCTGAAAAAAAATGGTGTTTAATATTGTTATGATATAACGTGTCATTGTTATAAATGTGATTATTATTTTTAGACTCTAAACAAACTAACAACCAGTGAATGAGAGAAAAGGATACCGACTTATGTATGGACTGAGTCCTGGTGTGATAAGCGGTGATCTCTGAGTATATTAGAAACGAATACCGACTTATGTATGGACTTACTCCTGGTGCGATAAGCGGTGATTCCTGAGAATATCTGAAAAGAATACCGACTTATGTATGGACTTATTCCTAGTGTGATAAGCGGTGATTCTTGAGAGTATTTTATGATAACCTAAGGAGCAAATAAGAGAGAAGAATACCGACTTATGTATGGACTTATTCCTGGTGCGATAAGCGGTGATTCCTGAGAATATCTGAAAAGAATACCGACTTATGTATGAACTTATTCCTAGTGTGATAAGCGGTGATTCTTGAGAGTATTTTATGATAACCTAAGGAGCAAATAAGAGAGAAGAATACCGACTTATGTATGGACTTATTCCTGGTGTGATAAGCGGTGATTCTTGAGAGTATTTAATGATAACCTAACAAGCAAATAAGGGAAACGAATACCGACTTATGTATGGACTTATTCCTGGTGCGATAAGCGGTGATTCCTGAGAATAGTTGAAAAGAATACCGACTTATGTATGGATTTATTCCTGGTGTGATAAGCGGTGATTCTTGAGAGTATTTTATGATAACCTAACGAGCAAATAAGAGAGAAGAATACCGACTTATGTATGGATTTATTCCTGGTGTGATAAGCGGTGATTCTTGAGAGTATTTTATAATAACCTAACAAGCAAATCAGGGAAACGAATACCGACTTATGTATGGACTTATTCCTGGTGCGATAAGCGGTGATTCCTGAGAATAGTTGAAAAGAATACCGACTTATGTATGGATTTATTCCTGGTGTGATAAGCGGTTATTCCTGAGAATATTTTATGATGAACCAACCGGCAAATGAGAGAAAAGAATACCGACTTATGTATGGACTTATTCCTGGTGTGATAAGCGGTAATTGCTGAGAATAGTTTATGTAATATACCTTGTCCCAATTGTGTCAAAGGTTGTCTATTTTATATGTTCCAAATGAGACATATTGTTATTGGAAAATTTAATTCATGTCCCAATTGTGACATACAGCAAGTGGAAATTTTTGATTTTGTAGCAATCGTGCCAAAGGAGGGCAGCATTGACTATAATATAAACCTAAGAATAAGGAATCAAGAATGACAAATGGAAGGTGGCAATACTAACGTAAACAATGGATCGTATTCCGGTGACAAAAGCTGGTCCTAGTAAGAACCAACAAACGAATTGGAAAACGGCTGACGAAGCGTCTGAAAAATGACGAACAATAATAGTCTGGTAAAACCTGATTCGATAATCCCGATGCGAGTGGACGGTGATCTTCAGTATGAACTTCAGCAACTGATCGGGTCGCGATGGTGACAAGAGGGAGTCCAGTTAAGTTGATGGAAAACAAGCAGACTAACTCGGTCGGCAAGTGGAAAGGGTGTATCCTTTTTATTAATAATAATAGATTTATCTACAGAATAGGGGTACAGAAGTAGATATCATGGTTGGAAATCACTTTACCTGTTCTAGCAGATACTAATGTTCAAGGGTTACTTAAATTCAAATTAAAGTTCTTATAATGGACGTATTCAGTAATAATATATTAATTATGTCTTGCTGAATTCGGTACGTAGTAGAAGTTGTATAGACCCTTTAAAGTAGATCTAAAATGACATGCTGATTGTAAATGCTAAATATCGGTTCATGTTAATGTACATCTTCGCAGTCACTCATTGTATTACGTTGATGTTTGGTGGAAACAGCACAGTACAGAGCAAATTCTTAAATACTATTTCAAGTAACATATATTCCAATAGACTATATAAGCAGTTCGCGCACGAAGGCTTGCTTACTTCACTCGCTAGGTATTAATGTATGGATCGTTGATATGTTACCAAAGCGTATAAGTACACCAATGTATCACGAAATAATTTCCTACATCTTTGTCATTCATTTGTCACACACTGACACGAGACAAGCAACGGTGACCGATGCAGCAATTCACGGCTCAGCATGACGCTGGGTTGGTGCAGCGTTGGGTGCTGTCTGTCCTCAATCACCGTGTTCAAGTTAACCATATTATCATAAGAGGACGAGGGTCTCTGGCATCGTTCGTCCTTACGCGCTCAAGAATGTACAAGAATGGAAGTTTCCAGAAATCAGATTTTATTGTATGTTACATCAATTAAGTCTATAGTGCCATCAAGGACTCGTTGCTTGCGAGACAATAAAATGGGGCAACAAAACGCCGTCTGTTGCGCTCTCTATCGCACTTACGGGGCTTATGGTAGACACAGTTATGCATGCATCTACCCCTAGTGCAAGGATGATATGGGGCATCACGGGTAACGAGTTTATAATAATACAATAATACCTTGGCTAACATAATTGTGACTTATTTTGTTATATTAATAATAGTATTTGTTGTACTACAATCGAGATAGAGTCAGAGGCAGTCGTCTCAGTTATTTGAAAATATAGGATTACATTGTGCACATTGTAGATCTCATAGTGATCTGTACTGTGTATCATTATCAATTAGTGGATTCATGTTTCTTTAAATTTCTGAAATAATATTACAATCGCGGTTCTTAGCCATAGCTTACGGACGCGTCCCATGGTTTGTTTCACGCTTTAACCTTGTGTTTTGTTGATTTATTTATTTTATATAGTTGTAATACCTAGCTGTAAATTATTAACTATTCAAATTATGTTTGGGAAGGCACTGGCCCCTAAGACACGGGATTTCCTAGTTTAGGGGTCAGGATTCCAGAGAGTTGATTACTGTACTGAGTTGTTTAAATAAATAAATATATTATATTATTATTAAATAAATAAATATATTATATTATATTATTATAATATGATTATTGGGGGTCTCCTTAGAATACATTGTGGTTTGTTTCGATCTTAGTACTTATTAATAATAACAACTACATTTAACCATATTATTTATCTTGATTTCGTAGACATAGGTTCAATATTCAATAATTCAATTTGATAGGTAATTATCTTTTATTGTTATTCAAGTAGAGTACAAAATATGGTCACATAATATCTGTGCCGACATCTCTGCCTTTCTGGTCTGCAAAATTATTTTACAATCATTATTCATATACTTACCGATATTGCTTAGTATAATACTACATATATGCAATTAAAGATTGGCATATGGTTTTCTTATTATTTGTTTTACGTTACATACTTATATTGTAATATTATTATTTTTTTTCAACGGTGTCAATCAGTAGGTACCACTTGAGAATAATTAAATGTCAATTCACGATAGTCAAATTGGTAATTCATGAAACACTACAAAGACATTATAATCAAGGTCAACTCATATCAAATATTTATCAATTGTATGAGAACATTGGATTATAAGATATTCTTTTAATTTATTTTTAAGTTTAAAGAAATTATGAAGTCTACAGAAGTAGTTAGGTTCATTGGTATATTGTAGAACTTTGTGATTAATTTTGTATAAAGTGTTAGTAATGGTCAATGGGATCCAACAACTCTTACCATATCTCTTAAAATGTTTATACTAATGAAAATATTGTATTTGTGTTGCATTAGAGCATTATGTAGGATTAGAATTCATGTCATTACAGTGGTAAGAAGGAAAGGGCAAACAAACTTACTTTAATTGAAAACTGATAGTGACATGGTTTAAAATCATAGAGTACTTAGCACTCAGAATTCAAGTTGGTGATAATTCACCATCCTTCTTTTCTTTCCTCGTTGTTGTTTTGTTTAAGTTTGATTATATTTTATTCGCTTTAAATGCAATTTACCAAAGATGTTTTATAATTCTCATAATTAGTATTGCCACATTTGCCATGCAAATATTTATTCACGTATTACTAAATACAAATACAAACTTGAAGAATATGTAGTTCATAATAATATTTAAAAATTAAATTATTGATTTCACTATAATTTCCTTGTATTAAGTATTAACATGAATTGTGTTGATTTCAATATTTGATTATACTATTGTGAATTGGTTGTATACGTATATCACTAACAATAACTAGATTATAGAATTTTCTTAATATCAAGCTTAAATCAGAATGACTTATAGTATTTACTATTTACCTATCTCAGTGTGATTTGTTGTGTATTTATAAGAATTAGACTTACAGATGTTGATTGCAATGTACATAATGATTATTGATACCAGTATTTTGTAGGTCTCATTGGCACTTGTTTTGTGCACTTGTTAAATCTAACAATGTTAGCTTTGATCTGTTAGAGGAATTATTATACTAATCATATTAATTATAATATTAAGGTATTCTATGTTGCTCCTATTGAGTTATGGGTATGAGGGCATTACCCTCGGTTGGAAGGCCGAGTGGTCAGATATGGGGACATATCTGGAGCAGGATGGACGACTGTGGGCAACACAGAAAACCTGGCATCTGTCACCCGTCAGTGGAGGTGTGACAGCGCGCGGGAGTAAAAAGAGGGACGATATAAAAGTAATTAAGGGAGATATAAGTACTAGGTGATTAATTAAGCTAGATATAAACTAAGTGGATGTGACAAGTGTACCTGAATATAAGACTGTGGACATTGGAACTGCGTTTGATTCATATTAGGGTCATCCCAAGACTAATAAACCCGGATTGGAGGTTAAGTTGTTTATAATTGTCATTGTCAAAGTAAAATTCTAAAAAAAAAAAAATGGCGGATATTATGCATTTCAATGTGCGTACAGAAAGAGATGCAGTGCAAACCGCAGTCGGAGGTCTTTAAAAACTTTTTACATTACGCGTGTAACGAGGAGATGATTGATTGAAACCGTTTGTTGTTTCAGATCTGTGGATGATGCCCGTCTACCGTAGCCTTGATATCGGCACACAACGGCGTACACAAAGCGGTGCCGGGTCGGCGTCTGCGCATAATATTTCTGGCGTCGCGAACATTATTTCGGTACGATGGAAAAAAGAAATGGCGGGCGTAGGAATGCGTGCGCGCCGGGAATAGCCGTGCGGACGGATGTTTAGCGTGCGACGCGCTGGGCGGTGGGCGGGCGGACGACGACGCCTAAATATATCATTTTCTTTTTTAACCAACTACGGCGATACAAAACGCTCATTTGGTTATACATTTCATAACTATATGACACTATTAATTTGGCGTTTTTATTTGTCGGTATTGCAACCCAATTGCACGGGTCGTGGTCACGACGGGACGACGGACGTGGTAATCGTGTATGTACCCGTTGTTGAAAGAGCTGCATTGTAATATGGGCCGTTGAAAGTAGTTTCGATAACTGCAAAGTGTCGCTACTAGATGGCATTGACAGTCGGTTCAGTACTGAGTGAACATGCATATCACAAATTTCGTCACTGGCAGTAAGCGAAACCGTGGCCTAGCGGTCAAGGCGTCGGGCGCGAACCCAGAAGACGCAGGTTCGAATCCTGCCGGTTACGCAGTTTTTGATATAAATATAAATAAATGTTAATTTGTGTTTGTTTATATTTTAGTAAAGTAGGTAGGTTTAAATAAGTATGTAGTACAGTTTTATTATAAGTATAGATAAAGGTGTATGAATAGCGTTAAGGAAAATATAGCAGTAAGTTATCTACATAATACTAAGAGCGCCACCTCGCCAACAAACTGGCCTACCAGTTTGGCGAGATAGAAATGAAATTTAAGACCCCTGTACAATTAGTAAGAATAAATAAATTAAAATAAATAAATATTGTCTAAATCTAAATCTAAATCTAAATCAGCCTGTGCTGTCCCACGTCTGGGCAAAGGCCTCCCTCCGATCCTTCCATAATTTTCTATTTCGTGCCTCTTCAGGCCACGTAACTGTAAATTTATCTAATTCATCACGCCAACGTCGTCTCGGCCGACCACGCTGGCGTTGATGATTCTGGGGCGTCCAAAAAGAAGCAGATTAAATATTATAATAAGAGAAATATTGTATTTAAAATTATTTGAAAACTTAAAATGTATGGAGCATCCCGATGTTCCGTTCATTTCCAGGGATATCCCGTTATATCAAGGAAATAAAATAGATGTGGGCATTCCATCTGACGTGTGGAACGGCTTGGATCCATTCCAGGGATAAATGCACTCCACAAGTGTTGTGAACTGAATATTGTGAACGCAATTTTTTGTTGCAACGTAGTATCCTGTTCTGGTGACTCCGTTCATACAATAACTTTTATTTCGCAGACAGGGAGGCGACGCAGCATTAAGTACCTTTGTAATTTGTATGATTCATCATTATATTTTAAACTATCTGACCCGACCCCGGCTTCGCTCGAGTGGAATTTTTGAAAACGGTTAAAGGGTGCAGTTTCGGAAAATCCTGAAACACGAACTTCTTCACTTTTGTCCGTAAGCCCGAATTCCAATTTTCGCAGATGAATTGAAGAAATATAAAGGACTTTCATACTAATTTCCATCCCTTATTTAACCCCCGTAGGGATTGAGTTTGCAAAAATCCGTTCTTAGTGGGTCAAACAAACCATGTTTCTTAACACCAGCGGTTTAAGCTGTGCGTGGATAGGTCACGCCTGTCAGTCTTTTTACATTTTAGATTGCATCTGAAACAATGGTGGTGAAGGCATCTGGTCAACATCTTTCGTCTTCATTGAGCAGAACATATTGTAAGGTACAACTCCACTATCCTCATCATCATCAACCGACAGACGTCATCATCGACCGATGGACATAGGTCTCTTGTAGGGACTTCCACACGCCACGGTCTTGCGCCGCCTCCATCCAGCGGCTCCCTGCGACTCGACTGATGTCGTCTGTCCACCTAGTGGGGGGTCTTCCGGTGCGAGGTCGCCATTCCAGCAAGGTGCTGGAACTCCACTATCGGGATTCGGCAAATGATGCGTGATATCGCGAATTGTGTAGCCGGCGGCAATCGTATCGTTGCGCACCTTCGCGCTAACCCGAATGGTTGGCGCACTTGGCACTGATATAGGTATTTTTTTAATCCAATTGCCAAACTTAGGTATTTAAAAAGTTTGTATAGAAGCGCTTCATTTGAAAACACGCTGTTTCAGCGGAATATAGCAAATTAACCTTTTGGTTCCTTGTGTATTTAAAAGCCTCACCAAACACAAAACATTCACCCATATAGTGTGGCCAGTTATTTTGCCGAACGCTGAGCTTTCGGCTCGAACTCGAATCATATTTTGCCGACCCCCGGTAGTGGAGTGGTACCACAGTCCACAACAGAGCTCTCCAAACAGCTGCATCGTCGATATTTTTACACATCCAACCGGATATTTGATCCTATCAGCGGCGAGCGATAATGGCCGAATGTTTTCCAATTTGCAATACCGTGGCGTGTTATATTTACGGCGGCCGGATCAACATGCCTTCTAAAATTATCCCCCGGATTATACACGGACGCTGTAAATATACAGTGTGTATATGTGTGCGGACGGACGGACCACGTTCCGTGTTTGTGTACATGTGTTGTATATATGTCTTTATTTATATCTCGCGCTCGGTCATTTTAAAAATATACCGTTCGTTTTTAAAATCGAGAGTCGAGACTGTGCATTGTGCATGTGCATGCTGCACGAGAAAAGGTCAGGGGTTTACGATGACACCATATTGAGACGAGTATAGCTGCATCATTGGTAGATGAATAGAATAGAATAGAATAGAATGTTTTTTTATTCATGTAAACTTTTTACAAGTGCTTATGAATAGTCAGGTAGTTTTAATTTACCACTTGACGATTCAAAAGTACGTCTAAAATTTAATTGAATAAAAAATACTTCTGTTCCATTCTATTGATGTTTACGAGAGTTTGCTTACAAATTGCTACTGGTAAAATTATGCATCATGTTTTACCAAATGTAAGATTTTGAATTATATTACCAGAACCAAACTAAAAATGTGAGAATTTTGTAGTTTTCAAATAAAAAGCTTCCAAAGCAAGGGTCGTTAAATAAAGTGGTACCAGCTATTTTCCAATTATTATGAAAAAAAATGCGCTTATTTGAATGCTAAACGGTGCCAATATACATCAGGATCTATTAAAGCTAATTTGAGTCGTAAAACTGCGTACTATGAATAGTAATTAATCACCGAATCCTTTTAAGAGCATCATAGTTATTATGCAGAACGACACTTTTATTGTGTTAATAAATTACGTTTACTATCAAATAATTATATTTTTAACTCCAATAAACTCATAAACGTGTTCGTGTTTTCAGAAGCAACCGGTTTCTGAGAAGTTGAGTCTTCTTTGCCGAAGCAGACGCCAGCCGGACGTAAGTTTATTTTCATCATCCATACTAATATTATAAATGCGAAAGTGTGTCTGTCTGTCTGTCTGTCTACTAGCTTTTCACGGCCCATCTGTTTAACCGATTTTGACGAAATTTGGTACAGAGATAGCTCGCATCCCGGGGAAGGACATACCTAGGCTACTTTTATCCCGGAAAATCGCATAGTTCCCACGGGATTTTCAAAAACCGAATCTTACGCGGACGAAGTCGCGGGCATCAATTCAAGTAGTAAATGTTTCGCGATAAAAGTTTCAATTCTCACAATCGATTGGTGATACGTGAGCAAATCAGAAACGACGAGATCCGTAGGAGAACCAGAGTAACTGAGATAACTCAATAGGTTACAAAGCTGAAGTGACAATGGGCAGGGCACATAGTTCGAAAAACCGATAGACGTTGGGGTCCCAAGGTGCTAGAATGGCGACCTCGCACCAGAAAGCACTGCGCTGGAAGATCCCACACTAGGTAGACAAACGACATCAAACGATACGCAGGGAGCCGCTGGATGACTCTATACCACAGAGGATCCTCTATGGCATAGAGACATAATTACTTTATACATGTCTCACACCCGGCTTTACTCACGTGTTTAATCGACGACTTTAGCCCGACTAGTTTCGAACCCTTCCGGTGTTCTTTTCACATGGACGCATCTCGCGCATGTGTAGAAGCTTTTATTATAACAATTCAACATTTTGGGCTGAAGGCTAAGTAGGTATAGTAAGTACTTAAATCAGGAAAGTACATGAAGCGATAAATTCTTAGGTTGATAGACAAGATTGTTTTACCTTGAAGGTGCTTGAAGTATCTAAATTCTAAATAGAGAACTTGAGAAAAATATGACCGGTTTTGGACCTCGTTTTAAAATCGTTTTGAATCGACGAATGCGAACGGGCAAATATCAAAAATAATCATAAAAAAATAATTAATCTAAATATAGAAAAGGAAAAGGACTGACTGACTGACTGATCTATCAACGCACAGCTCAAACTACTGGACGGATTGGGCTGAAATTTGGCATGCAGATAGCTATTATGACGTAGGCACCCGCTAAGAAAGGATTTTTGAAAATTCAACCCCTAAGGGGGTGAAATAGGGGTTTGAAATTTCTGTAGTCCACGCGGACGAAGTCGCGAGCATAAGCTAGTGACTCTATAACTCTTCGGCATTTTCTATTATCGGCTAATTGGGCCTACGGAACGAGTTACGTATTTTAATTATCATAACTAAAGTATCTATAATCTATACTCTATATTCCATATGCTCTAATGTGTATTAAGTTTGCCAAGCCAAGCCGCACTTAACCAGCGTGGTAGATTATGGTCCAACCCTGGTCACTCTTAAGAGGAAAGACAAGAGCAAGGGCTCAGTAGTGAGCCGGTGGATTGATGAGGATGATGATGAGTCATCATTGATGACTGATGAGCGAATATTTGCAATGAAAAGTAGAAATTCCTTGTAGCTGGTAAAATTGAATTGATTATAATAAAAAATATTATTAAGTATCTTATATCTTAAACAATAAAATATTCAATGGCTCAGACTCCAAGGCGTACTCAAGAATGTGGTAAGTACCTAGAAAGAAAGAGACACTATGCTTTTCAAATAAGTATACGATGGACATAACAAAAATCCACCAGATACCAAAAGACCATATTTCACTGCTTGTGGCCATTATTCAAATATGATAATTTTAAGTTTTCGCATGCGGGGGAAAACCAAAGCGTTTGTATTAAATTTGCATTATTTAAGTAGTTGGTCATAAAAAATCTATAATTTGTATATTCTTGATAGATTTTGGCACATTTGAACACATAAAATTATGTATACGAGCCCGTCGCACGTGCCAACTGCCAGATACACTGCTAGTGTAGGTATATTCCGGCAAAAAATATCAAAATAAAAAATGCGCGGTCGAATTGGCGGAAATCTTCAATATGTATTTAAAAAAAATACAAAAAAATAAAAACCGACTTCGATACACAAACACTAAAAATTGAAAAATAATTTAATTTATTACCGAATATATTATGTATACAAGAGTTAATATAGTTCCATAATAATACTTTTTGGTGCCGGTGCCAATGAGGTGCCATTGTGGAGTCTCATAAAAATATGAAGTCTAGACGATTCGCGCAGCTAAAGCTAAATGGCACCGGCACCAATTTTTAAAGTTTGTGTATCGAAGTCGGTTTTTATTTTTTTTGTCTAAAAAAATAATTTCACAATTTTTAGTGGCCCCATGGTATTAAAATATGCTATGCCTGGTTAAAAATCTACTGTTTACTAAGCTATTACACTGATCGCAAGCAATTTACTCTTATCCGTTGAGGAGTTCCAGTATCTATCTTCGAAGATGTTCCTCAGATCTTCACCAAACCAACTTTGAAGTATACCCTTTCAAACAAAAAAAGAATTTTCAAAATCGGTCCAGGCGTCTTCGAGTAATCCGGTAACATACATTAAAAAAAAACCGACGAATTGAGAACCTCCTCCTTTTTTTGAAGTCGGTTAAAAAGGAAAAGTGACAGTGACAGACTGACTGACTGACTGATTTATCAACGCACAGCTCAAACTACTGGATCTACTGTCTACCTCAAACTACTGGACTACCGGATCGGTCTGAAATTTGGCATGCAGACAGCTATTATGACGTAGGTATCCGCTAAGAAAGGATTTTTGAAAATACAACCCCTAACGGGGTGAAATAGGGGTTTGAAGTTTGTGTAGTCCACGCGGACGAAGCGTCCATCGCGAGTAGGGTTCATTCCCGGGAATTCTCGAGCCGAGAATTCCCGGGAAATCGTTGGGCTTTGTTCCCGGGAAATCAAGCTCGAGAAAACTCGAGAACTCAAGAAATCATATTTGAGTCTATGAAATTATAAAATAAAACGATTTGCGTTTGCCGTTTGTTTTAAATGCA
Organism: Maniola hyperantus; assembly: GCF_902806685.2. Taxonomy (NCBI): domain Eukaryota; kingdom Metazoa; phylum Arthropoda; class Insecta; order Lepidoptera; family Nymphalidae; genus Maniola; species Maniola hyperantus. Next base: position 569,303 of record NC_048550.1, read on the forward strand.
AAAATTTCATTTGATTTTTTTTTCTAATTAACATGCCAAAAATGGTGCTGTGATTGTAATTTAATTATAAGTTAGGATAAGGTTAACGTTTTCATGTTGAAATTTTTGTTTATTGTTTGTTTTGTTTAAAAGAAAGAAGCTAGAAGTTTTAAGTTGATTTTTTTTCTTTTTAATGCTGTGCTTGTGCTGTATTTGTATATATGTATAAGTCACAAATGTCAGAATAGCTTATTTTTTTAGTTTTCTTTAAGAAAAAGAAGCTAATTATGTTGAAGACTGTCAATAAAAGTCTTATAATTATTTTGGTACTTTTATTTGAGAGGAAACCACTGAATTTGTTGATTAATCGCATTATTAGAACCGAAGAATATGCAAATCCGTACGTAAATGTAAATTTCTCGACAACCCGAGAAGACCCGAGAAATTAGCCTCGAGAATTCTCGAGACCCGAGAAATTGATAAGCTCGAGAAATCATGAACCCTAATCGCGAGCATAAGCTAGTAGCAAATAGCGTCGTCGTTTCGTTTAAAAGAACTCGGCACGTCCTTTTAAAATCACTTAGGAAGTAGGTACTCGGCTTCGCCTCGCCCTTCCAATGTTGCACGGCGTTAATTGCTTTATCTCCAGCCTAGATAGCAATTTAATATTTTTCTTTTAGCATTTTCAACTGGCTATGAAATTGAACAATTTGTAGGTAGTCAATTTGAAATTGTCATTTTGTAATTCGTCAAGTGTATAATAACCTCAACTTAGCAAATGTTGTTTAACACAATGTTTAAATCTTTGCAATGGCAAATTTAAGAACTCTTTCGGAATGGTGTTATAAAAGCGTATATACTCGACCCTACAAAGGATTTCTGTACTTTGTGTAGACGGTACGACGCGACGCTGCAACCTAACCTAACGTTCAACGTCTCGTGGCACATCATCAGTCGTATACAAGATTTGAACAGCATAGTGCGTGTGGAAGTGAGGGTGGGTGGCGCTGCTCACCTGCATGATCTGGTGGTGGAAGCTGGAGTCGGCGGGCAGGTGCGACGCGTGCGGCGGCGACGGCGTGTGCTGCGGCGACCCCTCCGCGCCGCTGGCGCTCTCGTGCGCCATCTCTGTAACAACGAGCAATATAACATCAGTTTATTTGTCACAGCTGTGGCAATATTAAAAGAGGTTTTACTGTCATGGACTCCGTGAAAAGAAACGTTGCATGAAAGAACTCAGGCAACTTTAAATCATTTTAAATACATATCAAAAATTGCGGAGCCGGCAGGATTCGAACCTGCGTCTTCTGGGTTTCACACCCGACGCCTTGACCGCTAGGCCACGGTTTCGCTTACTGCCAGTGACGAAATTTGTAATATGCATGTTCACTCAGTACTGAAGCGACTGTCATCGCATCTAGTAGCGACACTTTGCAGTTATCGAACTGTAGGTAAAAACACTATCATAAAAATTATAAAAATATCAGCCATCTTTCCTAGTACGGCTGCCAAAGCACTCCGTTCAGGTTTCAACAATTATTGTGTCTACCTTTTCTGTGCACTAGATTTAAGGAGTTTTTAAGGAGGAAACTAATTTTGACACACACGCGTTCTTTGTTTTTCAGAATTCACTCTCGCATTTAAATTATCAGATTAACTTAGCTACGCTAAGATAAGTAGGTAGTTTCACATAATCGTGATATTGAATTCTCTGATTGTGATATACTTAGAACAGTAATTGTGTAATTATGAAGCCGTTGCTTGATACCTAAAATCAGCATCACCATCAGAAATTCCCGAATTCCCACGACTTAAGAGTTCAGTACCTTGCAGCATCAGGATTGAGGAGTTGGGATCCGAAGTTCAATCATGTAGTCTATGCTTGGTACCTCAAACAATAATAACCCTGAAGTCTGAAGTCATTGCTTGGTGCCTACAATATTAATTCACTATGAACACTTTCTGAATCTTGCTAACTTAGTAACCCTGCAGCATCAGGATTAAGGAAATTCAGATTGATGGATCCAGAAATTTTTATGGGACCACCAAGGAATCTTCTCTGTTGATTAAAAAAAATAGAGAACCACCTCCTTTTTGGAAGTCAGGTAAAAAGAGACATAACACAGGACTCTAGTCTCTACAAATTACATTGTACCTAGTAGGTACCTACCTTTCTAATGAGTTCTACAAGAAAATATCGTGATAGCAAAAATGATCTAAAACGAGACATTTAATAGAAAGGCAAGCGAGCCGAGCTTCTGAGCTCGCTGCTCGTCTCTTGGAGGGTGACAAACAAATAAATGTGACCTACATCGCCGGGGCGGACGGCGGGGGAAGGGGGAAAGTGGTGGAGGGGGGGATGGGCCTATTTATAGAACTCTAAATATAGAAGGGGCCTGGATCGTGCCCTTCGCGAATTGTTTTGTCTTATAAGTAAATTATATTTTATTATAGCAAAGGACAAAGCCTTATTCCTATCAAATATAAAAATAAAAAATTATAAAGGACAACTAGTGTCTCTTATTACGTCTGTGACTTTACCACCGGCTCGGAAAGTAGAGTCTACTCATACTGAGAAGAGCCGGTAAGAAACTCAGCAATTGCTCTTTACAGATCGTAAAAAGTTTTTAAAACACCACGTTTTAAAACAGATTTCAAATTATAAAATAATTAAGTATTTCGGCAAACTGACTGACACGAAAAACTGACAAACAGACAGACATGAAAGCAAGTTAGTGTTGCATTGTACCTAATCCAGTTTCAACCTATGTTTATAAATTTCAAGCCTCTAGCTCATCGGGAAGTTAGTTTAAAATCGATTGCAATATTTGTGCCGAACAGACAAACAATCAAACACACCGACACAAAGCGAGTTAGTAAAAACGTGTTAAAAACAATTTTAGCTTATAACATGATTAAACTGTTTAATTTAAAAAAATGTTTAGTAAAAAACATGTTGAAGACACATTCGTATTTGTTTAAAACACTAGTTTTAAACATTTATTTGTCTAAAACCACTAACAATGCCAACTGATTCTCGGTACACAAGATGGTCTACGCCAGCCGCCGTCTACGAACCCGGAACGTTCTGTTATTACGTAGCTCTTCTACGAAACTCTCTACGAGAGCCTACGGACACAATACTTTTTTTACGATTGATTGGAAAAAGAAAACTAGTTTTACATAATTGTTTACCTACTTAATTTCGAATATATTTGGTTTGATAACTATAAAAATGTTAATTATTTTATACAAATGTAGATATTACGAACCAGTTTCGTTTATATTTAATCAATTTTGCACGTGCCCGACGTCTGTCCGTCGTATAAGTAATCGTAAAACATGCAAATGTATGCAGAATCGATACGACGACATCGGTAATAGTGTAAGTAGATATCAAATCAAGATAATGAGATTTATAAATAGATTATATTATAATGTACACATACAAGACCGTATCTACACTGCTAGGTAGGTAGGTAGGTATGTTGTCTCGTAATTATCGGCGGATGTCTAAATTAAGCCGAGATAAAATCGATGTAAGAATCTGTGATCAAGCTGATTGACTCATATTTAAATGTAAATAAAAAACCGGCTATAATCTCTATTAAGTATATTTAATTAATACCAGCTTATGCTCGCGACTTCGTCCGCGTGGACTACATAAATTTCAACCCCTTATTTTACCCCCTTAGGGGTTGAATTTTCAAAAATCCCTTCTTAGTCTTCTGTGCGGGTGTGCGGGACGTTCCCACCCCGATTGCCATCTCGACCTGTCGCGTACTATAGTTGACAATTCCATCTAGGTTTCGCATAAGTTATCTGACCATCAGTGGATAATTATTAGGTAAGTAGGTACCTATAGTGTAAGTTTTTAATCGCCGAAAATTAATTTCGATTAATTAAAAGACACGGTAAATACTTAGTACCTATTCGAAGTTAGGCGATTTAAAACACATGGGATTAAGATCTGAAAACAGAGCTATTTCACAATATTATAATAGATAGTAGAGCAAAACACAAAGAGCCCTCCCACCCCCCGCGCCCTGCACCCCGCCCGCCTGTTATAAAAATAGCGAACTCGACAAGTGAAGGACGCGCCCCGCCCGCTAACATGTACCCGTCTCCTTCACACCTACCGATTCATCCAATGCAAGAGCGAAACGGAAAACAATACACGATTAATATTTATGAAAAGCTATTTTTAGAGAACGCACGCGAGCGACTAAACGAGCCTTCCATAGTTCGCGGTATTTTTTTAAAAGGTTTTCCTAATTTGCTATAATTCGTATTTAGACGAAAAAAATAATCGGTGTGGCGCCTGGCGGGCCCACAAGACTGAGGTTTTACTGCATTTACTTATTTGATAAAATAATTACATAATGCAATAATTGTGAAAGACGAAACAAATCTTATAAATAATTGGACTGCGTTATGGAATATCGAATTAAGCGACAAAATCGAAAAAAAATAGTTATGAATGCAAATTGATTCTAGGCATGATAAACTATGTTTTTAGCCAGTTTTCTGTTCAAAAATCACTCCTAGTAGGTACCTACTACCTACCTACCTTATAATAAGGGCGTGAATCAAGCGTTCTTTTCTTAACTAACCTATATGCTACATCGATGATTTATGCTATCTCTATAAGTAATAAGTAGGTATATAATAAGTTAAAAGTTAAATAGGTAGGTAGGTACGTAGGTTAGGTAGGTATATCTGAAGATAAAAATGTGTGAGGAAAAATATAACATATCTACCTGATTAAAATAATTTTGATTCATAACATTTGCTGTTTTCGTATAGTAGGTACCTAATCACATTTTATCATATTAACTTGTAACATATTATATTTTGTTTTGAAGCATGAGCTTTTATTCAGCTCATAATATAAATGGTAGGTATGTTTAAAAACGAGATTTTCCAAATTTTTGCTTGCCATACCTAGATAAACTTGCCTAATTTTTTAATAGGCAAAGGTATTAAGATAAAGTATCGGAAAAAAGAGTGGGGGAAGATACAATTTAACTAATAAAATATTATCTAAGTATTTATAATTTAAAAACATATTTCCTTCATCGATAATTTATATATTTACATGATAAAACAAATTACTTCCATGGCTAACACACAAAAATAGAACTCACCTATTGCTGTTTACTTTATATTTAAAAGTCGACGTGGAATGGAAGATACATACATTATCTTCCATATTAGTTGTTAAACACGTGATCGGTTGAAGGTCGAGTTTTTTTTGAGTTCTAGTGTAGGTACTTATAAATAATAAATATGATGCTTGCGACTTCATCCGCACGAATCTAGGATTTTAAAAATCATGTGGGAACTCTTCGATTTTCTGAAATAATTTTCCGAGACCAAAAATATCTTATGTCCTTCACAGGATTGCAAGCTATCTTTATACCAAATTTTATGAATATCGTACAACGGATGGACCGTGAAAAGCTAGCAGACACACGGACAGACTAGACGGATAGACTAACACACTCTATTAAGTAGGATGAAAGTATGGATATTGTGTAGATATACAGTAACTAACGGCTGAACGACCTCGAAACGCCTTTGGAGTTTAGTTTGCCTTACCTTGCTTTCAATTTACATATTAAATAGGCAACTAAAGCTGTGTCAATATGAAAATATATAACTACTTTTGATATTGATCATTTTTAAAGGTGAATTTTTAAAAATCGTCGGCGTGGAATGTTTTTGAAAATCCCGTGGGAACTCTTTGATTTTCCAGGATAAAAAGTAGCCTATGTCACTCTCCAGGTCTTTATCTATACGCTTGCAAAAAATCACGTCAATCCGTTGCACCGTTGCGACGTGATTTAAGGACAAACCAACAAACCAACAAACCAATAAACAAACAGACTTTCGCATTTATAATAAGGGTACTGATTGCACACAACAACAACACAAATAAACACAGTAAAAATATACAAGGATCTTAATCTAATAGCCGTAGCTTGCAAAGACGGCCTTATCGCTAAAGCGATCTCTTCCAGGCAACCTTTGACGAAAGGAATCACGAAAGCACGAAATCTATCTAGGTATAAGATACTTCAAACAACTTGTACAGTACGCGGCAGAAAGTAATGTACATCGGGCCTTTAGAATGACATTACGACTTTGTAGATCGTTGTCTCTGTCACTCATACCTATATATGATGTTTTGTCGGTCTCAACGACAGAGACAATGCTGTACAAATCCGCTATCTCCTTCTAAAGGTCGATGTACTAGTGATTATACAAAAATACTAAAAAATAAATCATATTTATTCATATATGTCACTGAAAACATACCTTTCCAGAATATTTTCGAGGGAAAGAGTCATATTATTATTATAATACGTGCAGTATACTCAACTGAACAATTGCAAATAAATAAATAAATCATTAATAGTTTTCCGTACTGTAGGTACCTATTTACATTTCCATATTGTGTATCTCCCGCCAAATGCGTTAACCGTGAGACGTCGCTCGTGTGACACACATTTACATAATTCATTAACTTCCAAACGAATATTTGTCATTTGACTTTCACTTTTGACTGCAAATATTTTAATCATGTATTATATTTTAGTAACGCTAGTTAGGTAAGTACGTTCTACATTAAAGAATTAATCATTAACTCATTACTCATGTTTATTAACGATATTTAACTATTTAGATTGGCAGTTATTATTTGATGTAAAAAGTCATTCCAAAATCTCTTAAGTTAAAAATGTTGCTTGCTTGATGGTCGCGACGTCATCCAAAGATATACCTAGGTTTAGAAATCCCGTGGGAAATTTCTGATGGCCTAAATGACTTTTGCTCCCAGCCACGCGGGCATGACTTTACATATTGTGCCATGATAGCCTAGTGGTTAGGACGTCCGTCTCCTATTCAGGTCAGGGGTTCAATCCTGGTCCCCGGACACGCACCTCTAACTTTTCGGAGTTATGTGCGTTTCAAGAAATTAAATATCACTCGCTTTAACGGTGAAGAAAAACACCGTGAGGAAATCTGCATACCTGAGAGTTCTCCATAATGATCTCAAAGGTGTGACAATTATGGCCAAACCCTTCTCATACAGAGAGGTGATCCGTGTAGTGAGCCGGCGATGGGTTGATCATGATGATGATGACAGTAAAGTAGAAATATTGAATAAATAAAACCGTTTGCCATATCCATATTTCCCATAGCAGGCGCCGCGCCGCGACGCGACGGCCTAAAAACAGATCCCGTAAAAACCAACTGGCCGCTCCACATCCCAAAACGTTCCACTATTTTCACTGCTGAAAATAGGATTGCCATGATTTTACGCAGAGAGTATAATTTGTATGCTAACCTAGTTATAACTACATTTCCCTTCCGCTTTCATTATATCCTCTACCCTAAGGTTGCCTGGAAGAGGTCGCTATTTTAGCGATAAGGCCGCCTTTTGTACTCGCAAACGTCTTTGTTATATTAATTCTATTGGTTTTTTTTTGGTGTACAATAAAGAATATTTGACTTAACTTTACTTTTCATTCTGCACGCCATCGTTTGGCAATTTGTAACACCTGCTATTCTAATTTCTAAACCAGATTTGAAAAATGAATATTTCAATTCAATTGAACGGTAGATTGGAAACGGTAAGACTGGAAGTCGCATATAAAACTGCTTTAAACATTTTTATAAAAAATAAAAAATTAGACTATAATTTTATTAGACTACCTACTAGTAGTTATCGAAATCTGTTTTTGGTGTTCAGATTGGACTACTTATTTTGCTCGCTCTATACAACTAAATTATCATATTTTCAGAGTCAGTCATAGATATCTATAAATATATAAAAGGAAAAGGTGACTAACTGACTGACTGATCTATCAACGCACAGTTCAAACTACTGGACGGACGGGCTATTTAGCATGCAGATAGCTATTATGACGTAGGCATCCGTTTTTCTGATAAAAACACAAAAAACGCGTTTTTAATAGTTACCAACGTTTGCTCGTTTGTATGTAGTAAATCAATGGTAGGTATTGTTACGTTTTTCGGTCACCACGGCAGAGACGACGCTCTACGAAGCCAAACCTGCCGAGATGTCTCTTTCTATAGCTCGATGTATAGTATTTACTACGGGGATGTGTATTGCTTTTCTAAAATCCTGGCCACCCGCAGCAAATATATTTATTCCTCGATGGCTTCTATTTCCATTCGGCTAAATGCAGCCGCCACCGGAAACATTCAGCTTTATTTGTACGCTGAACTTTAAACCAATTTTACTACTTCTCTGAAACGTACAGACAGATACCTACATAGATATGTAAAACACTGCTAAGTAATTGATGTAGTAAAACATGGGACCTATGCTTTTAACCAAACTTTCAGGCATTATTAATAACTAGCTGATGCCCGAAATCCCGTGAGAACTTGGCAATTTTTTTAATTTTTCTCGCCGTAAGAACCATCCTCGTGTTTCAAGGAATATTAAAAAAAGAATTAGCGAAATCGGTTCAGCTGTTCTCGAGATTTGCGATCAGCAACACATTTAGCGATTCATTTTAATAATAGAGATAGATAATAATAATAATATTAGTTACTATAAGTACCTATTTATGTTGCGGAACATAAAAAAACTTTCTACATCACCAGCCCCCTCAATGTCATTGCACCATATTTGCATACAATTTATTATGCACATAAAAACTGTCACATAATAAAAAAAAATTACAAAAAAAATAAAAACCGACTTCGTTACACAAACACTAAAAATTGTAAAATAATTTAATTTATTACCGAATATATTATGTATACAAGAGTTAATATAGTTCCATAATAATACTTTTTGGTGCCGGTGCCAATTAGCTTTAGCTGCGCGAATCGTCTAGACTTCATATTTTTATGGGACTCCACAATGGCACCTCATTGGCACCGACCCCAAAAAATATTATTATGGAACTATATTAACTCTTGTATACATAATATATTCGGTAATAAATTAAATTATTTTACAATTTTTAGTGTTTGTGTAACGAAGTCTGTTTTTATTTTTTTTGTAAAAAAAAATTATTTCACAATTTTTAGTGGCCCCATGGAATTATGCTATGACTGGTTAAAAATCTACTGTTTACTAAGCTATTACACTGATCGCGAGCAATTTACTCTTATCCGTTGAGGAGTTCCAGTATCTATCTTCGAAGATGTTCATCAGATCTTCACCAAATTGAAATGGGACCAACTTTGAAGTATACCCTTTCAAACAAAAAAAGAATTTTCAAAATCGGTCCAGGCGTTTTCGAGTAATCGGGGAACATACATAAAAAAAAAAAAAAAAAGATTCCGACGAATTGAGAACCTCCTCCTTTTTTTGAAGTCGGTTAAAAATATATTCCTAGCGTCTAGACCTAGACCAACTTATATAAAGTCAGATTTCAGATATGATTGATCGATTTTATTAATTTCGGCCGTACATGACAGCGTTAAATTGACATGATATACTTAAGTAGACAACTTTTATGCCAATTTAACACTTTAAATATCAATCATCGATATCAATAAATAATCATTTATGGTAAACTAGTTGATGCCCGCGACTTCGTCCGCGTGGATTTAGGTTTTTAAAAATCCCGTGGGAGCTTTGATTTTCCGAGTAGCCGATGTCATTCCCCGGGATGTAAGCTAACTCTGTACCAAATTTCATCAAAATCGGTTAAACTGTTGGGCCGTGAAAACCTAGCCGACAGACAGACAGACGACACACTTTCGCATTTATAACATTAATATGGAGTATGGATGGATATGGATATGGATAGTATGGATAGGTATCGGTTACGGCCTTCAGAAGTATTAAACACAAGTTACTTTGTTCTTGTCGCTCCAGAATTTAGTTTACTTCATACGCGTTTCTCCATACCAAGTACCTGATACGCCGATCATTTCTTGTTCTAGATCTAAAAGTAAGCTAATTATCTATTTGTCTCTTTATTGTTTATGCCCGCAACAATAAATAAGTAAAAAAAATTTTTGATAATAATTTCGGACGTGATAAAAGTTTATTTAAAAATATTGATTAGTTTTAAAAATAATAACGCAACAAAAAACGTTGAGTTGCTTTTTTTAAAACATCGTCGAGTCGTCGTAGGTCTTCTGATTTCTTTTCTTTAAAAAATCCCTCACGAAAAATCAAATCATCAGGTCTTGTTTTTCGCAGAGAAAATTCTAAATAGTAACCCAATGGGCTCCGGTATTGTCAAGCGATTCCACGCAAATTTGTCGAGTCAAATCAGATGGTTTCTCGTTGAGAAAACCTAAAGATTAAATTTGACTCAATTTTAGTGTGTGTTATAAAGTACGGTTTCGCCCTTACACTAAGTACTTCATGTTACTAAATAGGCATGTGAAAACAAACATAATAAACTTGACCCCAATATATAAAAACAGAGAGAACTTTAAATAATATAATTAAGTTTATTTATGTTTTGCACTCGCTCAGAACTTGTTTGCCGAGGAGTTTGTACGACTTTCTTCTGCCAATTATTATAAGTACGTTAAAACCCGAGTGAGCCACACGAGCCGGTTCGATAGCCATGAGAAAGCGTGTTAACGCGATACTCTTATATAACTTACTAGCTGATGCCCGCGACTTCGTATAGTTCGTCCGCGTGGATTTAAGTTTATAAAAATCCCGTGGGAACTCTTTGATTTTCCGGGATAAAAAGTAGCCTATGTCACTTTCCAGGCATGCACATGCAAAATCACGTAGATCCGTTACTCCGTTAGGACGTGTTTGAAGGACAAACCAACAAACAAACACGCTTTCGCATTTATAATATGGATAGTGATATTATGTTTGTTAACAATATTTCATTGCCACAATACAAGTATAATTGTTTAATTAGAAGTAAACACGTATACTCGGAAAGCTCAGGATGAGATCTATAGAGCGAACTCTGACTTTGCTTAGACTTAAGACAGAGTTCAAACGAGACAGATTGTATATGTCTCATATAAATCTGTCTAGTATTGACTCAATCTTAAGTCTAAGCAAACTCAAAGTGCGCTCTATAGATCTCAGCGTCAGAATCACTCAGCTGGCGATGGAAAGAACTAAGCTTGGAGTGTCTCTACGTGATCAAATCAGAAATGAGGAGATCCGTAGGAGAATCAGAGTATCCGATATAGTTTAACGGGTTGCGAAATGCGAAGCCAAAGTGGCAAGTACTAAGTAGAAACCGTACTAAAATAAATAAATTTTGTAGATTGTAGGTACTCGTATGTAACACTTATCATAATAAATTCAAAGAGCGTATTTTTCGGGAGATAATCACCGAACACGATCACGAAAGAGCCGAGCGGTCGGTCAGATTCGCCAAACTATGTGAGGCATGTCCGGTCTCACTACACAACAGGTGATGATATATTATGATAACATATACCACATATACCTACTCGACGAGTGTTTTGAAGCCGAAGTGAATGGACAGTTTTACGTGATTATTGTGCGAATATATGCTATTTAAATGACGCAAGTTGGCTTTTGTCTTTTGATTTGTGTTCTTCTGAAGCGTTTTTACAGATTTTTTTTACAAATACAAAAAAATTACAAGTTAGCCCTTGACTGCAATCTCACCTGGTGGTCTCTACGATTTTATTTCAAAAATAGATGATGCCCGCGACTTCGCGTGGATTTGGGTATTTGAAAATCCCATGGGAACTCTTTGATATAGAGAGTAAATTAAAGCAAAGAGTTCCCACGGGATGTTAAGAACCTTTTTTTTTTATACAGAAGGGGAAAATCCTCATGGACACCCGAAGGTAGAGCCGAACTCTTACCGGCTAAAAACCCCTTCTGTCGCCCTGTTTGCCGTGTGCCCGCCTTTCAGCCTAACACAGTACCATTATTGTCTATAATATAATTCCTATTTAACTTGTTTTTCTCTTCGCCTTTCTTCTTCCTCTTTAGAGCTTATTATTTTTTCCATAAAGCTTGCAGCAAGCATCCATGTGTCTTCATGTTGTAACATTTTGTTCACTAAATTATATACACATATATCACCTATTTTCGAGATAAGTTCCTTCCTCTCTTTGACCCACTTTACGCAGTAAAATACTGTGTGTTCTGCATTGTCCATTTCGTCGCAGTACATGCACGTGGCAACCTGTCGCTTTCCGATGCCTGCAAGAAAATCCATAAATACTCCGTCTCCTGAAAAGCATTGCGTCAGACGGTAGGTCATGCGGCCATGCTTTCTTCTGGTCCACTTTTCCAGGTTGGGAATGAGCTGGTATGTCCATCGGCCTTTGGACATACCAGCTCAACATGGAGAAGTGACGGGATGTTAAGAACCTAAATCTACACGTAGGTACGAAGTCGCGGGCATCAGCTAGTCATTAATAGTTAATACTACACTTGTGAACATGATACAACACGAAACGGTTATCCATTCGCCAGAACTCAGATGGTATGGCAGTACATATATAATAACTCACGATTATCTAGTTTGGAGTGAACTGCGCAGGAGTGAATCACGCCTATAATTATCCGGCTAAAATTAGCCCAAACAAACTGTACAGCAAAGGATTCCGGTATGTTTGAGTCACCGCATGTGACCACTCTTTGTCTCTTACGACGATATTTTTATTTGTTAACCTCGATTCGGTACTGTCCTGGTTTTAATGAGGCAGTAACCAGTGGCGTGCACAGGATTTCAAGCCAGGGTATGCATTTAGGTATGAACTTGTTTTACGACAGGTTATAATGAAAAAGTAAGCATTGATTTCTTACAATGAGGGTAAGCACTAAGCAGTGCGTTTATGCTTCTATGAGCTGCACGCCACTGGCAGTAACTTATCAGTATAACTTTATCTGTATGCCGGAGATGTTCGGTAGTAATCCAAACGCAAACGTTGTCTAGCGACGTTGATGGAGTCTGCGGGTCATGATATGGTCGGGGTTACCAAGGAGACGTAAGAAAAACAACATGGCTTGAATATGGTAAGAGAAAAGATAAGCGTAGAATTTTATCCCGCGTTCCTATTTAGCCAACATAATAACCCTGTAGATAAATGCCCAATAGAAGAAAACAAGATGATCCTAGAGCTTGTAAGGGTGATAAATTGGGCGGAATAGAAATATACCCGGATACGGAATAATCTACCACCTTACAAAGATTAGAGGAAAAAAAAATAATTTTAATTTACTTTACTTGATCTATCTACCTAGTAAAGAATAGAAGCTAGCCGTCGACTCCCTTGTAATGCATATGAGGTGTTATAAATGAAATTTGCTAGATGTTAGGCAAAATTGTTTTTAATGTAACTTTTACCGGGGTCGCTTAATACAGAATGATGGCTAATAATGCTTAGTTATTCTAGCTTAATGCCAAGACTTAATTTAGATACATTAGAATGACTTAGGTAGATAGTACATAAGATCTATGTTTTAAATTTAAGATGCCATTGGCATGGAATAGACAATGACACAGTAAAATTCATAAAATTGTTTCAAAATAAAAGCTCAGTAGTAAAGACAGGGTTCTTACTGTACACATACACTAAGAAGGTTCACTAAGCTGTTGCAGGATACAAACATTTGCTTACTTGTAGGTGCGAAGACTGCAAGGTAGCTGGACGGCATCGGCCAAGATCCAAAACTCAATTTATTTGATTCTTCACAACCGAAATGTTTCATTACAAAGATTTTCACCAAGTCTTATCCATAGCAATTAAGTTGTCAACGTGAATGTGCAAAAGAAATAAATACGAAAACCGAAAACGCAAACGGAAAACTAAAACGTAAAACTGAAGCTAAACGTAAAACGTAAACGTAAAAACGTAATCCCTGTAACAAAGAAAAACAAGATTATAATTTGTGCTGTGTGAAAATTTCGACACGTGGAATTTTCCCGATCAAACACAACTCACCTATTGAACTCCTAGCCACCAATGGTTTTCAGAAGTCCACCCACAACCCATTATCCTCATTTATTTGGGAAGTTAAAATAACTGGAACTGAAAGAAATCATGAGATTAGGATTTTCTCTAACCAAACCGCCATTTTGTCGAATCCACATTACTTGATTTTTCACTCACCATAACTGATGAAACATTGAAAATACGTTAGGATGACTAAAATTTATGACTATTGTATTTTCCCAGGCGAAGCCATGGGCGAAAAAGAATGAGATTTTCCTGGAACGAAAAAAAATTCGTCTTCACATGTTGACTCCAGGAAAATTCTAAATCTCACCTATCGGTGTTGCCAGACGCAACCCGAGTGTGGTCGCTCTCATTTAGTTTGATCATGAAGCCAATTCATTTTTGAATATTTGCGGAACCTAAGGATATATTATAAGAACCGTTTTGTTAATGACTTAACAATAAACAAATGATATTATGGTTTTATTTAATTATTTTGTTTTATTTTTACGACCATTGACAACGAAGCAAACGCCATCTATTGTGGCTCGAATGAACTCTGAACATCGACCCACGCGTAGTTCTGCACCTTGATGCTAGGTGGCACCAACATACTTTGAACAAAATAGATTTTTTTATTAAAAGCGAAACCTAATTAGTAGTTCAAAATTTACAACGTCACAATACTTCCCCTCCTACGAAAAGGTTCAACAGGTTGAACCACGCTGCCCTCAGCGTCATCCAACAACTACTAACAATTTGCCTGAAACAAACAAACAAAAAAAAACACAGAAGTTACGCGTGAACGCACATCTACTACTAACAAGGAAAATTGTCTAACAAAGTAAATATACTGAAAACAGTGTAAGGTTTTATACATTATACTTAACTACACAACCCTAACTTCTAAAAAGAATATATACAAAAAAACTTCATGGTGTCTAAGACACTTGAGTGGAAACATCTTGGCATCATTCTTCAGCTGACTGATAGAATGCGTCTAGGCCTACGGTGGTTCACTCTTTTAAACTACCATCGTAATATTTGTTACTCAACAAATACGGAAAATCTGGTTGTGAACGGGTCCATCTGATATGGCAACCGTTCTCTATCCCATTCGGAAAAATAAAACCGAATCAAAATCGGAATATGAGAAAAAAAACGAAATAACTCTCCTAGAAAATAGATCTCGGAACAGAATCGGAAAAATAACAGAAATGATCCATTATCTAGAAGGAAAACGAAAACAAAACACAAAACCCCCCCTTTTCGTTATCCCCAAAGTACGATATTTGCATTTTTACTTTCTCTACCGGTTGGTCTACCACAAGCATTCCAATCATCACATATTCATCCCTACATACATCCACTACATTCATCCTCAACTGAACCATGGTAATGTAACTGTTAATTCAGAACATCACTACACTCATACAAATTCCTAATTGAATATTGATAACTTAAATATTCAAACAGTTTAGACCAAACTAAGTAATGGCAAATATCTACTTCTTAATATCCTTAATATGCCAAGTGCCTATTGGGTGGTTGTCAGCTACTCTAACTAGTTCGTAAACCAAAGGTGACAAAACCTTGACAACCCTGCACTTTTCATACTTAGGTGCCAGCTTAGCTGCGAAAAAATTTGTAGCGTCGCTTTGTGGATAGGTCTTTTTCCACACTATGTCCCCAACAGAATAGCTTGCAGACCTACGCCTTAAGTTGTAATGCGTTGCATACTCTGCATGAGCCTGAAACAAATTTCTCCTAACCTGACCAAATATGTCCTCCAAAGTTCCAAACTTTCCTGCGTATTCCTCCCTTGGAATTCCGGCCTCGTACTCCTTATCCGTGTCCTTATAGAAGGAACCATTTAAGACCGGTTCTCTAGCGTGGACAAGGAAGAACGGGGAAAATCCAGTGGATTCATTAACCGCACTGTTTATGGCGAACTGGACCTTGTACAGGTTTTCGTCCCAGGACCTGTGGTTATCTTTCACAAAAGCGGCTACAGCAGTCATAACAACCTTATTGTACCTCTCAACAAGGTTAACTTGCGGAGTGTACAGTGGTGTGTAGTGTAATTTCGGAATATTATAACGCTTAATGAGATTACGGAATTCAGATCCTGTAAATTGGGACCCATTGTCCACAATCACAGTCTCTGGAACACTATGGTTCAAAAATACAAAATTCTCTAGCGCTTTAACAACAGCGGCACCTGTGGCACGCCGTAACGGAAACAACATTGTATATTTCGAAAACAACACGTCACCACAAAAAGAAATGTAAATCCTGATTTAGACCTAGGCAAAGGTCCGACTAAATCAGCCGAAATGACCTGAAAAGGTCTCTCGCAGACTTTAGGCTTCCCAAGCAGACCTGGAGTGGCTGATGTCGTGTGTTTATACGCAGAGCAAGTATCACAATTCTTAACGTACTCAACCACGTCCTTATACATACCACGCCAAAAATATCTGAGGGATAATCTGCGATGAGTTTTGAACACACCAAAATGACCTGCAGTTGCATCTGCATGGTTTTGTTGCATAATTCTAAGGATGTCGTTCTTGTGGACTACCTCTTTCCAGTCGAACTCACTGAGAAGCTGGTATTTACATTTACTGTAACGATATAGTTTATCGTTCAAAATACAAAAATTCGGAAAATTTGCTGGATTGATTTTACAGCCATTAAATGTTTTGTCATACCAGTCATCTACCAAAACTTGTTGACTAGAGTTATCATTACGATCCCCAACTACATCTACGTGTATGAGTCTCGACAAGGTATCCGGAACTACATTATCACAACCCTTCCTATGTTCGATAACAAAATTATACTGTGATAATCTACAACCCCATCTGGCGAGTCGTCCTGAGGGATTTTCTAAATTTAAGAACCACTTTAGGGATGCATGGTCTGTGATAATTGTGACTGGCTTGGAACCAAAATAAGCCTGAAATTTCTCCACTGCAAAAATCACAGCTAGAGCCCCACGTTGGGCGCCATTTGTAAGGGTGATAAATTGGGCGGAATAGAAATATACCCGGATACGGAATAATCTACCACCTTACAAAGATTAGAGGAAAAAAAAATAATTTTAATTTACTTTACTTGATCTATCTACCTAGTAAAGAATAGAAGCTAGCCGTCGACTCCCTTGTAATGCATATGAGGTGTTATAAATGAAATTTGCTAGATGTTAGGCAAAATTGTTTTTAATGTAACTTTTACCGGGGTCGCTTAATACAGAATGATGGCTAATAATGCTTAGTTATTCTAGCTTAATGCCAAGACTTAATTTAGATACATTAGAATGACTTAGGTAGATAGTACATAAGATCTATGTTTTAAATTTAAGATGCCATTGGCATGGAATAGACAATGACACAGTAAAATTCATAAAATTGTTTCAAAATAAAAGCTCAGTAGTAAAGACAGGGTTCTTACTGTACACATACACTAAGAAGGTTCACTAAGCTGTTGCAGGATACAAACATTTGCTTACTTGTAGGTGCGAAGACTGCAAGGTAGCTGGACGGCATCGGCCAAGATCCAAAACTCAATTTATTTGATTCTTCACAACCGAAATGTTTCATTACAAAGATTTTCACCAAGTCTTATCCATAGCAATTAAGTTGTCAACGTGAATGTGCAAAAGAAATAAATACGAAAACCGAAAACGCAAACGGAAAACTAAAACGTAAAACTGAAGCTAAACGTAAAACGTAAACGTAAAAACGTAATCCCTGTAACAAAGAAAAACAAGATTATAATTTGTGCTGTGTGAAAATTTCGACACGTGGAATTTTCCCGATCAAACACAACTCACCTATTGAACTCCTAGCCACCAATGGTTTTCAGAAGTCCACCCACAACCCATTATCCTCATTTATTTGGGAAGTTAAAATAACTGGAACTGAAAGAAATCATGAGATTAGGATTTTCTCTAACCAAACCGCCATTTTGTCGAATCCACATTACTTGATTTTTCACTCACCATAACTGATGAAACATTGAAAATACGTTAGGATGACTAAAATTTATGACTATTGTATTTTCCCAGGCGAAGCCATGGGCGAAAAAGAATGAGATTTTCCTGGAACGAAAAAAAATTCGTCTTCACATGTTGACTCCAGGAAAATTCTAAATCTCACCTATCGGTGTTGCCAGACGCAACCCGAGTGTGGTCGCTCTCATTTAGTTTGATCATGAAGCCAATTCATTTTTGAATATTTGCGGAACCTAAGGATATATTATAAGAACCGTTTTGTTAATGACTTAACAATAAACAAATGATATTATGGTTTTATTTAATTATTTTGTTTTATTTTTACGACCATTGACAACGAAGCAAACGCCATCTATTGTGGCTCGAATGAACTCTGAACATCGACCCACGCGTAGTTCTGCACCTTGATGCTAGGTGGCACCAACATACTTTGAACAAAATAGATTTTTTTATTAAAAGCGAAACCTAATTAGTAGTTCAAAATTTACAACGTCACAAGCTCTGCCGTCATCTATATATATAAAAGGAAAAAAATGATCGAGTCGGCAGCGATTACCGTAGAATAACAGCTACAATGTCACGATCACCTCTGATTGGTTGACGCTCGCTCACTATTGGCTACAATGCATTGTTGCAACAAGAATAGCACAAATTCAGCCAATCAGAACAATTGAGATTGTAATAATGATTGATGCAGGGTTTAGACAATCGCCCTACTGTTTCACAGTTCTGTCACATGAGTAGGTATCCTTCTGTTTATAACTGTAAAGGCGGTCCAGGATGATGAAGAATATTTTATTTAGCCAAAAAAGCTTGACATGTTTAGACAAAAAATCACTGATCACAAGAAACCTATTAGCAGCTTAGTCAATGATGTTGGTTTCACAAAAAGTGCAATGTTTACGAGTGTCAAGTGCAACCCTCAAGACAGTTTTTGTGAACCTGTGCGCACAGGGACAGGTTCGGTACCAGAGGGGCAGGCGAACATCTCCCCCGCTTCGACTGCGGCGTTATAAACAGATGCACGCATTCCCGCGGCGTATTTATAGCTGGAACTAATTCTGGATACAAGTTACAACTAATAAACTGTCAACAGTCGACACGTTTTTTGCCCTCTTCAAATTATCTTTCAGTTGCCAATAAAATAAATTGTGGATACTTATTTGCTTCTTTAAGATATTTTTATAGCGTTAAAAGATCAATTTTACACCTTTCCCGTTGTACTAAGCGTGTTAGGAGTTGGTAGTTAGGTCGACTGCGACAATAGTTCATTAGGTTAGTCTGAGCCTACGTTTCCAAACCGTCCTTTGTAGAATTTTATTTAAAAAAATAGTTTTGGTTTAAACATACATAATATTATTATGTATATTTTGTTTTTCATAAAGAACATATTATTTGTTTTGATACAATATTAATTATAATTTTGTATACAATCTTTTGTATTTTCACAAAAGCATGCGTTAGATAGGTATATAATTATAATTTGTTATTTTATTTTAAACTAAGTAAGTATCTAATTATTATCTATAGTTATATCTAAGTTTAGAGCTATATTTAGTACATTAAAATAATTGTATAGATTGTACATAAATATAAGATTTAAAAATTATTATTACTCATCACACGAAATTACTAATTATGTTAAGCAGTTGGGAAAACCCAACGTAAGCTTTAGATAAGGCGATCGATTGTTATCGTGCAAAATAAAAATAGCAACGTATGAACATTTCCATTCATAATTAACAAACCAAGATAAGCATCCGTGTCCAAGTAATGATATATTGGCACAGGGCATCGCGGGAACATATAAATATTCATGTCATTACAAATAGGTATTAAATTAACATTTTGCCATCGTAGACCTCATACTTTTGAAACATTTTCAATATTTATTCGCAAAAATCAAAGAAATGATTTAAATAAACCTAAGATGACCTAACCTGTAGACGTCCATACAAACTTCAATAGAGCATTGCAAGGTCTCACGATAAAACTTTTCGTGGAATCAAGCTTTCAAACAAAAGAAATCACACTGAACCACCAACGGTCCGTCCATTCGGCAACTACTATGTCACAGTGAGATTGCAGATATATATATAAAAAACACCGTGTTTTGCGTTGTGCTTTAAATAAAAATTCAGCTTAATTTCGTATTCAATCAGAATCTAAAGTCAGACAACGCAGAGAGTCAAACAAAACAAATGCATCCAGCATCCAGCTTGGAAATAGAAAAGGCAACTAAAAACAGATCGCGACAACCTGTTCGCCTCCCTCGCTCCACGGAGCCCGTCCATCTGCGGGGAGGTTGATGGGTTATTTCTGCCCAACAAAGGCTCAAACAAGTGCTGCGCCGGCAAACTCTAAAAATAACATGTTCGATACTTTCCCACTCGTGGGTTATTCTCGGCGGTGGTTATACAAGGGGGCTATTTCGGGCCCTTTTTGTTTATGTGTTGCACGATTTAATCATGTATGGTTTGGTTCGAATCCAGACCAGAATAATGTTTTGGAAACTTTTACTGAGTTATGTTTTTGAAGTTTGAAACAGCATGAATGTGTTAAATGAAAAGTTTCTCGTCATTTTTTGATTGATTTTAATTCAAGAATATACTCATTTTTGAAATATTAGGTACGAAATCCTAATAATATTATAAATGTGAAAGTGTGGATGTTTGGATGTTTGTTACTCAATCACGCAAAAACGGCTGAACGGATTTAGATGTGAATTTGGAATGGAGATAGATTATACCCTGGATTAACACATAGACTACTTTTTATCCCGGAAAAACAAAGAGTTCCCGCGGGATTTTGAAAAATGTAAATCCACGCGGACGAAGTCGCGGGCAATACTAGACCACAAAATGCAACTAGACTAGACTCTAGAGTGTCATATTACAAAAATATAGCAGAACTAGCTTATGCCTGCGACTTTGTCCGCGTGGACTAGACAAATTTCAAACCCCTATTTTACCGCCTTAGGGGTTGTATTTTCAAAAATCCTTTCTTAGTGGATGTTTATGTCATAATAGCTATCTGCATGCCAAATTTCAGCCCGATCAATCCAGTAGTTTGAGCTGTGCGTTGACAGATCAGTCAGTCAGTCAGTCACCTTTTCCTTTTATATATTTAGATATAGATAAGTAAGTAATTAAAATAAAACTATTAATAAACTCACAAATGAATCCAAGGCAAAAGGAAAAGGACTACTTTCGACGTCGACTCAACTTGAACTAAAAACAGAACAGAGTAGTAGAAACAAGCACTTATCTCCAAGTACTGGACTATTTATAACCCATTATCGCAATAAACAGTGTATTAGTTAAAACTGTAATCTGGTCAAGTGCGAGTCGGGGCTTGCGGCTTATCGTTTGAGGAAGTACTCGTTCCTGAAATAGAATCCGCTATCACAGTTTATTACGTCAAATGGGGATAATCATGTTGTTTAAACCGCAAATAACTTTATATTAGGCTAGCTTATGCTCGCGACTTCGTCCGCGTGGACTGCACAATCAAATCCCTATTTTACCCCCTTAGGGGCTGAATTTTCAAAAATCCTTTCGTAGCGGATGCCTACGTCATAATAGCTATCTGCATGCCAAATTTCAGCCCGATCCGTCGAGTAGTTCGAGCTGTGCGTTGATAGATCAGTCAGTCAGTCAGTTACCTTTTCCTTTTATAGGTATATTTAGGTGATTCGACCCATACAACTATCAGAATTAACAAAACTTTGTACAAATAGTTATACCATAAATTAATATTGCCTGCTAGGCAGATATAGACAGAATTTGGCTGAACGATTTTTGTTTTTGTAACATCTGCATTTACATGAACATGAAGTTTACATGAAATTTTTTTCGCTCGTCTATCATTTTTCGATTTCTAGATCCGTTTGTAAAATAAGATGTTTTAAAGTGCTAATTTTTATTATAGTCAAGCCCCCCCCCCCGCCCCCCCCCCCCCCCCCCCCTCCCCCTTCAGCCAAATGGTAGTATATAGGAACGTGAAAAAATTCACAGCAGTAGTATATATTATAATCAATTTTAAAGGAAAACTATCATGGCTAAGTAGGGTTCCTGTTTTTCGAGGTTAATTATTGTACGTAGATATTATGAGATTTATAGTTTTATTGTATCTTTTGTATTTGTGATTGAATTGTGACTACGGAACCCTACACTGCGCGTGGCCCGCCACGCTTTGGCCGGTTTTTTAATTACGATATAATTTAGCGATCACTTACCATAATATTGTCATTGATATATATCACGCGTGTTCATCGTTATAATAAATATTGGGATGATAACGTTTTTTGTAAGTTTTGAACAGTTATCGATGAAATATGGAAACAAAATATTTTAGG
Organism: Maniola hyperantus; assembly: GCF_902806685.2. NCBI lineage: Eukaryota > Metazoa > Arthropoda > Insecta > Lepidoptera > Nymphalidae > Maniola > Maniola hyperantus. Next base: position 591,559 of record NC_048550.1, read on the forward strand.
TACTCAATTTAAATATGTATAGATATGTATGATTTTTACGGTAACAGGTTTGTATGTTAAATATATTATGTAAATTGTCAATAAATCATATGTTTTTATGATAGTCCTATCAGGCGAAAATCTCTACCAATATTATAAAGGCGAAAGTGTGTTAGTTTGTTGGGTTGTTGGTTCATTGGATTGTCTTTCAATCAAGCAACGGATTGGCGTGATTTTGTGCATGGATTTACTTAGTTAAAGACCTGGAGAACTACGACAGAGATAGAGCTGGGGAGATAACCTGCTTTATATCCCAAAAAAAAGTTCCTACGGGATTGATAAGAACCTCAATGAATCCAATATATAAACTTTAAAAAAAAACTAAACATTACAGTTAGTTATTATAATATTATTACTATAAATTGGTACTTAAGTATCATTAAGATGGTAGTTACCTTCATCAGAAGTATATTGCTGTTGTCTATACGTTGTTCCATTTGAATTACCTGGAAAAAAAAATATTTTTAGTAAATCGAAATACAGAATCAATAAATTTCCCCATTCTACATCCCTATACATATAGACAGAACTAAAACGTTAAAATCCCTGTTCTTGGATATGTCTGCTGCTACCTCGCCGCGTAAAATGATTGTCAAATCCCACTTAGGTACACACACGCCACACGCACACCACGAACACACACACAAACACACACGCACCGTTGTAATTATTGTATATTTTACATTTATTCTAAGTCTATTCTGTTAAAATAGTTTTCATTATAATTTTAAGTAATCTCTTGTGGCCTTCTGTAAAAACAATCTTAAGATTTAAATAATAATTATGTAAGTTCGCTGTGCTAGCCTAGTGGTTAGGACGTCCGCCTTCTAATCGGAGGTCGGGGGTTCGATCCCGGGCACGAACCTTTAACTTTTCGGAGTTATGTGCGTTTTAATTAATTAAATATCACTTGCTTTAACGGTGAAGGAAAACATCGTGAGGAAACCTGCATGCCTGAGAGTTCTCCATAATGTTCTCAAAGGTGTGTGAAGTCTACCAATCCGCACATAGCCAGCGTGGTAGACTATGGCCAAAACCCTTCTCACTCTGAGAGGAGACCCGTGCTCTGTAGTGAGCCGGTGATGGGTTGATCATGATGATGATGATGATGAAGTACGCTGTTGATTACTTTCAAATAAACAAAAAAAAAATGCACTATTCTAAAATCTAAAGTCAATTAAAACTATAAAACTCGAATAAAAACTAATAAATAGTTTGAACGGGTGAAAATAGTCCGCTCCGCATGTCGGCCTGTCAGTGCAGGGCTATTTCTGCAATACACTGAAATACACCAAACCAATGGCACCCCCATTCTACGTCCCTATATAGACAGTTAAAACGTTAAAATCCCTGTTCTAGGCCATGTCTGCTACATCACTGCGTAAAATGATTGTCAAATGCACTATTCTAAAATCTAAAGTCAATCAGTACCCATATTATAAATGTGAAAGTGTGTTGGTAGTTGGTTTGTTGGTTTATTGATTTGTTGGTTTGTCTTTAATCACGTCGCAACGTGATTTTTTGCATGGGTATTCCGGGAAATCAAAGAGTTCCCACGGGATTTGTAAACATCTAAATCCACACGTACGAAGTCGTGGGTATTAGCTAGTTAAAACTATAAAACTCGAATTAAAAAGTAATAAATAGTTTTGGCGCGGGTGAAAATAGCCCGGCCCGCGTCTCTGCCTGTCACGGCGAGGCTATTTGTACGATACACTGAAATACACCAAACCAATAGATTTCCGCGTGCGACTCCGCGCGCTATTTCTGGTTGCGACAAGCACTACGAAAATAATCCGCCAGCCATCCACCATGTGGATATCTTATTTATATTTTTATCGCATTGACAGAGGAAGTTACATCTAATTACAGGGTGTAACCTGTAGGGCGATTGCCTAAAACCTGCATCAATCATTATTACAATCTCAATTGTTCTGATTGGCTGAATTTGCGCGATTCTCGTTGCAACAATGCATTGTAGCCAATAGTGAGCGAGCAACAAGCAATCAGAGGTGATTGCGATCGTGACCTTGTAGCTGTCAATCTCCCGCAATCGCGCAGCTGAACGCTAGCGACAATTGGGTATTTGAGTCCAATTTTTTTATTACTTTATTATTAACTAGGATAAAAATAATGACGTAAACTGAAAAATTAATTAAATCGATCAAATAACAAAAGTTATTAGCATTTAAATATTTCTGATTAGACAGAGATAGCGATATAGCATTTTGACGTCACACCTTACTAATGCCATAGTAGCTTCGTGTGGTTTCATACAAATTTTCGTTTTGCGAGTAAGGTATGGAAGACCCTCCCACTCCAAAATTAAAATGACTGTAACTTGGTAAAACTTTGTTGGATTTTAATATTTTTTTAGCGTACGTCATTATTTTTATCCTAGTTTATAATAAAGTAAAAAAAATTATCAAATTCAAAAGTAGGAAAATACCCAATATAGCGCTATTATTGTACTACCTAAACACAATCCAATACCAATAACCATTTGCCTCATTTTGTAGTTTTAGTATTTTTCAAACCCGCAATGTATAGCGTGCAAAACTCGGGTCAATGGCCCATCTACGAGGCAGCATTGACTCCGAGTGGCCTACTTACGCAACGTTCGTTGACTTCTAGCGTCAGATGTTTTATTTGCATTATATAGTAAACTTTTACAAAATGATAGGATTTTTCTGTTTTTTTTTCGCGTTTTTCTTTGTAGTATCATATAAGTAATCATCAGTAGGTACTGTCACCTGTCTTCGTTTTCGCCAGCGTTCTTGTTACACCCTGTATTATGATAAGTTAAAAGTGGCGAGGCATCGCTGAGAGTTGAATTTTAAAAAAAACGATTATAAGTGTGAGTAGGACTCACACACGAAGGGTTCCCTACCAACACGAAGGGTTCCCTACCATCGCGTCGTACAAGAAATAACACTTTGTTTTTTCATGGCAGACATTTAAAAAAATTTATTATTTGATGTTTGATTTTACAGCGACAATAGAAATACAAATTCTGTGAAAATATTAGCTTTCTACCTATTACACGCTTCACGAGATAGGTACAGCTCGCTAACAGACCGACGGACGGACAGTGAAGGTTTAGTAATAGGGTTGGCACTCTTCAGGTACGGAACCCTACAAATACAGATATAGTATAGCATGTCCTCGTATCTGATGTTTACGCGTGTGGGTTAGGTCGCGCGGTACAACTGAAAGCTCCCATTCATGAAGCGGCCACTACGAGCGAGTAGCAACACAGGCGCGCCGAAACGCAGCTGTCATGTCAGTCTGATAACGCTTCCGGCGAGGTTGTCGCCCTTCCGCCCGCTTATCAACCACCGCCACTCAGCTGGGTGACTTTGCCTTATCTCCGCCGATGTACACTCCTGTGGGAACCCTTGCAATGCCTCCTTCGATAAACAGATACATAAATGGAAATCTAGAAATGATATGTTTTTTTAAATTCAGATACAAGTTAGCCCTTGACTGCAATTTCACCTGGTGGTAAGTGATGTTGCAGTCTAAGATGGAAGCGGGCTAACTTGGAAGGGGTATGACAGTTTTTATTAAACCCATGCCCTTTTGGTTTCTACACGTTTCTAGACGGATCGGGCTGAAATTTGGCATGCAGATAGCTATTGTGACGTAGGCATCCGCTAAAAAAGGATTTTGGAAAACTCAACCCCTAAGGGGGTGAAATAGGGGTTTGTTTGTGTAGTCCACGCGGATGAAGTCTCGAGCATAAGCTAGTTGCGTTATAAAAGGTAAAATGCGCGCGCGCCGATAACTCCGACAAATGCAAATCTTCCATTACCACCATTGACTTATATATTACTTCGTATGGACAGGGTTATTGAACAAACAAAATGGCACCGACTCATTGGTGCTATAGCACCAATGCAACCTCAGTGACGTCTGGATTACAAACGGGTCGTTCATTAGTATCTAAGAGGTGGCGCTGATTTATTTGGTTTCTAAACCGTGAAAAATTTTGTTCGCTTGACCATATCTTGTCATTTATATCGATGATTACCACGAAGTCTGAGTGTACGCAGCGGAATATTTCACTAGATATATCGAAACATGTATTTGTGGGATTTTTCCTAACATCATAGGCAGTTTTTTAAAACATTTGCATGCGTTTTTGCGAACGCGGTCATCGTTGGCTCACATTGTGTTCACATCACGAGAAAGAACAAGTATCGATTAGTGGGGAAGATAATTAATTATAACACGGCTGACTTTTTTTGTTGACGGGTACCTAAACATCCCAAAGATCATCATCATGGGGTCTGCTTTACAATTTGTAAACTAATGCGACAAAGTAGACTTATGACATTCAAACGCCCCTAGCAATATCATCTTCACAGGTTTATATAAAAATCATTACTTGAAAGTGTCCAGTTTAAGAAATTAGTCAAAATAATGACTAATTTGTGAGTAGCTCACGTCAAGCTCATTATTTTGACTAATTTCTTAAACTGAACACTTTCAAGTAAAGATTTTTTAAATAAGCCTGTGAAGATTAGATTTAGATAGGGGCTCAATTTGAATGTTATAAGCCTACTTTGTCGTATTAGTTACAAATGACCGTATCTTTCACCTTAAGATACTCGACGTCCTGGGAAAGACATCGGAAATGGAAAAGACCTACGAAAACCCCCTCGGTGCCCGGTGCCCACCCTCAGCGCATATTGGAAGGCTTCGAGATCTCTTACGAACACAGCGCTACGACCAGAGATAATAACCCCTTGTCTCGCACTCCGCTATGAGGTATTGTATGAGGTATGGCAGATTGTGCCACAGCAAGCTGTCACCTTTCCAACTTTCCAATGTCGCATAGAGCGTCACTATTGGACATCACAATCGCTGGGATCATGACGTAACAAAGCAGAAGCTAGAGGCATTCCAAGCAATTAAAGGATAGAATATACAGCGTTAGTTTTAGTATATGCAAAACCTGAAAGTAGTTTGTTCAGAATCAGTAACAGAGTCTATTGCAATCATTTTTAAAACGGGTTATATTTTGACCAAAAATTTAAAATCCTGCAATTTTGATCACCCAGTTGAATGACCGCATGCACCAGCTGATTCGACTCGCGCGAGCGGGAGGGCGCACGATCGACGCAAAGCTGTCCCGTTCGCTCATAGTCGCTCGCTTGGGGTGACCATGTTTTTGCGGGACAACTATGTATTTTTACTAGTTAATTGACTTTTATATTTTCATATTATTATATTATTGTAAAGCTTGTTTAAATTATCAAACGTACTGTTATATATTTATAATTAATATCTATTTAAGTAATCTGTAAAAAATTGTAATCCTATTTGGCCTTATTTTCAGTCTGTTATTATGTAAAATTATATTGTATATATCGTTGTTGATTGCAAAAAACGAATAAAATAAAATAAAATAAAACAACGACTCAACACAACAAGCTTATAGCTTCGTAAGTTTTCATTAAGTATTTTTGAAATTTTGTATAATATGTATTCCTTATGTAAAAATATTCGACACGTATTTCGGTTTTTGCGTATATTAAAACTAACGTAGTATAGGTAGATCATAATTATAGAACGGTGTCTCTTGGTTGCGGAAGCTAAGATCTGCATAAGGTAGCTAAATGTTGAAAGTGTCTAAGAAGGAAACTAGCGAAATTGACATCTGTTGCCATACTCGTAGATAGAGACAGTCCTCGAGATACCGGCCGGAATTCACTCCATCATTCCTCGCTTACAAAAGAACATGATTATGCAGAGTACTAGTTATTTTAGTACAGGAAGGAAAATCAATAGCTTTACATTTAAACGCAATGAGCACCAAAATAAACATGTACCAATCAAGGCTAAAGTTTATTTTGAGCTCATGGTATCTTTATTTATTTACCAATAGGTATATACCTAGTCCGCGACAGGTTGAGATGGCAATCGGGGTATGAGGCGGGGGGATGCTCCGCATAGCCGCACGTCGCTCGCATCGGATAAGGGCGGGGGTAGTGCGGGTGTGCGGCCTTAGTCGTACCAACATCTAAATGTTTTTGTGTAAATTGTACACAACTCGAAACTGGCTGGTCACGATAGGCTGCTGTGTACTTGACTTAAATCATTTCGAGCCCGAAATCTCACCAGGACTACGACCTTCAACAAGAAATAAAAACCGGTCAAGTGCGAGTCAGGCTCGCGCAAAGAGAGTTCCGTACTACAGTCGTATTTTTTCGACTTTTTGCACGATAAATCAAAAACTATTATGCATAAAAATAAATAAAAATCTGTTTTAGAATGCACAAGTGAAGCCCTTTCATATGATACCCCACTTGATATAGTTATCTTACTTCGAAAGTTGAAAATAGCAATATTTGTTCATGACCACAATTTTTTTTGTGACAATTTTATTTGTGTGATGTAACCACAAATTCACGGTTTTCAGATTTTTCCCCGAATGTCTGCTATGAGATCTACCTACCTACCAAATTTCATGATTCTAGGTCAACGGGAAGTACCCTGTAGGTTTCTTGACAGACCGACAGACAACAAAGTGATCCTATAAGGGTTTCGTTTTTCCTTTTGAGGGACGGAAGCCTAAAAACGACCAACGAAAATCTTACGGAATATTTTGCCAGAATCAGCTTTCCGAACCGCTACAAATAGACAACCTTGACATTTCAAAGTAGGTTGGAAAATAGGCCTACAACAAATAAACGTTATTTTTATTCGTTCATAATAGTTTCTTTCTCTTCAGAGAAAGGCAGTAAATTGTGTAATTAACGACAAATGTTAATTTCGTTGTAGTTAATTGTAGTCGAGTTATTTGGCAGTTTGTAGCGCCAAAGTACATTGTAGGTACGTATAGGTACAATAAATGAAACAATTAAAGTGTATAGGAATTCCCCTATTGCTATTATAATATTCCATTTATTTCCATGTATCGGATCCATATGTCATCACTGGTAACACGCAATGTTCGAAGACTTTGGTCTTCAAGCACTGACGAAGAATTTTCGACGAGAAGTAATCAAGCATTAAAAAACCGTCAACTTTTAAAAAGTTGGGTTAGGTTCTGAATAGAGTTATTTTGTCGGTGGATTAGGGGTAAAAACATTACGAACAAAAATTCATATAAACGTGACGAAGCATTTTCAGTTTATAATACCTACCAGTTCAATAATGTTATTCATCAAGTCATTGTCCGCGTCAATACAAATAACAAAGGACAAAAACTTATTTTTTAAAGAGGCGGAAGGAAATTCTCGATCACGTAATAATGAATAATATTACGTCGTACCTACAATTTATTCGGTGGAAATCATTGACTTATTTGAACAAACAAAATGACGCCGACTCTGTGGTGCTTTAGCACCAATGCAACCTCAGTGACACCTGGATTTCAAACGGGTCGTTCATTAGTATCTAAGAGGTGGCCCTGATTTATTTGGTTCCAAAACCGTGAATAATTTTGTTCGGTTGACCATATCTTGTTATTTATACCGATGGTGGGAATAAGTGTCATTTTCATGTTTACGTTTACGTGTTTTGCATGGGTATAATCAAAGAACTGGAGAGTGACATAGGCCACTTTTTATCCCGGAAAATCAAAGAGTTCCCACGGGATTTTTAGAAACCTAACTCCACGCGGACGAAGTCGCGGGCATCAATCGAGGAATAAATTGGGCGTAATGACAGTTTTTGTACTGAGAACCTGCCAAAATATGAAATTTATTCGCGGATAAGACTTATTTTATGTTGGTGAAATCGGCCGGAACTATATTCCAGGATTAAAAATTCTAGTGGAGCCAAGTGCCCGGCACGTATTGTTGAGGGATTTCTCGGCGTCCAATAAAATAGTGAACTGTATTACACGTTATAACTTTATAAGTAATTTATTAGTAAAGAGAACAATTATTAATTTAACTAAGACACAGAATCGTCTGACGTGGTCACTTTGTAGTCGTGTATATGTAAAGTAAATGTGTGGTCCGCTAGTCGTACGCGGTCGCGTAACACGCGAGCCGTTGCCGACGCGCGACCTTCTCATCGCGGCCGGATAACCGCGGCTATCCTGAACAAATTCACCACATATAAAACACCACTCGAATAGTATTGAAGTCGTGGAAGAAAGCCCGAAGATAATAAGTGACGTGTGACACAGATATGTGGTCGTAGGTAAGATGAGATGCACCGCTGCGTGGCGGTGTCGCCTTGGCCGCGATGCGCCGTGGCGCGACGCCGGCGCGACGCGCTTGCGGCAGACGGTGGGTCGCCTCGGCCCCACGCACTGTGCAAGTAGCATATGAAATGAAATTAAATAATTTATTTGCATGAACACGGGAAGACAAGGTATTTACAATAGAGAGCTAAGCTAACATATCCAGTCAGGAAACCCTGACGTACAAATGTTTTGACAAAGTAGGTACTTACATACTTGGAAAACGGCTGCATTGCCTCGTGCACACCGACACCATGTGTTGTTCGCATTGTTACAGATGTAAAAGTACTTTTCCAGAAGGTTTCCTCTAGTTAGAGGTATGACTGTGACCGTTTTACGGTCGCGTAGTCCCCTCGGAAGCCGTAAAGCTTGTGCTAGGAGTAGGTACGACAAGGGTGCAACGGATGGAGTTTGAACCGCCGACCTTTCGGATTTCACTCCGCTCCTTTGACCGTTGCGCTATTGAGGCGTTATTTGAATCTCAGCCATCAACTTGAAAGCTTCCACGTGGGTGATTAACAACGCTAGACGGCGAATAAAAAGGCCATCTATCTCAGGCCTGGATCTACTTGTGCCGTTGTGCCGATCAAATGAAAGAGATGTTAATCATTAGCGATGAGTCAGCGGCGCGGAGGTCAATCGCAGAGATGTCCCGAGGGCCGGCGCCGCAGCCGCCCGCCACCTAATTGGCACGCTGCCACCTCGCCGACCGCCGACCGCCGACCGCCGACCGACAACCCGACACACTTGCAGAATGCATACTTGCATTTATTTGTGGTTCAGTTTAACTAACTGCATCACTTTCGGATTCGCAAACTAAAGTCCTTCGGACCCGTCTCCCGACGTGAGAGTGACTCTATTGAGCGTCTAGTAGCGCAGGGCAAGAGGGGTACCAGAGGGCGAGGAAGGGCGAGTTGCCGCAGCAGGCAAACATCTGCTGGCGGAGGTAACGAGGTGTTGTTGGTCCCTTGTGCTCCGTCGTTAGCGGTGGGCTGGAACTTCGTGAGGTGTTTAGTCGGTAGGAGTCCGACATAACCACTGTGCTCCCCCGTGGCCGGTGGTATCCATGATGGATTTTCCTCACGAGAAAAAAAAAGGTTCCAGATACCAGGCGATGCACCTACCTCTTCGCAATAGGGAAAGCGCCTACTGAAAATTGCTACTTTTGCGGAGAGGAAGACACCCCGAGACACGCGATTTTTGAGTGTCCCGCGTGCGCGGATCTTAGAGAAGCAGCACAGGGAGCAAGCGACAGTGTCAACGCCCAAAATCTGGTAGCCCGTATGGTGTCAAGCGAAAATGAGTGGCACAGATACGGTCAGATGCTGAGAGCCATAATGTTGAGAAGGGAGGATAGAGAAAAACAAGAAAAAAAGGAGAGAGAGCAACCAGAGGGTCAGCACGAAGTAATGTTACACGGTTCCGTGCTGATCTCGCAGAGGGGGAGGTCTTTTTAGTCCGTGCGAGTCGGACACACCCTGTCGATAGACAGAAGTCCATTAGGGATTTTTCCTCCTCCTAAAAAAAAAAAAAAAAAAAAAAAAAAAAGATACCAGGCGATGCGTGGTCCACCGTGTAGGCCAGTCATTAAAGCCAAAACCCGAAAGTAATTAGTAACTTGATGAAATTGTAGGGGGTTTTTAAAGAAGGTGAAATAACTTACCGTGTGATTTTGCAGCGTTCTGGGGTGTACGGAGAGGGTTGAAGGGCAATGTTATTGACAAAAAACCCGTTTCACCCCTTTTCAACCCTTTCCGTACACCCCAGAACGCTGCAAAATCACACGGTAAGTTATTTCACCTTCTTTAAAAACCCCCTACAATTTCATCAAGTTACTAATTACTTTCGGGTTTTGGCTTTAATACTGGCCTAGTGGGGTTTCGGTAAGAGTATATAACATAACCCCGTATCAAAAAAAAAAAAAAAGTCAGTCAAACATTTTAGCTGTGGAATGTGGATGCATGTTATGATATATCTCAACATATAGCCGGCGTGATTGCAATATGGAGTCAAGAGCAAATCTATTACACAACGAGTATGCAGCGGGATAGAATCGCGCATGTTTTACGTCCGTGCCCGTGCCAAGCACGCCGCCTGCGAGTGGATTGATGGCTCTTCGTGTTAACGCGGTGTACCACACGCATCCCTGTTCACTGTTCACTGTTCACTGTTCACTGTTCACTGGACACTCGTGTGATTCGAAGGTATGCGGTGTTCAGCTGCGCGATTGCGGGAGAATGACAGCTACAATATCACGATCGCAATCATCTCTGATTGGTTAACGCTCGCTCACTATTGGCTACAATGCAACAATGCAACAAGAGTCGCACAAATTCAGCCAAACAGAACAATTGAGATTGTAATAATGATTGATGCAGGTTTTAGACAATCGCCCTACTGGCAGATGCGAGTCGCTACTCGCTATTACTACCCATATTTCACTACCCATATTATAAATTTGAAAGTGTGTTTGTTTGGTGGTTTATTGGTTTGTTGGTTTGTCCTTCAATCCCGTCGCAACAGAGCAACGGATCGACGTGATTTTGCATGGGTATAGTAAAAGACCTGGAGATTGACATAGGCTTCATTTTATCCCGGAAAAATAAAGAGTTCCCATGGGATTATTAAAAACCTAAATCCACGCGTAGAAAGTCATAAGCTAGTGTCATGATTTTCAAATAATAATTTATCGTTCGAGTCAAATCACATACTTTTTACAACTCCATTAAGATTTAGGAATAATCTCATTGGATGAAATTTCAAAGAGGCTGTTATGGGTGGGTTGTTTTCGATTCAGACCAATGGCCATACACTTTGCATTTTTCTGTGGAATGAATGAAAAAAAGAAACGTGACATTTGGTCGGCATAAATGGCGTTTTATAAAATTAATTCGTTTGGAGCTTTAGAGCTGGGAGGTAATCTCAAAAAGTGTGAAGTATTGTTGTAAGTGGTGATAAAGATGTAAAAGAAGTGTTTCATGTGTTTCAATGAGCATAAATGTGTTAAAGAAGTATTACATGGTGTTTCAATGAGTTACCTCATAAGTATTTACGAGTGTATTGAATTAAACATCTGATATCGACGTTGAAGAAGGCATATTCATTATACTAGTAAATATGATAAAAAGTAGTTTGTCCACCATCTCCTCAATATTATTCTCGTCCGCATCCATGGCAGACATGCCCATAGCTAGGCCCGCATGGCGCATGGCTACACGGGCTGACAGATTGAGCCGCGGACACTTTTAGCTCGTCTACACTTCGCCCCATACAGCAATAGCTACACAACCCGTCGGCTATTTCGGTTAGTCTATAAACGGAAAGCCCGGCCGCGTATATATAGAAATGGCCAAACGCACCGATGCTCTTCGCACCTGATTGGACGCGGGCGGCGCGCGGCGGGCCAGGGGCTCCGTTAAGGATTTTTGCGCCTCTAATAAACTTGATAACTCTTATGTGCCTTGTGTACCTACCCGATATCCACATACGGCCAGAATTAATAGCCAGTTAATCTCTATCAGTATCCATATCAATACTTATAATAATTATAAATATAAATGCGAAAGTGTGTTTGTTTGCTGGTTTGTCCTTTAATCACGTCGCAACGGTGCAACGGATTGACGGGATTTTTTTCATGGGTATAGTTAAAGACCTGGAGAGAGACATAGGCTACTTTTTATCCCGCGTATTAAAATCAAAGCGTTCCTACGGGATTTTTAAAAACCTAAATCCACGAGGACGAAGTCGCGGGCATCAGTTAGTTTGAATATTAAAAAAGTCGTGGTAGCCTAGTGGTTAAGACATCCGCCTCCTATTCGGGAGGTCGGGGGATCAATCCCGGGAACGCAATTCTAACTTTTCGGAGTTATGTGCGTTTTAAGAAATTAAATATCACTTGCTTTAACGATGAAGGAAGACATCGTGAGAAAACCTGCATGCCTGATAGTTCTTCCACCAATCCGCACTTGGCCAGCGTGGTGGACTATGGCCAACTCCTTCTCATACTGAGAGGAGACCCTGCTCTGTAGTGAGGTTTCCTCGCGATGTTTTTCTTCACCATTAAAGCAAGTAATATTTAATTACAGTAGGCACGCCGCAGTAAATAATGTACATCGACCTTTAGAATGAGATTTCAGCTTTGTAGAGCGTTGTCTCTGTCACTCATACCTATGTGACGTTTTGTCGGTCTCAACGACATACAGACACAATGCTCTAGAAAACCGCTATCTTTTTCTAAAAGTCGATAGTACGCTATATTAACTCCGAAAAATTGAGGTACATGCCCGGGATGGAACCCCCGACCTCCGATTAAGAGGCGGACGTCCTAACTTCTCCTTACCACTAGGCTATCAGTTATCACATTTCTTCGCTTAGCAAAGTACAAACAATAAAACGAAACAATCTAAAAGCAGAAGTGCAACGTGTCAGCTAGTTCCGCTCGGCGCGGTGCGTCACTTCCTGTGCCGCCCGCCCTGCGCCTGCGCACACTCCCGCCCGCCCACATCATCACAACGTAAGTAGTACGTACGAGTAGTGTAAAATGGGATCACTCATCTAACATCTTGTAGAGTACTAAATTGATTTTATTAAGTTTCACACCAACAATGGTTTTGTTCCAGAGAATTCTTATCTAAATATATAAAAGGGAAAGGCGAATGACTGACTGATCAACGCACTGCTCAAACTTTTGAACAGCTCGGGCTGTTTGATATGCAGACAGTTTTATTATGACGTATATATATTTCCAAAAATACTTTTTGAGTGCCTATAAAAGGAACCTACCTTGAGAGATTGTGAAATGAATGAATACATCATGGATTTTGAGAAAACGAAAGCGCTACCAAAATTGAAAGTAGGGGTTATTAAGAAGTTATGCAATAAAAAAACAAGGTGAACTTTAATATCTTTTTTCGATTTCTTTTTTAATTAATTAAAGTTCTCGATTTATTTCGAAAACTTGCTGTGTACCTATAAATAGTCATGGACATTATGAATTCACTCTTAATTAGTAGATAGATATAATGCACAAGTTTTTAAAAATTTAGGGTGAATTTTTTATTTAAGTACCTACTCGCATAAGACTTAACTACCCGTCGCAATCGTAATTAAGAATCAGTACCTTATTATAAATGCGAAAGTATGTTTGTTTGATGGTTTGTCCTTTAATCACGTCGCAACGGATTGCGGTGATTTTTTGCATGGGCTTAGATAAATACCTGGAAAGTGACATAGGTTACTTTTTATCCCAGAAAATCAAAGAATTCCCACGGGTTTTTTTAAAAACCTAAATCCACGCGGACGAAGTCGCGGGCTCAGCTAGTCTAACATAAAATTTCAGTCGAAATAAGTTACAAGTAGGTAGAAGTTTTTATTTTTTTTATTTTTTTATTCAGATACAAGTTAGCCCTTGACTGCAATCTCACCTGGTGGTAAGTGATGATTCAGTCTAAGATGATAGCGGGCTAACCTGGAAGGGGTATGGCAGTTTTTATTAAACCCATACCCCTTTGGTTTCTACACGGCATCGTACCGGAACGCTAAATCGCTTGGCGGCACGGCTTTACCGGTAGGGTGGTAACTAGCCACGGCCGAAGCCTCCCACCAGACCAAACCAGAAATTTAGAAATTATAAAATTCCAAACCCCTGCCAGGAATCGAACCCGGGACCTCCCACTATTAAGACCACAGCGCTCACCACTGCGCCAGGGAGTTCGTCAAGTAAGGTAATCTTGTATTAATGTAAGAGAAACTCGTATCACATCTGCATTACATTTATTTCCCAAAATAATCAAACTACTGTTACAACATTTTATTAAGGTTTTTGACAAGAGTATATTATAATAACTACGTTTTTGGTATCTTCTATTAATCTATGGTCAGGTTTGTTGAAAAGGGACATAGACTATAAAGTATGCATTGCTACCTATATTTTAACATCTTGCCATTAGGGAGTTCCAGTATCCACCTTCTATCTCCATCATCAGGCCCGCGACTTTGTCCGCATGGACTACACAAATTTCGAGCTCCTATTTCACCCCCTTAGGGGTTGAATTTTAAAAAATCCTTTCTTAGCGGATGTTTACGTCATAATAGCTATCTGCATGCCAAATTTCAGCTTGGATCCGTCCTGTCGTTTGAACTGTATGTTATGTAAAAGGCGACTGACTGACTGACTGATCTATCAATCAGTCAGTCAGTCAGTCACCTTTTCGTGTGCCCCCGCTCTCATGCTTATTTCTAAAAGTACATTTGTACATAGAGACGTCATAAAAACTATTCCAAGAATATCATCAGTCTCTTTATTTCGAGGAAAACCGTCGAATCAATCTAAATGTACTACAAAAAGTAATATTTGTGGTTAACAGCGGAAACTGTACTTTTTACACCGAACTTAGGTTTAATATTCACGCTACAAGGTTAGTTTTTTAAGCAATACTAAAAATAGCACTTTAATGATCAACCCATCGCCGGCTCACTACAGAGCACGGGTCTCCTCTCAAGAGTGAGAAGTGTTTTGGCCATAGTCTACCACGCTGGCCAAGTGCGGATTGGCAGACTTCACACACCTTTGAGAACATTATGGAGAACTCTCAGGCATGCAGGTTTCCTCACGATGTTTTCCTTCACCGATAAAGCAAGTTTTAATTACTTAAAAACGCACATAACTCCGAAAAGTTAGAGGTGCGTGCCCGAGATCGAACCCCCGACCTCCGATTGGAAGGCGGACGTCCTAACCACTAGGCTACCACAGCTATGTTTAAAGCGTCCAGTAGTTAGTAATATATCTTCATCCATTCAGACTTGACCAAAAGATAGATAATATGTTACGCTAAAAGACCGGAAACGCTCATTGAGTGAAAAATTAAACGGGCAAGTGCGAGTCAGACTCGCGCACCGATCGTTCCGTACATACAGTCTATATTTTTTCGAAATTTGGCACGATAAATCAAGAAGTATTATGCATAAAAATAAATAAAAATCTGTTTTAGAATGTAAAGCCCTTTCATATGATACCCCACTTGGTATAGTAATCTTACTTTATAAGTTGAAAATACTAATTAGGTATTTGTTCCAAACACTCTTTTTTGTGATGTAACCACAAATTCACGGTTTTCAGATTTTTCCTCTAATATCTGCTATAAGACCTACCTACCTACCTGCCAAATTTCATGATTCTAGGTCAACGGGAAGTACCCTGTAGGTTTCTTGACAGACCGACAACAAAGTGATCCTATAAGGGTTCCGTTTTTCATTTTGAGGTACGGAACCCTAAAATCATACAATCAGTACCTACCCTTAGTATAAATGCGAAAGTGTGTTTGTTTGTTGGTTTGTCCTTCAATCACGTCGCAACGGTGCAACGGATTAACGTGATTTTTTGCTTGCATGGGTATAGATAAAGACCTGGAGGGTGGCATAAGCTAAATTTCATCCCGGGAAATCAAAGAGTTCCCAAGGGATCTTAAAAAAAATCTAATTCCACTAGACACTCCCGCAGTTTTATATCCCCAAAAATCTTCCATATACCTTTCACCAAATCTCATCTAGGAAATCAAGCCCCAATTATGCGTATATGTGCAAAATTTAACGAAATATCAAAAAAGATACGGCATCGACATATTTCATGACTCAGCTACTGCATTCAAAAAAAAGCTCTTATCATTTTAGGGTGGGTTCATCTCCTGAGTAACTTAATTATTAATTGTTAAGTTAAGTAGTTAGTTAAGTTCTTTTTATTTGTCTAGATATTTTGCAAATGCTGTGTACACATTTTATAGATACATTTGTCAGCCTGTGTTTGTCTATAAGTGTCGTAGTTTGTGTTAAATTAATGTATTGTGTGTGTTCCTAATAAATAAAATAAAAAATAAAAATAAAATAAATTCCACGCGCACGAAGTCGCGGGAGAAAATATAATAATCGAGATAAACTGCCGCCAGCCGGTCCGCTTTGGTACGCAGCGAATCGTTCCTGAGCACTTCCTCCCACGTCAATCCGCCAACCTTTGCTCTATAAATGCCTTTATGAGCTGATCTCTGACCCCGGCTATTGAGTCAGGTGTTACGACTCACGAATGGCATGAGAAAGGTCACCACTCAGACTATCAAAAAGCTAAAGTTAGAAGTTATTTAAAATTTTTGTAAAAATAAAATATTTTTATAAGAAAATTAGCGATAAAGCGATAAAGAGGTAAAGTTTTTAAGTTTGTTTATAGGTTGTAATCTCTGGTGCTAATGAATCGATTTTGAAAATTCTTTCACCAGTTATAGAAAGCTAAATTAGCTATTCCTGAATAATAGGCTATTTTTTAAAAATTGGAGATATGTAAATTGCAATAAGCTGCCCGTGCGAAGACGGGGCGGGTCGCTAGTTTATAATAAATTGTGTAGAAAGAATAATAAAATATTGATAGTCTACAAAATTTGAAACTTTTAGTTCATATTCAGTTTAATCAGTGCATAGCTCCTTTCTTTCTCTTTTCTCTCGGAGTAAATTACTTTACGAGTAATTTACTCCGAGAGAAAAGAGTGATCATCTTCCAAACCAAAATCAACCATCAGCCATCTTGACCTATTTCTGATAACGCTTAACGCTTCAGGTGACACAGTACGCTCGACCGAAATTGACGGCGCACGTGGGTAACTTGTTTGCTTTTCACCTGACATTGTATGAGAAAAGTGAGAGGTACGATGATTTTCACCAAAATCAAGCGCGCGAAAAGGGTTTAGGAAAAGTATTTTTGAGAAAAAGATACTAAATGTATGTTTGCAAAGTAAAGATATTTCAACTAATAAATATATAAACTATGCCTAATGTTAAATTATTTTAGAATTTTCATACTCCTAATCTTATTTATTTACGCCCAAAGTTGTCATAAATTTAGTGTTAAAATAGGAATATTTCGAGGCTCGTAACTTTAAAATCAATATTTTTTTTCAATGTTTTATATATCAATAAACTTAGATAATGGTTTGACAAACCGATATAATACTTAGTTTTGAGCATACAATATCAAATAATGTAGTAATTACCCTCCTACGTTTGTATGAAGAAAGCACCGAATTGCGCCCTCTTAAATGACAAAATTAAACATATTGTTTCAACTTTCAACCCAGGATATGGCGTTGCGTAAACTTGGCTATAATACGGTACGACTCCATAAACTTTACGATGCCATCGGTCCATCGTTAACGTCTCCCATCCGTCCGTCCGTCCGTCGATGCGTCCATGCGGAGTATATTGAGCGACTAGACGTCGTGAATTATATCATAACGGTTCCGCAGCGGCCCGCTTGCCCCGATTCGACAAAATTAACTGCTAATGATAAATTATTGTCAATCCCTACTTTATATATATAGGTATTTTTTTAAATGCGACAGTGCTTGTTTGATGGTTTGTCCTTCAATCATTTAACACACGATTATGGCTAGAAAGCCGATGACAATAATGACATCAGTACCCTTATTATAAATGCGAAAGTGTGTTTGTTTGTTGGTTTATTGGTTTGTTGGTTTTTTCCTTCAATCACGTCGCAACAGAGCAACGGATTGACCTGATTTTTTGCATGGGTATAGTCAAAGACCTGGAGAGTGACATAGGCTTCTTCTTCTTCTTTCTTCTTTGGGGCTATACAGGTCCTTACTATCCCTGAATCACTGCGACCGTCTCCGTTCTATTGTGTTTGCCTCCACTTCACACTTCCTTATCAAATCCTGTGGCCGCCAGATACAGCAGCACCTTCTTGACTGGAATTGAAGTAACATCCTCCGGATAAATGATGTGTCTCCCTAGGTGGACGCTACGTTTGTGCATCAGAGCAGGGCAGAAGCAGATAATGTGCATCGGAGTCTCGGGAGACTCGTGGCACAGCCTGCAGATGTCCGAGCCCTGGAGCTTAAGGTTATACATGTGCCTTTTCAGGCCACAGTGGCCCGTTAAAGCTCGCACCAGGATGCACATGTTACTTCTGTTAAGCGACAGCACCTCAGATGCTACCTGTGACATAGGCTACTTTTTTATCCCGGAAAATCAAAGAGTTTCCACGGGATTTTTTAAAACGTATTTCCACGCGAACGAAGTCGCAGGCATCAGCTAGTATACTATAAGGAAAAAAAAAACTCTGGATGAAGCTGGGGCACAGCAGCGCCCGCGCTCGCCCGCACCGGGTTAGGGCGGGGACTGTGCGGCTGTGCGGGGCACCCCCACCCCGATTGCCATCACGACCTGCCGCGTACTGTACGCAGAAGGAGCAAGTACAATCGCCACACGTATGCAAATTGCACGCTATTAATACCCAGATGGACAGCCCGTAGTACATTAGCGCGGCCATACTGTTTATTTATATTCGTGAGGTAATTCTGTACTCGTGATGCAATTCCGCACATTCTATGTTTAACTTCACATACTTACCTACCATCTATTAGGGTTCCGTACCTCAAAAGGAAAAACGGAACCCTTATAGGATCACTTTGTTGTCTGTCTGTCTGTCTGTCTGCCGGTCTGTCAAGAAACCTACGGGGTACTTCCCGTTGACCTGGAATCATGAAAATTGGCAGGTAGGTAGGTCTTATAGCAGACATTCGGGGGAAAATCTGAAACCCGTGAATTTGGGGTCAGATCACACAAAAACAAATTAAATTGAGGTCATGAACTAATAACTAGTATTTTCAATTTTCGAAGTAAGATAACTATATCAAGTGGGGTATCATATGAAAGGGCTTTACCTGTGCATTCTTAAACAGATTTTTATTTATTTTTATGCATCATAGTTTTTGAATTATCGGACAAAATGTCAAAAAAATACGACTCTAGTATGGAACCCTCGTTGCGCGAGCCTGACTCGCACTTGGCCGGTTTTTTTTTATTACCCGACTACGGCAAAGCCAAAAGGAAGAGTTATGATTTTAGCAGTCTATGTACAGTACGCGGCCTAAAGTATTATGTACAGCAGCCTTTAGAATGACATTTCGGCTTTGTAGAGCGTTGTCTCTGTCACTCATACCTACATGACGTTTTGTCGGTCTCAACGACAAGAACAGCGCTCTACAAATGTGCAAGCAATCTCCTTCTAAAGATCGATGTACATTACTTTCGGCCGCGTACTGTATGTATGTATGTTTGTTTGTTTGTAACTATTTTGTGTGTTCCACTGTAGCGGCTAAACTACTGAACCAATTTTCGACTTCATCGGCGTGGTCTACACAAATTTCAATCCCTTAGGGGTTGAATTTTCATAAATCCTTTCCTAGCGGATGTCTATGCAATAATAGCTATATGCATGCCCAGCCTGATCCGTCCAGTACTTTGAGCTGTGCGTTGATAGATCAGTCAGTCAGTCAATCACCTTTTCCTTTTAAATATTTAGATAAGATCCGGAAAGAAACCTGTAATATGAAAACGTCTTTAAATTTCAAATTCAATCGTATGGTTTATTTTAATATCCGTGTTTTTTTGGATTTTAAATTTTACATCATGAATTTATCAATGGCGATCAAAAACCGCCTACTTTGAATTTAAATTGATATTAAGAATTTTGAATTTAAATTTACATTTTTTGTTTTAATTTTAAAAATAGCGTCACGAGATAACGTCAAATTAACATGGAATAATAATTGTGCTGTGATAGCCTAGCGGTTAGGGCGCCCGCCTTCTAATCGGAGGTCGGGGGTTCGATCCCGGGCACGCACCTCTAACTTTTTGGAGTTATGTGCGTTCTAAATAATTAAATATCACTTGCTTTAACGGTGAAGGAAACCATCGTGAGGAAACCTGCATGCCGGAGAGTTCTCCATAATGTTCTCAAAGGTGTGTGAAGTCTACCAATACGCACATGGCCAGCGTGGTAGACTATGGCCAAAACCTTTCTCTCTCTGAGAGGAGACCCGTGCTCTGTAGTGAGCCGGCGATGGGTTGATCATGATGATGATGATGATGATATAATAATTTAACAACTCCACGCTAGGAACTCACGGAGCGGGTTTTGTCCGCGCCGGCCGCGGTTGCGGGACCGCAACGCAACACGAACACAAAATATATATTTTTTTAGATTATGGTATTTTTCTGTATGTCACTGTTTTTGATTTAGTTTGTAATAAATTTTTATTGATCAATAAACAGATAACGCAACGGGTGCGGTGCGTTTTTGTTAATCAATATAAACGATATGGCGCAAACTGAAAACCAGCGCTGAGCATTGTGAGCAGTGCTATGCTATGCTGAGTTTGAGACCTATTGTTTATTGATAGTTTTTAGTTTAGATATAGTAGATAAAACATTGTACATACCTAGCAATAATGAAAACAGCTCTCCCGCAACCGCGGCGGGCAAAAGTGAAAACCGCTCCGTGAGTTTACACTCTAAATCCTTCAGTTTCCATACTAAATATTTTCGTTAGACTTTTATGTAATAATTATTTCGAAAAAACTCAGATACCTACTCAGTTTTCATTCGTTCGATATAGGTAGGTAGGTACTTAAGTAAACTATTTTCAAAAATAAAATTTAATTACTATCAAAATGACTTTCAAAAACTGGCACCATGTCGACAACCGATACATACCTACCGTGTTTCTTCCTGACCGAGTTTATTTTGGCATTAAAGGTTTTTCCAAAAATAAAATTGAATAACCTTCAAAAATGGCTTTCAAAAACTGCAACCATATCGACAAAATACACCGCGTTTCGCATAATTAATTTAGTCTTGGTGATCAAATTTATTTTTGCGTAATTACCTACTAGTGGTGGCTAGAGTCTAGACAGTTGTATTGATGATTTGATGATGCTACCAGTACGACACTTCGGAAGATTTTATCTCGTACAATACTTGTTTGTATTGATGCCAGCTATCTAAATATATAAAAGCGAAATACCACTCACTCACTGACTGACTGACTAATCACGAAATCTCAGAAACTATAAAGCTACAAACTTGAAATTTTAGGTTCTTTCTAGGATATAGGTGTCAGCTAAGAAACGGTCTTGAAAAATTCCTCCCCTAAGGGTGTGAAGGGGGGGGGGGGGGGGGGGGGTTCTAAGGTTGAAAATGTTGTTCATGAAAATCGACATTTAAGAAAAAATAAAATGGCGGTCTACTAGGCCAAAATCTTCGAAGCCCTTTCAGTAGGAATTTTTCCGCGGCATGTGTCGGCGTAGATGACCTTTAACTCTCTTATGGCAACAACGCTCCAACGCATTTTTCCTATAATAATAGCACGGTTAAAAGATTTTACGATATTGACGTCATGAGAGGGAAAATATTATATTGTCCCTCGTTTAGTTACGCCGCCATTAGAACACTTTTAGTAGCATAATGTGTAAACACTTAATATAATATTTATTTATGATTATACTTATATAATACTTATTTATGATGTCATCGCATTTACTGTGCCTTTACCATCTACCAACAATTTTCTTAAAAAGAAGAAAAAGATCACATTGAAAAAAAAACCAACGAACGAAGTGATATTTAATTACTTAAAAACGCACATAACTCTGAAAAGTTAGAGGTGCGTGCCCGGGAGCTCCCGACCTCCTATTAGGAGGCGGACGTCCTAACCACTAGGCTTATTAAGTAGGTACCTACGTTATAATAATTATTCTCATTAGATGATTGAGGGTGACTGAAAGCAGTACAGTACGCGGCAGAAAATATAAATGGACCTTTAGAAGGAGATAGCAGATTTGTAAAGCGCTGTCTCTGTCGTTGAGACCAACAAAACGTCATGGAGGTATAGTGACACTGTCACTATATCTCTATGACGCTGTGGCAGAGACAACGCTCTACAATAGTCTACATACTCTACAAAGCTGAAATGTCATTCAAAAGGGCGATGTACATTACTTTCCGCTACGTACCTACTGTAAGTACTAGTCTCACTCTCTTAAACCATTTTATAGTAATCTGGAAATCACTTCTTATGATAAAGAATTAGTTAATTTAATTTTACAACATAAACATTATTTACGTTTGGTTTCAATGTGATCTTGTACAAAAGGTTTTTTTAAGTACCTAATCGAAGATGTTGCATCGGAACAAAAAATTCAATCACAACAAAATAATGATAGCATTCAAAGAAGTTAGACTTCCGAGTGCGAGAATACGGAAGCAATTTGACACTCCACTGGTTCGTCCACAGGTAGGGTTGCCATCTCTAAAATTTGACAACCAGGACATGACGCTTTACAACCCCGGATTTTAGAGCCCAGAACCCGGACTTGTCAACAGTTTTTTTTAACATAGACACTGTAATAAAAAATAGTAGATTGTGTCACAAGGGACCAAAACTAACGGGCGGGCGGCCCAAGACTTTTTTAAAACCCGGACTACATATGAAGCCGTGCCCGGACGCCCTCTAAACGAGGACAAATCCGGGGAAACCCGGACGGATGGCAACCCTATCCACAGGCAACATACAGTACGCGGCCGCAAGTGATGTACACCGGCCTTTACAATGACATTTCGGCTTTGTAGCGTGTTGTTCTGTCATACATACCGTCATACCCATATCACACGAGTAGATATATAGACCAGAGGGGAAGCTTCATACTAGCGGCTGGATGTAGGTTCACTCACTCTAGCGCAGCTCACGCACACCACGACGTGTCACGGACGCTCCGTTTGCCGCCAAACTGGGCGCACGGAGCGTCCGTGGCACGTCGTGGTGTGCGTGAGCTAGTGTGAAGCTTCCCCTCTGGTCTATAATATCTACTCGTGTGCCCATATTATGATGTTGTGTCGGTCTCACGGACAGAGAGTGCTCTACAAATTTGCTATCTCCTTCTAAAGGTCGATGTACGCGTACTGTACATTACTTTCGGCCACGTACTGTACCTACTATAGCGTTAGTGCTATTATATTTTCTGTGTACTATAGGTAGACCAAAATCTCATGAAATAAAATTCCAAAGTTACCAACACTGTATTCTGTGAATATTCCAAGTATACATAGCTTACTCTGTGGTGAGTATTAAAATATTTCACCGAAGAGTATGTACTATTTGCATAGGATATTCACAGAGGTACTGTTGATAACATTTAAAATCCGCTAATTTGACTTTTTAAAGAATTTTAGCTTCGTAGTAACACTCGCGTCATCAAGACGTATCTAATCACGTAGGTATCATTTATCAAAATCGATTGAGCCGTTCAGTAGTTACAAGCTGAGATAGGAACGAACATACATACAGGTTAAACATGTAGGCTCGCCGCCATTTAATTGTAAACACTTTGCTCATTGAACATCACGTCATCGCCCCACCGTCATTGTGAGATTATAAAAGCGGGTGCGCAGTGTGTCACAAGACATTATTCGTTTGGCTTCGGCCAGAGGCGCTTCTCAGTGGATACTAGGTGTGTCGTACTGTAGGTTTTATTATTATCATTGTCGTTGTGACCTAATGTGGTTTCAGTTGTTTGAGGTTATACTACTAGGTTGTGAAAGGTCGCTGTGAGTGTGTTTTGGCGATCTAGACAGGTTGTTTATCGGGTGAGTCCTTTTGTATCGTTCCAATTTGTATTAGACAAGCGTGATCGTTGTAGTTGATGTTAGTTGAACTAATTGTGGTATGCTAGGTTAGCTGGTTGGTCTGGGGCCGGTATGGGGACATGGTGGAGCCGGTCGCTAGGTAGGGTTAGGTTTACCTACGTTACGTTACGCTAGTGGTTTTCACGTGTGATAAGTGAGTATTACAATGATTGTAATTGAAATTACTACCTTCTGATGTCGGCCATCCCCTTTGTTCTCCGACAAACATATAACCCTCCTTCGGGCTTCGCCGCTGTCGGGTAAAAATAAAGTTAACAATAGTAAATCGAGTTGTAAGTTACAACTACAAACACCCACAGCCTTGACTTGTGTACAAGGTCTAGTCAGCTTCCCGGTGTTTTTCACCAGGCCACGCTCGGAAGTGGAAACGACATAAATAGATAAATTAGCGGCGCCATTGCGTTCAATCGTTCTATCACAATAACTTTTTTCGCCTCTTTTATCTGATTTATTAGGCTAATAACTTTCATTGCCAGATTTTAGAAATAATATTTCTAAATAATACATTTAAACAGGAACAGCTGACTGACTGACTGACTGAACGATCTATCAACGCACAGCTTAAACTACTGGGCGGATCGGGCGAAAATTTGGCATGCAGATAGCGATTATGACTTAGACATCCGTTTAGAAAGGATGTTTGAAAATTCAACCCCTAAGGACGTAAAATAGGGGTTTGAAATTTGTTTAGTCCACGCGGACGAAGTCGCGGAGATTAAGCTAGTCTAGGTATATTTATTTAAATGAGAACCAAAGTAACCAACATACCTAGCTCAAAGGGTCCGAAGCTGAAATGGCAATGGGCAGGGCACATCGTTCAAAAACCATAGACGTGGGGGTCCCAAGGTGCAAAAATGGCGACCTCGCATCGAATTCCCCCCCACTAGGTAGACAGACATCATGAGCCGCTGAATTCAGGCAGCCAAGACCGTGTCGTGTGGAAGTACCTACAAGAGATCTATGTCCAGCAGTGGACGTCTTTCGGTTGACAATGATGAAGATATTTTGATACTTTACTGAGAACCTTTATAAGGACGGTAGGTCTTCTTCTCTCTGGGCTAGTTTCCGCACTTAAACGTTTCCGTCTGTTGTGCGTGCATTGCCCCTTCCCGCTGAAGTGTACACTCCAGCCATCCAAGCTCGTTCCAGAAGCCAAGTAGGCCGCCCAGGTTGCCGAGGGCTTCATGGAGTGATTTAGGGGAACCCAAATGGCGCTCGCGTTGCTCTGCCACGCCCGCGCGTGCACTCTAGGAGCACGTGCGTCTGTGTTTCATTTCTAGGATGGTAGGTATGTAAAATGTAAATAGATAAATTACCGGTCTTTCCGTTCAACACAATAAATTCTTTCGCACTCTCTATCTGATATCTTTATGACGTAACGACTTTCTTCGGCAGAAACAATGTTGCAACATTTTGTTAAGTCACAATCCCCACCTCAATGCTTATAAAAACAAAATTTATCTGTTTGTTTACTTATAAATTGAGTTCTACTTGCCTACTGGAGCTACAATAATAAGTTGTTTACAACATCGTGTAGGAAAACTTCGTCAAATTAATTGTATCCTCGAACAATTAAGACCAGATTTCCATCTAATTTAATATATGGAAACGAACATGAAATTCTCCGTTCGGTTATCTAACTGAATGATAATGAGAATGACATAGTACGGGTTACGGGCTACCGGCTATCCGACTGCGGCGAAGCCCAAAAGGAGGGTTATGTTTTTTGACCTGTACGTATGTGATATGTATGTATGTCCGTTCCTATGTGCGCTCGTAACTACTCAACGGGTCAATATATTTTGATAAATGATACGTCATTAGATAGCGCGAGGATCGCTGGGTACATAAAATTCTTAAAAATCAAAATGGAGGATTTTCTGCACTCTAATTTGCGAACTGAAAAAGATGCCGTGCAAAGTGCCAGGATTTTTGCAAACATTTAAATTACTTGTTTTAGCTTTCGACGTCGAAGCCTCGACGTTTTGTTAGAAGTTCCCTTGACTGTCTGTTTGTTGTGGGTTCTTCTCAGACCTGGGCGTGTTTGGAACCCTCGTAGCTTTAGTTGTTAATTTTGCGTAATAATTATCACCACTATAATATCTTACAAATCCAACATCTGACTATCAAAAAGAGTACCTAGTTTATTACCTATTTTGAATAAATCATTTTTTTTTTTAAAGAATATTAGCAAAGTTTTACATGCTGACTAATATTCCCCTTTCCCCTCCAATTAAGCGTCAAGCTTGTGCTAGGAGTAGGTACGACAATAGTGTAACGGGTGGGGTTTGAACCGGCGACCTTTCGGTTTTCAGTCCGCTCCTTTAACCGCTGAGCTATCGAGGCTCAAATCTCAATTTGACTTTGACTTTGACTTTGTCGTGAACTGTGACAAGGCATAGTCGGGCAAACTCAGTCAGAAATCGTGATTTAAGCTGTTGAATAAGTAAATATATATTCATAACACAGGTTTAGTGTATTTAACGGCGAGTGACGCCAATGCGGTTACTGAGGCATATACAGGATAATAAACTCGAACCATTACGAGGCATTTCCACCGTGTTGTGAATGAGTATAGTAATGGAAAACATGACTAACTGTAACGCCAACTATGCATATATACACACTAATGAGGGTCGGACGGTGTAAACAACATACAACAATAACAGATAATAGATTAAACCTAGCTATTATAAAGAGAGGTATAATTGATATTGCAAAACATAGATGTGTATTACGGAAAACTTCGGTGCAGAAATCGCTCTGATAGCGCTAAGGCATGGAAGGTCTTCATCATCCTCACGATTTTCTTAAAAGACATACGGTCGTCTTCTAAGAAATAATTTTGATAAGATTTTCTTCTTCATCCTCACGATTTTCTTAAAAGACATACGGTCGTCTTCTAAGAAATAATTTTGATAAGATTTTCTTCATCATCCTCACGATTTTCTTAAAGACATACGGTCGTCTTCTAAGAAATAATTTTGATAAGATTTTCTTCATCATCCTCACGATTTTCTTAAAAGACATACGGTCGTCTTCTAAGAAATAATTTTGATAAGATTTTCTTCATCATCCTCACGATTTTCTTAAAAGACATACGGTCGTCTTCTAAGAAATAATTTTGATAAGATTTTCTTCATCATCCTCACGATTTTCTTAAAAGACATACGGTCGTCTTCTAAGAAATAATTTTGATAAGATTTTCTTCATCATCCTCACGATTTTCTTAAAAGACATACGGTCGTCTTCTAAGAAATAATTTTGATAAGATTTTCTTCATCATCCTCACGATTTTCTTAAAAGACATACGGTCGTCTTCTAAGAAATAATTTTGATAAGATTTTCTTCATCATCCTCACGATTTTCTTAAAAGACATACGGTCGTCTTCTAAGAAATAATTTTGATAAGATTTTCTTCATCATCCTCACGATTTTCTAAAAGACATACGGTCGTCTTCTAAAAAATAATTTTGATAAGATTTTCTTCATCATCCTCACGATTTTCTTAAAAGACATACGGTTGTCTTCTAAGAAATAATTTTGATAAGATTTTCTTCATCATCCTCACGATTTTCTTAAAAGACATACGGTCGTGTTCTAAAAATAATTTTGATAAGATTTTATGAAAAGTAACTAGCTTAGCGTTTAAACTACCGTGAGTGATTTCCATTATAAATAATACCTGTCCCGGCTCTACCCGAGTAGAGCCGGGACAGATATTATAGATATTATTTATAAAAGTAACTAGCTTATGCTCGAGACTTCTTCCGCGTGGACTACACAAATTTCCAACCCCTATTTCATCCCCTTAGGGGTTAAATTTTTAAAAATCCTTTCTTAGCTGATGCTTACATCATAATAGCTATCTGCATGCCAAATTTCAGCCAGATCCGTCCAGTAGTTTGAGCTGTGCGTTGATAGATCAGTCAGTCAGTCACCTTTTCCTTTTATATATTTAAGATAGATAATTATTTTATAGGTCATCGATTTTTATGTAAGCAGTTTGTTATTTAATCTTTGTTGAACATTCAAAGCAATAATAATGATAAGCGGCATTAAATTTAGAACTTATTCAATATCCCAGCAGAATATTGTAACAAACACCACATAAGTGCTGCGTAATTGATAAGTGTTTACGAAATCATTAAAATATATACCTAATATAAATCATAGTTTATTTCTGTCAACTCTCAGAACTATCGGCACGATAATATAAATGCAAGTTGAAGCGGATAGGGCGCTCCATTTTATCATAATATAGTGGTTAAACATGTAAAAGTCATGAAATATTTATTAGATCTTATAAAATATTAATTATAATGTTACAACTGATGTTATTAATAAAACCTGTATTTGTAAGAAAAAAAATATACGTGTGTGTATATTGTAAATTAATTCAAATACATTCAATTATTTATAGAGGACACGAGAACTGCAAAAAAAGACGAAGGCACGATAAGCTTTTTTTAATTACCAATATAAATATCATCATCATCATGATCAACCCATTACCGGCTCACTACAGAGCACTGGTCTCCTCTCAGAATGAGAAGGGTTTTGGCCATAGTCTACCACGCTGGCCATGTGCGGATTGGTAGACTTCACACACCTTTAGAGAACGTTATGGAGAACTCTCAGGCATGCCGGTTTCCTCACAATGTTTTCCTTCGACCTTCACCGTTAAAGCAAGTGATATTTTAATTACTTAAAAACGCACATAACTCCGAAAAGTTAGAGGTACCTGTCCGGGATCGGACCCCCGACCTCCGATTAGGCGGACGTCCTAACCACTAGGCTATCACAGTATAATATAACTATAGTATTACAGATTACAACATCAAAAATAATAATGTACCAGTATAAAACTACTGAATGAGAATTTTAACCGTTTACCTTTAGTGATATTTTGCTTCACACGAATGTGGCACGTGGACAATACGTGTAACTAAACAGTAATCAACTAAGTATGACAAACAAATCATAATCGTAAGGCGTTATAACAATGGTACATTCTTTACTAGAACGACTAGAATCAGACTATAAGATCGTGTTGGAATCTCCCAAAATCCTTTCCTACGGCGGTATAAGTTAAAGGAAGAACCTATGCACGCAAAATCCCAAGTTCCTCGCAATTTGAGTAGTATATTGATATGTCAGTCAGTTTGTCCTTTTATTCATACAGAAGACAGAATTACCGTTCACGATACAAAAGAACTTGTCATTTTAAATCCATCAATGAATAGAGCAATCTTTGGGAGTTTTGTTTTGTAGCATTAACCAGCTAAAATCCGATGTTTGAGGCAATTTTTGTAACCTTCGCGAGATTTGATGCTTAGTCAATTTGTTATGTGTTAATATAAAGTCTAATTACAGTAACAAACATTTAACAAACGTGAAAGTGTAAATTCGAATCTACTATCGAGTCAGATTCAAAAAACTTTTCCAAAATCTTGTGACGTTGTGTAACGAATTAACGATACGGTTGCGCAACAGATTATGCAATATTCAAAATTTTAATGCTGACTTTTTAAAAATAACTAGTGCTAAAATATCACACCTAATTTGTATATCAATGTAGTGAATGGTAATTTTCTTCATATGTGTAAAATTTTAACGAGGAAAATATGCATAAATGAGATAAGAATTTAAATTTAGAATCGCTTCGTACCTACCTATCAAGGCAGTAATAAAGTAGCATACTTATGGTGGTCGATAATGTGTGCTTATCGTCCTTGATTCTGCTTGGAAACCCGGTTTTGTCTATAAAAAGCTTTTATTTTATCCTCTTATGCATTTAATTTTACATATTGAGATGTTTAGTAACATCTCTGTGATAAATCTGTAATAATCAAAGTTCACATCATTATAAGTGCATATAGATATGAACTTTTCTGATAGAATAATCAAATGCCAATTCAGAACAGAACAGACCTTATTGAAAAATCAATTGAATTTTTAGATGTAGAAGATAAAATTGATGTTTAAAATAATGTAGGCGAGAAAAATAAGAGTGTTTGTAATATTCCCAATGTAAATGATGACAACACACATGAAGTAATTCGTAACGATATCAAGTAAAGAAAATGATAACAAGACGAACGCGGATACGACTCGCACACATTCAAAAACACTCATACGGACAGGCCAACACACACACTTGCATGATAAAAATAGCAACTGCGATAGCGCAAACACACCAACACACGCCCACACTTTGTATACGTGAACTGTTAAAAACATACATAGATACTTGGAGTGCGCTATGAATAAAACACAAATTGAAATGGAACCATACGAGTTGTTTATATAAACGCCGGGCCACTGAGCCAATTCCTGGGCGTCGTGGAGAGACTGCGCCGCGATCCTGACACGTTCAATAGAAAGGTCTTTGCGAAAAAACTAGGTCTAGCTCTAAACCTTAGTGTCGACCCGTGATCCGTCCGCAACTAGAGCCACACTCGCTCGATCGGACGAGTACCGGTTCCGTCTAGTTCCAATAATAGGTTGGTGAAGAACGAGGAATGTATAAAGGATTGCGGACTCACCTAAATTTATGACATACATGGCCCGGGAGCGCTCGAGCCGCTGCGCGTGCTCCACGGCCTGGTATAGTCCGGAATCCACTTTTAAACACTGTGCAAAACTGTAACACAAACGGTATCCACTGCGATGAACGCAAGCATCTTATGTTGGAACTGACACTGCCGCTAGCGACGAGCGGCGAAGGGCGAACTGGTGTGACACTGAACGCGACAGGCGAGCTCGGATCGCAGACGGACACTGAACGATGTAGATCGTAGAGCGCGGGCCGGCCGGCTGCGCGAGCGCACTGCGCGCCTCATTCATTCGGAACAGCCACTGCGAACCGCTGTCTGCAGCACCGCACCGCACCCTGCCGCTGACGCACTCGTTTTTGTTAAAACGACCGAAATCTTGGCAGTAAACACAAGACAACGCGTGCCAGAGCCCAGAAGCGAAATGCAGCTTTCCGAGAATTTGATCTTACGCGAGAGTGACACGAAACTAGCGATGACAACATTAGCAGTGACCTGGAGGCTCATGTCACACCAAGGCGCGGAGAGTTCACAGCCTGATAATTATTTAGCGACATACACACCTAATACAAATCATAGTACACATCATCATCATCGTAATCAACCCATCGGCGGAATACTACTGAGTACAGGTCTTCTCTCAGAATGAGAAGGGTCATTGTAAAACATAGTTTTAAAAAGAAGTCGGCCAAGTTTAAAATAATATAATAAGCTGCTGCAAAAGGTTAAATTACCCAAACCGTGTTGAATTTGTTAACTCTTGCTTAAATAATTTTCATAATTTAATGTATTGAAATGTTGAAATTTAAAAGGTGTTCAATTCCTACATAAACGAAGATAAATTTGTATGGTCACTGTCAAATGCCTTTTGAAATCAATTAACGCGCACAGAAACTCAACAAAGGCATTCAATAACATGAAGACATCAAAACGATTGACGCAAAGAGAATTTGCACCTATTTATTACGTGACAACAATCACGTTGGTTGTTAATTATTCATTGAAAAAAACTTGCGCGTCATCACTAACTTGCCGACAGGATACAATTACATGTAGGTAGCTTCTTGCTTCGAAGCTTAGCAAATCTTCCATACACAACGCCGCCTAAATATATGACGTCTAGTTACAAAAATGGAATTAACTATTTACCAAAGCTCTACTTCATTTATATAATTGAGTAACTCCATGCGAAATTACTATTGATGCATTTAGTTTTCACCCGAATATTATAACTCAAAAGCACATTCGCCTCTGAATTAGCTATTTAAAAAGTAGTTTTTGTTGTACTCATGGCGCTTTTGTTTTCTCTAGTCTATCTGCTGGAGCCGGACGGATTGTTGACACATAAACAAGAACACTCTGTAAATGGTATCTATGAACCAAATCATGTTTCAGTAAAAACAAAAGGTTAACTGTGGTGTCTCGTGTCACTTGGTTGTCGGATGAATTAATGAAATGAAATTAAGAATTGGGTGAGACATGAGATTTAGGGCCGGTTGTTTCAACAAACTTTGACGGACACGTAATCTTTAAATATGGCGCTAACGAACGTAAGTAAAGAAAAAGCGTTGATTCAGCATCTATTAGCGCTAACGTTCGTTAAAAAGTTACGTTTACGTTAACCAGTGCTGGCGCCATTGGTGATCGTCAAATCAGTTCGTAACTTCATACTTCTTACAAACGGAATATTTTATTTACAAATTATAATGGAATCAATTTAATTCAAAGCTTTTAATGATAGTTTTTTTGAAGATTTTGTAAGAAAGAAAAAGTGTTTAAAATGCGAAGTAGCAATATTAATAACTATGTATATAATTTAATATACTTAAAATGAAATAAGAAAAGGATACGGAGAAGTAAGTTAATTTTTAGGGTTAGTTTCGCAACCAAAATAACAATGACGAACAGTTTTTTGTACAATGAAGCAACGCACTTAAATTAACAGATGTTAAAGTTCGTCTACGTCCGTTAAATTTTAACGAACGGATCTTACGAAGACCAATGGTTTGAAACAACCGGCCCTTAGACTTGAGAGTGTAGAAGGGATCGTAAAAATTAATATTTCTAATGAATCCCTGTGAACATCAATCTACTTATACGAAGCATTTCTGCTCACCGTTTCTGATACGAACCGCTAAGGTGTGAAAAGCCCATAGAGCAGAAACAAAGAGGAGATGTTGTATTAAGATTTCCCTATGAAATATCGAGTGACATTTTGCGGGGTGAGGGGTTGTGGAACGCCGCCCACTTCTCAATTTTCCATCTGCGGGTTAGTAGCAAAACTACTCGCTTAGCGACCTAACATCGATATATTGATGTCACTACATAGTTCAGCTATCTCACACTAGATGTCAATAATCTAGAACTATTTTAATAATTACGTATAAAATTACTTACAAATGAAATGTGATACCATTCATAGCATTAGAACGTCTGTCTGAATAACTTTGACACGATAAAACACAACACTTCATCCTTTTGTTCTTAAAAACGCGAAAACACACCGATAATACGAGTCTCAATATATGTGAACCTGACGAACGCAGACAGCATACTAACTAAGGCCCCGCCCACAGTGATGACGTCAGGACCTAGTTGAAAATCACAGTGCACAGTTGCTTAGGCCAACTCCTTTTTGTTTCTGCTCTATGGAAAAGCCCTTCCGGCGTTCGTATTTTCTGCCAAGTATAACTTGAATACCTCCAAGGCAAGAGTGAATAGGCATCTTCTAGGCAAGCGCGCTACAACCTAGACCTCATCATTGCTGTTTCTCAAGCATGATTGTTGTCAAGCGCAAGCCTATCTGACAATTTAAAAAAAACAGGAAGTCTTCAGAACAAAAAAATTACATAATAGATAAAGCAAATAAAGAAAAAGTTTGAAGAAGATCGCTCGATCGAAATAAAATGTAAAGAGATGTTATGTCAACTCGCACGGAGTTGGAAGTTGGCGGCCACTAAATTATCTCCTCCGCGTCAAAGTCGAGGCCACGCCGAGTGGACGTGACACAACTGTGTGCTTAGTACGAGATTCTACATCTCACCAACGTTGATACACTTCGTGAGGCGAAACGCAATAACGTAAATTCGCTCGATCGAAATAAAATGTAAAGTGGAGATATCTTTGAAAAGAAATTGAAAATTTCTTAAGGTAATGGGCAGGTCACATAGTTCGTAAAACAAAAAATAAACGTTTACGTAACTTAAAAAATAAACGTTTTTCTTTCTTTTCTTTCTTTCTTTCTAAAACCGATAGACGTTGGCGTCCCAAGGTGCTGGAATGGCGACCTCGCACCGGAAGACGCTGCGTTGGAACTTGGAAGACTTCCACTAGGTGGACGGACGACATCAGACGAGTCGCAGGGAGCCGCTGGATTCAGGCGGCGCAAGACCGTGGCGTATGAAAGTCCCTACAAGAGACATATGTCCAGCAGCAGACGTCTATCGGTTGATGATGATGATACCGTATTGACAGTCCAAATCTATCAACGTAAGTGAGATGCAAAATCTCGTACTAAGCCTACTGTCGAAATCACGCAAAAACTTCACCACTAGGAAGATGTTATTTAATTTTAGTGTATGACGCGAACGAATGCTAACGTTTTGTATTAGTTCATTCGAGATAACATCGCGGTTGAGTGGCAGCCGAAAAGTGTGACTAGAAATTATTCTGAAACCGAAAATCTTTATTTTATTTTATTAAGATCCAAGTTAGCGATTGACTGCAATGTTACATGGTGGTAAGCGATGATGCAGTCTAAGATGGACGTGGGCTAACGCCTAACAGTTTTTATTAAACCCACCTTGGTTTCTGGTTTTTATTAAACCCGCCACTTTGGTTTGTACACGGCACCACATTGGAACGCTAAATCGCTTGGCGGCCAGGTTTTGGCGGTAGGGTGGTGGTAACTACTAACTAGCCACGATCAAAGCATCCCACCAGACCAGACCAGAGGAATTATAGAAATTACTAGCTATTTTACTCTCTTAGGGCCGGTTGTTTCAACAAACTTTGACGGACACGTAACCTTTAAATATGGCGCTAACGAACGTAAGTAAAGAAAAAGCGTTGATTCAGCATCTATTAGCGCTCACGTTCGTTAAAAAGTTACGTTTACGTTAACCAGTGCTGGTGCCATTGGTGATCGTCAAATCAGTTCGTAACTTCATACTTCTTACAAACGGAATATTTTATTTACAAATTATACTGGAATCAATTTAATTCAAAGCTTTTAATGGTAGTTTTTTTGAAGATGAAAGAGAGTTTGTAAGAAAGAAAAAGTGTTTAAAATGCGAAGTAGCAATATTAATAACTATGTATATAATTTAATATACTTAAAATGAAATAAAAAAAAG
This sequence comes from Maniola hyperantus, assembly GCF_902806685.2. Lineage (NCBI taxonomy): Eukaryota > Metazoa > Arthropoda > Insecta > Lepidoptera > Nymphalidae > Maniola > Maniola hyperantus. Next base: position 626,259 of record NC_048550.1, read on the forward strand.
GATACGGAGAAGTAAGTTAATTTTTAGGGTTAGTTACGCAACCAAAATAACAATGACGAACAGTTTTTTGTACAATGAAGCAACGCACTTAAATTAACAGATGTTAAAGTTCGTCTACGTCTGTTAAATTTTAACGAACGAATCTTACGAAGACCAATGGTTTGAAACAACCGGCCCTTAGGGGTTGAATTTTCAAAAATCCCTTCTTAGCGGATGCCTACGTCGTAATAGCTATCTGCATGCCAAATTTTAGCCCGATCCGTCCAGTAGTTTCAGCTGTGCGTTGATAGATCAGTCATTCAGTCACCTTTTCCTTTTATATATTTAGATTATAAGTATAGATGAGAGCTAGGTAGGGAGGAGTTTCAACATAACCCTTAGTGGTTTGTGATATACCTAACCATAACTTTTCCAGCTTAACACTTTCTACTACCGAGTTACCGACTGCATGATGCAGTATCACGTGGGCAGAAAGTGGTTGTCCTTTACGATATAATGTGTTGAAAATAGCACAGACAAGTATTGAAAAAAATTGATAGTCCCTAATCGTGAAGCTTTCTAAATAATGGTTATAGGTCGGCCCACGCGGGGTTGTATTATGGAGCCGCAACTGTTCCTACCTACGCTTGATCTTTATCAAATACCTACCCTACCCTCTGGACTCACGTTCCACTTTTCACATTCGGAGCACGTGGGCGTGCCGCATGCTAAACAACACGGTGCCGTTGGCATTTAAATTTCATATCGAGTAAGAAGAGGAAGAATAAATTTATTTATGCCAATACGATATTTTACACCAAGCGAAAAAAAATCTAAAATTGTATAAACAAAATATTTTCCAGTAGAAATTATTCTATTTTTATATTTATTTGTCGTTTACGCATTGTGATTTGTGACGTCATTATTCGCTTTTCGTACAGCGTGACGTTGGCAATTAATTATGTTATTTTTAACAAATAAAAATCATGATTTTTAAAATTAATTCTAGCTCCATAAACTACCACTAATACAAAAAATCACATCATTTTATTACTACAGTGCAAGACCCAATTATGAATTCCCAAATTTCCTCTGCCGATAAAATGATTCAACTATCGGGATGGTGGAATGGTTGAGGATCTATATAAAACCGTGATGAGGTAAATACGGTAGGTAACCGGCAAGTGAGAAGTGAGAAGTGAATAGTGATAGTGACGGAGCGGCGCCGACGCGCGATTTCATGGCGCCTGCGATCACAAAATAAACACACGGCTCATCACACTCACTCGTTGTCACAGTGGCGGATTTGCAGTCTTGGCCGCCCTAGGCCCCAGGATTTCGTAAGTACCAGCCGCCCCTTTCTCAACACCCATTAATCATGGTCGTAGCCATGAGTTGATGTGGGGGGGGGGGGGGGGGGGGGCAGTTAAAAATTTACCTTTTGATTTGTCAGTAAAATACAATCCAATGTCAAATAGGAGCGCGAGCGCAGCAGGCGCAATTTTTTTTTTGTTATTAAAAAAAGTGATTTTTGTATATGATTGGCCTCCTCTAATATCTAGCCGCCCTAGGCCTGGGCCTACTGGGCCTTAGGGCAAATCCGCCACTGCGTTGTCACATAATATTACATGTGCTATTTTCTAATGGTGATAAATTAATAGTTGAGTACCTATTTCAGATCGGTTTGACGACCTCGCCAGAGTTAACTAGAGTGAGGGAACTCTCGGATTGATCCTGAATCAACGATATGTCAAATATTGCGGACGTGTGAAAACGTGAAAACCATTTTTCGATTCAGGGAGTAGATTGCAAAATATTAATTAATTTTGTCAAAAAAAATTCACAAATACTTTTGTATTGTCGACTACATCTACCACTAACTTGAATTTATTGAGTGCTGATAGGTCCCAAACTACTCTACATTTCGTTAGTAAGTATTTTATACAATGAACCAAAAGCTTAATTTATCTATATATAATTTAAAAGCTTAATCGATTCGACCTGTTTCAGCGGATTATAGCAAATTAAGCTTTTGGTTCATTGTATATCATGGACTTCCGCAAAGTAACGCCTTCTTCTATACAACATTTAAAAGTATTTTATGTTTGATACCGAATGGTGGCTTATAAGTTATATACGAAGTTTCTAAGAAACACCATAACTTCGACAAGGCTTAACCTTCGCCATTACGTCTTTGAATGTCACGAGGCCAGGTAGGTACAAAACTTTGAGAAACTGTTAAGTCGTCCAAAACTGCGTCATCTGTATTTAAAAGTTTGACGCACTTGAAACATGATGTAAGATCAAAGGTGAACTCAAACGTTTAGTATTAGCACAGTTAAATGTACGTAATTTATTTTGCCCTCGGGGCCTTTGTGAACTCATCCGTATTCGGTTCGTATCCATGATTCTTCAAAATGGCCGTCATACAAATATGTAGGTACTTACTAGCTGATTCAGGTTTTAAAAATCCCGTGGGAACTGGAGACTGGAAGACCTGGAGTCTTCAACCATGCGAAAAATCACGTCGATGCGTTGCACCGTTGCGACGCGAATGAAGGACAAACCAACAAACCCTAAAAAGTAGCATTGACATGAGATCTATCGGCTAAATAAGCTAGGCATGGAGCCAAGCAGCTGAGTCAGCTGATGGCGAAGGAAACATATCGCAGTTATTACCGGCCGTCGCCGTGAGTGAGTAACTAGAGTCGAGGCGCCACCACGCTCGCTTCACGCTCCACTCGAAATATCTGATGACCGGCATCTATATCATCAAGTTAAAAACATAACTTGGTTCATTGACCCCAGATACTAGTCATGTAAAAAAACCCTGGGAACGGGGACGGGCGCTAATGTGGGACGCAACTTGCGTTGACACATTGGCCCCGTGTCATATCAGGAAGACAGCATCAAGACCGGGAGCCGCAGCAGAAACAGCTGAAAACGGCAAGCGGCGCAAGTATGCCTCTCTTATAGAGAGTTAAATTTTTGTGCCGTTTGCCGTGGAGACCCTGGGGCCATGGAGTCTTAGTGCTAAAAAATTTTTACGAGACATTTCACCGCGATTAATAGCCTCATCTGGTGACAGAAAGGCTGGCTCCGTTTTTTGCGCAACGGATCAGCCTGGCTGTCCAGCGCTAAAATGCAGCCAGTATTCTTGGCACCATTCCACGCGGTCATGATTTATATAGTAATTAGATAAGGCTAGCTTTAAGTTTTAATATAATGAGAAAAAAAAAAATATATATATATATAATCACTACCCATATTATAAATGCGAAAGTGTGTTTGTTTGTTCCTTTATTGGTTTGTTCTTCAATCACGTCGCAACAGAACAAAACGGATCAACATGATTTTTGCATGAGTATTATTAAGTCTTGGAGAGTGACATAGGCTACTTTTCATCCCGGAAAATCACCTTACTCCGCGCGGACGAAGTCGCGGGCATAAGCTAGTTTGTAATATATATTTTTTGGAAAATTTTGTGAACTGCTATGAAAATGTTGAAGGTCGTGTATCATTGATCGCGAGTTAAATGATTGAATGGGCGTTTGATTGGTGGCTGGGCTATTTCGGTCGGGCGACGTGTCAGCATCACATGGCGCCGTGATGCGTATATACCTACCGCCAGCCCGACGCGGACGGTGGCTGCTTGGATTGGTTTCGACGCGGCATCGTACCGGAACGCTAAATCGCTTGGCGGCACGGCTTTGGCGGTAGGGTGGTAACTAGCCAAGGCTAAAGCCTTCCACCTTCCCAAATTGTATCTGCCGGGAATCGAACCAGAGACCGCTACCACTGCGCCAGGGAGGTTTCAAAAACTTTAGAACTGCTATAAAAAAGTTGAAGGTCTTGTATCATGGATCGAGAGTTATCGTTTGATTGGTGGCCGGGCGATATCGGTCGCGCGCTGGGCGGCGGCGCGGCGCCGAGTCAGCATCAACCACCGACAGCCCGACGTTGGTCGTTACTCGTTAGTACCGTGGCGCCTATGATACAGCGCTTGATTGGATGCAGGAAGCATGGGCTGAAGGTCATTAGAAGCGAGCAAAATACTATAGTTCCAAAAGCTTTGACTGGCTGGTTGGCTAGATGCCAAGGGTTGAGCGAAATGGAGAGGAAAATTTAGGAAAGCGGATCCTGGGACTAGGACCGGGGGAACGAGGCAACAACATACGCAAATAGTTTTGTATAGGTTGACGACCTCTCTGGCGCAGTGGTAAGCGCTGTGGTCTTATTAGTGGGAGGTCCTATGAGTATTTTTGTCCAAAGGTTTTATGGAAAAACATTTAGATGCATAAATGTTATGCCCGCAAAACTCATTACCATATAAGCCTTCGATGTATGATCAGTCTACTATTTTCGAAAAACGTAACTTAAATTTGAATTTTTGCGGCTGGATGTATCAAACTTGAGAGCCTCAATAGCTCAACGGGTAAAGGAGTGGACTGAAAACCGAAAGGTCGTCGGTTCAAACCCCGCCCGTTGCACTATTGTCGTACCTACTCCTAGCACAAGCCTGACGCTTAGTTGGAGAGGAAAGGGGAATATTAGTCATTTAAAATGGTTATTCTTTTTTTTTAAAAAAAAAAAAACACCTTAAGGGCAAACTTCCAATCGAATATTTTTTTTTAGATCATCTTGATTGTGCAATAATATAATCAAAACACACTGACTCAAAAACAGCGTCAATGCCGCAAATAACACAAGTGAATCCAATATCGTAGACAAAACAAAAATCTTGGATCCGCACAGTTTCGCAGGTGACTGACTGACGCGTCGCGTCGCCGGTCGACATCTATTTCCAAAGACACTGACGCGCCCGTGACTCACGGTGGGAAATCCAACTTCCGAGGTACATACAAACTGTCGCCTGAACCACTAAACACAGTTAGCTAGTGCGTCAATCGTGACCCGAATGTCCGATTGCGGTTTGACAGCGACCATTTTTCTTACAATTCATTGTCATCATCCTAAAACCTATCGCCGCGCCGGCCTGAGCACAAGTCTCCTCTCATAGTAAAAAGGGTCTCAGAATGTCAAGCCAAGTGCGGATTGACAGATTTCACACACTTTTGAGAACATTATCACAGTTCACGAGTCACGACAGTCGACAGTTAGCGAACTCGTAACAAAACGTCGAGGCTTCACCTACACTAGCAGGCGTCAAATGTTTCTTACATTTGACGCCAGTCGGCCAAGCGACACCGAGGCGTCAAGTAGGCCAGTCGAGTAGGTAACTTTGATTTCACGTCACATTAATATTTAACAGATGTCGATTCAAGATCAAAACTGTGTTACCTAACACTAGTTCACTCTACTAAAGTACTTTATTGTCTTTGACACTAAAATTATAGAGAACTTTCAGGCATGCAGATTTCCTCACTATGTTTTTCTTCAGCGAAAAAGTATTTAATTGCTCAAAATGCACATCATCAGCATCATCATCAGACCATCGCCGGCTCACTACTAAGAACACGCAGGGTGACTAAAGAAACTCATTCTACCTACACATCTTTTTTGGGCAATAGTATAAAAATAGGTAGCACACAATAAAAACGCCTTAGAAAATTGCATGAAGCTGTTTTAAACAAACTGGGCGCGATTTGTAACACCACGTGACGTGGCTGCTCGTAAGTTGTACAACGGCGTGAGCTCACGTTTTCCGTGTAACCCCAACTTCAGCGCGCAACATACACGCCACCGAATTCCGGCTAATCGGGTCAACATTGACACGTCATCGTGACATTAGCAGGGTTAATCAGTACCCATATTATAAATGCGAAAGTGCGAGTTTGTTTGTTGGTTTGTTCTTCAATCACGTCGCGACGGAGCAACGGATTGACGTGATTTTTTGCATGGGTATAGTTAAACACCTGGAGAGTGACATAGCATAGGCTACTTTTTATCCCGGAAAATCAAAAGTTTTTTTTTTAAGAATATTAGGCCCCGATTCTCTAGTCTCTCTCTAAACTAAATTTAGAGTATCTGCATCCTTTTCTTTTTACTAATGCTAAAAAAGGAACGGAACATGACTTTCACATTTAAAGACTCTAAATTTAAGTGCACAATCAAATTTAAACAGTAGGTTCGCGAGTGCGTGCTAAAATCACGGGTTTTACCATCTAAAAATTAAATTTAGAAATATCAAACTGCTTCTGTCCTTTTCATATTACAATAGTAAGAAGAGGGCGCGAATACTCTAAAATTAGGTTGTGCTTAGAATCGGTGCCTTAGTCATGTTAAATGACTAATATTCCCCTTTCCTCTCCAATTAAGCGTCAGGCTTGTGCTAGGAGTAGGTACGACAATAGTGCAACGGGCGGGGTTTGAACCGTCGACCTTTCGGTTTTCAGTCCACTCCTATACCGGTTGAGCTATTGACAGTGACATAGCATAGGCTACTTTTTATCCCGGAAAATCAAGATTCCCCAAGGGATTTTTAAAAACCTCAATGCACGCGGACGAAGTCGGGGGCATCAGCTAGTTACATTATAACTGAGAAAATTTGCTGCAGGCTTTATTTTTAAACTATATAAGTACCTACAATCTACATGCATGCGCGTAAGTGATGAGTTGATGATGCAGCCTCAGCCTCATCGCGCCTGTCTAAAAGGTACCTACTCATTCTTCTTCTGAAAGTCCCAATATTATATGGGCAGGGAAAACGGCAACCAGGGCATTCAATATAGGAAATACTAGAATACTGGAACAATCTAATACTCTAGCAGTATTCTACTAGTAGTAGTAATTTCTAGTAGTAGTATTTGCTTATCTCAGAGAATCCATAGTCAATTCGAAAGTGTCTTTATCTGTTTGCGAGCTTTTCACAGTTCATCTGTTTAAACTTTAAATTGGCAGAAAGTTAGCTTGCATTCCAGATGGCCTGTCATGCCGTCTTCTTATCGATACGGTAAGTATTGACTTTTGCATTAATTAATCAAGAACTCTATCTATTTAAATGATCAAGAATTCAGCGAAAAACAGGGAAACCAAGTTACCAAGCACTTCCTTATTGTATTGACATAAGTAAATGTAACGACATAAAACCCGTAAAATGGTGTGCCATTGTCGTTATTGTTCGCAACGCAAGCGGTCGTTAAAACAATATTAAACAGTTAATTGATACGAAACCTAATTTCCTACGTACACACAAAGAGATGTCCTTAAGTGCTGATTGATTTCTAACAAAAGCACAAAAAAAGGAAACAAAAACCACTCAAATCAAACAAGAAACCTGGAGAATACAGTTCGTACTTTGTTTATCATACGGTAGAGATTCACAAAGAATTGATTTGCTTGAGAGCTTTTAAGACATAATACGGAGAAGAAAAAGGTTATTTAAAACAAAGTTTAAATAAGTAATGGTAATAAGAGTCACACAAATACAGACCAGGCCGACAGGGTCAGAGAGAGGAGAGTTCAGTACTGAGTTAACATACATATCACCAATTTCGTCACTAGCAGTAAGCGAGACCGTGGCCGAATGGTCAAGGCATCGGGCGCGAACCCAGAAGATGCAGGTTCGGGTACAGAATAGCTCTGGTTCTCCTTAGCTGCAAAGTTTCTAACCACGGTTTCTAACCCTAACCATACCCGATACAAATAAGGACAGATACAGGTACGGATAATATCCGTACATTGATGATGATGATGACATTATTATACCTAATATTACCCATATTTATAAGTTCCTCTGGTACAAATGCTCTGGTTTGCAAGTGATCACTTAACATCGGGTGACCCACCTGCTCGCTATTTTTATTTAAACAAATAAAATTACAATTCTAAAGTTCCATTAGTTTTATCAGCAAACGTTAATTTTTGAGGAGCATAAAATATAATCTGGCCAACAATTTCTGAATTAAAAGAGACAATTTGATCTCTCCCTTTACATAAGTGAAATTTCGATGAAAAATGCTGTAGAAAAGTGGTCCCTGAATATCTAGGTAACTAGTGTTCTGTGTTTGTAGAACAAGAATCCTGAAATGTGTCACAATGTTGTTGATGCAGTTTGCCAAGTAGTACAATGACATTTTGACAAACGATATCTCTCATCTTTCCAATATACTATATTCACAATTACAAAGAAGCAATATTTCTCTAGCCTAATATATTTACCTGTGGCAGTAACCGCCGCCGGATTGGCTGACATTGTAGTTAATGAGTTTAGCAAACAAACACACTTAATTAATAGCACTATCACACTAATTTCACTTAGCTAACTTTTAAGTTAATGTGTTCATTCTATGCGATTAATGTCTAAGCAGTTTCGTATACTGTTTATTTGATAAACAAATTATAGTTATAGCTATAAATAAATGGAATTAAAAGCAGGTGGTGATTAACATTACGTGTAAATTACATATCTTCAATATGCGCAGAACATAACATACGTTTGGAATGCGAAAAGCGTGTTCCGCTCTGCTCGGCGGTCGGACACCGACTGTCGTGTCGGCCGGGCCGGCGCGCAGTGGGGTGGTGGTGGGGGAAGGAAACACAGCCTCCAACCGACAATAATTATGTAAGTACTAGGGTGGATGCTATTTTTGGAATTAAGGCGTGTACGTAACCAGTTGAAAATGTTACAAGCTTACAACGTGCAATGTTGTGCGATCGGGCTTATAATAGTTAACTTTGAGTGCATGTATTGGCGGTGTCTATTTGCGGAGCTCTCGCTGCTGTTTCGGTAGTTTCGCAACGAGGCCCCGAGTGCGCTGTGGAGGCTGAACTACATACAGCTAGATCGCATCTTACGCAGACAATTTGCGGTCTCGGCACGACTCATTAACATTTACATAGCTTGTGTTGGGAAAGAAGTTAGTGCTAAGACGAATACATTTCCTAATAATATGTTTTTAAGGTCATGGTTAAACGAATTAGATACTGTTATTTCCTACCATTATAATCGAATCCTAACTTGGTTTATGCTTTTTGACTCATATCAAGGACTAGCTTATGCCCGCGACTTCGTCTGCGTGGACTACATTGTAAACACCTTGTCTTCCCATATTCACACAAATAAATTATTTCATTTCATTTCACTTTACCCTTTTAGGGGTTGAATTTTCAAAAATCTTTTCTTAGCGAATGTCTACGTCATAATAGCTATCTACACGCCAAATTTCAGCACGAGTCATGCATTAGTTTGAGCTGTGCGTTGATAGATCAGTCAGTCAGTTGTTGTTGTTGGTTTTCCTTTTATACTATAGGTACCTACTTATATATTTAAGATTAAAAATAGGTTATGTACCTATTAACTTTATTTTTATTTTTATTTAAACAGCATAGGAGACATAAGACATAAGACATAAGATCCAGCGCGCACCTCTGTGCGGTGAGTTGCGGTGCGTTTTAAAATCCGTAGCTCTAAAGCTCGACGATACAGGTCATCTAGGTCCACGCGTAGCTGTGGCAGCACTATAGGTACTAGGTAGCTATAAGCTAGGCATGCAGCCTCCCCCCCACGTGCAAGCCACCCACCAGGGCGCGATTAATTGCGCTTCGAGTAGGTAACGCTGCTCCTATCGATTTTTTTTTTTTAAAGGATATTAGCCATGTTAAATGACTAATATTCCCCTTTCCTCTCCAACTAAGCGTCAGGCTTGTGCTAGGAGTAGGTACGACAATAGTGCAACGGGAGGGGTTTGAACCGTCGACCTTTCGGTTTTCAGTCCACTCCTTTACCGGTTGAGCTATTGAGACTTTTTTTACTGTTTTATATTCACAGCACATTAATTGACTGCGGCGGGCTTATACTTGATGTTGGAAAACTAGACTTGTAAAGTGGTGATAGTAAAAAGAATACCCGGCTGAGTTTGTTGTGGGCTCTTCTCAGACCTGGGCGCGTTTGGAACCCTCGTAGCTTTAGTTTTAAGTCGGCGTAAAAATTATCACCACTATATCATCATCTTACAAATGCAAACAGAGACTATTAAAAACCGGCCAAGTGCGAGTCAGGCTCGCGCAACGAGGGTTCCGTAATTCAGTCGTATTTTTTCGACATTTTGCACGATAATTAAAAAACTATGATGCGTAAAATAAATAAACATCAGTTTTAGAATGCACAGGTGAAGCCCTTTCATATGATACCCCACTTGATATAGTTATCTTACTTAGAAAATACTAATTATTAGTTTATAGCCATTTTTTTTTTGTGTGATCTAACCCTCAACTAATTCACTATAAGATCTACCTACCTGCCAAATTTTATGATTCTAGGTCAACGGGAAGTACCCTGTAGGTTTCTTGACAGAGAGACAGACAGACAGACGGACAGACAGACAGACAGACGGACAGACAGATAGACAACAAAAGTGATCCTATAAGGGTTCCGTTTGTCCTTTTGGAGTACGGAACCCTAAAAAGCGTAATTTTTTACCTACTATGAATATAAACGTTTTGACTTTGACTTAGAATACTCTAAAGTCCGATTTGGCCAACGTAAAATAAGTCGAAAACTACTGGACAGATTGTGCTGAAATTTGTTGTAAACAGCCAATTGTATTTCTCTACTTGATCAAATCAGAAATGAGATCCCTAGACCCCGAGTAACCGATCTAGCTAAACGGGTTGCGAAGCGAATGGGCAGAGCACATAGGTACCGACCTAGTTCGAAAAGCGATAGACATTGGGGTCCCAAAGTGCTAAAATGGTGATCTTGCACCGGAAAGCATAGCGTTGGAAGACCTCCCACTAGGTGAACTGAGTCACAAGGAGCCACTGGATTCATGCAGCGCAAGACCGTGGCGTGTGGAAGTCCCTACAAGAGACCTACCTATGTCCAGCAGTGGACGTCTATCAGTTGATACTTCATAATTATAAAGATGATCACAATATGTTGTGTCTTAGCTAGACATATCTACTAACCATAATAAAACTCCAGTAAAACCAATCTCTTGCTTTAACGGTGAAGGAAAACATCTACTACTAGTGACTATTGACTAGACTAGTGACTATTCATAAGCACTTTTAAAAAGTTTACATGAATAAAAAAACATTCTATTCTATTCTATTCTATTCATCGTAAGGAAACCTGCATGCCTGAGAGTTCTTTATAATGTTCTCAAAGGCGTGTGAAGTCTACCAATCCGCACATGGGCAGCAGACTATGGCCAAAACTCTTCTCTCTGAGAGGAGACCCGTGCTCTGTAGTGAGCCGGCGATGGGTTGATCATGATGATGATGAAAACCAATCAGTTCTGCAACGGCTGCAATGGCGAAAACAATTGGGTGAAGCAGGTGGGAACGCAGCACGACTTCTTAGAATCCTCGCGGGGTTGTCCTCCACCCCCGGCGCACCCCCGCCCCCACAGGCTCGTCCGCGTGGGCGTGTGTTGACAAACCGTGTTGCTGAGGCTATTTCCAGACACAGCCACGCCCATGTTCTTGGATGTGGAGCCACTAGGGTTGACTCCTTTATCCGACCGAAAAGAAACAAAGGGGTTCGTGTTCGCTCGTCTGTCTTGGTTTCAAAATTCAAATGTTTTATTCAAAATCTAAATCTAAATATATATAAAAGAAAAAGGTGACTGACTGACTGAGTGACAGATCTATCAACGCACAGCTCAAATTTTAAACTACTGGACGGATCGGGCTGAAATTCGGTATGCAGATAGCTATTATGACGTAGGCATCCGCTAAGAAAGGATTTTTGAAAATTCAACCCCTAAGGGGTGAAATAGGGGTTTGAAATTTGTATAGTCCACGCGGACGAAGACGATGGTCGGTTGTTGCATTTGTAAGATATTTATGTAGTTTATTAGATTCTAGTACCGTAGACCTATTTCACTTCTTGATACGTCTTACTCACAACCTTGAATGGGAAGCTGGAAGAAATCTCTGTTTAGAGATAAGCATTTCCAATGTAACTTAATTTATTATTACTTTGTAACTACAATTTTGGTACATGAAAAATAAAAATAAAATAAAATAAAATAAAATATAGTGGTGATAATTTTTACGAAAACTTAAAACTAAAGCTACGAGGGTTCCAATCCAAACGCAAAGTTAAAAAAAGGGGTTTAAATTCATAGCCAATTTCTTGTCACTTCTATTGCGACTTCCATTACAGAAAAACCCCGGTCAAGTGGGAGTTGGACTCGCATATAAAGAGTTCCGATGAACCATCGTACAAAATTAGAAAAGGTTACCTACATTTTTTTAAATTTACACAGCGGCCATTATGAATTTTTAATTTTTTGTTGTTATAGCGGCAATAGAAATACACACTGTGTAAAAATTTTATCGCTCTACCTATTAAGTACGTAATACTTATTGGATACGCCCTGCTGACAGACAGACAGACGAACAACCCTCCACCCCACCAACCTCTCGGTTATATTGCCGTGTTCCCAGGGGCGCCTTTTTGCCTCCCTAGAACGCTACAAACTGTTTATCTCTGTCTTTGTTCCTCGGGATCGACAGTGGAGGCTTATTAATAAGATCCCATTGGTGCTACAGTACGCGGCCGAAAGTAATGTACATCGACCTTTAGAAGGAGATAGCAGATTTGTAGAGCACTGTCCCTGTCGTTGAGACCGACAAAACGTCATATATGTAGGTATGAGTGACAGAGACAACGCTCTACAAAGGCGAAATGTCATTTCTAAAGGCCGATGTACATTACTTTCGGCCGCGTAACCTGTACCTACTAACCCTACAAATATGTATAGCTAAGCTAGCTACCTATTTAAGATTGAAGGAAACTGATGGCGAATTTATCAATTGTTCACGGACAGATAGAGCGGTTTAACGTAAACAAAATCGCACGTTTGAGGAAACTCCGACGTAAACAAATAAAACCTGTCCGTAAATAATAAATGCGATAATATCGTAGCGTAAACACAATGCTCGATACTTGGTACGTTTAGCAGCCCTGGCAGAGGGGGAGGGGGAGGTGGAGCGCGCACCGCCACCCGGGGCCCGGGCCTCTCCCGGCTTCCTTCCTATATGCGCCCTTGACCTTCCGTATCCAAACAACCGTAGTCACAACACAAGGAGACAGCTAGGCAATTTGTTCTTTTACGGTCTTTTTGATTTATCGTAACGCTCGAGGCGGAAACAAATTATTGTGGGACCCGGCCGACTGCCACGACTTAGGCGCCATCTCCACAGGCGAGGGAACCGCGCCGAGTCCGACATTCACATATCTGTGAGTCCGACCTACTATCTAGCATCGATTTACATGGGCGCAGAGGTAGCTTGCGTCCCGGAAATTGACACAAGTATCTTTTCATCCCGAAATCATCAAAGAGTTCCCAAGGGATTTTTAAAAACCTAAATCCACGCGTACGAAATCGCGGGCATCAGCATAAAAGAAGACTCGGGAGACCTCTCTTCGGTCTTTCAAAAATAAACGAAGATAAAGTTCTACATCTGATCAACGCCAGTCATCACCATTACAACAATGACTATTGTCTTATTTTAATCGTATGTTGGTACATAATAATTAATTATAGATTTAAGGTCTGTACGCACCTGAGCTGCGCTTCGCGTCACTGCAGGGCGCGTCACTTCGTACCTACCTATCGCACTACAACCGCAGCAAGCGGCAGCTCGCGTCACTTCTATAGTTATACCCGTTCGCTTACGAGCAACAACGTCGCAAGATGAGCGTCAGTGAAGAGGGGAAGAGGAGAAGGGAGGAAGCCGACATTTTAGGGGTTGGGACTTTTGAGGATATACATACTTCTAAGAGCATAAGGAACACGTCATGTGCCAAAAATTAAAACTTATTTTGAGGTGTATCATGCATGTACATTAAATACTTAACACGATGCGCGTGTATCATATCCGAGCGATGCGACGTACGAGTACTGAAGCGACGCGACGCGCCGCTGGGTATGTCGCACTAGCCGCTAGCGTCGCTGCACCACGCGTCGTCGTCGCTTCGCTGCGCTTCAAAATATTCTCTCCAGCCACAACGCGCGGCGAAGCGCAGTGCAGCGCCGCTGTAGTGCGATATGCGCCATACAAAATTATAGAAATAATATTTTGATGCTCTGTGCCGCGACGTGCAGTGACGCGCAGCTCAGGTGCGTACAGACCTTTATGAAGTAATTCCTATGAATGCGGATGAGATGTAAACATGGGAACGGACAGACACAATGTGCAATCAAGCGAGCCACGCGGCAGTGTTTATAAATCTGTGCTGTTATTTACTTATCAAGAGTGTAATTAATAATGACAGCTTCTCTATTAATAGGTTTAATGTCAGCAGGGTGTCTGGTGTAATCGTGTTCGCTTTGTTTTTAGGGTTCCGTAGTGAATAAGGAACACCTATAGTTTCGCCATGTCCGTCTGTCCGTCCAAATGTAGCTTAGCCTAGAGACTCTATAGTAGGTAAAATGGTTTTGGTTTTGTAAAATGTCGAATAAATTTCATGAAAAACTGTGATTGAAAATTACTTAGTTTCATATTATTTTAATTTTGTGATATCTCCTAAGATATTGTTGTAAATTAAATGATGTAAAGGGCAATTTTGGTCTAAATTGAATATTACAAATGATTAATTATTTTATTTTGATAAGAATCAACAGCATGTCGGTAAAAACACCCTCGAAAGTAAGGCTTTGTTTCAGATCACATTTGAAAAGCATTAAATCGATTATTGTGAGCCAACCTTAAAAGATACATGTATGCTATCGTGGACTTTTTTGTAGAACTTTTTAAGAGAAACAATTTGATCATACATGGTTTTCGTGTAACTTTGACCATTTATGCAGCGCACGCCTCGGAAACTCTCAAATGAGAGGATTTTTTCCGACCTAATTCACATCTCTCATTTTTGAGAATTAAACTAAACCTTCCTCTTGAATCACTATCTATTAGTGAGAACCGCATTAAAATCCGTTGCGTAGTTTAAAAGATCTACGCGTTCATACATACATACATACAGACACTTTATTTTATATCTACCTACTATTTTTTTTATTTTTATCAAAGAATACTTATTAGCCATAATAAATGACTAATATTCCCCTTTCCTCTCCAATTAAGCGTCAGGCTTGTGCTAGGAGTATGTACGACAATAGTGCAACGGGCGGGATTTGAACCGTCGACCTTTCGGTTTTCAGTCCACTCCTATACCGGTTGAGCTATTGAGGCTCTAAAGATACTATGTAGAGAAGTTGTTAGTTGTGGTTCCGCATATTGTGAATGGCAACTACGGAACCTACACTTTAGGTGGCCCTACACACACTTGACCGGTTTTTAGCAAATCATTAATTTATCATTGTGTTGTGCGAGCAGATTATTTTTATCGATGACAGGTTAACTACAATCAATTTATTTATAACTAAATGATGATGTCTTTATTTCTATTAAGCTTCCTTTAGGCCTCTGGAAACTTCAAGTTCTGGATTAATCAACAAAACCTACGGCAGTCAACAAAAAGCCACATTTCACAACTTTAACTATAATATACCTACATACATATAGTCATATAGTTACAATATACCTTGTGAGCAAACGAATGGTGATTCAATTGCATATATTGCAATATTTTAGTCAATTTTAGTTACTTTCATAGCATTATATTGTCATATGGTAGATATATTATTGTGGGGTAATGCTGCTGATATTAATTCTATTTTTGTGCTTCAGAAAAGGGCTGTTCGAGCCATATATAGTATGGGACCACAAGAGTCGCTGAGAACAATAGAGAAGTTAAAATTTATTGTACGTACATAAAAACTAAATTAATTCGAAAAAAAAGTGACTGTCATAATGTAAATACTAAAAATAAAATCGGTAAAAATATTGGGCCGTGAAAAGCTAGCAGACAGACAAACACACTTTCGCATTTATAATATTAGTATGGATTTTTAACAATAACTGATAAAACAATAATAATCATATAGAATTTCAAAATAACACCGAAAATCTCATTCGTAGAAATGATTTTAGGTAGTCAGTCCCTCCTTCCATAAAACACCCACTCAATATGATATACGAGTGTTATCATTAGCGTTGCAGTAGCTACTCCCGACAATACCAAGAATTGGATTTTTATTCCGAGTAGCCGAATTAACCTTTTTAAAGGTTGTTACAAACTAACCGGCTCGTTGGAAAGCTTGGAACACCGCAGAGACGTAAGCTCTCTTTGCGTGTTCTATCGCCTCTATAATGGAGAGTGTTCCGAAGAGTTGTTTGATCTCATTCCACCCTCCTTTTTCTACAACCGCACCGCACGCCACCGCAAACAATTCCACCCTCACCACCTGGGTTTCTGGAGCACTTCGACCACCCGTTGT
The DNA here is from genome assembly GCF_902806685.2 of Maniola hyperantus. Lineage (NCBI taxonomy): Eukaryota > Metazoa > Arthropoda > Insecta > Lepidoptera > Nymphalidae > Maniola > Maniola hyperantus. Next base: position 642,494 of record NC_048550.1, read on the forward strand.
GCCAGATCCTTTTTTCCACGCACATGCAAACTGTGGAATCAACTGCCCTCGGCGGTGTTCCCTTTAGATTACAACATGGGGTTATTCAAGGGGCGGACCAACGAATTCCTGAAAGGCCGGCAACGCACAGGTCGTTTGCTCGCTATTTTTATTTTAAAAAAAACTTTTTCCGTCTTACCTTTATAGCCTCACTAGCTCAACGTTTAAAGGAGCGGACTGAAAATTTTAAAGGTTGCCGGTTCAAACCCCACACGTTGCACTATTGTCGTATACCTCTCCTAGCACAAGCTTTCCCCTCCAACTAAGCGATTTTAAAAACTGACGAAGGCGCGTTCATTGGCTAGTTTTTATGGGTATAGTGACCAGTGATGCAAGTAAGGAGATGCCTCTTTGTACAGGAAGATAGGCACAAGGTAAACGCGAGGTTCAGGCACGTGGAAGAGGCAAGGTCAAGGGGGCGTCGAACTGGGCGGGGGTGGTGCGAGGGCGCGGGCGCAGTAGGGCTGCGCTATTTATACGTAATCGATAGCCGCGCGGCCGTGGCCTTGCCGCCATCGATCGCCGCCTCGGGGACGAGCCCCCGCGACCATCCCTACATCTCAGGATACAGGTACAGTACGCGCCCAAAAGTGATGAACATCGAACTTTAGGAGATAGCAGATTTGTAGAGCACTGTCTCGGTCGTTGAGCCCGACAAAACGTCATATGGGTATGAGTGACAGAGACAAAGCTCTACAAACCTTACACGGTGCACACGGTTGGAGACATCCACACATCCTCTAAAACCTAACAGGGAACTCTATCTCGTCAACATTTCTTCTACGCGTACGAAACGCTTCACGTCATCATTTTTAGGGTTTCCGTACCTCAAAGGGAAAAAAGGATCTATAAGGGTATAGGATCACAAAGTGATCCTATAAGGGTATAGGATCACTTTGTCGTCTGTCTGTCAAGGAACCTATAGAGTACTTCTCGTAGACCTAGAATCATAAAATTTGGCATGTAGGTAGGTCTTATAGCACAAGTAAAGGAATAAATCCGAAATCAGTGAATTTGTGGTTACATCACAAAACAAAATTAAAATGGGTTCATGAACAAATAATTAGTTTTTTCAATTTTCAAAGTAGGGTATCATATGAAAGGGCTTTACTTGTAGTATAATAGTTTTCGACTTATCGTGCAAAATGTCGAAAAAACACGACTCGCACTTGGCTGGTTTTATCTGTATTGCAAATCGTATTCAGGCTGAGATTTATAGAGCGAACTTTGACTTAGCTCAGATTTACAGTGGGGCCGATTCTCTTGTACACAACCTCTAAACTAAACTAAATTAACAGGTCTAAATCTAGTGCCATCCTTTTCTGAAAGCAACAGTATGAAAGGGACAGCAATAGATTTAGACGTGACATTTTAGTTTAGTTTAGAGATTGTGTACAACGGAATTAGCCACACTGTTAAAACGAGATAGAGATACCGTTATATCGGCCGCGTGCTGTACAAGGTTATGCATGAAAACAAAATCGTAAAATATTGGCGGGGGACAGGGGAGAATGCTTTGTTGTGATTGGTGGACTCAAAAGTCACATAATCAAGACAATGTGCGGAATGAGGGTACCGAACGGGCGTGGGCCGACTTTTATGCTGAGCAACTGCCTAAGCTTGGCGATCGCGAGTGTCCGGTTAGAAGTCTATTGGTGGTGGTCTGTGTGTGCCATTGACTGATACATTACTTCGTGGTGGTGACTCGTACCGACTCAGTGGTGCTTTAGCACCAATGCAACCTCAGTGACGTCTGGATTTCAAACGGGTCGTTCATTAGTATCTAAGAGGTGGCGCTGATTTATTTGGTTCCAAAACCGTGAAAAATTTTATTCGGTTGACCATATCTTGTCATTTATATCGATGGTGTGTGCACTATAATATATCCCGCGCAGTTGGCTAATCTCAACTGAGATTGAGCGCCGTCGCCGTAATTGGGTCGGGGACTTTATTATTATAAACTTAAGGTCTAGTCTAGCTCAGAAACACGGAAACAAAACACATGAAGCATATTTTATATTAAATACTTGCTATATAAAGAAAATTAATAAAAAAATCCTTTGCAGCACATCATAATAATGAATAAAAAACTAAAAACATACCTGAGTTAGATGAGGAAGGCCCAGGGTCATCATCAGCCATGGTGGAAATGCTCTGAAAGGAAAATGAGACCGAAATGATAAAAAAATGTCCTTGTAACTTAAGTAGGTAAGTATATTAAGGGTCTATTTTACAACTTTATATAAAGCAAGCACTTTATTTATTGGTATAGAAGTATAGATTTTAGTACTGTTATTTTAGTTTACTTATTCATAAATTGAGGAGAGGCCTAGTTGTAGCAACTCATATAAAGTGATCACACTGATTAAGCAATGTTTACCCCAATTGGTAACTATATGGATGACTGACTTTGGGTGTCCGAATTTGGCCTTTTCATTTTGTTTAGCCATCTTCCCCAGTTATTTTCACTAACATCTGATAATAACCATTTAAATATGGAGTGAAGAATATGTGAACAAAGTGTATGTATTTCAAATCAAGAAAGACATATATTATATAAATTACAGACCTAATATAAGTACCCATCTATGATAATAATCTATGATAAATGAAAGAAAAAAAATTCAGGCATATTCACACAAAACTTATATTTCCAAAATATACAACATAATTCCTCAAAGGCCACTCACTCTGCTTATGTTGGGACTCAGGATTTGTCGCAAATATTTTATAACTAGCTGCCCCAGCAAACTTCGTACCACCTAACAGAAGATTATTTTTCAGGAAATTTTTAAATTTTTCTCCCCGTACTTCAATGAATATTATGAAAAAAGAATTAGCGAAATTGGTTCAGCTGTTCTCGAGATTTGTGATCAGCAACACTTTGTTGTCTGTCTGTCTGTCCGTCTGTCTGTCAAGAAACCTACAGAGTACTTCCCGTTGACCTAGAATCATGAAATTTGGTAGGTAAGTGGGTCTTATAGCTGGTATTAAGGAAAAAATCTAAAAACCGTGAATTTGTGGTCATGAACTAATAATTAGTATTTTCATATTTCGAAGTAAGATAACTATATCAAGTGGAGTATCATATGAAAGTTCTTCAAAACAGATTTTTATTTATTTTTATGTATCATAGTTTTTGAATTATCGTGGAAAATGTCGAAAAAATACGACTGTATTACGGAACCCTCGTTGAGCAAGCCTGACTTGCACTTGGCCGGTTTTATATATAGGGATTAGCCTTTTTGTATTGGTTTTTATCATCATTGTATCATGAACACTAACCAGAAGCATGACTTGTATCTATCACAAACTAATAGTTCTTCTTCTTCTTATTTTGCTTTGTGGCTTTCAGTTGTGCCATAATAGATAATATCCTGGCTGTTTATTTATAGTCACGAAAATAGTTCCCATTAATATTCACATAAAATCGACAAACGAAAGAATATATACGCTATCCTTCTGATATTTAAATCATTGTGAAAGACTAAATGCGAAGTTAAACGGAATGTTTTGGTACAGCAAATGATATAAAAGCGGGAAATTCTCATGATAATTGAAGCGGCAATACTTCTTCTAGGAAGTAAAGGTCAAGATACGTTTGAAATGTGCATCTATACCAAGAATATCTTACGCTACTATGTAATTACTTATTACTAAAATGAATAATAACCCGTTTCCAACCAGCTGGACTTCTGAGAACTTGGAGTATTGACCATAAACAGCACTTAACTAAAGTATTTCACACACAAACAACATTATAAAACTTCGTGCAGCACATTAAAACACAAAACGAAAAGAATTGAAAACAAATTTCTTTCAAAACAACTCGATGAGAAATTATAAATGTTTTGACCAAGTTTTGACTTTTGACGTCTCACGTCACGACTATTCATCATTCATCCAAGACTTCACATTTCACTTCTTCAGTTACGTTTTGGTTTTGTGAGTTTTTCACCATAGGAAGTAAAATTCTTCCTAATCCCTTGGGTATACAGAAATATTAAAAATTCCAACTAGAATCTTGTTGTTTTAATTAATGGAAATATTATAATAAATGGAGACAAGTGAACGTAGGTGATAGACACATAATTTATCAGCCTCAAAAAGCTAGGATCCAGAGCTGAAAGCCAGTTAAAAATGCATTAATGTCATGTCAAAAAGTCAAAGTTAAAAGTCAAATAGTCTTGCCACTTCAGCGATTTTCCCATAAATTTAGGGCAAACTAAACTAGCGGGGTAGTTTTTAAAGTAGGTCTGAATTTAACTTAAATTTAAGTAAGATGTATTCTACTGCCTATTAGAGAGAGAGCAGCAAGGCCCACCTTATAACCTTCGTTATTTTATAAATGCTGAAAGTTTCACTGCGTATTGTCTCCAACATAGGGAGGAATGATCAACGGCTATGAAGTTTGGATCATGGTGGCTTCGACAAATAACAGGTAATAAAGATTTATCTAGTTTATCTCTAAAAACTAAATAATGGGGATGATGTCTACGTCAACAGTCAAAAATATTTTTTTTTTCTTAGTAATCCTAATTCCTAATCCTAATAATATTATAAATGTCAAAGTGTGGATGTTTGGATGTTTGTTACTCAATCACCCCAAAAAGGCTGAACGGATTTGGATGAAATTTGGAATGGAGATAGATTATGCCCTGGATTAACACATACACATATAGGCTACTTTTTATCCCGAAAAATCAAAGCGTTCCCGTGGGATTTTGAAAAATGTAAATCCACGCGGACGAAGTCACGGGCATCAGCTAGTATATAATATTTTCCAAGTAATGCAAAACTAAGGCAAATTAATACAGAGTACGGGGAAAGTGAAATTAAGACCTGGCAGCACTGGTACTGTCAAAGCTTGTTTATGTTGCGCCGTGGTTGCGCCTGTCAGCCTGTGAGTCATTCATTAAAATCATAATTTAATTTTTTTATTTCGATTTGTAATCGTTTTGCTGTGAAGAATTGTAATAAGTCATATCTAATATCTATAATCACAAAATTATGTTCTCGTCATTCTTTGGTAAACGTAGATCATCACCAGTGGAAGACGATACGCCACCTATTCCTGGACCGAAACCGGACGATGGATTTGTTATTGTGGACCCAAATTCCCCCAGAACGGGGTTGTATCCTACTGTGAGTGGGAACCAGTACCCTCCTCGGCCGGCCCCGGTGCCTCCAATTCCTAGAAGGATAAATTCAGAGCCAACATTCCATTATTTGCAAGGTGTACCCTTTTCATTGTCGAAAGAATTACAAATGTCTACGAACAAAGACGCGTTCGCAGCTGAGATCGGTGATCTTCTGGCCTTCCTCACCGGTAAAGTTAACTTGAGCGGCTACAATTATGACTTCTCATTGGAAAATAGTGTTCTTCAAGAATTTAGATAAGAAGCTGTTTTAATGTAAGTGGTTCTGTTGTGTCACAATCTCTAAACTAGAATAACAGGTTTAAATATTATGTTGCTATCCTTTTCTTAATGCTGCATGCCAAAAATGATAGCTATAGATTTAAGCCTGTCAATTTAGTTTAGGGATTGTGTTCAATAGAATCGGTCACAAATATCTGGATAATTTGATGTGTTTTCCACATTTTTGCTAGATATCAACTCAATTGAGTATCCTCAGTTCCTCATCAAACTAAAATCAGAATTATTTTGTTTTTTCATTAGCAATAATACAACATAGCATAGCAAATAATTTCTATGCACTAGAGTAGCCATTCCTAATAAGGATTTTTTAATGAGTTTGTTGCCTTTGCTTAATAGTTGACGGCCAATCTCATGTTTAGTTTGACCAGTTTTGGGATCAAGAATTTTAGTTTAAAGCTACTTTATACAGGGTAACTATCACAAACACTCTGATTATTATCCGATACTTTCATTATTGGCAATAATTTATAATGTAGATGTTATCATAAAGATTATAAAACAACAAAAAGTGTAACTTGCTTTAACTCTTCTCATTCTGAGAAGAACCTGTGTTTAAAGGTGGGCTGACACAAGTTGATAATAATGATAAAAAAATAAAAAGCCTTATTTTTCTTTTGCATGTATTAAATTAAGTAGTGTAGTTAAAATAGCTGTTGTAATTTAAACAAAGTTATTATGTACAATTAATCGCACACAATTTTTGTTACATTGTACAATGTATATGTTTTAACTTTGTATGAAAAAAAATAGTCATTTTAATAGTGGCCATTATTATCATTTTGGTTTAAAATGTGATAAAATAAAAATATGTTTCAATTTATTAAAAATAGGTAATAAATTTTTTTTTTAATACAATAAAACTTAAGGCTAGCCTTATCTAATTACTATATAAATCATGACCGCGTGGAATGGTGCCAAGAATACTGGCTGCATTTCCGCGCTGGACAGCCAGGCTGATCCGCTGCGCAAAAAATGAGCCAGCCCTTCTGTCACCAGTTGAGGCTATTAATCGCGGTGAAATGTCTCGTAAAAAATTTTTAGCACTAAGACTCCATGGCCCCAGGGTCTCCACGGCAAACGGCACAAAAATGTAACTCTCTATAAGAGAGGCATACTTGCGCCGCTTGCCGTTTTCAGCTGTTTCTGCTGCGGCTCCCGGTCTTGATGCTGTCTTCCTGATATGACACGGGGCCAATGTGTCAACGCAAGTTGCGTCCCACATTAGCGCCCGTCCCCGTTCCCAGGGAACCAGCGTCAATCCATCAGGTCTCTTGCCATCATCCCGACTAATCCCTGCCGGCTCAATGAGCGCAGGAATATTTATGGTGGCAAGAGCTCTTTTAATTGTATCGTTAAGAGAGCCATGCCTAAACAGCCTACCGGAGCTCCTTTGGCAAGAGAGTCCGTGGATTCCAAATTTATCAACCTCTTTTCCACACGGACATCTGTGCTGATGGCACAGTGGTGTTCCCAATCTGAGACCTAGAGCCTGTTTCAATTTGATAATGTGCCATTTATGCAATAACTAATATTTTATGTAATTTGATTGTACATTAATAAAAGTTACAAAATAAAACGCATGTTTTTAATAAGAAAATACACAATCAAAAACTGTAAAGTTATTTGTAAAATTAAACTCTTTGAAAATTTTAGTTTTCATCTTCAAAGTTGTGCCTACAATAATTTTTGTCCTTTTAAATGTTGCTTGCGACTTTGCATTTGTTGCATATATTGTGAAAAATAACATGCAACCTCCATGTCACCTCCCTAGGGGTAAAAGTTTATTTTCTGAATATAATTTCTGAGTGGAGGCCTATTAATGTTACAGAGAAAAGAAATCTATACTAGATATAATATAAAGTCTCGAAGTTTTTAGACCCAGTAGTTTGAGCTGATTTTACTCCTTACACTATTATATTTAAGAATTCCATTTAAACTTTTACTATTCAAGACATTATTTTAATAACATAAGGAATGTTGAAGATGTTATAAGATAAATATGTGGAAGTGTTTTATAATATAATATTATTACAGTTTGAACATAAAATCAAAAACAAAGTAAGAAGAAGAAAGTCATCCTTTGCAAATGTCACTTGAAAATTACATTTTGCGAGGAAAATACCACTTTCACATTATTTTCTACATTAAGTCTTAGCACTACAAAGTTTATTAAAATATTGAATATTATATTCTATTGAGTTTCCAACTAAGACATCAATATGGTGGAAAGTCATTCCTATTTTTATTTATATATTTGAAAGTATTATTTACAAATAAAATGTTATACTAAAGATAGTTGGGCGGCGATAAACACTTAATCAAGTGACCTGCTTTCTCATTATATATGCTCATTTTTATCAATTTAAATCAATATTATAATTATTTATAAGTCCATGTGTTAAAAATTAAAATAACATTAAAAATAAAATTATATTCTATTCTTACAACTGGGACATTTTATTTTAAATTCCAATAATAGACATACAATTAGTTTTTAACATTTATGAATTTTTATACTAGTATTTTTAAGGAAATAATCTATCGAAATATCAAGTCTATCACAATAAAAAGATTATACATCATAGTTGCAAATACTCTATCTACAATCCTTGAGTACTTTAAATTTCAAATCAGTTCTGACTCAAGGTGAATATTTTTAGTTCAAAATCGTAATGGAAAATACATAGTTACAATCACTATAAAATTTTAAATTCCTTTCCGTCTGATCAGTCAGTTTTAAGTCTCAGATTTTTTTCGTTTACCAAAACACAGCACTAATAAAAACATTCTCTATATTAGGTGATTCTCTAATTATTATACTCGTAAAACTTTTTATATGAAGTACTATGTCATGTTATATTACTTCACAGAGTTGACACTGACTTAAGCGAAGAAAGCAGTAGCGGCGGTTACGCACTCATCCGATCTGAGTCCGTGAAAATATGTTCCTTTTTATTGAATATAGGATAGAACTCTGATGACGGAAGAGCAGTGCGTAATCGCCGTAAGAGATTAATAAATTATTATTACATAATATTGATATATTAATCACTTCAGTGAAGTAAACATTGAGTTCCAACTAGCATTTTACTCTATTACATAATGTAAAAATGGCAAGAGTACAAAAATAATATTTTCTTCGATTAACTTATGCAAAAAAACATTGTATGTTTGTAAATTTATTTCTTTTAACACTGTATAAAATTATAAAGCATTTTAATAAATTGTATCAGTTAAGTAACATATACATAACAATGTCATATTATTTAAATATAAGCAATATATTCTTTTTTAAATAAGTTCCGAATCAATGATCAATAAATAATTCTACTTATATACTTTTATCTCAGTATTTAGTAGTAATCCATACTAATAATATAAATGCGAAACGTACCGCACTTTCGGTCTTCTAAGCTGTGATAGCCTAGTGGTTATTCGATTGCAGGTACGCACCTCTCTTTTCGGAGCTATGTACGTTATACGTGCTCTAACGGTGAAGGAAATCGTGATTCGTGAGGAAACCTGCATGTCTGAAAGTTCTCCATTGTGTACTCAAAGGTGTATGAAGTGTCAGTGCCAATCTGCACTTAGCCTGTGTGATGGACTATGTCCTAAATCCTTCTCATTCTGAGACGAAACCTGTAGTCAGCAGTGGGCCAGATGATAAAGTATTCTGTGGTATTACAGTTCGTACACGTGTACACGCGCTTTCCTTGTGACGTCCTGCTGTGCACAAGTAGCGCCGCTCTGCAATGACGCCTTATATAACTGCCGCCAGCCCGCAAATGAACGCAACGATGATCAAAAACGGTAACCACGTCTTCAGGAATGCCCCAAAACTGAAACAGCAACAAATCCATACTATCAATACTTATAATAAAACTGTAACAGGTCAAATTCTGTACATTGAAGATATTTTGAAAATTTTTTTTCGAGGGCACTCTATAATCGATACTGAACCCAAAACTGTAATTTTTTTCATTTTTGTCTGTCTGTCTGTCTATCTGTCTGTCTGTCTGTCTGTATCACGGCCGCGCCATCACGCTGAAACTACTGAATGGATTCCAATGAAACTTGGTACGATTTGAGGTCATACTATGAGGAAGAATATAGGATACTTTTTATCCCGAAATTCAGCATGGTTCCCGTAGGAGAGGTGACGAAAGTTAAAATGTATACTGCGTTGTAATTCATTAACGCGTAGTCCGATTTCATTCATTCTTTTTTTGTTAGAAAGGGGATATTTTAAAGATTGTAGGTACCAAGCAACGACAACAATCCCGAAAAATCAAAGAGTTCCCACGGGATTTTAAAAAACGTAAATCCACGCGGACGAAGTCGCAGGAATCAGCTAGTAATATTATAAATGCGAAAGTGTGTCTGTCTATCTGTCTGCTAGCTTTTCAGGGCCCAACCGTTCAACCGATTTTGATGAAATTTGGTACAGAGTTAGCTTATATCGCAGGGAAGGACATAGGCCCGGAAAATAAAAGAGTTCCTACGGGATTTCAAAAAACCTAGTCGTCGCCAGTGCCGTGCACAGGGTTTGAAGCTAGGGTAGGCATTAGTTATTAACCTGTTTACTGGCAGGTCATAATGAAAAATATGCATTGAGCCATTAAAACTGGGGTAAGCACTGCATTTATGCCTTTATGACCTGCACGCCACTGGTCGTCGCGGGCATCAGCTAGTTAATTATATAGTGAAACAAGCTTATTCCCGCGCCTTAGTCCATGTGGACTACACAAATTTCAAATCCCTATTTTACCCCCTTAGGGGTTGAATTTTTAAACTATCCTTTAGTGGATGTTTATGTCATAATAGCTATCTGCATGCCAAATTTCAGCCTGATACATCCAGCAGTTTGAGCTGAGCTGTTTGAGATCAGTCAGCTTTTCCTGGTGTTAGATTAGATGTTACTATGGTTTTCGGATTTTTCCCTTTACTTGTGCTATAAGATATTGCTATCTGCCAAATTTATTTATGTTTATATTTTATTTTCATAACATAATTTCATGATGCTAAGTCAACGGGAAGTATCCTACAGGTTTGTGTCCCTTGATGGGTCTTGACAAACAGACAGACTGACAGACAAGAAACTGCGCACAACAGACGGAAACGTTTAAGTGCGGAAACCAGGCCAGAGCAAAGAAGAAGAAGAAGAAGAAGAACTGTGTTCCGGTATTCCCCGGGAGATACGGAACTCCAAAAATAAAGAAAAATGTAATAGTCTCACCTGACATATCGTGAGTATGGTATCATGTAGAGAGCCAGTTTGACCATATTCCAGTTCTTGCAGCCGCCATAGCTCATGATGTTGAGGGCCGTTGCTACGTGCGAGTGGCAGTTGTCATAGAATATTATGTGCTGGAAAACAAAACGACATCACATTTTCATATCATCTAAATATATAAAACAAAGAGGTGACTGACTGACTGACTGATCTATCAACGCACAGCTCAAACTCCTGGACGGATCGGGCTGAAATTTGGGATGCAGATAGCTATTATGATGTAGGCATCAGCTAAGAAAGGATATTTGGAAATTCTACCCCTAAAGGTGGTGAAATAGGGGTTTGGATATGTGTAGTCCACGCGGACGAAGTCACGAGCATAAGCTAGTTAAGGTATAAATTTTATTTAAATATACTGAGACTTCGTCCGGATTTAGGTTTCAAAGAATCCTGTCCAAATTTCATCAAAATCGGTTAAACTATTGGGCCATGAAAGCTAGCAGACAGACAGACAGACACACTTTCGTATTATAATATTGTAGTATGGAAGTATGGATTTTGTTTTCAATATTTTCAGTGGACAAACTAAAAATGTCTTTCTTGTACTAATTAATAGCCTCATCTGGTGACAGAAGGGATGGCTCAGTTTTTGCACAAAGAATCAGCCTGGCTGTCCAGCATGGAAATGCAGCCAGTATTCTTGACACTATTCCTCTGTACAGTAATTGGATAAGGCTAGCTGTCAGTACCCTTATAATAAATACGATAGTGTTTGTTTGTTAGTTAGTTTGTCCTTCAATCACGGCACAACGGTGCAACGGATTGATGTGATTTTTTGCATGGGTATAGATAAAGACCTGGAGAGTGACATAGGCTAATTTTAATGAAAATCAAAGAGTTTCCACAGGATTTTTAAAAACCTAATTCCACACATTCCACTGTTGCGGGCATCAGCTAGTAAATAAAAAAAATTGATAGTTTACCATTCTTTTCTTGTATATCTCTGATGCCTCCGCAACAGCAGCATCCCAGCCCGCCTGCCCATTTATAGCTCTATGGGGAGACAGCTGCCAGTACTTGGTGGGGTTTCCAAACGCCATGAGGTCTTCCGACACAAAGTATGGGCCAGCAAAGTCTCTTATCACCCCATTTGACATGCATATTCCCATGTGGCCCAGGAATGGGAAAATCCACCTGCATAAATACAAATAATAAATAAAATTATTATTATTAAGTATACCTAATTAATACAATTTTTTTTATGAACTTATAAAGTTACTTAATAAATGAATTGAAAGAATAGCAAATAAGCAGAGGTACATTTCGATAAAATTGTTGGTTTTCATACATAATATGCTATTGTGTTTATTATTGTATTATTAATTACTTACAAGCTCGAATTACTGCTAACTAAATACATATAGGTACCATCAATAAAAATTGTTTATGTACGTGCAAGGACTGTACTGTGACATAGATAATAGTTATTTATAGAATAAATCACTACATAATAAATAAAAAACTAGAGAAAACTATTATTTTGTTGTTATTATAGACTGAACTACCCTAACAGAAAATCAACTTGCTAATTTTATAAAGTGGTAAAAAACTTGCGTTAGAACTGGTATAGGTGTCCACACTATGCAGTACGGATACCGGGATCGAGCATGGTCTATAGGATCCATCAGGACTGCCTGTTCGCGGTCACTTAAGTCTATAGGGCTTCCAGGACTTTGGTCACTGTTCATTGTACCAATTTACCGTCGCCCGCGATATGCATCCATTCTCCGAACAATTAATTAACGTACAAATACAATTGTGGTTTGTAGTAATTAATTATTTGTTAAAAAGCTTCACACAATTTCATTAATTAAAATGTAAATTTTTATTTTTATTGGAAAATGACAGGAAAACATATTTTACGTGTTTGTTCTTTGACAAAATATTAGGCTAGTTGACACTTTTTTTAAGTAGGTCTTAAATGGTTTATATTTATCCTATTAGATCAAAAAAATTAACACTATATTTTTTTGCGCCCTAAAAACCGTAAAACTTTAATTCAAAAATATATTTTTCTTAGACAGGTGAAAACACTGTTGGCCATGTTTGGCCGATAGATTATCTGTGCTCTGACGTCATGCATTTGTAAACACCAGCATAACCTCCCAATGTTTAATAACCATGACTTCTATACTAGTTTACATGAAAAATATAGTAATTATCGTTATTGTATCATCCGAGAATGTAAAAACGCATCGATAAAGACCACAGGAAAGTTGTGGATTAGAGTGCCCAGTGAAATAAATATACGTAACACGCGAAGACTTGCTTAAAGGGATCCTATATGACTAACGACTGCAACCCAAATTTATTTTTGTTGTAAGTCTTACTTAATAACTTATTCAATTTATAAAGAGAAAACGATAATTTTTTACGTTTACTATGAGTTTTTAGAAAAACATAAAAACTAGCTTATGCTCGTGACTTCGCCCGCGTGGACTTCATAAATTTCAAACCCCCATTTAACCCACTCAGGGGTGGAATTTCAAAAAATCCTTTCCTAGTGGATACCTTCTCTTTACCTACAAAGAACACACCCACCAAATTTCATGTATCTAGGACCAGCTGTTTAGATGTTTAGGCTGTGCGTTGATATATAAGTTAGTCAGGACTTTAAATTTTATATATATGGATACTACGTTAGTCCTCGCGTGACATAGGGATGACATTTCTTTGTTTACATATTTAATGACGTCACATCATGGCTGACAGCGTTTTCTGCGTTTCAAATAAAAATAAAAACTGTATTTTTTAAAATTGGATTTATATACCCATCCTGCGTTTTTAATAATTGTTATTGATATATTTCGTTGTCTTAAGCAAAATACTATAATAAATAATCATTTATTGGACGAAATTAGATATGAGTCAAGTAGCCTAATGCAGTGTTTCCACTTAAGATTGCTTTTACCCTAATTTCCATGGACGTACCAACCCAAGTAATAATTTTTAAGGAATTCGTCTTAAATTGCCCTAAAAATTGTTTTAAAAATCTTATTTAGTGCACATAACAATATTATTTCATGTTGATAATTAGCTAGGTATTATTTAAAAGTTTTCTCATATATCTTAAATCTTCTAAAGTGTGTGTGTTTCTCATGTGAAATGAAAGAAAACAATAATGTTTTCTTTTATTTCATTTTTTTTGAATATCTCTAAATCTGATATTAATAACTAGTTAGATGGTGCCCGCGACTAAACCAGGTGGATTTAGGTTTTCAAAAATCCTATTAGAACTCTTAGATTTTCCGAGATAAAAAGCAGCCTATGTCCTTTCCCGGGATGAAAGCTATCTTTGTACCAAATTTAGTCAAAAGTAGTTAAATGGATGGGCCGTGAAAAGCAGCAGATAGACAGATATTAATGATTTTAAACAGATTTTTTGATTTTAGACAGATATTACCCATAATATCCCTTTCAACCATGATCTGTAAACATAAAAATGCCCTAAGTCGTTTCAAATAATAGTCGTTTCGCCCTACAATAGGGCGAATCGACTAAAAGTGAAAACACCTAATCGATGTCAAACCCAAAACTAGTACCTACCTAATATAGTAGATAATCTATGCCCAAAACTATCAATAAATGACAGATAAATATGAGGACAAAATAATACGGCCAACTTGTCCATAGAGCATCCAGTGTATTACTTTACTCTATGCCATAGAGTAGGATTATGTTTTGTCTATGGATGGTGCTAAAGTAAATTATTGTTGACGAAATATATTTGGCGCGAAGATTTCCTAATGTTTTTGTGAATTATAGCGATTTATAAAGTGTTTGCTAGTGTTTTTCACAAACTTTCACAATGCCTGCTTTCTTAAGATATATAGACATGGAAAACTTCAAGTCCTACAGCGGGCGTCACCGCATAGGACCTCTGAAGTCTTTCACCGCCGTCGTGGGTCCCAATGGTTCAGGTACCTAATTCATTACTAAACACAAACAAGAAATCCAGGTTTCTTTTTACTCTAAGCATTATAGTTTCCTCAGGTACCGAGAGACACATTTTCTTAAAATCAAAAGTTTCTATTTGTATTGTTTTTGGACTAAAAAGCAGCTGAACTTTTTTAACTGTTTATACTGCAACAGGTAAATCCAACTTCATGGACGCAGTGAGTTTTGTGATGGGTGAGAAGACATCTTTGCTGCGAGTGAAACGTCTCAGCGACCTTATTCATGGAGCCTCTATCAACAAACCTGCTTCAAGAAGGTACTTATTCTATTATCTGTTTGATTTCTGGACTGGTGTGCAATTTTTTTATCAACAAAAGTTCCCATAAATATTATATTAATAAATAAATTTAAAAGAACAAAAAGATTTCTCAGTGCTTATTTCCCACTTGATGACATCCCTAAAATCTTAATCATCATGAAGAAGGGAGTAAGTAACCTTAGGGTCATGTCATATAGAGACCCAGGGAGAACTAGAGATGGAGAGTTCTAACAGACAGAAGCACTAGTACAATAGCTGGCGAGAAGTATTGTACATCAACCTTAGAATGAGGTTTCGGCTTTGTAGAGTGTTGTCTTTATCACTCATACCTATGTAATGTTTTGTCCGTCTCAATGACAGAGGCAACGCTCTACAAAACCACTATCTCTTCTAAAGGTTGATGTACAATTTTTTCTGCTGCATACTGCATTTAATTGTTTGCCCTTAAATAAACCTGTTATAGAAATATACATAAAATGGATAAAATATTTCCTTAAATGAAAAAACTTCTTGACTTCTCGTTGAAAAAAATCTTTTATCAGTACATAGAAGGCCTGTATTAAAGGATGAAATGTTGTTGCAGTGCTTCGGTGACAGCGACCTTTATCTTAGAAGACTTGTCGGAGAAGCAGTTCCAGAGGTCTGTCATTGGGCAGTCCTCGGATCACAAAATTGATGGACAGGTATGGGTTTATACATGTAGGCGAAACTGACTTTACTCACGAAAGTTTAAACGCTAAAACTAGTATGGGTTTCCTTATGTAAGACCTCTTCTCCTTTTATCGAGTTGGTACTACAGAATGCTTAATTCATCACGGTTTGATAAAAAGTAGCCTATGTTACTCTCCAGGTCTTTAACTATACCCATGCAAAAAATCACGTTGATCTGTTGTTCTGTTGCGACGTGATTGAAGGACAAACCAACAAACCAATAAACCAACAAACAAATACACTTACACATTTATAATATAATATGGGTACTAATGTTCTTCATGAACAATACTCCCCTTTCCCCTCCAACTTAAAGCTTGTAGTATGAGTAGGTATGATAGTATTGCAATGGGTTGGGGTTAAGCTATCATTGCTCTATTGTTGAGGGTGTTAGGGTTCTGCAATTGTAGAGGTGATTGTTGCAGTCGGTATCAGTGAGCCAGTACCTGGCCGAGCTGGAGAAGATGGGCATCAACGTGAAAGCCAAGAACTTCCTCGTGTTCCAAGGAGCAGTGGAGAGCATCGCCATGAAGAACCCCAAGGAGAGAACTGCTCTGTTTGAGGAGATCAGTGGGTAAGTAGCACTATCCACTGACATCTTTGTTCACTCTGGGCAGGTTTTCACACTTAAACATTTCCATCTATGGGGATCCACACTGCCAATTTATCCCAACAGGTGGCGCATAAGCTAACTTTTTTTTTTTTATTCGTTATAGGCGCACGCTATACCACGATCACAGCTACTGGCCATAGAGGTAGTATCAATATGTAGAACCGGCTATACTTAGCTGTCAAACACTGTAGTTAAAAAATTGACATGTAAATCTCCTTAATCAAAGTAAGAAACTATGAAGATGACAGTTTGCATTGGCTGGACCTCTTCTGGCGCCCTCTGAGATCAGTTTTGTACGCGCATTGCCCCTCCAGACTCTCACTCCTGCCATCCAAGCTCACTCCAGAAGCCGAGTAGACAGCCCAGATTGCCGAGGCTTCCTGGAGTGAGGCTTGAGATCGCTGGCGTTGTCCTGCCACGCCTGTGCACATCCACTGACGTTTAGCACGCCAGTCTATACTTGCTCGCGACATATACACCAGTGGCGTAACTATACCGTTAGAGTGTACCCAAGAACTTTTTGACCGAGTTCCTCTTTCACCTTTCTACTATCGCAGCGCAACTAGCAAGGCATCGTCAATGTCTGCACCCGTTCGTAATCGAAATTCCCCGGACACATACGAAGCGATTTGCCTCCTCGCCCTATTGCCCTTTCGGCATCAGTTTCCCCTTCAATTTTAATATGGGTACCTTCAAGTCAAGAATAAAAAAGCATTTTCTAGGCAAGCACGCTCCTTAAGCCGCATCATCATTTGCCAGCAAGTCTGATCGTAGTCAAGCGCTATAAATTAGACATAAAAATTAAAAAAAAACAAAGAGTTCGACGTTTTAAAGGGTTTTTTGGGAAGTCATGTAAACATTCTGTACTGGTCTCAGTTCGGGAGTCCTGAAGGAGCAGTACGAGGCGTGCCGCGCGGAAGTCAACCGCGCCGACGAGGAGGCGCAGTACTCCTACCAGAAGAAGAAGGGGGTGGCCGCCGAGCGGAAGGAGGCCAAGTACGAGAAGGACGAGGCCGAGAAGTATACCCGCCTTAAAGAAGAACTGGTAACTTGAAAATCTGATATAACTTCCTTTTATAACTAATTTTTTTTTCAAAAATTTTTTTGTTGAACAGAAAACAAGTTATAGGTGTACCACTTGACTGGAATGGGTCAACGTTATACTTATCTGTCTGCTAGCTTTTCACGGCTTATCTGTTTAACTGTTTGTGACGGGTAGGTACAGCTTGCATCCCTGGGAAGGACATACCTTGGCTACTTTTTGTAAAATCAAAGAGTTCCCATAGGATTTGAAAAAAAACAAAATCTGCGCATATCCGTATTAAACCAAACTGTGAATCTCTTTCGATTACGATTTCGTGTCCCAGACACTTTTCAATCAGTTTAAACTTACTTAAAATCACCTAACAACTAGTTATTTTAGACAGATGATGCCCGTGACTACGTTCGCGTGGATTTAGGTTTTTGGAAATCCCGTGGGAACTCTTTAATTTACCGGGATAAAAAGTAGCCTATGTCCTTCCCCGGGATGTAAGCTAACTCTGTTCAAAATCGGTAGAACTGTTGGGCCGTGAAAAGCTAGCTGACAGACAGACACACTTTCGAATTTATAATATTAGTATGGATTTGAACAGTTTAGGTGTATTTCAGCAACAACAAAGAGTGGAACTGCAATTATTCCACCTGTACCACAACGAGAAAGACATTCAGAACGCGGAAGAGGAGCTCCAGCACAAGCAGACGGAGCTGACCAAAGTGGAGAAGAAGAGGCAGAAAGCAGAAGACGCTCTAAAGGAGAAGAAGAAGGAGGCGGGCACGGCGCAGCGGGAGCTCGCCAGGATAGAGCAGGAGATCAGAGAAGTGGTGAGTGTTTCTAGTTGCTCTAAGAATTCTAGAAGAACCCAGCGTGAACAATCGGAACTTACTGAAGCGACGAAATAAAAACGCGATAATAATAATTAAACTCGCTGAAGTTTAATTTAACTAGAAATTAGTTTGCGCGGGCAGTAATCAGGTAAAGGTTTTTTAATTGACTGTTCTGTACTTTTCCCCCTTTCCCTTTTCTTTAAGATTAAAGAAAAGTTTAGTGAACTAACCATTTCTTTAATCTTCTATTTGCAACCTTTCACTACCCATACTATATGTAAATGCGAAAGTGTGTTTGTTTGTTGGTTTGTCCTTCAGTCACGTCGCAACGGAACAACGAATCGACGTGATTTTTTGCATAGGTATGGTGAAAAACCTGGAGAGTGACATAGGGTCGAAAATCAAAGAGTTCCCACTGGATTAAAAATAAAATAAAAAACCCGTCAAAAAGTGATCCTATAAGGGTTCCGATTTCCTTTTGAGGTACGGAACCCTAAAATAGGCGAAAGATTTATGCGTTTTGAAAGGAAACCAGGGAATCCACGCGGACGAAATCGCGGGTGATGTCCGCGGATAATAATGTTAATTTCTATTTGCAGGAAGCTGAGATATCCAAGAAGCGGCCGACGTTCATCAAGGCGAAGGAGCGCGTGACGCACACGCAGAAGAAACTAGAAGGCTCCATCAAGACGCTGGAGCAGGCGCGCAAGGCGCACGAGGCTCACCAGGCTGACATCAGGTTAAAACAGGCTCCAAACCTGGATATTGCCAATGCGATCCTATTACTAAGCCTTCGCTGTCTGTAAGATTCGGCAAGCTACAGGAGTTGGCAAAAATCAATGGCACAAGAAGCACACAGACCAGTGGGTCTGTGGGAGAGGATCTGAACCACTGGGGATCTGTTTTTGTGCACGTCTGCTCTAGATAGGGGAGAAAGACTCAACGAAACTCTTTAAGAAGAAATCACACCAAATGCAAGTAATGGGGGGGGGGGGGGGGGGGGGGGGGGGGGCTTTTCCCGCGATTCGGATTAGATCACGTCGACCGTCTTCGATTCGTTATGATTGCCAACAATGTTTAAATCTCATCACCAAACACCAAAGACCGTCAGATACAAGTTCTATCTGACGGTCTTTGGTGTAAAGTATTCGTTTTATGATACAACAGAACTTTTCTGACTGAAATTGTTAGAGTAACTCCCTCAGGGTATATGTTGTGTTTCCCTTGTAAGCTACTTGGATTAGACTATTTTGTTTATAATGACAGGAAACTGGAGGAAGAGCTGCGTCAGATCGAGGAGCAGAAGGCGCAGTGGGAGGCCACCATCACCGGCTCCAGTCAGACGCGAGCTGATGTGCATTTAGAGGAGGCTCAGGTAAACAGCTCTGATGCTTTGATAATTGTCAAGGTCTGCACCCGTACTTAGTCCAAATTCGAAGCTAGATGCTTCCTCGTTTCTTATTCGAATCGCAAGGTATCTTCCGGCATCAGTTTTCCACAGCACTTTTAATATAGGTACTTTCTTGTCAAGAGTGTATTCATAGATATCTTTTAGACAAGCACGCTCCATCTTAGACTAAATTATCACTTGCCAGCAGATCTGATTGCAGCCAAATGCCAATCTATAAATTAATAAGAACAAAGGGGGGGGGGGGGGTAAAATCTTGCTCATCATCATCATCGCGTGCCTTCAAAACGAAGTTTGGAGGTCATCATGCGAAAAGCTTCTCTATTTAAAGCCGCCTCTTTCAACTTTGGGTAACTAAGCCCTGTCCACCCCCTTATATCTAAATATCTATCTATATCTATATAAAATCTTGCTGAAAAAGTATTAATATCGTTCTTTTTCTTTCAGATAAGAGAATACGAGGAGCTGAAGATGGAAGCGTCTCGCCAAGCGGCCCGTTACCTGCAGGAGTTGGACTCGGTCAACCGCGAGCAGAAGGCCGACCAAGACCGGCTCGACAACGAGATGCGGCGCAAGGGCGAGCTCGAGAACAAGCATCGACAGAAGGTGAGACAGATTCGATGCTGGAAAGCTGGAGATGGAAGCCGTACCGGGTTTTGCTAGTATATTCAAGCCTGCGCGACGACCGCGACGCGTGCGCGAACTGACGCCCTTGAAAAAGGAGGTTCGAAACTAGTCGGGCTAACGTCGACTAAACACGTGAGTATAGCCGGGTGAGAGAGATTACATACTCAAGCCTCCTAAGTTCCACCTGATCACACCTGCATCAATTATGAAATTATCAATTCCCTAAATTGTCCATACTGGGACAAATTCTACAGAAGATATTTCGGAGAGTGTGCCCAAGAATTTTTCGACCTGGGTTCCTCTTTCTACTATCGTATCGCAAGGCATTGTCAAGCTACGATACTGCACCCGTGCGTGGTCGGAATTCCACGGACACGAACGAAGCCTTTTTAAAGCAACCTCGTTTATAGTCCGAACCGCCAAAATATGGAATGCCTTTGGGGCTTCAGTTCTTCTCTCCACTTTTAATACCGATACCTTCAAGTCAAGATAGAATACACATCTTCTAGGCAAGCGTGCTCCAATAGAATGCATCATCACTTGCCAATAGGTTTGATTGCGGCCAAGCGCTTGTCTATAAATTAAAAAAAGTGAAGTTCCCCATTACATCTGAACGCTGTCAGAGAAAACTAGAGTGAGAAAACTCTTGGTTTGGCTACTGCGACGTGAAATCATAAAAAAATAGGGCTAACTGACGTTCGACGTCACTGGCAGGTGTCAAATGTTAGTACATTTGACGCCTGCCAGTGACGTCGAAGCCCCGACGTTTTGTTAGAAGTTCCCTAACTGTGGTGAACTGTGACGCCGTCTACAGAAATGTAATAAAACCCCAACCACTGTCACAGTCTGCACCTCATTGGTTGTTGTCAGGGCCACGAAAGGAACGAGGCGATGAAGCGCGTGGAGAAGCTCAACGAGCACATCAAGAGCTCGGAGCAGGCGTTAGAGGAGCAGAAGAGACTGCGAGCTGAGCTACAGGTATCATTTTTATTAAAAAGAATATTAGCCAAGTTTATTAAGCTGACTAACATTCCCCTTTCCACTTGAACTAAGCGTAAAGCTTGTACTAGGAGTAGGTACGATGATTGTGCAACGGGTGGGGTTTGAACCGGGGACCTTTCAGATATCCGTCCGGTCCTTTAACCGTTGAACTATCGAGGCTCTTTATTTATTTACTTTACTAGCCGACGTCCGCGACTTCGTCCATGGAATTTATACCCTCACTAGCTTATGCTCGCGACTTCGTCCGCGTGGACTACAAAATTTCAAAACCCTATTTCACCCCCTTAGGAGTTGAATTTTCAAAAATCCTTTCTTAGCGGATGCCTGCGTCATAATAGCTATCTGCATGCCAAATTTCAGCCCGATCCGTCCAGTAGTTTGAGCTGTGCGTTGATAGATCAGTCAGTCAGTCAGTCAGTCATTCAAGTCATTCAGTCAGTCAGTCAGTCAGTCACCTTTTCCTTTTATATATATAGATTATAAATGCGAAAGTGTGTTTGTTTGTTTGTCCTTCAATCACGTCGCAACGCTGCAACGGATTGACGTGATTTTTTGCATGGGTATAGATAAAGACCTACTGACATAGGCTACTTTTCATCCCGGAACATCAAAGAGTTCCCACGGGATTTTTAAAAAAAAACATAGTTACGGGCGTACGAAGTTTCGGGCATCAGCTAGTTTTTGATAATTCTTAATCTCTACTTTTTTAAGGGGTTTTACTCGAAATTTCATGACCTTATGAACTGTGAACCTAAAAGACAGTTAATTTAAGAAAAGTAACTGTGTTTTAGTTTCACTTGGTATGAGGCATGGCATCAGAGGGAGATATTGAATTTAAATTGTTTCTAAGAAAACAAGTCCAAATGAAGAATTACAGTTGTGCATCATGTCCTGAGTTACATATAATTTTCTAGGCAGATGTGGGCTCGTGCCGCGGCCGCGCCGCAGCGCTGCAGGAAGCTCTAGAAGACGTAGCCTCTCAGCTCGGCGACGCCAGGGTGGACAAACACGAAGAAGCTCGCAGGAAGAAGAAACAGGAAATTGTAGAGAACTTCAAACGTGAGATACCGGGTGTGGTAAGTTGTACATGCCTCGTGTTCTATCATGGGAATGGGCTGTAATCCGCAAACACACGAATCTATAGTACGCGACAGGTCGAGACAGCAATAGGGGCGGGAACGTCCCGCACACCCGCACAGTCCCCCCGCTAACCCGCTTTATACCCCGATTACCATCTCAACCTGACGAGGACTATATATGGTACAATATGAAATATTAGACACCTAGCACAAGCTTCACGCTTAACGAAAAAAAATGTAATGTTCCAGTATGACCGCATGATCAACATGTGTCAGCCGACTCACAAGCGCTACAACGTCGCCATCACCAAAGTGCTGGGCAAATACATGGAAGCCATCGTCGTGGACACGGAGAAGACCGCGCGTCGCTGCATCCAGGTCCTCAAGGAGCGCATGCTGGAGCCCGAGACCTTCCTGCCGCTGGACTACATCCAGGCCAAACCTCTGAGGGAGAGGCTCAGGTGAGGGGCTTGACATTGTAGTGGACACGGAGAAGACCGCGCGTTGCTGCATCCAGGTCCTCAAGGAGCGCATGCTGGAGCCCGAGACCTTCCTGCCGCTGGACTACATCCAGGCCAAACCTCTGAGGGAGAGGCTCAGGTGAGGGGCTTGACATTGTAGTGGACACGGAGAAGACCGCGCGTCGCTGCATCCTCGAATTGCCACTTCAGCTTCGCAACTCGTTAAGCTATGTTGGTTACTCTGGTTCTCCTACGAATCTCCTCATATCTGATTTGATCACGTAGGGAAACTCCTAGCGTAGCTCTCTCCATCGCTCGCTGAGTGTCTCTCAGCTTTTTTATGAGGCCTATAGTTATGTCTCGGATCCATATGTCATCACTGGCAACGCTCACTGAAGAACTTGGTCTTCAAGCACTGAGGAATTTTGGACGAGAAGACATTTCGTAGCTTCCCAAACGCAGCCGAAGTGAGTGATGTACTCGCCGTCCAATTATTCTACCAGTATTAAAAACATTCTTCCTTTCAGGGACATAAAGGAGCCGAAAAACGTGAAGCTACTGTTCGACGTGCTGCGCTACGAGCCGCCCGCCATACACCGCGCAGTGTTGTTCGTGACCAACAACGCGCTGGTGTGCGAAACGCCCGAGGACGCCTCGCGCGTGGCCTACGACCTCGACCGCACCAAGAACAGCCGATACGACGTGAGTGATGCTTTCTATATAACGTGAAGCTACTGTTCGACGTGCTGCGCTACGAGCCGCCCGCCATACACCGCGCAGTGTTGTTCGTGACCAACAACGCGCTGGTGTGCGAAACGCCCGAGGACGCCTCGCGCGTGGCCTACGACCTCGACCGCACCAAGAACAGCCGATACGACGTGAGTGATGCTTTCTATATAACGTGAAGCTACTGTTCGACGTGCTGCGCTACGAGCCGCCCGCCATACACCGCGCAGTGTTGTTCGTGACCAACAACGCGCTGGTGTGCGAAACGCCCGAGGACGCCTCGCGCGTGGCCTACGACCTCGACCGCACCAAGAACAGCCGATACGACGTGAGTGATGCTTTCTATATAACGTGAAGCTACTGTTCGACGTGCTGCGCTACGAGCCGCCCGCCATACACCGCGCAGTGTTGTTCGTGACCAACAACGCGCTGGTGTGCGAAACGCCCGAGGACGCCTCGCGCGTGGCCTACGACCTCGACCGCACCAAGAACAGCCGATACGACGTGAGTGATGCTTTCTATATAACGTGAAGCTACTGTTCGACGTGCTGCGCTACGAGCCGCCCGCCATACACCGCGCAGTGTTGTTCGTGACCAACAACGCGCTGGTGTGCGAAACGCCCGAGGACGCCTCGCGCGTGGCCTACGACCTCGACCGCACCAAGAACAGCCGATACGACGTGAGTGATGCTTTCTATATAACGTGAAGCTACTGTTCGACGTGCTGCGCTACGAGCCGCCCGCCATACACCGCGCAGTGTTGTTCGTGACCAACAACGCGCTGGTGTGCGAAACGCCCGAGGACGCCTCGCGCGTGGCCTACGACCTCGACCGCACCAAGAACAGCCGATACGACGTGAGTGATGCTTTCTATATAACGTGAAGCTACTGTTCGACGTGCTGCGCTACGAGCCGCCCGCCATACACCGCGCAGTGTTGTTCGTGACCAACAACGCGCTGGTGTGCGAAACGCCCGAGGACGCCTCGCGCGTGGCCTACGACCTCGACCGCACCAAGAACAGCCGATACGACGTGAGTGATGCTTTCTATATAACGTGAAGCTACTGTTCGACGTGCTGCGCTACGAGCCGCCCGCCATACACCGCGCAGTGTTGTTCGTGACCAACAACGCGCTGGTGTGCGAAACGCCCGAGGACGCCTCGCGCGTGGCCTACGACCTCGACCGCACCAAGAACAGCCGATACGACGTGAGTGATGCTTTCTATATAACGTGAAGCTACTGTTCGACGTGCTGCGCTACGAGCCGCCCGCCATACACCGCGCAGTGTTGTTCGTGACCAACAACGCGCTGGTGTGCGAAACGCCCGAGGACGCCTCGCGCGTGGCCTACGACCTCGACCGCACCAAGAACAGCCGATACGACGTGAGTGATGCTTTCTATATAACGTGAAGCTACTGTTCGACGTGCTGCGCTACGAGCCGCCAGCCATACACCGCGCAGTGTTGTTCGTGACCAACAACGCGCTGGTGTGCGAAACGCCCGAGGACGCCTCGCGCGTGGCCTACGACCTCGACCGCACCAAGAACAGCCGATACGACGTGAGTGATGCTTTCTATATAACGTGAAGCTACTGTTCGACGTGCTGCGCTACGAGCCGCCCGCCATACACCGCGCAGTGTTGTTCGTGACCAACAACGCGCTGGTGTGCGAAACGCCCGAGGACGCCTCGCGCGTGGCCTACGACCTCGACCGCACCAAGAACAGCCGATACGACGTGAGTGATGCTTTCTATATAACGTGAAGCTACTGTTCGACGTGCTGCGCTACGAGCCGCCCGCCATACACCGCGCAGTGTTGTTCGTGACCAACAACGCGCTGGTGTGCGAAACGCCCGAGGACGCCTCGCGCGTGGCCTACGACCTCGACCGCACCAAGAACAGCCGATACGACGTGAGTGATGCTTTCTATATAACGTGAAGCTACTGTTCGACGTGCTGCGCTACGAGCCGCCCGCCATACACCGCGCAGTGTTGTTCGTGACCAACAACGCGCTGGTGTGCGAAACGCCCGAGGACGCCTCGCGCGTGGCCTACGACCTCGACCGCACCAAGAACAGCCGATACGACGTGAGTGATGCTTTCTATATAACGTGAAGCTACTGTTCGACGTGCTGCGCTACGAGCCGCCCGCCATACACCGCGCAGTGTTGTTCGTGACCAACAACGCGCTGGTGTGCGAAACGCCCGAGGACGCCTCGCGCGTGGCCTACGACCTCGACCGCACCAAGAACAGCCGATACGACGTGAGTGATGCTTTCTATATAACGTGAAGCTACTGTTCGACGTGCTGCGCTACGAGCCGCCCGCCATACACCGCGCAGTGTTGTTCGTGACCAACAACGCGCTGGTGTGCGAAACGCCCGAGGACGCCTCGCGCGTGGCCTACGACCTCGACCGCACCAAGAACAGCCGATACGACGTGAGTGATGCTTTCTATATAACGTGAAGCTACTGTTCGACGTGCTGCGCTACGAGCCGCCCGCCATACACCGCGCAGTGTTGTTCGTGACCAACAACGCGCTGGTGTGCGAAACGCCCGAGGACGCCTCGCGCGTGGCCTACGACCTCGACCGCACCAAGAACAGCCGATACGACGTGAGTGATGCTTTCTATATAACGTGAAGCTACTGTTCGACGTGCTGCGCTACGAGCCGCCCGCCATACACCGCGCAGTGTTGTTCGTGACCAACAACGCGCTGGTGTGCGAAACGCCCGAGGACGCCTCGCGCGTGGCCTACGACCTCGACCGCACCAAGAACAGCCGATACGACGTGAGTGATGCTTTCTATATAACGTGAAGCTACTGTTCGACGTGCTGCGCTACGAGCCGCCAGCCATACACCGCGCAGTGTTGTTCGTGACCAACAACGCGCTGGTGTGCGAAACGCCCGAGGACGCCTCGCGCGTGGCCTACGACCTCGACCGCACCAAGAACAGCCGATACGACGTGAGTGATGCTTTCTATATAACGTGAAGCTACTGTTCGACGTGCTGCGCTACGAGCCGCCCGCCATACACCGCGCAGTGTTGTTCGTGACCAACAACGCGCTGGTGTGCGAAACGCCCGAGGACGCCTCGCGCGTGGCCTACGACCTCGACCGCACCAAGAACAGCCGATACGACGTGAGTGATGCTTTCTATATAACGTGAAGCTACTGTTCGACGTGCTGCGCTACGAGCCGCCCGCCATACACCGCGCAGTGTTGTTCGTGACCAACAACGCGCTGGTGTGCGAAACGCCCGAGGACGCCTCGCGCGTGGCCTACGACCTCGACCGCACCAAGAACAGCCGATACGACGTGAGTGATGCTTTCTATATAACGTGAAGCTACTGTTCGACGTGCTGCGCTACGAGCCGCCCGCCATACACCGCGCAGTGTTGTTCGTGACCAACAACGCGCTGGTGTGCGAAACGCCCGAGGACGCCTCGCGCGTGGCCTACGACCTCGACCGCACCAAGAACAGCCGATACGACGTGAGTGATGCTTTCTATATAACGTGAAGCTACTGTTCGACGTGCTGCGCTACGAGCCGCCCGCCATACACCGCGCAGTGTTGTTCGTGACCAACAACGCGCTGGTGTGCGAAACGCCCGAGGACGCCTCGCGCGTGGCCTACGACCTCGACCGCACCAAGAACAGCCGATACGACGTGAGTGATGCTTTCTATATAACGTGAAGCTACTGTTCGACGTGCTGCGCTACGAGCCGCCCGCCATACACCGCGCAGTGTTGTTCGTGACCAACAACGCGCTGGTGTGCGAAACGCCCGAGGACGCCTCGCGCGTGGCCTACGACCTCGACCGCACCAAGAACAGCCGATACGACGTGAGTGATGCTTTCTATATAACGTGAAGCTACTGTTCGACGTGCTGCGCTACGAGCCGCCCGCCATACACCGCGCAGTGTTGTTCGTGACCAACAACGCGCTGGTGTGCGAAACGCCCGAGGACGCCTCGCGCGTGGCCTACGACCTCGACCGCACCAAGAACAGCCGATACGACGTGAGTGATGCTTTCTATATAACGTGAAGCTACTGTTCGACGTGCTGCGCTACGAGCCGCCCGCCATACACCGCGCAGTGTTGTTCGTGACCAACAACGCGCTGGTGTGCGAAACGCCCGAGGACGCCTCGCGCGTGGCCTACGACCTCGACCGCACCAAGAACAGCCGATACGACGTGAGTGATGCTTTCTATATAACGTGAAGCTACTGTTCGACGTGCTGCGCTACGAGCCGCCCGCCATACACCGCGCAGTGTTGTTCGTGACCAACAACGCGCTGGTGTGCGAAACGCCCGAGGACGCCTCGCGCGTGGCCTACGACCTCGACCGCACCAAGAACAGCCGATACGACGTGAGTGATGCTTTCTATATAACGTGAAGCTACTGTTCGACGTGCTGCGCTACGAGCCGCCCGCCATACACCGCGCAGTGTTGTTCGTGACCAACAACGCGCTGGTGTGCGAAACGCCCGAGGACGCCTCGCGCGTGGCCTACGACCTCGACCGCACCAAGAACAGCCGATACGACGTGAGTGATGCTTTCTATATAACGTGAAGCTACTGTTCGACGTGCTGCGCTACGAGCCGCCAGCCATACCAATAACGCGCTATTGTCGTCAAGCGCAAGCCTAAAAAATAGTTGACTTCGCATGATTGTCGTGAAGCGCAAGCTTTTAAAAAAAAACTTTACTGCACATGATTCTCAAGCGCAAGCCTAAAAAAGTTGACTGTCCATGATTGTCGCCAAGCGCAAGCCTAAAAAAAAAGTTTATTGCCCACGATTTTCGTCAAGCGCAAGCCTAAAAAAATTTACTGCGCATGATTGTCAAACGCAAGCCTTTTTTTTATTTTATTCAGATACAAGTTAGCCTTTGACTGCAATCTTACCTGATGGTAAAAAAAGATTGACGTCAAGGTCATCTGGGCAGGTATTTAATTCGGGAAATCAGCTGATCCAATGTTGATCACTTATTCATCCTGTATTTCATCACTAGTAATTTTCTAACAGTCGCAGTGGGTGTCATTGTTATTTGATAAAAATATAGTGTTTCCCCACAGGCACTGGCTCTGGACGGTACGTTCTACCAGAAGTCGGGCATCATCTCCGGCGGCTCCCTGGACTTGGCGCGCAAGGCCAAGCGTTGGGACGAGAAGCACCTCTCCCAGCTCAAAGCCAAAAAGGTAACGGTTATTTTTCGATATATTATGCTGAAACTACAAGGAAACTACCAAAAACCCTTCAATAGATACCTGTAAGAATAAATAAAGCGACACATTACGCGACGCGTTACGCGACCGAAAGTTCGGCGGGTGTACTTCTTCTATGCCCTCTATAATAGCCAATATTGTAATAAAATCCATCTTTCTGGGCAATACGTCGCAACCGCACACTACAAAGTGACGACCCCGGCTGACGACGACGCCACGTGCCCCCGTACGTAATTTTTCGTCGCGTAAAGCGCTGAACTAAACGCCCGGCGCCGCCAGTCGGACTGTTCGGCGCGTTTGGTGTGTCACGCCAACTGAATACTACAACCGATATTTCAGTCGCTGAATTATCGGCGCCGTACGTTCAGCACGTGTGTCGCTACCCTAAAACGCCTTACACAAAATCGCATCGTATCGCAATTATTTGCGTTGCGAATTTTCTGACCTTAAATAATGATGAAATGACTTAAATATAACATTATTAGTTTTGAATTAAAATAAAGTTGATTTTCAGGAAAAACTGACAGAGGAACTGCGTGAATCGATGAAGAAGTCGCGCAAGGAGTCGGAACTGACGACCGTCGACTCGCAGATACGCGGCCTGGAGTCGCGGCTCAAGTACGCGCTCACGGATCGGGACACTACGGTAATAAACTGTTACATATTTCCATTGGCAATTTTTGTTTTCCTTCAAAGTCTCCTGAACCCCTTTTTTTTATTAAACCAACTAAACAACTTTTAGAAAAACTTTACTGGTTCGGAAGTCTTTCCTACCGAGAATGTACTGTAGACTAGTTGGTCGCCAGATTGTATTGCGAATTTGCGACGCACTACAACAGCATGCAGTTTCAAAAAGATTCATCATCAAGACTAACAAAACTATAGAAAGTTTTACTAGAGCCCAAAACTATCAGTAAAATTGTTTATAGGTATATAGATAATATTTTAATTCATTTTGAACATTGGTTTTCAGCTCAAACAAATCAAAACACTGGACGCCGAGCTCGCCGAGTTGGAGCGTAGAATGGACATGTTTGGGGTGAGTCTTTTGTAAATCCTAGTTTCAATGTTTTTTGATGTGTTATTTTGCAAATTGTTCACTCGAAATTACTGATAGCTCAAACTATACAAAATGGACGCCGTTTTTTTTGCTTGCGAATAACCATATTATTTTGTTGAAATATCTTCGTAATAATGAATGTACGGTGCGTTCATACGTTAATTTTTGTTTTCACATACTAGGGCTTCTGCAGGAAATCTTTCAAACCGATAAGTTGTCCTTTTGCATGCCCGTTTGATGTTTATGTTTAAGCTTTGGTACAGTCTTCCTAAGCTTTGGTAAGTCTTCCTTATCCCACGCTAAGTGGGGTCGGCACGACATGTCTTCTTCTTCCTCTTCTTCATCCGTCAAAGTATTGTCCACTCCTTTTATACGCATATCCTCTGTCACGCAATCCATCCAGCTATTCTCCTCTTTTTTCCCTTCCACATGCATATTTTGCGTACTATAGTTTTGGTACAAAATAAATTAAAATAAAAACTTTTTTTGCCGACTTTTGACTATTTTTGGGCTTGTAAGCAATATTTTCCCGTTACAATTCTGCGTCTGCAACGAGACTTTTGTGGTTTTTAGCCTCAAATCGAGGAGATCGAGCGCACCATCCGCTCGCGTGACGCGAAGATCCAGGAGATCAAGGAGAACATGAACAACGTGGAAGACGTGGTCTTCCGCGGCTTCTGCAGGGACATCGGCGTCGCCAACATACGGTTCGCATAGTTTTTGTTTTCTTTGAGAGCTTAGGATATATTGTGTCTTAGATAATCGCTGGTATTCTCACGGATGACGGATAGAACTCGGATGACAGAAGTGCAGTGCGTAATCGCCGTTAATGTATGTTGTATGTACAAGTTACTATTGACAAGCAATTATTAAAAAAAAAAAAGACACCTGCCCCATACTTGACTCCTGAAAACATTACACTCCTTTTATGGGCAGTAAGTGTGCTCCTCAACAAATATTTTTCGTCTTATTCAAATAAAAATTGCCTTATCGAAAAATAAACCGTTCGAGCTTAGTTTATGACGTTGCAACTAGCCTATTTTTTAGGGTGAGATCTATAGAGCGCACTCTGACTTTGCTAAGACTTAAGACAGAGTTAAAAGAAGACAGATGTATATCTCTCACATAAATTTGTCTCGTTTTAATGCAATCTTATGTCTGAGCAAAGTCAAAGTGCGCTCTACAGATCTCAGCCTTAATGTATCCGTACATGTCAATGGACACCAGCAGGGCGATTGTCTAAAACCTGCATCAATCATTATTACAATCTCAATTGTTCTGAATGGCTGAATTTGTGCGATTCTTGTTGCAACAATGCATTGTAGCCAATAGTGAGCGAGCGTTAACCAATCAGAGATGATTGCGATCGTGACATTGTAGCTGTCATTCTACCGCAATCGCGCAGTATGGGTATGTTTACATCGATACTTGAAGTGGACATTATGTATGGCACGGTGTGATTGTGTTGGCCGCAGTCAGTACGAGGAGAGGGAGCTGCGCGCGCAGCAGGAGCGCGCCAAGAAGCGGATGGAGTTCGAGGCGCAGATCGACCGAATCGCTTCCAACCTGGAGTTTGAGCGGTCGCGCGACACGCAGAGTGAGTACACACTACTCTCTTGTAGTTCGCGACAGGGTATGAGGCGGGGGGACGCGCCGCACACCCGCGCCGGGTTAACCGGGGGATGTGTGGGTGTGCGGAGCGTCCTCACCCCAATTGCTATCTCAACCTGTCGCGTAAAAAAAATTAAGCCCACACAAAACCAAATCTATATATATAAAAGGAGAAGGTGACTGACTGACTGACTGACTGACTGACTGACTGATCTATCAACGCACAGCTCAAACTACTGGACGGATCGGGCTGAAATTTGGCATGCAGATAGCTATTATGACGTAGGCATCCGCTAAGAAAGGATTTTTGAAAATTCAACTCCTAAGGGGGTGAAATAGGGTTTTGAAATTTTGTAGTCCACGCGGACGAAGTCGCGAGCATAAGCTAGTGATACACTAATTTTGTGGAAGGTTTGCGACTTGATAGTAATTCAGGCCCTTTTCGCTGGGAATGGCCGCCAAACCGAACAACTGCTTGAAGGTCGCCATCTTTTATCGAAGTGGCACCGAGTTATCATCCTTACTCTGTGACGGACTAGTGAGTGCCCATAGAAATAGAAACTGTTGTAGGAATATCACAATACTGTTTTGATAGTTACGCTCTCGTAACTCAGTCTTACGAATAAGAAAAAATACAGATGGTGCTTACTTTTCAATTTAGCAACTTTTGCGTACTTTTTTATTGAATGGATAATTTAAAATGGTTAGCCATTTAATTTTTTTGCAATATATTTTTTATCCTATTTTTCATTAATCTTGTTTTACAAATATGTTCCCACCACTTTAGTGAGGCAGCAATGGGAACTTATGTGGTTTATTCCTGGTAATTTTATTTGTGTTTTATTTAGTTGGATTATCATGATTTAGATTGTGAGTAAAATCAGGCGAAGACATTTATTCAGTAATATTCATGTTTTGATTTGTACGTTTAAAGAAACTTAGTTGATAACACGATACAGAATACAACAACGCCATCTAGTTCCGTATATAATTTTATGTATTTTGTTTTGTTACAATAATCTTATACTTCACAATTGAACAAACTGCTTAGTCTATTGCAGTAATTAATGTAGTTTATTTTCCTTAGTATTTAATGGCATAACTTGTTGTACAAGTAAACCTGTATGTGAGCACTACGATTCACCCTCAGAGTACTGCTGCAGCTTCGTGATGAGGGGAACCTTATTTGTTCCACGATTTATATTTGAGTAGGTAATAGATTTCCTTACATATTTGTTAGCAGTGTATTATTGTATTTTTTTCCTAACATCCGTACCCTAACCTTATATAAATGCGAAAGTGTATTTGTTTGTTGGTTTGTCCTTCAATCACGTCGCAACGGAGCAACGGATCGACGTGATTATTTGCGTGGGTAGATATAGTTAAAGACCTGGAGAGTGGCATATACTACTTTTTATCCTGAAAAATCAAAGAGTTCCCACGGGATTTTTAAAAAACCTAATTCCACGCGGACGAAGTCGCAGACATCAGCTAGTACTTAAACAAACAACTTTTGATGGAAGTAACACAGGCACAAAAAAAACGGCCAAGTGAGAGTCAGACTCGCGCACTGAGGGTTCCGCAGTAGGTAGTGTCGTATTTTTTTTGTCATTTTTCACCATGAACACAGATGAAGTTTTTAAATTTTATTTCTCAACGCAAACTGATAAGATAAAGCTTTGCCGCCAAGCGATTTAGCGTTCCGGTACGATGCCGTGTAGAAACCAAAGGTGTATGGATTTAGTAAAAAACTGCCATACTCCTCCAGGTTAGCCCGCGTCCGTCTCAGCCTGCATCATCACTTACCCATTGTTGATTGTTGCGTTGTGATCAGAGAACGTGACTCGTTGGGAGCGCACTGTGCAAGACGGAGAGGACGAGCTGGAGGCCAGTCGGCAAGCGGAGGCCAAGCAGCGGCAGGACATCGACCGCGAGCTGCGGCGCGCGGACGCGCTCAAGGCGGACCGCACCGCCGCGCGCGCCGCGCAGGACAAAGTGGACGACGCCGTCTCGCAGGTCACTGTGTTATATGTGTTTGTTTGTTGATTTGTCCTTCAACCACGTCGCAACGGACCAACAGATCTACGTGATTTTTTCATGGGTATAGTTAAAGAACTGGAGAGTGACATAGGCTACTTTTTATCCCGGGAAAACAAAGAGTTCCCACGGGATTTTCAAATACCTAAATCCACGCGTACGACGTCGCGGGCAGCAGCTTGTCTAAATATATAAAAAGAAAAGGTGACTGACTGACTGACTGATCTATCAACGCACAGCTCAATTTACTGAACGGATCGGGCTGAAATTTGGCATGCAGATAGCTATTATGACCCCTATTTAACCCCTTATTAAATTTAACCCCTAAGAGGTGAAATATGGGTTTTAAGTTTGTGTAGTCTACGCGGACGAAGTCGCGAGCATAAGCTAGTATAGTACATCGGTACTCTACAGAATATATTTCGGAGAGTATGCCCAAGGATTTTTGGTCTTGGTTCCTGCTTCACCTTTCTACTATCGTACTGCGAGGCATCGCCAAGCTCTGCACCCGTAGTCGGGTTTTAATTCCACGAACTCGTACGGAACGATTTGACTCCTCGTTTCTAATTCGAACTTCTAATTTAGACATGTGTCCGCTATAGCTTAACTTAACTGAAAACCGCTGCCGTGCCTATAGCGTACCATAGCGTTATTGTCGTAGCTAACAACGGTTATCAGCTAACATCTATGACGAACCACCTGACAACGCAACGCTGCCAACTGGCAACTGACAATGCATTGTTTGGTTTTTTGGTAACTAGAAACGCAATAATTATGCCTTCTCTTTCTTTTTTTTCACTGAAAGCTGAGAAGGAGCGGTTATTGGCTACCGGCTTAGTAACTAAGAACTTGATAAACCAAAGCCGACCTTATCTCTATTAAGCTAAGGCTTAACTGTATACAAGTACTTGTCCATTACACTTTGATCTATCAATTTTAATACAGTTAGCCTTAGAATAATAGAGATAAGGTCTTCTTTGGTTTATCAATCTTCGTGAAATGTTTTTGGTTAACTGGATTGTGTCAAACTATTCGTGCAGGCGTCCACTATAGTTTGACCTATGTCAATGATCATTATAATTAAACTTTGCTGCTATGAACTTAAGGTTGTGATTACTTCACAATATTCATGAAAGTAAAATTGGTTTTATTTTAGTGAATATGCGCGCGCTAGCTATACAGACGGTATTGATACGGCAGCTAGCTTAGTTACTACTACGGAAACCGCTGCGCGTTGCGCATATTAAATTAGTTGAAACACAACTCTGATACCGATATTCGGCAACGGTTATCAATATTGGTATTGAAACTAAATAACTGTTGATTAACCGTTGCCAGAAATAGCCAATAACGCCCATCTTTAGTCTATATACTGTTCCGGTGTCGGTCTTTCGCTCCAAGTTTAATATAGGTAGCTTCAAGTCAAGAGACTAAACATAAATAATAATATGTATATTGTATGGTGTATGGCAGGCTCGCAAGGATGTGGCCAGCGTACAGAAGGAGATCCAGACGATCCAGAAGCAGATCGCGAGCATCGAGGCGCGCATCGAGAGCCGCCGCAGCGAGCGACACAACATCTTACGACAGTGCAAGGTCATTGCTGTGCAAGCTTCTTCTCTGTCGCTAAGCTCCGTCAACAGCTTAACGACAGAGAAAGAATGCTGAATCAAAACTGTATTCTTTTTGGTTATCACTATTTTCACAATATCACTTAAACTTGTTAGAATTATCAAAGCTGTAAAGTAACTCATTCCCAAGCTTTCTTATCATTTAGAATATAATCCCTTACATTGTAATACTAGAATTTACAATAAGTTTACGTTTTGCGAAAACTTTGAACTTATTGAGAGACATCACCAATATATGTCTTCTGAGAGCTTTTAATGAAAACTTACACAATAGGTACGATATTTTACACCAAGCAAGAAAAAACCTAAAAATGTATTAACAAGATAGTTTTAGCAATAAGCAATCAAAAAATGTTAATTTCAGTTCATAAAATTATATAATGAATTTTATAACTCATTTCATTTTTTTATCTGTTCTACAAAATATTCTAAACACACGAAGCTGATGACGCCATGATGAATTCCGACTTTGACGTCACATGGATTGAAGTTGTTATGTATTTCACTAAGAAATGTCGTTGTTTATCAACCCGTGTGACGTCATTACAACTCATAAATCTAAAAAGATGGCGGGTGGCTTTTTTGTGGCGAAATTTGAAATGCAAAATTTAAACGCATTTTATTGCACTTATTGATCGAATAAACTTTTTGTAAATTTTTTGGTAGGTTATTATCATTTTACGGCGATTACGCACTGCGCTCCCGTTATCCGAGTTCTATCCGTCATCCGTGAGAATACCAGCGATTATCTACGACATAAATGTCATAATTTTCACGAACTCGGATCGGATGCAGTGCATCTCCGCTCCTATCATCCGTTCTTAGGATTAAATTAGGACACTTTCAAACAAGGGCAAAATACCCTACTGTGAATTTTTTTTGATGATAATTTGGTACGTTGTTCAGATCGACGACATAGCGATCCCACTGCTGGAGGGCACCCTGGCGGACACGACGGACGAGTCGGAGCTGTCCTCCTACTCCAGCGGCGCGCAGTACCAGCGGGACTCCCGGTAACACTTGAACTTTCATATACTTCATCATGATCAACCCATCTCCGGCTTAGAATAGAATAGAATATATTTTTATTCAAGTAAACTTTTACAAGTGCTTTTAATTCGTCGACTAGTTTAATTTACCACTGGTTCGGAGTGCCGTTCCTACCGAGAAGAAGAAGAACCAGCAAGAAACTCTACGGTTGCTTTGCTCTTTTCAAGTGATCAATTTACAATATTATTATACCATACTGTACAAGGAATTGCAAGAAAACTTGGATTTGACTCTCTCCAGCAATGTACGGGCATTGCTGGAGAGAGTCAAATCCAAGTTTTCTTATCATTTACATAGTCTTCCACTGTATAATATGCTATGCTTACTACAGAACACGGGTCTCCTCTCAGAGTGAGAAGGGTTTTGGCCATTGCGGATTGGTAGACTCCACACACCTTTGAGAACATTATGGAGAACTCTCAGGTATGTAGATTTCCCCACGATGTTTTCCTTCACCGTTAAAGCAAGTGATATTTAATTACTTAAATTAAAACGCACATAACTTCGAACGATCGAACCCCCGACCTCCAATCAGAAGGCGGACGTCCTTTTTAACCGACTTCAAAAAAAGGAGGAGG
Organism: Maniola hyperantus; assembly: GCF_902806685.2. Lineage (NCBI taxonomy): Eukaryota > Metazoa > Arthropoda > Insecta > Lepidoptera > Nymphalidae > Maniola > Maniola hyperantus. The sequence goes on from NC_048550.1 coordinate 679,175, forward strand.
TTCTCAATTCGTCGAAATCTTTTTTTTTTTTTTTTTATGTATGTTCCCCGATTACTCGAAAACGCCTGGACCGATTTTGAAAATTCTTTTTTTGTTTGAAAGGGTATACTTCAAAGTTGGTCCCATTTCAATTTGGTGAAGATCTGATGAACATCTTCGAAGATAGATAATGGAACTCCTCAACGGATAAGAGTAAATTGCTCGCGATCAGTGTAATAGCTTAGTAAACAGTAGATTTTTAACCAGTCATAGCATAATTCCATGGGGCCACTAAAAATTGTGAAATAAAAATTTTTTACAAAAAAAAAAACCGACTTCGTTACACAAACACTAAAAATTGAAAAATAATTTAATTTATTACCGAATATATTATGTATACAAGAGTTAATATAGTTCCATAATAATATTTTTTGGGGTCGGTGCCAATGAGGTGCCATTGTGGAGTCCCATAAAAATATGAAGTCTAGACGATTCGCGCAGCTAAAGCTAATTGGCACCGACCCCAAAAAATATTATTATGGAACTATATTAACTCTTGTATACATAATATATTCGGTAATAAATTAAATTATTTTTCAATTTTTAGTGTTTGTGTAACGAAGTCGGGTTTTTTTTTTTGGAATTTTTTTTTATACATCTTTATTACCTATTATCCAAACGAAGATCCAACCAAATGTTCCTCCCAGTGTTGGGGATAATACGCAGAGAAACTTTCAGCTTTTATAAAATGACGAAGGTCTGGCACGCGCTGGCTCAATTAGTTAGGACGATGTTGAGGTGTCCTTCGGTGAGCTGGATGTGGTGTTTGCCTGCAGGGTGCGCGTCGACTACCGCTCGCTCGGCGAGGCGCTCAAGGAGCTGGACGAGGCGGACGAGATCAAGCGCAAGGCCGACAAGCTGCAGAAGGCGATCAACTCGCTGCAGAACACGGTCGACAAGATACAGGCGCCGAACATGCGGGTCTGCATCTAATTTAGAGCCTCGATAGCTCAACAGTTAAAGGAGTGGACTGAAAACCGAAAGTTCGCCAGTTCAATTCCCACCCGTTGCACTTTTGTCGTACCCACTCCTAGCACAAGCTGGAGGGAAAGGGGAATATTAGTCGGCAATTAACTTGGCTGATATTCTTTTTTTAAAAAAAATCTAAATATATAAACGGAAAAGCTGACTGACTTACTGATCTATCAACGCACAGCTCAAGCTACTGGACGGATCGGGCTGAACTTTGGCATGCAAATAGCTATTAAGATGTAGACATCCGTTAAGAAAGGATTTTTGAAAATTTAACCCCTAAAGGGGTGAAATAGGGGGTTGAAATGTAAGTAGTCCACAGGGATTTATATTTGCACTAGCTGATGCCTGCGACTTCGTCCGCGTGGAATTAGGTTTTTCAAAAATCCCGTGGGAACTCTTTGATTTTTCGGGATGAAAAGTAGTAGTAGCCTATGTCACTCTCCAGGTCTTTATCTATACCCATGCATGTCAATCCGTTGCAGCGTTGCGACGTGATTGAAGGACAAACCAACAAACAAACACACTTTCGCATTTACAATAAGGGTACTGATAAGCTTTTTACAATAAATACCCTTTATTCGGCCAAAAAAAAATACAAACAGATAGAGCACCATTGTCTCAAAGAGCTTTAGAGGTCTCAAATATAAATATTTTGCAATCGTTATTAAACTTTATGTTCAAGTGTTAAGGTTTATAATAAACTGAAGTTTAAACTGAAAACTTTTTTCTACGTTTCGTAATAATAAACATAGATGTGTATATGTGTGCAAACCGGCCCACTTGAACGATTTGAATTCGTTTGTGAGCCCTCGTCTATACCTACTAAGTCAATGGTCAGGTTAATAAAGTCCTATATTTTCAGGCAATGCAAAAGTTGAACGAAGTTCGTGAGAAAGTGAACGCCACAAACGAGGCGTTCGTGGCGGCGCGGAAACGTGCGCACAAAGCCAGGCTGGCCTTCGAGAAGGTACCTGCTGATTACTGATAGCACGCCGCTTGGTAGTGTGACCCGCAGTCCCGTACCTCAAAAGTCTGTCTGTCAACAAACCTATACGGTACTTCCCGTTAACCTAGAATTATGAAATTTGGCAGGTAGGTAGGTATTATAGCAGACATTAGGGGAAAATCTGAAAACCGTGAATTTGTGGTTACATCACAAAAAAAAAATGTTAATGAACAAAATAGTTAGTTTTTTCAACTTTCAAAGTAAGATTGCTTTACCAAGTGGAGTATCATATGAAAGTAAGATTGCTTTACAAAGTGGAGTCTTTACCAAGTGGAGTATCATATGAAAGTAAGATTGCTTTACCAAGTGGAGTGTCATATGAAAGTAAGATTGCTTTACCAAGTGGAGTATCATATGAAAGTAAGATTGCTTTACCAAGTGGAGTATCATATGAAAGTAAGATTGCTTTACCAAGTGGAGTATCATATGAAAGTAAGATTGCTTTACCAAGTGGAGTATCATATGAAAGTAAGATTGCTTTACCAAGTGGAGTATCATATCATATCCGAACCAGTGGTAAATTAAAACTACCTGACTATTCATAAGCACTTTTAAAAAGTTTACATGAATAAAAAAACATTCTACTCTATTCTATTCTATTCTATTCTATTCTAAAGAGCTTAACCTGTACATTCTAAAACAGATTTTACTTATTTTTATGCATAATAGTTTTTGATTTATCATGCGAAATGTCGAAAAAATACGACTGTAGTAACCCTCGGTGTGCGAGCCTGACTCACACTTGGCCGGTTTAGTACTAATAATGTTGAGAACTATAGAGCGTACTTTAACTTTGCTCAAACTTAAGGTTTAGTTAAAATGAGACCGATTTGTGTCAGCACTATAACGCTCGTTTTAACAGTGTCTTAAATCTGAGCAAAGTCCAAGTTCGCTCTATAGATCTCAGCCTGAGAGTGTTCGGGACTACCAGTACGTCATAAAGCAGTTGTTCATTTGGCAGGTGAAGAAAGAACGGCACGACAAATTCGTGGACTGCTTTGAGCACGTTTCGAATGAGATCGACGCTATCTATAAGGTATGTACTTCACATTTTTGTATTTTCTAAACTTTTCTTTTGTGTACTAAAAAGATTTTTTGATACTTTGGATACTCCCAAGAAATGATAATCGTTGTCTTTAAGTATTGTTTACCGGTTATGTACCTTATGCCGCGTGGGGCGCTTAAGCCGTGTACAACGCGTAAAATTTACTTCCTCACGCGCCATTTTAACTTTATATCTCAAATTTCACGTTAAAAGTACGATTTTAGTCCTTATAAGGTGAACCGTACTTTTGACGTAACAATTGAGCCATAGATTTAAAATGGCGCGTGAGGAGTCATTTTATACGGACTATACCCTAGTTTACACCAACCTTACAATAACAAGCAAGTTGTTGTCGACAACATTTATCAAATACATTGGTATTTACATATATTGGTATAACATTGGAACCCTCGTAGCTTCAGTTTTAAGTTTGCGTTATAATTATCACCACTATATCTTACAAATCTAACGCCATACCAGACCATCAATAAGAGTAATTTATTACCTATTTTGAATAAATCATTTGACTTTGACTTTGACATTTATTTTTTGGTCCTTCGACCCGGATTATACGCTGACATGATGCTCGATCCAGGCTCTAGCGATGAACCAGTCAGCCCAAGCATTCCTCGGTCCAGAGAACCCTGAAGAGCCCTACTTGGACGGGATCAACTACAACTGCGTGGCGCCCGGCAAGAGGTTCCAGCCGATGTCCAACCTGTCCGGAGGGGAGAAGACCGTAGCTGCGCTTGCGCTGCTCTTTGCGATACACAGGTTAATTGAGGGTTAGATAAGGGGGTAGCGTTTCGATTCATGGGATGTAAGGGTAGATAAAGGGGGTTTCGATTCTTGGAGAGTATGGGTTGGCAAGGGGGTGGCGTTCCAATTCGTGGGGAGGTAAGGGTAGGTAAGAAAGGAAATATGTATTGTTTTTGAAACAAAGCCTCTTAACGGATATTTGAGACTAGATAAACGCGACTTCGTCCGCGTGGATTTAGTTCCCGTGGGAACTCTTTAATTTTCCGGGATGAAAAGTAGCCTATGTCCTTCCCCGGGATGCAAGTTATTGCTGTACCAAATTTCGTCAAAATCGGTTTAACGGCTGGGCCGTGAAGTACTCAATTGAAATTTCCGTGATCGATAAATTAAAAAAAAGAGAAAAAAAAGAATTGCTTCGCTTCTGTCCGGTGCGCGGTGCCCCGCAACACCTCAATCTTTTTTTTTTTTATGAATTAAGATGTTAAATGTTTGTACAGCTACCAGCCAGCGCCGTTCTTCCTGCTGGACGAGATCGACGCGGCGCTGGACAACACCAACATCGGCAAGGTGGCCTCCTTCATCCGCTCCAAGAAGGGCTCGCTGCAGACCATCGTCATCTCGCTCAAGGAGGAGTTCTACGGCTGCGCGGACGCGCTCGTCGGCATCTGTTCCGCGGTAACCACACATTTATCATAGTAGGTAGATGACAGGTCACGAACAAAATGATATCGCTTAAGTGACCACATTTGCACACATACAAGGTGTTACCAGAAAGCTCGCAAAAACGAAGACAGGTGTAGTATTGATGATTACTGATTAGGTTCTACAAAAAGAAAACGCGAAAAAAAAAATAAAAAAAACATATTTTTTAATAATTCACAATATATTGGAAATAAAAATCTGACTGACGCTAGAGTTACGTAAATAAGCCACTCGGAGTCCATGCCGCGTCAGAGGTGGAGCATTGACCCGAGTTTAGCATGCTAACATTGCAGATTTTAAAAATACCAAATCACTATAACTACAATATAAGGCATTGGCATTGGATTGTATTTAGGTAGTATAATAATAACCCTAAGTTTTCGCTAGCGTTCTAGTTACACATTGTATATATACACATCTTACATAGACATAAACTTACAAAAAAAGATAATCCCTCTGAAATCTTGTTTCACGGGGAATTTTTAAAGGCACGTTTTGGCTCTATTATTTAGTGACCTTATTTTCGGGCCGTTTTTGTAGCACTTAGTGTTGCAAATGTAAGCTATTCTCCTTCCTTCTGAGAGACAAACCAACACCGGCCAGTGCTGGGTCGTTGATGATGACGATGATGATATTGATTTGTTTTGTTCCAGCCGGCAGACTGCCTCGTCAGTGACGTCATGACGCTCAGCCTCGAGACGTATCTCGATTAGAATATACGTTCATTTATTTTTATTGTTTATGACATTGTTTTTTAATTACTTTTTGAGGTTGACATTGTGGCTAATTCTGTTGTACACAATCTCTAAACTAAACTAAAATGATGCGTCTAAATCTATTGCTATCCCTTTCATAAATTTGCCTGCAGAAAAGGATAGCACTAAATTTAGACCTGTTAAATTAGTTTAGTTTAGAGATTGTGTACAAGAGAATAGGCCCCAGTGTTTTTTTAATTACTTTTTGAGGTTATGACATTGTTTTTTTTGTCAAAATATCTGTCATAACGTCAAAAAAGCTATTGGAAAATTGACTCTTAGGACCACTTGCACCAAACTGCTTTAGTTAAGTGTTGTTATGATGTCACCTATTGACAAGTTTATTCTGTAGTTAACAAGAAAAGGACACTGACTTCTGGTGGGAGGCTTCGGCCGTGTCTAGTTATCAACCTACCGGAAAAAACAGTGCCGCCAAGCGATTTAGCGGTACGATGCCGCGTAGAAACCGATAAGGGGTATAGGTTTAATGAAACTCCTATACCCCTTTCAAGTAAGCCTGCTTTATCACTTACCACCAGGTGAGATCGCAGTCAAGGGCTAACTTGTATCGGAATTCAATAAACTTGAAGACATTGATGGGTTGGTGCAAGTGCGCCTTATCTTAGTTGTTAGCACGCGGCAGAAAATAATGTACATCGACCTTTAGAAGGAGATAGCGGATTTGTAGAGCATTGTCTCTGTCGTTGAGATCGACAAAACGTCATACAGATATGAGTGACAGGGACAACGCTCTACAAAGCCGAAATGTCATTCTAAAAGCCGATGTACATTATTTTCTGCCGCGTACTCATAAGTTATAGTCCGTGACAGGTCGAGATGGCAATTGGGGTACGCCTCGTTTCCCGATTACCATCTCGCCACGCCCGCGCTCGCCTGTACTGGGTTAGCGTGGGGGGTGTGCGGGTGTGAGGGGCGTTTCCTCCCCGATTGCCATTTGGACCTGTCGCGGACTATACATAAGTTTGTCTTTAATTCTCTATGGATTGCCCGGTGTGACTGTAGGGTTGACAGACTTTAGATATAATATATATTATGACAGTATAATATAGTATGACATACAAAAACTTTCAACTGTACAAACTTCCAGCTGGGCTGGGAGAGTACTTTTGTATGGATCTTTATTTATACCTGACCGCACTAGCGGGAACGTGTTTTTATATTATATTACATTATGTTTTATTCGAGTTAGGGCGCAAACACACTGGGTTGACGCTTTGATGTTCAATGCTACTCCAGAATGCGTTAGTGCGTTGCGTCACGCCACGGCACTAGTTTGTTTGAACCCTTATAAAACAAGTAGCTTATTTTAAAATGTATGTATTTCATAATAAACTATTTGCCTTATAAGTAAAACAAGTAAACTATTTAAAAATAAGTAATGAACTCCCTCTCCCTTGCACAGCGACGTTTGCGAATTGTGCGAGCGAGAGCTACTATTCTATTCCGAGAAAGAATAACAAAAACAATTAATAGGCCATGGACTTGCAACTTGTCATGTTTATCTGCTCAAATACTATATTTAACGAGTGCTAAATATAGCTCTAAGATGCACACACATTAATATCAGGATACATTGTGATGTTATGTAAATGGAATGGCTCGAATGATAAAAAAAAGTGAATTTCAGATTTTTTTACTTAGCAACACCGCATATAAGGGGACAGCGTGACACTTCACAAGATGGCGGCGTTAGTTCCGATTTTGGCCACGCGCCAAAAGATTCTTGTCGCACTTTAGAGTAATATTATGCAGTGACATTTCAATGAAAATGACATTGAAGTTTAATTACGTTTCTTTGGATGCTAGATTATGTATGTATGTATGTATGTATGTATATACTTTATTGCACCACAGAAACACAAATGACAGGTTACAAAAAGAAATCTTAATAAGTAGGTACAAAAAGGCGGTCTTATCGCTAAATAGCGATCTCTTCCAGACAACCTTAACGCTAGGGAAAAAACGAACAAATGGACAATGGGAGGTGGTGTAAAATAAACCTAAATACCAATAGGTAAATAAACTAAACCATATACTAAGAATATAAAATACATATTGTTGATACACTAATACATACAAATAAAATATAATAGACATACATAAGACTACATAGATATATATACACATATAGATTTAAATAATAAACTATGCTGTTACTGATGATAGCAAAGAGATAGGTAATGATCTTTGACGTCAATTTTAAATTTGTTAAGGGATTCAGCACGATGGGTTTGCGAGGGAAGCTCGTTCCATAAACAGATAGCAGTGACCGTGAAGGAATTCCTAAAGTATTTTGTCCGATGTGTAGGTGGCGCTAGAATAAGTTTTCCCGCTGATTATTTTTGTTGTATAGACAATGGACATCGCAAACAAAGGCGCACGCCTCCCAAAGTATATTGTATAAAATAGGATAGATTATATTTTTATTAAAGTAAACTTTTAGTTGAATCGTCACTAGTTTAATTTACCACTGGTTCGGAATGCCGTAAATTAAACTAGTTGACGATTCAAAAGCACTAGTTTACTTGAATAAAAATATTATATTCTATAAAATCGCTCCATGAAAGTTGAAAAGTTGTCCTAAGGAGCGGCGCACATCGCTGCATTTTTCAACATTCATGGTGCGTAATTAACTTTTTGTTCTTTGGATTAGTGGTAAATAACTACAACAGTTAGGTTCGATATGGAGCTCTTTATTTACAATAAAATATCTATCTTACAATTCATATCAACTAGTGTTATTTAACACCACCCTCGGACCGTCCACACTTCAAGGCGAACTTAATTTAATTTTCCTGTAGCGTCAAATGAATAGTTAAAACAAAAAATAAGTAAAGAACAAGAAAAAATTCACATGAAGTGATCCTCACGCAGACGATAGCGAGAATGAAACCGATTTTTGTACCACTACCGAAAGATGAGACCGGAAAAGCACGGCAAATTTAAAAATCAATATGACAGCTCTGAAATTAGTATGACAGACCAGTGGCCCTACCGCGGTTGTTTGACAGCTACAATGTCACGATCGCATTCATCTCTGATTGGTTAATGCTCGCTCACTATTGGCTACAATGCATTGTTGCAACAAGAATGGGACAAATTCAGCCAATCAGAACAATTGAGATTGTTATAATGATTGATGCAGGTTTTAGACAATCGCCCTACTGGAATAACCTAATTTGATACTTTACTTATTTTTATTTCTGTTCTATCAAATTAGGTTATTGGTAAAACTAGAAGTAAAGTGTACCCGTTAAATGTGGATCGTTCCGAGTAAATTCCCGTAACGTAACGTACAGTAAATGTTAGTTAGCACTTTTTGTTTATCACTTGACCGACCGGTCTATTGCGCCGATTCCTTAACGTACAATTAACAACATAAGAGCGATCACGCACTCATCCGATCCGAATCCGTGAAAATACGGATATAAAAAATATCTATGTCATATGTCACAAGCTACCATACAATTAGTTCTTTGACAACTTCTGAACGTATTTTCACGGACTCGGATCGGATGAGTGCGTAACCGCCGTAAGAATAAGACAATTGGTGTGAAATGCAACTGTACATATTTGCCGAATGGACCCTTATTCGCTGGGGAAGAATACACGTCAAAACGACCTTCAAATTGCCACCATAAGGTAAAATATCCTTTGCACATCGTAAAACTGTAAGGTCTATTTTCGCTTAGACGGTAAATAGATTTTGGAGATAGTTATAAAAGTCTGAGCCTTAGATAAATTTTAATGTACCTAGGTACTGAAAGTTATTGTAAAAAATAGTAAAGCAATTGAGTTTTCGACTCTATCTCACTCAAGAGAGTCGAAAACCGATTTTTATTCTGCAAGGGTATGTCTAACATAGGTTCACAGGTAACTTTGTTAGTTTCTTTATTCCTAGCTTTGTTAGATTCTTTACCCAATTTAGCTCAAAACAACAAACATAAAATATCGCAATTAGCTCTATTATAAGGTCATTTTTGTAAAACAAACAAGGGTCCCTCGTTCTTATGGTTTTAAACCTTTCCAAATTCATACTATCTACAGGGTACTAAACAATCTATACGTTATAACTATTTACAGTCTCCGACGAGACAACGGTAATGTGAAGCATCGACAATACGGTACTTTACACCAGGCGAGAAAAAATCTAAAATGTATAAACAAGACAATTAGAAATAGGCAATCGAAAAATGTTAATTTCAGTTTATGAAATTATGTCATGAATTTAAAAATTTATTTTAAAGATTTCACTTTTTTATCTGTTCTACAAATATCCAAAACGCATGATACCGTAGCCGCCATGTTGATTCCGACTGTGACGTCATATGGATTGAAATTGTAATGTATTTCACTAAGAAAACACCGTTTGCTCGCCAGTCAGAGTGACGTCATCACAGCTCATGAACCTAAAAAGATGGTAGGCGTTTTCTCGGCGAAATTTAAAATGCAAAATTTAAATGCATTTTTATTGCACTTATCGATCGAATAATTTGTTTGTAAATTTTTTTGGTAGTTTGTTATCACTTTAGGATCCAATGACACTTTTCAAAAAAGGGTAAAATACCCTATCACCGATCACGTACATCACCTCAAGGAGCCATTCAACCTTTATTGTAAACGAGCTGATGCCCGCGACTTCGTACGCGTGGATTTAGGTTTTTAATCCCGTGGGAGCTCTTTAATTTTCCGGGATAAAAAGTACCTTGCCCGGGATGCAAACTACCGCTGCCTGTACCAAATTTCGTAAAAATCGGTTGAACGGCTGTGCCGTGAAAGTCTAGCAGACAGACAGTCAGATAGATTATACCCTGGATTAACACATAGGCTATTTTATCCCGAAAAATCAAAAGTTCACGCGGGATTTTGAAAAATGAAAATCCACGCGGACGAAGTCGCGGACATCAGCTAGTTTATAATATAAGTAGGGATGGATTTAGGTGCTAGAATCGTGCGCTCCACCTGTATTATACATTCATGGTCGAGACGCAAAAAATCTCATATAATAAACTTCGTTCACGAAAAAAAAAGTGAAATCGCTTTTTTTTTTATCAATAAGGTAATTGTTATGTGAAAATTGTTAACTTTACTATAATCAGTAGGTATTGTTAGATGCTTTACATTCGAACAACAAATTCATTAGCTAGAAAATTAAATAACTTCCTATAATGTAAATACACAAATTCAAACGTTTGCAATGAGCAGCTATACAGGTTAGACGATGTAAAACGGAATTTATACAAAGTGAGGTTTTCATAAAATACTTAATTCCATAAAATTAAAATCAGAGAAAAGCTTGGTTTAGCTATAAGTTTTTCTATGATATAGTGCACGCAAATCAAGTAGTCTATCTGAACACAAGGTTTGTTATCCTTAGTCTCTGACCTGCGTAAACGGCGGTTTCGTAACTTCAGAGTGGACTACCTACTTGTTTTGCAAAAAAAAAATAGGGTCTTTGAATGTAGACATAAAATGATGAGATGATTTGTATAGCGGATATATAATGAATTCTAACCCATAAACAATATTGGGCTAGAATTCATTATTAGAGAGAATAATTAAAAAAAATAGATTTTTCGTTATTTTTAACATAATTATTAACGTCACGCTGTATGGAAGGCGATTAATAACGTCATAGTGCGTAAACGACAAATGTTTTTCAATTTTTTAATATAAAAATATTTTCCCAAAGAAATTACTCTATTATGTAAAAAAATTGAAAAATATTTGTCGTTTACTCCTTGTGACGTCATTAAACACCTTTCGTACAGCGTGACGTTCATGTTAAAAATCAATAATAATTTTTTTTTTTAAATTATTCTCTTCAATAATGAATTCCCATAAACATCACATAATTTTATTAGTACAGTCCAAGACTCTATTGCGACAGCCAAGCGGACGGTTGCGAAGCGTCAAGTACGTATGCACACCAAACTTTGATTCTATGACAGATTTGAGTCGACTTATAGCATTTCAGTTTAGGCCGTAAACTCTACACTCCGAGTTGGAGGACCGCGTGCTGAAGTACGGCATTACTAATACCTACTTGAAGCCGATATCGACTTATCAGAGCGAGAGATCGAACACCAGTGGTGCCCGACCTCTCGCTCTCGCTCGGCTGTCGTAATGCGATAGCGATAGTAAGTATTTGCTTCAAGTAGGTGCTATAAGTATTGGTCAAGACGCATGGTGCTACGTGCCTGCAGCAGAGTGAGGAAGTCGGACTCGATGACCAGATGTTACTTAGATGCTCCTAGTTAGGAAATCTTTCTTTACAACCTCTCCCACTGCCATGGATCAATGAGAGATATCTATTTTTAGGTATGTAGTGCTGTTACAGCAATGCGACCAACCGGACGGCTACCCAGTATTTAGTATAGTACACGACAGGCCAAGATGGCAATCAGGGTATGAGGCGGGGGGACACCGCGCACGTTACCCGCGCCATCCCGCACCGGGTTAGCGTGGGGGCTGTGCGGGTCCCGATTGCCACCTCGACCTGTCGCGTATCATACGTATGCACACGAAACTATGCTATGACAGGTTTGGGTCGACGTATAGCATTTCAGTTTAGGCCGTAATCTCTCTACACTCCGAGTTGGAGGACCGCGTGCTGAAGTACGGCATTACTAATACCTACTTGAAGCCGATATCGACTTATCAGAGCGAGAGATCGGACACCAGTGGTGCCCGACCTCTCGCTCTCGCTCGGCTGTCGTAATGGGATAGCGATAGTAAGTATTTGCTTCAAGTAGGTGCTAGAAGTATTGGTCAAGACGCATGGTGCTACGTGCCTGCAGCAGAGTGAGGAAGTCGGACTCGACCAGATGCTCCTAGATACGAAATCTTTCTTTACAACCTCTCCCACTGCCATGGATCAATGATAGAGATCTCTATTTTTAGTTATGTAGTGCTGTTACAGCAATGCGACCAATCGGACGGCTACCCAGTATTTAGTATAGTACACGACAGGCCAAGATGGCAATCAGGGTATGAGGCGGGGGGGACACTGCGCACGTTACCCGCGCCATCCCGCACCGAGTTAGCGTGGGGGCTGTGCGGGTCCCGATTGCCACCTCGACCTGTCGCGTATCATACGTATGCACACGAAACTATGATGCTATGACAGGTTTGGGTCGACGTATAGCATCTGGGTTTAGGCCCTAATCAGGTGGTAGAGATGGGGCCCTAGTCGGGCGAGTTGGGGGGCCTGGTGCTGAAGTAGGGCGCGGCGTGCGGCTGCAGCAGCGTGAGGCACACGTTGCACACGCGCGCCGGCAGCCCGCGCGGCCCGCTCGGCACCGTGTGCGCCACGCACGCGCCGCAGAAGATGCGCCCGCAGTGCCGGCAGTGGAACTAGAATAGCAAGGAACAAATTAACTAAAACTAAGGAAAGGCTTTGAAGATTTTACACACCTAGTAGTTGGTCATTTTCATTTTTTTCTAAAACAGCTACCACGTATAAAACCTGCATTAATCAACAACTGATTTCTTGAGCTCCTATGCTCTCCTGGTACTTTATTCTTGTAAGCGACAGTTTGTTTCAAACCTTGAACTTGTGCAGTGGATGATGATATATCGATCTACATATTTGACACCGACTTTGTATATTACGCGACAGGTCGAGATAGCAATCAGGGTATGAAGCGTCACCCGCACCGGATGCGGGGACTGTGCGGGTGTGCGGGGCGTTCCCTCCCCGATTGCCATTTTTTGACATAAGCTATTAAAATTAAAAATTATAAAAATATTAAAAATTATAGTATATACTGAGTGGAGTCATACGAAAGGGCATTTACCTGTAAAATATGACTGTAGTACGGAAGTCGGTGCGCAAGTCTGACTCGCACTTGGCTGGTTTTTAAAAAAAAATATGAAGTAACTAGCTTATGCTCGCGACTTCGTCCGCGTGGACTACAAAATTTCAAAACCCTATTTCACCCCATTAGGAGTTGTATTTTCAAAAATCCTTTCTTAGCGGATGCCTACGTCATAATAGCTATCTGCATGCCAAATTTCAGCCCGATCCGTCCAGTAGTTTGAGCTGTGCGTTGATAGATCAGTCAGTCAGTCATTCAGTCAGTCAGTCAGTCAGTCAGTCACCTTTTCCTTTTATATATATAAGATTTCCGAGCAAGTGAAAGTAAAGATACCTTCTTCTTGTTGTTGGGCAGCGGCGTGCGGCACGCGTTGCACTCGTTCACGTCGTCGTCGTGCTGCCACCGCACCGCCGTGTCCGCCTCGCGGATGCGCTGCAGCTGCACCTGCCCACACAAACACATGGATTACTCAAAGTTTAATCATTTATGAAAATGAAAAAATGAAAATGAAAATCTTTTTTATTCGTATAAACTTTTACAAGTGCTTACGAATAGTCGGATGCATCTACCACTGGTTCGGAATGCCTTTCCTGCCGAGAAGAACCAGCAAGAAACTCGGCGGTTGCTCTTTTCAAATATTTGATATAGGTACAAAATTATGCCATGTATAAAATAGTATTTGCAGTCTTGTGCGTTGCTGGAACGAGCTGCAGGTCAAATCCACGCTCTTTTATCATTTAGATAATCTTCAATTGTGTAATATGCTTTTTTCAGGAGCATATTTTTAATAGATTTATTATTCAGTTTGTATAGGCCGCGCAAATTAAATAGTCGTTCTTGAAGATGCAAGACGCGTCGCAATAGCATTTTTAGGCGTCAGTGGGAGCGAAACGCACCAGCCCGCGCATCGCACCCCACCCCGCGTTTGTCATCTGCAGTGTGAGTGCTACATCCGTACACAATACACCAGCGCGTGGAACAATACCTGCGCGAGCTCGCGCATCGTATGTCAGACGCGACTATTTTACTGCCGAGAACTATACCATTGTATACTTTTTGATTATCGATTCTTGAATTTGTAAGATAATGAAGGAATGGTAAAGCTCAAATGGGCAAGAACCCAGAGCCATAAAGCGAGTTAAAAAATATGATAGAATGGTGTTAATTATAAAATAAAAATAAAAAAGCCTTTTATTCATTACATTTTACAATAGTGTAAATTATCTATGTTTTGTTAGTTGGTTAGTTGAACTTATAATTTAGTTGTTAGTATTGTTAGGATTATTATTATTATTCATGTAAGGACCCCAGGTTGGGCAAAGGCCTCCTCCAAAGATGTCCATTTATCTCGGTCCTGCGCTATACCAAAGATAATATATTAAATGAATGTATGACGTTAGCGATCTTACTTGTATATATTATCTTTGGCTATACGATCCCATTTCGGGCCCGAAATGGTGTTAATTATGTAAACTTAAAACTAAAGCTACGAGGGTCCCAGGAGGACTGAGAAGAGTTCACAACAAACTTAGGTTTTTTTTATTATCATTAATTCACAAAATCTCTTCTGTCACGGCTCTGGGTTCTAGGTATTTGGAGCCATGACGAATTCGCGCGTCGCCATTGGCCGCTCACCTGCAGCGACTGCGAGAGCCGCACGAAGTCCTGCTGCACCTTCTCGCTGTTGTCTAACTCCTGCTGCAGCACGGTGACGCGCGACCGCGTCTCCAGAGCCTCGTTTTGAAGACGTTTCTGTAAAACACCCATACCTAATATTATAAATGTGAAAGTGTGTTTGTCTGTCTGTCTGCTAGCTTTTGACGGTCCAACAGTTTAACCGATTTTTATGAAAGGTACAAAGTTATCTTTCATCCAGGGGACGGACATAAGCAACTTTTTATCAAAGAGTTCCCACTGTTTTCTTAAAGGCCGAACTATTTAACCAATTTATATGAAATTTGAAAGGTATAGAGGAAACTTTTTATCCCAGCAAATCAATCTGTGGCCCTACCGCGGATGTTTGACAGCTACAATGTCACGATCGCAATCATCTCTGATTGGTTAATGCTCGCTCACTATTGGCCACAATGCATTGTTGCAACAAGAATCGCACAAATTCAGCCAATCAGAACAATTGAGATTGTAATAATGTGTTTTTAAAATCTTAAATCTACGCGAACGAAGTCAACTCAATTCATTACCGGTTCACTACTGAGCCGGGTCTCCTCTCAGAGTGAGAAGGGTGTAGGCCATAGTCTGCCACGCTGGCCCAATGCGGATTCTCGTTATAATTAATCGACTTGTGCTCACTTTATCCTCGAGTAGTTGTTCGATCATGTCGTTGGAGTGCCGCAGCTTGTCCGCCAGCTCCGTCATCTGCTCGTGCTCTGTCTGCAGTCGGTCCAACTCCTCCCTGCAACGTAACGGTTTGTTACATATTCCAACGACGACATAGTAAAATCTCTTACACAGCAAATCAGCCTCCAAGATATCACCTCGTCGTCACACGTGACTCCAAGTGATTTGGACTGAACTACGTTTTAATATTAGATGTTAGTTTAAACATATAAAAGGAAAAGGTGGCTGAAATTTGGCATGCAGATAGCTATTATGATCCGCTAAGAAAGGGTTTTTGAAAATTCAACCCCTCTAGACATCTTTGTTGTACCTTTTTTTTGTTTTTTTATTCTTCTTCTGGCTTTACACAGATTAGCCAATGTCAGGTTTGTTATTTATTAAAGTTTAAAGTTAGGGAAACTGTGGATAAAATTGAAAATTCGGGATTTGGAATTTGAAAGGAAAAGGATAAGGTTTTCACTAATAATAATATACCCACATATACTATAACTTGATATCATTTTTTTCTATGGACAAAGCTAGAACTTTATTAATATTTGAAGAATTAGTATATAATAAACAAAGTATAGATGTAGGAAATGGTACATGCAATGATACGAGATGAGCAAGAAAGGCAGACCGATCATACAAAGTGCATGCAATGAAAACATGGTTCAAGTCCCCATACTCCCCACAGGAACAGTAAGGATCGGGAATAATTTTCATCTTGTGTAAATGGGCTCGCGTACAAACATGACCTAAGCGCATTCTACACAGAACAGAGGTGTTGTTGTACCTGTGTAGGTAATATAACTCATAACATACTATCCTTACTCTGTGGCTGTACTAAGAGCATATTTTAAACGCGCAATTTATAACTTAAGACCACGCGATTCCCTTCGAGAGAAATTTAAGGAAATAGATATCCTTACTGTAGCCTCTCAATATATTTATAATAACATAATTTTTGTAAGACAAAATATTCTTAGTTACAAGAAAATTGGTGATCTACACAATAGGCTAACTAGAAACAGAAACAAACTTGCAGCTCCTGCCTTCCGCCTCAGGAAAGTCCAAAAGTCATTTGTGGGTATTGGTATTACCTTTTATAATAAAATCCCGCAAACTATTTTGGACTTACCTTTGCACAAGTTTAAAAAATCTATTAAAAATATGCTCCTGAAAAAAGCATATTACACAATTGAAGATTATCTAAATGATAAAAGAGCGTGGATTTGACCTGCAGCTCGTTCCAGCAACGCACAAGACTGCAAATACTATTTTATACATGGCATAATTTTGTACCTTTATCAAATATTTGAAAAGAGCAACCGCCGAGTTTCTTGCTGGTTCTTCTCGGCAGGAAAGGCATTCCGAACCAGTGGTAGCTGCATCCGACTATTCGTAAGCACTTGTAAAAGTTTATACGAATAAAAAAGATTTTCATTTCATTTCATTTTCATTTCATTTCATTTCAGTGTAAGTAGTTTACTCACTGCGCCTCCTTCAGCTGCTGCAGCGCTTGCGACAGCTCCGTGTCGCGGCGGTGCAGCAACGCAGCGTGCTGCAGCAGCTGCGCGCGCAGCTCGGTCTCCCCGGCCAGCGCGGTCTGCCTGCCCGTCTCGCACACGATTAGCTGCTCGCGCAGTTGTAGGGACAACTCTTGTAACTCCTGGAACAAAACGGCGCTGTGAGAAACAGTTAATTAAAAAAATAGCTGTTTTGTTTGGCGCCCATTTTTAGCATAAATACGTTTGAATGTTACTTTCGCAGAAACAAGTATTTAAAAAACCACAAACTCTGCCATATTGAATTTTAAAAAAAAATTATAGCCCGTGTTACTCGGGATGATGTAAGGATATATTCAACCATACTCCATACTAATAGAGATAAAACCACTGAGTTACTTTAGCAAACTGTTTATTTACTTAAAGTAAACACATCGTTTTACCATCAACCACGCATATTACGCCGCCTTAATTATTTTTAAAAATTCAACCCCTAAGGGGGTAAAATAGGGTTTGAAGTTTGTATATTCCACGCGGACGAAATCGCGGGCATCATCTAGTCTAAATATATATAAGATTATATTATGATGAAATGTCATTTCATTATATATGTAAAAGGAAAAGGTGACTGACTGAATGATGACGTTGATAACGTACAGCTCAAACTGCTGGACGGATCGGGCTGACATTTGGCATGCAGATAGCTATTATGACGTAGGCATCCGCTAAGAAAGGGTTTTTGAAAATTCAACTCCTAAGGGGGTGAAATAGGGGTTTGAAAGTTTTGTAGTCCACGCGAACGAAGTCGCGAGCATAAGCTAGTTGTAAATAAACAGAGTAGCATTACCGTAACGTTATCAGGTAAGTTGATAATCTCGTTCTGCATCTCAGCTGCCTGCTTGGTGTACTGCCCCACCAGCATCGCGTTGTCTCGCTCCAACCTGCAACCACACATCGGAATATATAGAAGGAAAAGGTGCCTGACTGACTGACTGACCATCACGCACAGCTCACACTACTGGATGGATCGGGCTGAAAGGCATGCAGATATAGTACGTGACAGGTCGAGATAGCAATGGGGGTATGAGGCGGGCGGACGCCTTACACACCCGCACGTCACCCGCGTTGGATAAGCGCGGGGGCAGTGCGGGTGAGCGGGGCGTACACCAACCTTTAGAATAAGAGTTTGGCTTTGCCGAGCATTGTCTCTGTTACTCATACCTATGTGACGTTTTGTCGGTCTCAACGACAGAGACAACGCTCTACGAAACCGCTATCTCTTTCTAAAGGTCTATGTACAATATTTTCTGCCACGTACTGTATTTGTGTGACCGTAAATACGTACGTGTCGAGTTTCTTCTGCAGCGTCTCCCTGTCCACCGTGAGGGTGGTGACCTGCTCGAGCGCGCGCTGCGACGCCAGGTCCGCCGCCTCGGCCTTGCAGGCCAGGTCGCTCTTGGCAGTGTTGAGGGCCTCCACCAGCTCCGTCAGTCTGGTGGCGCTGTCAGCTCGCTCCGCTTGCCAGCTGCGGATGGTCTCGTCGTGGACGGATCGCACGCCTTCTAGTTCTTCGGTTGCCTGGTTCAAGGGAATTATTTTCAAACTTATAAACAAACACAACCGCGAGTTATTTATCGACAGCGCCATCTAGTTTAAAGCTAAACAACTTTTCAAATTGCCTTAAAGCCGTTAGTTTTGCATATTTGTAGTTTTTTACATTTTGTCTAAAGTAAAGATATTTCAAAGATACTTATTGTTTTCGGGCATAAATAATGTAGAGGTGAATCAATATCTGGGTTAGTTTTAGACCTAGAAGCACACGTATTAGAATATTCGACGTAATACGTTTATATGGAGAAGTGAATGAAATGTTATTGTTCAAAATTATCCTCGTATTACTTGAAATAATGTTGAGAGCTGTGTGGTTCCGTCTTCGTGAATGAGAAATAACTGTAGAGTATAGAATGCGATCACTCACCAGTTTGAGTGCCTGCTCGAGCTGGCCGGCACGGTCGCGGGCCGCGTCCGCGCGCGTCTGTTCCGCGACTAACTGTCGCTCGTAGTTCGCGCACATGTCGCACGCCTGCCGCCCCTCTGCTGACAGCAATAACAACTGCGTGTCAAATCAAATCAAATCCATACTAATATTATAAATGCGAAAGTGTGACTGTCTGTCTGCTAGCTTTTCATGGCTCAACCGTTCGATCGATTTCGACGAAATTTGGTACAGAGATAGCTTGCATTGTAGACATAGGCTACTTTTTATCCCGGAAACTTGAAGAGTTCCCACAGGATTTTTAAAAACCTAAATCCACGCGGACGAAGTCGCGGATATCATCTAGTCAAATCATAAACTTTATTGCCTTTAAGTCGCTGAGTGCTGACATAAATTATATAAGGAACACAGAAAAATATTAATAACACAGATAAAGAACAATTAATAACAATTAAGTAGACCTAGGTCTAGGTCTAGGACCACACGAGTAGATATATAGCAGAGGGGAAGCTTCATACTAGCGGCTGGCTGTAGGTTCACTCACTCAAGCGCAGCTCACGCACACCACGACGTGTCCGTGGCACGTCGTGGTGTGCGTGAGCTAGAGTGAAGCTTCCCCTCTGGTCTATAATATCTACTCGTGTGCTAGGACTAGGCTATGTATACAACTACAGTGCATACATTGTGTAAACTGGCATATCAAAAGTGCGATTTCAGTCTAAGGGTAAACCGTACTTTTAACATGACAGTTGACACATAGAGCAAATATGGCGTGGGCGAGTAGTAAGTTCAAAAACCGGCCAAGTGCGAGTCAGACTCGCGCATCGAGGGTTCCGTACTACAATCGTGCAATTGGGTTGAAATATCGACAAATAAAAACTTCAAATTATTCGTGGTATGTACCCGTTATCTACATTAAAGCTAGCTATTCTATACGCGCAAAAAGATAGATTTGAGATGCTAGTTTTTACCAGTTTCAGGTTTGGTGTCGCCACTGCTGCTGGTCGCGCCAGTTGTCGCTTTGGCTTTCTGAAAAATTAATATTAAAAGATTTAAAAAATTTACAATAATATAAAATAGATCTTATTTTAAGAGAGAGAAAAGTGTATGTATGAGGGTATTCAATACATTAGTCGGTCTTACACAACAACGAAAATATATCTTGTTTCTTAGATATATTTTTTCACTTTATTATTTACTAGCTTATGCTCGCGACTTCGTCCGCGTGGACTATACCAATTTCAAACCCTTATTTCACCCTCTTAGGGCTCAAATTTTCAAAAACCCTTTCTTATCGGATCGGATGCCTACGTCATAATGGCTATCTGCATACCAAATTTCGGCCAGATCCGTCCAGTAGTTTACGCTGTGCGTTGATAGGTCAGTCAGTTAGTCACCATTTCGTTTTATATATTTAGACTAGATGATGCCCGCGACTTCGTCCGCGTGGATTTATGTTTTTAAAAATCCCATGGAATCTTTAATTTTCCGGGATCAAAGTAGCCTATGTCCTCCCCCGGGATACAAGCTATCTCTATACCAAATTACATCAAAATCGGTTGAACGGATGGGCCGTGAAAGGCTAGCAGACAGACAGACAGACAGACACACTTTCACATTTATAATATTAGTATGGATTATAAGGTCTATATTGCTGTGCGTCACGCCAGCAAGGACCCTTACCAACGTTTCCTGCAGCTGCGCGTCGGTTTGGCGCAGCTTGCTCTTGAGCGCCGTGATCTCCATCTCCAACGGCTGGATGATCGAGTTGGCCAGCTCGTTCTCCTCATTCTACAGAACACCAACATTATTAACAGAACATTTAGAACGCTAGCAAAAACAAAGACAGGTGATAGTATTGATGATTACTGATAAGATACCACAAAAAACGCATCTTTTTATTTCAAAAACCTGTTTTTAGGGTTTGTCTTTTCCTTTGTTTTCCTTTGTGGTCTGTCTGTCTGACTGCTTGTCTGTCAAGAAACCTACAGTGTCACTCTCCAGGTCTTTATCTATACCCATGCAAAAAAATCACGTCAATCCGTTGCAACGTGATTGAAGGACAAACCAACAAACAAACACACTTTCGCATTTATAATATTATTTATTTAGTATTCTTACTGTTAATAATAAGTATTAACAGTAAGAATACTTATTATTAAGTACCTTTAGCAGCTGATATCTTTTAATTATCCCTGGCTCAAGCTAGCAAATATGCGAGCGTTCAAGGTACGCTACTCTATCGCACAAATTTTGTTACTCTGTAAATAAGGCAGGTCGGGCTCTATCGGGATCTTGCTCTATAAAAGTTCGCAATGTATTGCAAACAAAACGTGACTGACGCTAAATGTCAACGAACGTTGCGTAGATAGATGCCGCGTCGTAGACGGGACCATTGACTCCGAGTTTTGCACGCTATGTATTGCATCTATATTGACTGCAAGTCATATCAGTCTCATTTTATCCCAACGTTATAATTTTTTTCTAAAAACTGGCATCCCAGGAAACGTCAATTTATTTTGTTTAAATAAAAATCCGACTTCTCAAAATCTTTAGATTTATATTACTAAACAGGCACCACTTAGGCGTCATCTCCACGGACGAGAGAAACGCGGCGATAGTCTCGCCGTGTGACAAAATTTGATACAAACGCCGAGATAGTATTGCCCTATGGAGATTGGCCCATAGAGTTAGTATCGAATTTTTTCACAGCGAGACTATCGCCGCGACTTTGTCCGTGGAGATGGCGCCTTATGCACGTACCTTCCTGCCGGGCTGCTGGTCGTCTGGGTCGGGCACGAGCTTGCGCGCCAGCGAGCGCACCAGCATGCCCGGCGCCATCATGGAGTCCTGCCAACGCCATTTGTTCGCGTCATTCATTGCGTTTCTCCTCATTGCCGATAGTAATGTGAAGGAACGACCAGAGAGAGAAACAACTTACTTTACGCGATAGAAAGGGACGTTTATTAAAAAGGTTTGAACATATTTGTATGGACTCTGGCATAAACCTACAAGTCCGCCATTTTGAAAAAACTCGTTTCGGCTTAGTGATAAAACATGCGTCAATCGATAGAATAAGTGCTTACAAAAAGCATTCAGTGATAAAATGTCGTAAGTGATACACTTTCAGAGATATTTGTGTTCAAAATCGTAGAAAAATAAAGCATATCACGCACTCATCCGACCCGAATCCGTGAAAATACGGATATACAAAATATCTACGACATATGTCGTATGTATTTTCACGGACTCGGATCAGATGAGTGCGTAACCGCCGTTATTCGTAAGTTAAGTAATATTATTTTTCATCACTTAACACTTTTTGATTGCAATCACTTAGTCTATCGATTGACAAATATTTTATCATTGGCCGCCGAAACTATTTGTTTTTCAAAATGGAGGACTTGTAAATATACCAATTAGATTCAATGCCCTTTTAGGCCACAGCGTTGTTCAAGCTGAGTTGTACTCTGTTGCATTGTAACAAGAGTCTCTATTTATTGAAATGTTTGCGGAATGAGCCTTCGGTCCTGTAAAGTTCTATTAGGTACTCTGTGATACTAAATAATATGTTATAGTATATTTACTATGGCAGTGTTTTGACATGTACTTTACATTTGAATATTGGCACTTAAAAGACAAGTACTTCCGATAAGGGACACTCGAACTATGTCGACTTTCCCCGAACCATCGAGCACATAACCCGTAGAGTAGCCATCATCATTAAATTCTCCTCTTCGAGGCAGAGGGTGGACACCATTGAATTAAATAAGTATCTATAAAAGAGCTATTTAAAAAAAAAATGTTTTATGAAGCTGTCAAAATTAGCATCATCACCATAAATCGATAAGACGCCCACAGCTGGACATAGGTCTCTTGTAGGGACTTCCACACGCCACGGTTCCGCCTGAATCCAGCGGCTCCCTGCGCCTCATTTGATGTCGTCTGTCCATCTAGTGGGCCCCCACTGAGAGAAAGAAGGCTCGGAGTCACTCAGTGGGCGACGGAGAGAGCTATGCTTGGAGTTTCTCTACATGATCAAATCAGAAATGAAGAGATTGTGTGGAAGTACAAGAGGCCCATGTTCATCAGTGGACATCAGTTGAGACGACAACAGCTGCTCTAAGGGTTTAGTGCTCAACACTCCGAACGCATCGAATACTCGAAACACGTAAACGCGGCAAGTAGGTAGAAATAAAACGCCTAATTTGAATGTCACATGCAAATGCGCGAGCGGAGTAACGAGGCGATATGCTAATGAGCTAAATATCGATAATGTAAGGCTCGATACATGCGATACACTCGATGCATTACTTTTTATACAAAAATACAATATAATTCGTACTAAATGATTTGCAATGCGCCGCTTAACTTTATGTAAATCAATCAATCAATGTCGGCTGTCATATCAAAAGTACGATTGTAGACCTTATTTTAAGGTGACGCAGTACGCTCGGCCGAAATTGCCGGCGGTAAGCTGTTTGCCTTTCACCTAACATTGTAGGAGAAAGGTGAGCACCAAAATCAAAAGCGCGAAAAGGGTTTAGAAACTGGCGGGGTGATTACATAAAACTTTGCAGTAGCGACAGCAGTACAGACAGCAGACACTGCGATAGTTCATTTGCTGTCTCTCTTCTTCTTCTTATTTTGCTTTGTGGCAATTGCTGTCTCTCTCTAGCCGGACGTTTGACAGCAATGATCGCTAGATTTACGCCTGTCGCGGGATACGTAATCACCCCGATGTACTTTTGACAAGACAGTTGACACATAAAGTTAAATAGGCGCGTGATAACTCTTTTTGTATGGATTATACTAAAATTTTTATTAGTGAAGAGTGGTTAGGTAGTTATGGCAAATGTTACACACATATTGCTGGTGCTGTTTGAGCTGCGCGAGCTGCTTCTCCAGCTCGTGGTTGCGCGCCGTGAGCCGCCGCAGCTCCTCCGTGCCCGAAGATGATACCTCCACTGTTTCTGCGGACCAATACACACTCGTTATCTGTACGTACTACTTGTGATTATTTTGTTTTTTAATTTATTTATTTCCATATAAACGTGCCTACCTAGAAGTGTGAGTCAGACTCGCGCACCGAGGGTTCCATAATACAGTCGTATTTTTTCGACATTATGCACGATAAATCAAAAATTATCATGTTAAAAAATAAATTAAAATCTGTACTGTACAGGTAAAGCCCTTTCATATGATACCCCACTTGGCACAGTTATCATACTTCGAAAATTGAAAAAACTAATTATTTGTACATGAACACATTTTAATTGTTTTTTGTGATGTAACCACAAATTCACGGTTTTCAGATATTTCTTTCACTTGTACTCTAAGATAAAATTTCATGATTCCAGGGGCAGTTCGGGATAATTTCTAAATAGTACTTGCTCTGGTCTCGTGAGAGACTTCAGCCGTGGCTAGTTACCACACCATGCCACCAAGCAATTTAGCATTCCAGTATGATGCCGTATACAAACCGACCAGGAGGCCCACTTCCAGCTTAGAAGGCATCATCACTTACCATCAGGTGAGATCGCAGACAAGGGCTAACTTGTATAGGAATAAAAAAAAGTATTTTTGTTTTTAAATATATAAAAGGTGCCCTAAAAATACCTTGAGGGCCCCAGAAGCAGAACGTGGCGCGGGTAAATGGAAACATGATGTTTATACAACACAACTTACACTAATACTAACTGATCAAATGACATGATGTCGATAAAAAGAGTTTGAGGAAAATATGAACAGTAATCTATTTAAAACTAATTAATACTTTTATGATAAGCTCATTATGGTATACAGTTATGATTATAATTAATACAAAATTCTGAATAATCATCCTACTTTGATTTTGGCTCTGGAAGTTAACATTCAAAAATTTACTAGAGTTTGATGTGACCTCTTCTCAAACCGTGGCGCATTTGGAACCCTCATAGCTTTTGTTTTTAGTTTTAATAACAATAAACTCAACTTAAAAGAATTGACTTTTTCCATCTAAAACTAACAGCGGATGTGGATTTTAAGAATTTTAGAATACCCTGCTTTTAATAATTCCTAAGAAATAATTTATTTTTGACATAGTCATCATCCCAATTCAAAATCATCATATTAATCATGGTATGTAACCTGTATTTACATTATACTAGGTGACGCCCACAACTTCGTCCATGTGGAATTAGGTTTTTAAAAATCCCCTAGGAACTCTTTGATTTTCCAGAATAAAAAGTAGCCTATGTCACTCTCCAGGTCTTCATCTATACCCATGCAAAAATTCACGTCAATCCGTTGCACCCTTGCGACGTGATTGAAGGACAACCCAACAAACAAACACACTTTTGCGTTTATAATAAGGGTACTGATTTCACAAAACAGTTGTTTACCATTAACAAGTAGTTGTAGGCTCTGTATCTCAGACTTCTGGTTCTCGCTCAGAGTCTGAAGCTGCTGTAGCTCAGCGCGGAGCCCCAGCACCTCCGAATCCAGCTGCTGCTTCTCTAGCATCAGACTGTGCAGGTCCTCTGCAAAACAATAGTGGATAAATTCTCCTCAAAAGATGAATAGTTTTAAATTGTTGAATAAGTAGTCATAATCTATAGGTAAAGACATCATCTGCCTCTTATTCTCTTATATTTTGGGAGTCATGTGTGTTTTATTTTAATTATTTTGTACTTATTACTAATTATTATTATGTTTAAGATATTTGCATGGAAGTTTGGAGTGGTACAGCTAGACCAATGTATTGTTACATGTTTGACACCTGTTTGAAAACCTGTATCAGCAAATAAATAAAATTGAATTGAATAAATATGGCTTGATTTATTGGTGACCAAAAACATCGTGAAAAAACTGCATGCCTGACGGTTCTTGATGATTCTCAAAGCTGAGTGAAGTTTGCTAATCTTCGCGTGGTGGACTAAACCTTGCTCACCCATAGAACCCATGTTCTGTAGTGGTTTTAATGATGGTTCATGGTGACCCATCAAAAAATCAATGGTTTGCAAACTGGTTAACTAAACAAACGTATAGAAATAATACTAGTCACTGTACCCTGCAGAAATGAATAAGTATTCTTTTGTTAGAATATTTATATAAGAGCAATACATAAAAAGCAAAATAAAGACATAGACAATAGCTTACACTACCTAGCTTTTTACTTTAAAGATATTACTTTTAGACATATTTTATTTTAGTTTAGAGATTTGTGAACTTAACTGTTTGGTTGGAAATTAGCACTTGAAACATATTATTACATTGTTGTTAGTAAATTTATTGTATTAGAGGCCTATTTAAGTATGGATATGATATGATATGTATGGATGATGTACTTAATATATCATTAAAAAAAGAAATGTTGTTTCCAATTTAATCATAGTGGTTCTGTAGGAAGTTTTAGTTACCTAAAGCCACAAAGAGAGAGCCTTTTAATGAGTTAAATTGGAAATTGCATAAACTTCCCACAATTTGCCTGTATTTGGTCCAGCACTATGAACAGTTATTGTATTAGACAGGTTTAATTCAATATTGGGGCCAATTCTCTTGTACACAATCTCTAAACTAAACTAAATTAACAGGTCTAAATCTAGTGCTATCCTTTTCCGCAAGCAACGTTATGAAAGGGATAGCAATAGATTTAGACGTGCCATTTTAGTTTAGTTCAGAGATTGTGTACAACGGAATCAGCCACATTATCGGTATAAATATCACTAATACATTATAGTGTTTCTACAGCTGTAAATATAGTTAACTTAACTAGTTTTTATCATTTTTAGTAAACAGCATATCAATTTATGTAATTTTATGACAGCACAACCAGGTGAGTAAACACATGATTCCACTATCAATGAGGTTGAGGTCACAACCCAAAACTGAATTCGAGAATCTTGGTCAGTCCATCAGCTCGATACACACCTTCTTTCTGCAGGAAGAGCTCCTTCATCCGGGCTCTTTGCATGTTAAACTCTTCCTCCAGGTCCCTTCGTGCTGGCCCGGCCACCGCGTCAGCCCCCACAACTTGAAACAGAAACACTTCTCAACTTCCTGCAGACATTAGCACAAATCAAGCAGCATCGCAACACACCTTTAGTTCCAGCAGGCTCACTGGACGTCATCATTTGTTCGTCCATCGCGGCCCAGGTTATTTGTTCAGCTAGTTTTATATTCTAAGCATATTTTTATGATTATTAGCACTTTCTTTAAAAAACAAGTCATTAAAATATTACGACAGTGATCAAGAAAAATGGAAAAGTCATTTTTGACATTACTTTGACGTTTTGTGTCATCACGTTTTGATAACTATAGACAACATAGAAGTCAAGAATTATCTGTACTCTATGCAGAAGCAGCGAATGTCGGTTATCGGATCCAGATCGAATATAGTGCACAAACGCCCAGGCCATACGACTGCCATGCGATAATTTGCATACCTATCATAAAATTACAACTTTTATCTCTTTAATTAGTATAGTTACATTATTTATTAGCTATGAAGCCAGGTCTCCTGCGCCATGTTATGAACAAAATATGAGTTTCGACGAGGAAGACGTGTCCACAGTCAGCCGTGTACAGTAGACGTGTTTTGGGTGTCTTGCCGTGAATTTTAGAGAGGTATTGATATACGTCCCGCAAATTGCTATTGCGCTGGAACCATGTCTCATTAACATCGAAATGATGTTATTTCTAGTACTGACGTCCACGCGCGTTAGCAATTCGCGGGATTTATACCTAATGTGGTTCCTATTGGTTGGACTTTTGAGGTAGTGATTGTTAGACATTGGTTGGCCTGGGACCGGTGTAGGGGATGGTGGAGCCGGTCTAGGTAGGGATTGGGTTAGGTTAGCCTTGCTGTAATAGTTTTTGAGGGTAGTCCAGGTTATCTCTTAGTGCGAGAGTATCGTTAGTGCAACTTTTTCATATTCTTAGTTCAGAATGGTAGGTAGAATTTTATTAAAGATCGAATAAAACAGACTAAACGTATGTATCTTCTTATATTAATATATTATATTAATCTTGTTATAGCATATTTATTATTTACACAGTTATGTACTAAAACAAGGCTGCGTAAAATCTATACTAATATTATAAATGCGAAAGTGTGTCTGTCTGCTAGCTTTTCACGGCAGTTTAACCGATTTTGATGGGTACAGAGTTAGCTTACATCCCGGGGAAGGACATAGGCTACTTTTTATCCCAGAGAATCAAAGAGTTTCCATGGGATTTTTAAAAACCTAAATCCATGTGGACGAAGTATCGGGCATCATCTAGTAGGTAATAATAATTTATGGATAAGTAAAATGGTTTTTCACCAGTGTGAGTTCGCATGTGCACCACTAAATTACATTTATATTTAGTTCTGTACTGACAAATGTAAGTAAAAAGTAAATCTATTTAGTAACACGTGACTATCTTCCTCTTCATTGGTGACCGGTTCAATGTATTCTGTTGTGAGGCCTCCGCTCTGACTTGTCGCCTGATATCTTGAAAGGCGATGTTCTGTTTCACACGAAATCTAACAGCTTTTTGTGTTTTCGTGCGTGATCTGTCTCGTCTTGCCGCTGCTGAAATAAAACATTGTTACTATTTCTTTATACTTCTGTGAAATCATACAAATATGATCTGGGTGTCTGGTGCACTTCGACCGTCCGCTGCGCCAGATCCTTCTTTCCACGCACGTGCAAACTGTGGAACCAACTCCCATCGGCGGTGTTCCCTCTAGATTATAACATGGGGTTATTCAAGGGGCGGACCAACAAATTCCTAAAAGGCCGGCAATGCATCGGCGGCTCCTCTGGTGCTGCAAATGTTCATGGGCGGCGGTAATCACTTAACATCAGGTGACCCGCCTGCTCGCTTGCTCGCTATATCTATTAAAAAAAAAAAAAAAAAAAAAAAAAAAATAACGCAGTATCTTACCTAAGGTCATCGTGGCGTGTGCGGAAGGGCTGGGGTCTGACTGCCTGTGAAATATATCAGATGTATCTATAGTTCGGGTTCAACGGGTTGCGAAGCTGAAGTGGCAATGGGCAGGGTATATAGTTCGTAAAGCCTGGTATCCCTCTAAGCGGAGAAGAAAGGAGATGCGTTCAATCTAATAAAAAGTAATCAAATAAAAAGTCCTCCAAGTACAAGGCGGACTCGCACACGAAGGGTTCCGTACCATAGTACAAGAAATATCACTTTTTTTTTAAATTTTAATCGGGGTCCTTTTGATATTTATAGCGGCAATAGAAATACACATTCTGTGAAAATTTCAACACTGCCTTTTACGGTTTACGAGATACAGCCCACTGATAGAAAAACGGATCGACAGCGGAGGCTTAGTAATATGGTCCCGTTGGCATCATTCTGCTACGGAACCCTAAAATAATTTCTTAAATTTTTCAACCCCTACTTCCCGCTTTCCCCACGAATTAAAATAAAGCAACGCATGCACACATGCACACGCAGTCGCAGACGCGCGGTGACTGAACCATAGATAATGGGCATTTTTCAAAAAAGTTGTCGGTAGCGTAATAGGAATTCCACATAAATAAAAATTTAGTTTTGCCTTAAAATGTAATTATATTGTAAATATATAGTATAAACTATATAAAAATAGTAAATTTTATTAAAAATAAATGTAATAATTGGAAATATTTTCATTTTTAACTTGATACCACCCAATTGAAGTTCCATTACGTCACTGACTTTTTATTGGATTTCCAGGGAAATAAAACAAGTTATACATTAATTATCTTTAATGTCGAAAAATTAACCAAATCAGCCTTCTAAAAATAATTAAAACTAAACATATAACATCAAATTGAACTGAAGTTTTTAACAAAAATGTTCTTTAACGCTGCTTTTGGATGTTTTGTACTAAAGAATTTTGATAAAAAACTGACTATTTTCTTATAAATCTTCTAATATTAAATTGTGACAAATAACTAATTATTTAATAACATTTCTAAACATTAAAATATTTATATATCTCTGACTTTATAGCCATTTCTCTAAAAATAAACCTTTATCAAAAATGGGACAGTGACGTATAGTGGAATACAAAATCGCGTTTAGGAAACATAAGGCATCGTGCATAATTGGTCAAAAAAGACAAAAAAATAGCATTACAAAAGAAATATTATTATGTAGCTAATCATCACAGTAATATTATAAAACGAGAAGTTTCGTTTGTTACAACCTGCAGCAAAAACTGCTGAACCGATTGACATCTCTTGATCCCGAATATCCCGCAGGAAAGAAATCTTTGCAAGTGAAATAGTGTAGGCTGGCTATCTAAGACGTAAATTAAATAATTATTATAACATATATTTTATAAAGTTTTTAAATTATAAAATTTAAAGAATATAATATACTGGCTGGTTCATTTGAGTGGGTCAGTAAGGAGAGGTCCTGGAACGGCTGTAGCTATGAGGAAACGTTTTTAGGAGACCATCCGTTATTTTTGAAATAATTAACATCCGCAATATTTTTACAGCGGTTTATATAGCCTAACACACCAGAATACATCATAGGTTAAAAACTTACCTCTATCTTTTTTATGTTGGTTTAAATGATGATGATGATGACAATCCAACTTCCTATGAAAACACCTTTATTGTTCCATTACGTTACTTTTCAATTCCATTCACGCGACTGTGGTTTTTTTTTTTTTTTTTTTTGAAAGAATATTAGCCATGTTAAATGACTAATATTCCCCTTTTTCCTCTCCAACTAAGCGTCAGGCTTGTGCTAGGAGTAGGTACGACAATAGTGCAACGGGCGGGATTTGAACCGTCGACGACCTTTCGGTTTTCAGTCCACTCCTTTACCAGTTGAGCTATTGAGGTTCACGGTAGCGTAATGGCGGTGACGTATACAACCCCTTAAAAATTCAAAATCAATATTACATATTAATAATCAAAGGTTAGACTGATTTAATTTTACTTTCCAAATAAAGAATAACAAATCTCTTTAATAACATACAAACACAAATGCGCAATCAAACCTTACCTATTAAAATCAGTATCGTTGGTGGAACAAATTTTTTGAACCAAGTCGAGGCAACCACTTCTGTTGCGTTTTTCTGGCGACTGCTTTTGTAAAATACAACATGGCAATTACCATAGACTAATAATGTTGCCAGTATTCCGAAAATATTTTGCAAATGGTGCAATTTTCATTCGAAGACCTCGAAAGGCCGGTAGCGTAAGCGGAAATTCCACTAACACCAATTTCACGGGACAGCAAATAAATTGTATTTTTTAAATAAAATTCTATCGTAATGTCTTTGTTTTAGGGCTTTAATTTGAAATTAGTATCATACTTAACTACCTCAGTGTTCAAATATTCATGAAATATTTTTGGACGGTATAATTTTTGACTCTAAACTTGACAAGGTGTTAGTGGGACATATGTCAGAAGGTACTTCCTCTCTTTTATTTTTTGGTATTTTATGTTTTTAAAACTCTTAAAAATGAATTAACATGTTAAATTATAAAAGATTAAATACTAAACAATATTGGTAAGCATAGACAATAGCTTGTTTTTTTCATAAAGTTTGATCAAATTACCATCAAAGTGGCCGGACAACGACTTTTATAATGGGACAACTTTTTTGAAAAACGCCCTAATACATAATATAATAGGACTGAACCAATCAGGCGACTAAGTAGGTGTCAGCAACTTTACTTTCTTCCTAGCTAACATACTTTCTAGGATCTTAACTTGCTAAATGCGGTTACATTTTCCTATATCCTACCTAGGACGTCCTAGCCCATTACGGAATGTAAAAAAAGGATAATAAATAAAACAGTCGAGATTAATAAAATAAACAGTTGTATTTGGTAAACCTTAGATTTGAAATTATAGCGATTTATTAATAATAATTATAATTATTAACACTAATATTCGTAGTCGTGCTATAATATTGTTATTCATTTACGAAACAATCAATTTTCTATTAATAATAAAACGTTTTAGTATTAATCATTAATTTCATAGTTGATTTCTTAATTAGGACAAATAAATAATTACTTCACTATTTTAAAACAAATTGACTAATAAAAATTTAATTAGGTAGTACCTAATGGAATGCTATAGCGCCATCTTTATAATCAATATACAATAGAGAACAATTCAAGGCACAGACATATCACAGGTTTAACGTGTATTTAATCATTAATTACGTTAATTATTCTTTACAATTATTTACACATAAACACGCCAACACAGTTTTATATTTTATTTATAAATGCAAAATATACAGCGTTTATTTAAATCCGTGCAAACAATCAACGTAACTACTAGATGGCGCTTTTTCACACACCACTTTTTAGTTTGGCTACTCTACGCTAGATGGCGTTAGAAGCCTTGTTTAGCTTCTCTGAACCGTCTACCTGTAGTGTAGTCTTCTAAGCATGGAACTTGAACTATATTGAAATAGATGTGGCCCATGAGGTGCGCGGCGGATGTGTTGGTGGTTTTGAGGCAGTCGAAGAGCATGTCGTCGCAAGTACAGTGGGACTTGCTGTAGAGCGAGTTGTTGGTGAGGTTGTAGCGGCGCGAGAAGGCGCGCACTTTGCTGGGGCAGAGGTCGTGCGTGCGGCAGCAGCGGTCGAGGGGCCGGTCCGCGCCCAGGTCGTGGTAGTCGGCCGCTATGTCGCCGGTGCCGCACCATTTTGTACCTGCAAGCATCAGATAAACGATCAAATCAGGGTTGTAGAACTTTTTAGAGTCTAGAAGAAAATAAAGAATCAGAAGTTTGCTAATTCACACTTGGTCAGCGTGTCAGACTATGGCCTGAACCTTCTCATTCTGAGAAGAGACCCGTGCTCAGT
Source organism: Maniola hyperantus (assembly GCF_902806685.2). Taxonomy (NCBI): domain Eukaryota; kingdom Metazoa; phylum Arthropoda; class Insecta; order Lepidoptera; family Nymphalidae; genus Maniola; species Maniola hyperantus. The sequence continues at coordinate 711,955 of NC_048550.1, forward strand.
AGTGAGCTGGCGATGGGTGATCATGATGAAGGGATATTGTTATTATGTATAATACCGTCACTAGTTATCAAGCGGTGATTATACAATACACGCTCGAACTCATCAAACCTCTACTTTATGTTTTTGCAATCGCTACCGAGTACCGACCGACATAGTAATTAGGTAACTTTCATCACAACAAAACGTAACGGAATAATAATATTGTGATCGATTGAATAGTTTACGCAAAGTAGGAACCTAGCATCTAAAAAATAATTACAGTCCTACGGTAGACGGTATGAAATGTATGAATGTAATAAATAAAATAATGTATGAAATGAGGATAACCGACATCTAGCTCAACGGGTTGCGAAGTAGGTAGGAAAGGCATTCTGAACCAGTCGTAGATGCTGGATGCATCTGACGATTCAAAAATATTTGTAAAAGTTAAATTGAATATTTTTTTTCAATAAACAGGACAACGCTCTACATATATCTGCTATCTCCTTCTAAATGTCGATGTACATTTCTTTCAGCCGCGCACTGTACTGCAGTGATAGCGGTTGATAATGAGGAGCATGAGTAGGACAACAAACTGGAAGGGGTAGGTAGGTCGAATAGTTTGATGATCGTGATTCGTGGGTGTCGCCCGCTTGCAGTCGCCACCCCTCACGCTTGCACCCTGCCGTAGACAAGGTTAATGATCGTCTTACCCGGTATGATGCCCTGTAGCAGAGAGAGCGGACTGCCGCCCAACAGGCCTGCGTGGGCGCCGCCCGCCTGCAGTCGCGCGTGCGCCGCGCCGCGCTCCCGCCACCCCTCGCGCTTGCTGCTTTCACCCTCGTCGCCCGCTTCCACTCCCTCCACCTGCAAAAGCAAACTATTGTCACATTGTCTTCAAGTTAGGAAAGTTGAGAAATAAGGCAGCTGCCTGGATTTATACAAATTATATTTATAAAAATATTTCCCTTTACTACCCGACTAGTTAGATTTTGTGACGGAAAATGTTATAAGCTAGGTACCTACTTAATAACTTAAAAGAAAAATACTTATTATGGCTCTGAAAACTCCTCTGAAAATGTTAATCAAGCGAAAAGTTCGTTTTATGAAACATGGGTAAAGGATACGAGTATAGGGACCGACCAACACTTAAAAAATACCTAAGTACTTATTAATTATAATCGCTATAGTAAATAATTTCATTAGTCAAGAACAAGAAAAATGGTTCAAGGAAAAGCACGATTTCCAACTCTCCACGGTCTTTGATGTCGGAAGTTAGGTACGTGCTTAATTAACACCTAGTGGCAAGCTCTTGGCAAGCATCCATCGCGGACCTTTTATCTCAACAACTTATTTTCATTATAAAGTTGACAACTTGAGACCTATTGAAATTCTCTAACTCGCTTTGTAACTCAAATAAGCTTTAGAATTTCTTATACATCTTTAGAATGGAGATTGTAGTAATTTAAGCGTAACCTAAATAACTATACTGAAAGTGGAGCACCCTAGCGACACAGTGGTACCCACGAGACGGGAAAAGAAACAAAACTAACAGCTGGTCCATTATGGAGAAGAGTGGCACAAAGCACTGGCGAGAGTTGCAGGAGGCCTGGGCCGCGAGGCACTCAGAGTTGAGAGATTTTTTGTGATGCAAATAACTTAAATATTAAAATACTAGCTGATGCCTGCGACTTCGTTCGCGTGGAATTGGGTTTTTTAAAAATCCCGTGGGAACTCTTTAATTTTGCGGGATGAAAAGTAGCCTAATGTCACTCTCCAGGTCTTTATATGTATACACATGCAAAAAATCACGTCAATCCGTTGCACCGTTGTGACGTTATTGAAGGACAAACCAACAAACAAACACACTTTCGCATTTATAATAAGGGTACTGATTGTGGACTCTGAAATAGAGGCTATTTTAATTTAATAACCAGCCCTACGAGCCGTAATAGCCCAGTGGTTAAAACGTCCGCCTCCTATTCAGAGGTCGGGGTCGGGGGTAGGTACGGGACCCTTAATTTCATTACTAAGATGTTGCGGGCATTACCTAGTTAAATATACCAGTAGGTATAGATAAATATTTTTAAGCTTGGAAAAGCTTGACATTTAAAAATAAATGGTACCTACCGGAAATTATAAATTCGAATAGTCGGATCATGGTGCCAGTTCAGCCAATTCGCCGATGACAGCTTATCGCGTTTCCCGATCTAACATTATCTACGACGGAGATCCGACAACTTGATGATGCTATCGGAAATCGGAATACTTAGGCTAGCAGACTAAAATAAATATTCTTCACTAGCTGATGCCGCTGACTCGCGTGATTGACCGCTTTGATTTTCCGGGATAAAAGTAGCCCATGTCACTCTCCAGGTCTTTAACTATACCCTATAAACACACTTTATAATATGGGTAGTGATTAATATGGGTATTGACAATAATATGATTGAAAATAAATAATACTCAATCTGTTTTAGAAAAGCCCCTTATATAATACAAATTAATTCATGAACACATTTTTTTTTTGTGATGTAACCACATCAATTTTCGGATTTATTCCTTTACTTGTGCTATAAGACCTACCTACCTACCTACCAAATTTCATGTTTTTAGGTCAACGGGAAGTACTATTTATATAGGTTTTCCTGAGAGACACGACGGACAGACAGACAGTGTGATTCAACAAGGTTTCCTTTTTTCCTTTTGAGGTACGGAACCCTCAAAACTAAATCCACGCGGACGAATTCGCGGGCATCTTGGTTTATATATAATATCTGTTCTCTCAAAATGTGCAGTCGCCGAAGTCCGACAGCGCGAGGCGCGCTCTTGACCCGATTTTTTTCTTTAAAGTGAAGTAAGCCGTCCTAAGCGGCGTTCTATGGGAATTTGCGACTAGCGCGACCCAAATATTATGTTGCCGAATAATGTAAGTACTAAGAAGACCCGTGACAGGTATATGCCCAGGTGCCTCCGCCAGGGGTTCGATCCCGGGCACGTACGGACCTCTAACTCTTAGAAGTTATAAGTGCGTTTTAAGAAATTAAATATCACTTGGTTTAATTGTGAAGGAAAACATCGTGAGGAACCCTGCATACCTGAGAGTTCTCTATAATCTTCTCAAAGATGTGTGAAGTCTGCCAATCCACACATGGCCAGCGTGGTGGACTATGGCCAAACCCTTCTCATTCTGAGAGGAGACCCGTGCTCTGTAGTGAGTCGGCGATGGGTTGATTATGATGCAAATATTTGATTTTTCAAAATTCAACCCCTAAAGGGGTTAAATAGGGGTTTGAAATTTTTGTAGTCCAGGCGGACGAAGTCGCGAGCATAAGCTAGTTAATGAATATAATACCTATGTTACTAGGTCTGCATAATATTATTCTATGTGTGTTAATTGTTACTGCAATTTACCTAATCAATTAAAATCTAAATAAACAAAGAACGCCAATTAAACGAGGCCACTTCAAAATAAATTCAAAGTTTTAGCAAATATTAACCAACAACATAACATTATTATTATTTGAATTGCTAATTGGATTCAAAGAATTATTACATCGAAATAAATAATTATATGAATCTATATTTTGCCTATAGGTCGTTATATTGATGCTGTGATAGCCTACAGTGGTTAGGACGTCCGCCTGCTGATCAGAAGTTAGGGGTTATACTCGCTTTAATGGTGAAGGAAAACATCTTGAGGAAACCTGCATGCCTGAGAGAGTGGCGGACTTATGGCCTAAACGCACAAACCCCTCTCATTCTGAGAGGAGATCCGTGCTCAGTAGTAAGCCGGCGATGGGTTGTTCATGATGATGAAGATGATGATGAGAAATCCATTACTAAATAAAAAAAATCGGGTTGAGTATGCTGTGTGGGCTCTACTAGTCGCGAGCGTCACCCGGTGGGGTGGCGAGTGCTAGGCGAAGGCTTGCTTCGCCTGGGGGTGAGCCCTAGGGTACTTCCTGTGAGGTTCGGACCACGGCTTGGGATGACGTTGGGATGGATGGGTTGGTTGAACTGGTAAGTCCGTACGCCCCCGAGGCCGTGGCGTGAGTCCATCCGGGTGACGTTAGAAATCGGGGAACTAAATCATCGACGTGATAAATAATGAGTATATATATAAATAGTGAGGGACATACCAGCTGACAAGTAATAAAATACATAAATATTAAATATTTAGCTAGCTCATTACCAGCTCTAAACGTCTAAGAGTTACCGAAGATTCATTGCTTTGAACTTAAGGTTAAGTTAACATTTAAATTGTTTACATCATTACATAATAAGTTTTTTACATAAACACATAGCAAGTAGCATGTTTTGTTATGCAAAATTGATAAAATGTTTTCTTACATGAGCACAACAGGTATAATTATAGTACCTATTTACTGAAATAGAAATTAGATGTTTTAGTATTAACGAAAATAATTACTTAGCTAATGCCTGGTGAGGTAAGGGATATTATCTGTTGACATATCCCTATGAGCCTCATCTTCTACGTGAAGCTGATGCCCAGCGGTTTGTTGATTCTGCTCAACCGGCCGGCTGTGTTTCCCCCACCTCATTAGAGATTCCTGGTGAGGTTTCAGGTTAGGGATATTACTTGTTGATATTGCCCCATGAGCCTAATCATCTATAGAAAACTGACACCCAGCGGCAGCGATCTCATGATCAACTGCCGGACGAGATTAGCTGTGTTTCCTCACCGCATTAGAGATGCCTGGTGAGGTTAGGGATATTACCTGTTGACATTGCCCCATGAGCCTGACCATCTGCGGGAAGCTGACGCCCAGCGGCCTGTTGATGCGGCTCAACTGCCGGAGGAGACGGCCCGTGTCTTCCTCATCACTGTAAAAAAGGTAAACAATTTTTTAAAACTATTGTGGTATCTTGTTGTTAATTTTAAGCATCATCCAATACGCTCCCGCATCGCGTCCCCCGACACCATTAATATTATTATTTTATTTCTCAACTGGACGGATAGGTGTTTATCCTAATCCTAATCCTAATAATATTATAAATGTAAAAGTGTGGATGTTTGGATGTTTGTTACTCAATCACGCAAAAACAGCTGAACTGATTTGGATGAAATTTGGAATGGAGATAGATTATACCCTGGATTAAGACATAGGCTACTTTTCATCCCGAAAAATCAAAGAGTTCCCGCGGGATTTTGACAAATGTAAATCCACGCGGACGAAGTCGCGGGCATCTACACTAATATTATAAAGAGGAAAACTTTGTTTGTTTGTTTGTTTGTTTGTTTGTTTGTACTGAATAGGCTCAAAAACTACTGGACCGATTTTAAAAATTCTTTCACCATTCGAAAGCTACATTATCCACGAGTAACATAGGCTATATTTTATTTTGGAAAAAAATAGGGTTCCGTAAGATATTTGGGTTTTTCGGACACAAGGTGTAAAAAATCAACCAGAAAAGTTACTTATTTTGCGTACGCTGCCTAAACTATAAAAGATAGAACCATAAAATGTTCTAATTAATTGTAGATCTTATAAATATCTACAAAAAAAGTCCGCGACACACTATACCCATCTATGTCGAGTGAGGCACAGCAACCATTTTTTTATTTAAAAATCTTGAATTTTTTTTGGACTACATTTAAACGCGTTTATTTTACTCATGCTATTAATCCTTATCAAAATAAATGATTTCATCACTAAGAACAGTTTATGGAGATAATATTTGGTCTTTGAATGATTAAAATTGGACGTTTGGTTTTGAAGTTATGGCGAAATTAAAATATTACGATTTCTGCTGCACGGCCCGTTGTATTATATAAAGAGGTAATGTCGTTAAGTTTGTTTGTAGGGGGTAATCTTTAGAACTACTGAACCGATTTTAAAAATTCTTTCACCAGTAGAAAGCTACATTATTCCTGAGTGACATAGGCTATACGGGATCTTTAAAAACCTAAATCTACGCGGGCGAAGCCGCGGGGATCAGCTAGTCAGCTATAAAATAATAATAAATAAATAAAAAAGCTTTTATTATTCCTTACATGCGCATACTTAATTTTACTTAGTTTTTAATTTTATCTTATTTATAACATTATATTGTATATACAATTACTTTTAATTTTTTCTTATTATTATAAATTATTTATTTATTTAAGTATGTAGTTATTTACAATTGCAGGTGCTACCTGGCTTGGACCCACTCACGAAATCTCTTAAAAGGAAACGAGGCAGACCATTTACTAGATGGGACGATGCCATTGTAAAAGTAGCAGGGAGAGTCTGGACAAGGCTGGCTCGAGATCGGGTCAGATGGAAAGTCTTGGAGGAGGCTTTTACCGCATAAGGCGGTCCTTACAAGAAAGTCAGAATATAATCACCTACTAATTACCTACTAAAAACATAACTATATGCAAACTATTAAATGTATATATATATGTAAAATATTTAAGGGCATCAGCTAGTGTTTCATAAATACATCGAAACTTCTATTTCCCGTAAGTTGAAATTAAGTAACAGGTTGTGCCGTTGGCTGGTAGGTACCTAATTATTTTTGAGGGATATCCTTTTCTTAATTATTTCACACTACGGGATATAAATTATGTTATAGTCCGGTCAATATTGGTGTTCCCAACATTCGCACAGTACGCGGCCGAAAGTAATGTACATCGGCCTTTAGAATGACATTTCGGCTTTGTAGAGCGTTGTCTCTGTCACTTATACCTACATGACGTTTTGTCGATCTCAACGACAGGGACAACACTCTACATATCTGCTATCTCCTTCGAAGGGTCGATGTTCATTACTTTCGGTAGCGCACTGTTCCAATTTTTAAAGTTTTTTTAGAGTACCTAAAAAAAAGAAGTTACATATTATTATATAACATATATTATGTTTTAAAATAAAATTTATTAAAATTTCCAGTGTAGCTCTTCCGGCTTTTCTGTCCTCTGTGCATAGTATAAAAGAGCTTAGCTCTCAAATTCTCAAATCCAATTCATCATTGACCTATGCCACAGAGGCCATAGAGAGTTGGAAGGTCAGATGTCCCAATGTCGACATCCCGAAGGAACGTACTACACAAAAACTTTGGGATTTGCCATTGGTTCAACTGACACATACGAATTTGGTTCAAAATCTTACAAGTGACAGAGATCGTGCCAGGCTTCTAGCATTATCCGAAAAGGAATCTGGGTATTGGCTGCATGCCTTGCCATCAAAAAATCTCGGCACACTTTTAGATAACGAAAGTTTTCGTGTGGCTCTAGGTCTCAGATTGGGAACACCACTGTGCCATCAGCACAGATGTCCGTGTGGAAAAGAGGTTGATAAATTTGGAATCCACGGACTCTCTTGCCAAAGGAGCTCCGGTAGGCTGTTTAGGCATGGCTCTCTTAACGATACAATTAAAAGAGCTCTTGCCACCATAAATATTCCTGCGCTCATTGAGCCGGCAGGGATTAGTCGGGATGATGGCAAGAGACCTGATGGATTGACGCTGGTTCCCTGGGAACGGGGACGGGCGCTAATGTGGGACGCAACTTGCGTTGACACATTGGCCCCGTGTCATATCAGGAAGACAGCATCAAGACCGGGAGCCGCAGCAGAAACAGCTGAAAACGGCAAGCGGCGCAAGTATGCCTCTCTTATAGAGAGTTACATTTTTGTGCCGTTTGCCGTGGAGACCCTGGGGCCATGGAGTCTTAGTGCTAAAAATTTTTTACGAGACATTTCACCGCGATTAATAGCCTCAACTGGTGACAGAAGGGCTGGCTCATTTTTTGCGCAGCGGATCAGCCTGGCTGTCCAGCGCGGAAATGCAGTCAGTATTCTTGGCACCATTCCACGCGGTCATGATTTATATAGTAATTAAATAAGGCTAGCTTTAAGTTTTATTAAATAATAGTACAAATGCCGCATATTCTGCCAGCATCTTAGGTAAACCTTACAAACTACAATGCCTCGTTGCGGTGGCCTCGATGAAGTTTTAGATTTAATTACATTTAATTCAGTTTTTACTTAATATATGTATATTCTTTTTTAGTTTTAATTTAAAGTAAAGTTTATTTTACAAAATTCATTGTTATTATTATTATACCTAATACGAATTACCAGAGTAAAAAAAAGTTTAATGAATTAAGTACTATATGAAATATCTAAATTTTTAAAATAATAGTGTAGGAATCCACTAGGGAAAAGCCTTCGCAAGTAACTAATGAGAGTATATTTTTAGCTTCCGCATAAAATGCTAGGCAGAGACCTCAGCGACATGCGGACAAAAGTATAAAATAGGTCAAAAGTTAGCTAAAACTAGATGTCGCGTATATGGTCTTCAACTGTTTCGTACTTAGAACACATAAGTTTTTTAATCCATCATCTCACTAGCATTTCTAGCTTATAAACTTGGAAAATAAATGGTGGTCGTTATTTCATCATTATAGACGTCCACAGCTGGACATAGGTCTCTTGTAGGAATTGCCACACACGGTCTTGCCCCCCCCAGCATAATAAAAAAAATCCTTCCTAACAAAAAGGCTTACAAGAATAAACGATCTATAAGAGACCTATGACTAATATCAATCTGAATAAATGATTTTGAGTTCTGATTGATTTTGGAAACCTTTGTTCATCATTGGTCCACCAGTTGATAATGTTTCTGTTGATAATGATGATGAATCAAAAATTCAACCGACCACATTTTCAATTTTCATGATATGACCTAGCGTATACATAGTACCTCGCATTAGTTAGGTAGGGCTTCTGTATTCTATCAAGTCGTGAAGTTCAACAAAGAATACAAATTGCTGATTAATATTGCAACTAGATAGGCAGGTAAGTGTGGTATGGCTTACTGTCATTAAACTTAGCCATGACCTGAGATAATCACCGGAGCTCACTATTAAAATCAATATCGATATCACTACCCATATAAATTATAAATGCGAAAGTGTGTTTGTCAATCGGTACGCAGTACTAATGAATCGATGTGATTTTTTGAAAGATTGACGTAGACTTCCTTTTTATCCCGGAAAAATGAAAGAGTTCCCACAGGATTTTTGAAAACCTATGCAGTAACGCTCAAAGTTTATCTTCATAGAATTTATATGAAGAAAATCTATAATAATCCGAAATCAAAGAGTTCCTCTTTGATTTTCCGGGACAAAAATAGCTTGTCCTTCTCCGGGACGCACGCTATCTCCGCACCTTTAGTCAAAATCGGTTAAACGGATGGACCGTGAAAAGTTACCTGATAGACAGACAGACACACTTTCGCGTTTATAATATTAGTATGGATATGGACGTCGCGAAGTCGCGGGCATCAGCTAGTCTTCGAAATATATAAAAGGAAAAGTTGACTGACTGACTGATCTATCAACGCACAGCTTAAACTACTGGACGAATCGGACTGAAATTTGGCATGCAGATAGCTATTATGACGTAGGCATCCGCTAAGAAAGGATTTTTTTTTCTAAGGGGGTGAAATAGGGGTTTGAAATTTGTGTAGTCCACGCGGACGAAGTCGCGAGCATAAGCTAGTAATATAATAAATAATTAATTTAACCTTTGACTATTGTCAATAGTTACTGGGAACGGGGACGGGCGCTAATGTGGGACGCAACTTGCGTTGACACATTGGCCCCGTGTCATATCAGGAAGACAGCATCAAGACCGGGAGCCGCAGCAGAAACAGCTGAAAACGGCAAGCGGCGCAAGTATGCCTCTCTTATAGAGAGTTACATTTTTGTGCCGTTTGCCGTGGAGACCCTGGGGCCATGGAGTCTTAGTGCTAAAAATTTTTTACGAGACATTTCACCGCGATTAATAGCCTCAACTGGTGACAGAAGGGCTGGCTCATTTCTTGCGCAGCGGATCAGCCTGGCTGTCCAGCGCGGAAATGCAGCCAGTATTCTTGGCACCATTCCACGCGGTCATGATTTATATAGTAATTAGATAAGGCTAGCTTTAAGTTTTATTGTATTAAAAAAAAAAAAAAAAAAAAAAAAAAAAAATAGTTACTCGTATTTAATAAAACATTTGTCCAGTTTGGCCTAGCGCCGGAGCGTTGGCCCCAAGGTTGGCCCAAATAGAGATATGTGACATAACTCAGCGACCTCGATCGACTCTTCGCTTCACTTTCGCAGCATCCTGATCTCCAAACTGGTTCCTATCTCGCGTTTCCCGTAATACCGGATCTACTTACATCAATCGTTACTTTCCCATCGAAATCTTCACACGAATTTAATGATTTGTTTCCTTTTTAGAATATGACTGCCTAAACAAGAGAAGTGTAAAGGTTTCATTATTATAAGCGAGTTTCTTTATTGCACCATAATTGATAAAGAGGGACTGATTCGAAGAAAGTGGTTATGTGATAACGAATAAGTAGTTCTAATGATTAATTTATGTTTCTGGAATAATCCTTAAAGAAAGAGTTCAACGGGATCGTAGTGGCATTAGGATTAATAATCATTGTAAGGAGATTTTTTTAAAATCGGCATTATCTTTTTATTGCATATATTTACATTATATAAAAAGCTGTGATAGCCTAGTGGTTTGGACGTCCGCCTTCTAATCGGAGGTCGGGGTTCGATCCCGGGTACGCACCTCTAACTATTCGGAGTTATGTGCGTTTTATGTAAATAAATATCACTTGCTTTAACGGTGAAGGAAAACATCGTGAGGAAACCTGCATGCCTGAGAGTTCTCCATAATGTTCTAAAAGGTGTGTGAAGTCTAACAATCCGCACATGGCCAGCGTGGTAGACTATGGCCAAAACCCTCCTGTCTGAGAGGAGACCCGTGCTCTGTAGTGAGCCGGCGATGGGTTGATCATGATGATGATGATGATGATTTACATCCATACTAATATTATAAATGCGAAAGTGTATCTGTCTGTTTGTCTGCTAGCTTTTCACGGCTCAACCGTTCAACCTATTTTGACGAAATTTGGTACAGAGATTACTATCCCGGGGAAGGACATATTATAGGCTACTTTTTATCCCGGAAAATTGAAGATTTCCAACAGGATTTTTAAAAAGCTAAATCCACGCGGACGAAGTCGCGGGCATCATCTAGTATATTATAAATTCGAAAATGCTTGTTTGTGTATTACTTCTTTACGCCTCAATTGCTCAATCAATTTCATTTTATATGTAGTTATCATACATACCTACCCTTCCCAAAAAATCCCTTTCTCCGAACAGAAACCCCGAATCAAAAAATGGTTTTTTTTAAATTTTAAATAAAAATAAAAATACCTGATTTTAAAATCATTACGAGATTTTTGCAAAAAGCTATATTATGTAGTTTAAGGAGTAATCACTAAATTTTTTAACAAATAACGGGGCAACAGAACCCTGATACGTGTGCTCATAGACATGCACTTGACCAGATGTTAGGGTTCCGTACCCAAAAAGTACGCATCCAGCGGGCTGTAATTCGTGAACCGTAATAGGTAGAGTTGAAATTTTCACAGAATATGTATTTCTATTGCCGCTATAATAAAAACATCAAAATGGCTCCATGAAAATTAAAAAAATATTTAAAGTGATATTTATTGTACGATGGTACGGAACCCTTCGTCTGCGAGTCCGACTCGCACTTGGCCGATTTTTCAACGTTGATTTGTTGAGTCGGATAGTTAGTCTATCGGAAGCGGCATATCTAGTCACGCGATATGGCCCACTCTGCCGTCCAGCGCGAACGCCTCGAGGTCTAGTCAACTATGACAAACTTCCGACTAGTACTACATACCGAGATTCCTTCAATTCCTCCTAGTTTTTCCTGGTCAGAATGCCAGACAAATTCAAATTTTATTTGTTTCATGTAGGTCAATTACTAGAGTCTCGTATACTACGTCTGGAACTCAGCTACATAATTCTCTATCATCATTTTTGTTTCTAAGTAGTACTTTCTAGCTTGTAATTTTAAGTTTACCTACTTTTAATTTTGTAATTTTTAACATTTGGTTCTATGTTTTTCTTGTATTGTTTTGTGAGCTGAATATTTTCAATATTTTATTTATTTATTTTCCTATTGATAAAAAATAGCCTATTATCACGCTCCGTGGTCCTCAACAATTGTCTATTTATGCGAAAAACGAGGGCGATTCTTTGCCCCGTTGTTGCGATGTGACTGAAGGACAAACAGGTTGGTTTGTTCTCGTTCCGGAAAATCAAAGAGTTCTCATGAGTTTTGTATAATTTTTATAGTGTTCCTACACTTCAAGGAATTTTTTAAATAATTTTAAATACATATCAAAAATTGCGGACCGGCGGGACTCGAACCCGCGTCTCCTGGGATCGCACCCGACGCGCGACGCTCTGACCACTAAGCTACGGCACGCTTGCTTACGGCGCGCAATTTTTGATATGTGTTTAAAATTATTTATTTAGTCCTCATGAAATTTTTAAAAAACCTGAATCCACAAGTACCTACCTACTAAGTCACGGGCATCAATTAATTAGTACTGCTACTTTTACATAAGTACTCTTTTACAACTGCGTTTTCCTGTCACCATTATCCACACAAATTATATGGAAAATTATAAATTTTCCGACCTTGGTTTGATAATATGTGTAAGCTATTGTAAAGGGGTTGTTTGAACTTGGAAGTTTCAGGCTGTCAGCCTCGTCAGCTCCTTAACGAGGATCGAGGCACGCAGTGGCATGACTGAAACTTTGTGGTGTAATTAGTTACCGCGAATTGATGCCGTGACGTTGGTAGATAGCAACTAAGAACGACGAGTTGGTTGGTAGATTACGACGATATTAGATTGTCATTTAGATTCTGCCGTATACTGGGTGAGATAGCAATCAGGACTAAGTAGTTTGTCATCGAATAAAGAAATTACCATTAAATGATTAATGATAGAAAAATTAAGAGATTACGAGACATAAAATCCGGCCAAGTGCGAGTCAGCTCGCGCAACATGGGTACTACAGTCGTGTTTTTTCGACATTTTGCACGATAATTCAAAAAACTATGATACCTGCATAAAAATAAATAAAAATCTGTTTTAGAATGCACAATTGAAGCCTTTTCATGTGGTACCCCACTTGATATAGCTATCTTACTTCGAAAATTGAAACACATTTTTTTAAAAGATGTAACCACCAATTCACGGTTTCGGATTTTTCCCTCCTACTTGTGCTATAAGACCTACCTATCTGACAAATTTCATGACGGGAATTGTCCTATTGGTTTTCTTGACAGACACGACAGACGGATGGACAGACGGACGGACAGACAGACAGGCTACTAGACGACAGCTGTAACTAGTATATCGACAAATGAATGCGAAAGAAAGTCGGAACTCTATCAAGATCTTTCAAAATAAAGTGAAATTGTATTGACAACGATTGGAGACATGTGAAACCCTTGGCAGCCGGGTGTGAATTACTATAATTCCATAGGGACTAAGAGCCAGCGCGTGTCATACCTTCGTTATTTTACAAAACTGAAAGTTTCTCTGCGTATTGTCCCTAACACAGGGAGGAACAATCAGCGACTATGAAGTTTGGATCATGGTGGCTTTTGGAGATAACAGGTACTAAAGGTGGCAATGCATTACGTGATCAGTTTATAAATATTATAAATGTGAAAGTGTGTTTGTTTGTTGGTTTATTGGTTTGTTGGTTTTTGGTTTGTTGGTTTGTCCTTCAATCACGTCGCAATAGAACAACGGATCGACGTGATTTTTGCATGGGTATATTTAAAGAGCTGGAGAGTGACATGGCTACTTTTCATCCCGGGCAGTCAAAGAGTTCCTACGGGATTTTTAAAAATCTAAATCCACGCGTATGAAGTCGCGGGCATCAGCTAGTAACTAATACTATTCCCAAGAAAATATAAAAATTAAACTTTATACTTTGACGTAAGATTTTTTCCGCCTTTATTGCCTGTTATCTCCCAAAGTCACCATGAACCTAACATCATAGTGGCTGATTGTTCCTCCCTGTGTTGGGGACAATACGCAGAGAAACTTTCAGGTTTTATAAAATAACGAAGGTGTGACACGCGCTGGCTCTCTCTCTATCACCGGCGGGAAAATGTGGTTCAGTAGGTTAGTGACAATGCTAACAAACGTGTTGTTATGGTACGGCTCCACTGTCGGGATTCGGCAAATGATTCGAGTTTGAGCTACGATACGATTCGACAAATCAACTGGCCACACTATTCGCAATACGGCGAATTCTTTTCAAATGCAAAATTTAAATGTATTTTTATTGCACTTATCGATTTAAGAAAATTTTGGTAAATTTTTGGTAGTTTATAATCACTTTAGGGTCAAATTTTAAAGACACAAAGACACATTAAAAAAACTTCCGTACTACGGTCGTATTTTTTCGATATTTTGCACGATAATTTAAAAACTATGATGTATAAAAATAAATAAAAATCTGTTTGGTAATGCACAGGTGAAGCCCTTTTATATAATACCCCACTTGATATAGTTATATTACTTCGAAAATTGAAAATACTAAATTATTAGTTCATGACCACAATTTAATTTTTTTTGTGCGATGTAACCACAAATTCATGGTTTTCAGATTTTTCCTCTTATGTCTGCTATAAGACCTACCTATCAGTCAAATTTCATGATTGTAGGTCAACGGGAAGTAGGTACCCTGTAGGTTTCTTGACAGACAGACAACAAAGTGATCCTGTAAGGGTTCCGTTTTTCCTTTTGAGTTACGGAACCCTAAAAAAGGGTAAAATACCCTATTAGCGATATCACGATTCATTTGCCGAATTCTGGCAGTGGAGCTGGACCGAGTAGTAATATACTACTGTCGTAGTGTCTAGCTAGTTGTGTGGCGTTCCTTTACTTGGTCTTAGGACTCTTAGGTCTTAGCTTAGACTTCTACAACATAGATCGCTATTCACTAGAAACAAGTTAGTGAGTAACTTTATGCTAATTGGGGAATTATACGACATACCTGCATAAATATGTTGAATAGTTATTTTACTAGGTAGGTACGTACTACAAGTAGCTAAATATTTCATGTTTGTAAAATTTCATTATTTTTTACACGTAAGACGTACATAATAATAGCTATCTGCATGCCGAATTTCAACCCGATCCGTCCTGTAGTTTGAGCTATGCGTTGACAATAGATCAGTCAGTCAGTCAGTCCAGTCAGTCACTATATTTATAAGTAGATAATTATTAGGTATAATCTTATGAATTTGTTCATTAAACTTAGCACCTACAAAGGTATTACTTTTAAGTTTTAATACTATAGACTCCTTTTCATACTCACATTAAGTAGTCTGAGACTACATAATATGAAAGTTTTGGCGATATGTGTTAAATACATTGGGTTACATACTAATGTTATGTAACCCACGATGCGTCGTGAGTAAAAGCGCCCGTGAAGGTGGCTTGAATGAAACTTGAATGAAATGCCGGTTTACATCCTGTTTACATCAACTGTTTCCAAATTGAAGCTCTCCAATGGTATCGCTGTAGATATAGGTAGCGGTCCTACGAAATGATGAAATTAGTAATTCCTGTTTTTAACATTTAAAATGTTACGAAATAACAAGACCGCCGGATAATTAGAAACTGACCGAAATTAAAGTACTTAGTTGTTTTGTTTATTTTCCTGACATTAGCAAAACATGTAGTGATGTGAATCAAGGAATCGATAAGCTTAGGTCGATTATGATGACGTCTTGGTTATATGTGTACTGACTAAATACATTGGGTTACATACTAATGTTATGTAACCCACGATGCGTCGTGAGTAAAAGCGCCCGTGAAGGAGGCTTGAATGAAACTTGAATGAAAT